>NC_064259.1:8125000-8750000 GCF_003254725.2 Canis lupus dingo | reverse complement strand
ATGTTCCGAGCCACACTAGACTTGTGGATCGAGTCCACAGAAATGTCCGTATGATATATGTTCTAGAGGCACGTTGTGACCCTTGGCTTTGCAGGCTGGTCCTGCTGGTTCTGAGTGGACACCAAGTGAGACCTTGACAAACAGGGTTCCAGAAGGCTCTGGGAATTTGGGGAGTAAACGCTGTTCTAATGTCAGAGTCACATTGCCCTTGTGATATATGCATGTTCTCTTCCAAGCTTCAGGGTATATATATTCCATCCTATTTCTGAGAATAAGCAAGAATTAAGAAACCTAAGGTCTCATAAGTGAAATAAGAAATAGCAGTTGGAAGCGAATCTCTAAAAACCTCCAGAAACATGGTTGTAGTCATTGAAATAAAACTGTATGGACACAGAAGATAATATGCATGAAACTCTTTACTAGTTAACTATATCATAGTTAAGTAAAAAATTAATTCAACACAATTACTTTACATTCATATTTATATCTGTATGTTTTTTAACTGATGAGTTGGATTGTCTTTTGGTGCCTGGTATTTCGTTTAAACATGCAGTGCTTTTCTGAATAAATAGAGGTAGAGATTTGTTTCTTCCTAGACTTTCTTTTTTTAAAGATTTATGTATTTATTTTAGAAAGAGAGAGCATAAGCAGAAATGGGGGGGCAGAAAGAGAGGGAGAGAATCTCAAGCAGATTCCTCGCTGAGCACAGAGCCCAACACAGCTCCATCTCACAACCCTAGATCATGACCTGAGCCAAAACCAAGAGTCAGACACTTAACCTACAGAGTCACCTAGGCAATCCTCTTACTAGACTTTCTTAAAACATTTCCCAGACTCACACTGAGTGATTTTATTGTGAACTACTTCACCTAAAGTCTCAAAGTTTAGAAAGACAATATAAAAAGTTTACATTCAAGGAATCATGAACTGTAAAGCGAAGGCCTGGGTCCACATAAATGTTCACACATTTGGTGTTGTTGGGCTTCTCAGGACAGAGACTACTTCTGACTTGAATAATCAAAGAATTCATATTACTTCACAATGTAATTAATCCCAAGTGAGGTGATATTTGAGGTCTCCTTGAAAACTGAATATTATTTCAAAAAACCGGTATTGGTAAGGGAGGCATGTGAGCCCAAGGGAACCAAGCAGGTAGAGCTGTAGCAGGGTAGGAAGCTCACAGAAGAGGAAGGTGGTGGCAGATGAGTCTGGAGTGCAAGATTGTGTCTCAGTTACAGAAGCACTTGCATTGTACATTCTGAGACAAACAACAGAGAGGTTGCACAGGAGGCTACATTGTCGAAGAGTACTACTCGTGTTCTCCACTGGTGTGTGTGCTGGACTATTTAGTGTGACCTTGGCATCTCTGTCACTCCCCTTCAGGCCTCTACATGGCAGGGGAGGAATCAGGAATTGCATTTACCAGATCCCCTATATCCTCATGGTTCCTGGGTTCCAGGTGCCAGGGAGGGGGCACTCCAGAGACACATGGAAGGTAGGAAAGAAGGGGATTCTCAGGATTCTGTAAGGGCAACACCATCCAGTAAGTGTGCAGGAGGCAGGGTAAAGGTAAAGGCTGAGTGAGTTTCCATTTTTCACTCCTGCAGACTGCTGGCTTTGACGTGACCTCCCTGACTCCTTCTCTCAGGCTCCTGTAGTCCAGAAGCCTCCAGTTCCCTATATGAAAGCCCTTCCATGTGGAACACATCAAGTATCTCCGTTTCCCTGACTGAAAGCTGACTGACAGTTTGGATGAGAAGAGACTAGATATAGACCAGGTAACTAGCAAGACCAGTTAAAGAGGCATTCACCAAGCCAGGACAGAGTCATGAAGCTCAAAAACTAGAAACCAGCCTCTTCTTAATTCTTTCATTGATTGTTCAACCAGTCTGTGCCAAAGCATGGCCAACACCACCTTGGGGTGGTGAGATGGGGTGGGGGACATCGTGGATCTCACTCTCCAATTAAATTCTCCAGCCAGATTCCACCTCTGCCCTTTCCTTCACTTGGCTTTACCAGCCTGGTGTCTACATTGCATCTCTCAGCCTCAGTGGTCAATGTCTTTATTTACATCCATAAGGCTCAGGGATGCCTGAGTGGCTCAGTTGGCTGAGCATTTGCCTTCAACTCAGGTCATGATCTTGGGGTGCTGAGATTGAGCCCCATATGGCTTCCTGCTCAGTGGAGAGTCTACTTCTCCTTCTTCCTCTGCCCCTCCCCACCCCCACTCATGCTCTTCCTCTCACTCTGCTTCTCTCTCGCTCAAATAAATAAATAAATAAACAAGCAAGCAAACAAACAAATAAATCCAGGAGGCTCACAGCCTCGGGGAGGACAGTTTTGACCCACTATAATACCTGAGTACTTCCTGACATAGTCTGACCAGCCCGGCATATAGGAACCTCCTTTACAAGTAGAGCTGATACAGCTCTTCTGAAATGCACCCTTGTCCCATCTCTACTGAGTGACTTAGAAAACATGACATGTCTCCATGGCAAGGAAGAGTCAGGAAAGAGGCAGAGCCAAAGACTGCAGGGCTGGGGCCATGGAAACAGCACGTCACAATCAGATGGATTGCTGGGCTGTCACCCCAGACATCCCCCACCTCCCTCTGTGCCCCTCACACCATGAAAGTTTGGTGTAACTCCCAGTTTGCCTGTGATGAGCTGTGGCTCAGGGAGTTGAAACACTTGGCTCTGGTCACACCACTGGTTAGGAAGTGGCAGGACCATTTCCCTTGGGCTCCAGAGCCTACCCAGCATCTCATTTGTTCCACCTATAGGCTGTCCTGAAACAGTCCCACCAGTGAGAATTCTCAGGCCAATCTCCACGGTAGGGCATGTGGAAGAGGGTTGATGCTCATGTCTATCAGATCACCTTGTGTAGAAATAAGTGAAGACTGGTGTGTACTCCACATTTTAGGAAGGATATACTTTATGAAATGTGTGCTGCTACAAACAAGATGGAGAATTAGAAATATATTCTGAGCGAGGTATTCCACGCCTGGGTCACTTTGTCATCCTGAATCATTTGCTGAAGACAATTCACTAAGGAAAAACCAGAAACAGGCTCATTATTTTTTATTACCCTCCTAAAGCCTTCATTTTAATCCATGGATTGTAAATACGTCCTACCTCCTGAAATTATAGAATAAAGACTGAGAAACTGGCCTAGAGAGCTCACCTGACCTGCCATAGAGTGTGAGATCTGGCAAGGTAACTTTTATGCATGCTCCTGACATTTCTATAAAAAGGCCAAGTCTCTTTTATTGTTGTTCTCAGAGTGCAAAAATTCACCAGTCAGATCTCCGAGTGTCCTGAGGTGGAGAAAGCAAAGTTAGGAAGGTCTGATCAGCCACCTTCAGACAGCAGCTCCCCCGGGGTTGAGGACTGGCTCAACTAGGGCCTACCATATTGCAAACGATCCAACTGACCACAACTGTGCAAGGAATATCATGCTTTGTCTTTCTTTACCTTGAGAAGTCCCCATAACCTTCAAAACTGAGGCTCAGGCTCTGTGATTCAGGTGTTGGTGACCCTTGCATGGTGACCTCCGCCTCTTCTTCAGTCTCATTGTCTGATGTCCACTCCTCCCCGCCATAACCCCCACAGCCCTGCAATTTCTCCACCACCCACCACTTCCTGGGTCTCAGCTTGCAAAGCTTTCTGAGCCCCAGTCCGTTAAGCTGTGACCTTCTCAAGTTCCTGTTCTGTCTATCCCAGTGGAACAACAGTGTTGTTTAAAGCTTCTCTCTGTAGTTAAAGTGTTTGAAGCTCCCCAGAATGAAATAATTTTTTCCCTCCTTACGGATTTCCCTTGTAGTCAGTGAATACCTCATATAAAACAGGAGTACATACCTTATGATCATTTCTTCCCATGCAGTCCTCTAGATTAAGCCCAGCTGCCCTTCATTCTCATGTTTGCTGGCCTCTCAGTGTGTTTGGCACATGTAGACAAAAGTAGTGATTTTTGAATAGTTGTCAAGTCACATTGAGCTTAAAATGATGCATTTTGTGCTTTCAAGATATTCCCCAGATCTGAATGTCCAGAGCAGGACAAGGGAGCATCTTCTTCATCTCATTCCTCTTTGGACCCCTCTCCTCTTCTCTTCTCTTCTCTTCTCTTCTCTTCTCTTCTCTTCTCTTCTCTTCTCTTCTTTTCTCTTCTCTTCGTCCAGAGAGAAGCAAGCTGGGCAGGCACCATTACCCTTGAAGTGGAGCCCTTCCTGCCAACATCCCCAGCACAGCCAGGGGACTGACACAGCATTTGTGGCCCTGGCTTGTAATTCTCAGAGAGGCAGTAGGTTTTTAGAGATGATTTCCAGAGGAATAGCTGTAGCTTGGCAGGAGCCTTGCAGAAAATAGCCCTGGGCTATGGCCCTAAATTTTAAAAAAGAGAGAAAGAAAAGACAAAAGAAATGCAAATCCCCTGTCTGCACAAGGGAGGTATATCTCTTTGTTGGAGTGTCTCAGAAAGATCAGACATAATTAGGAATAATTTTTTTCCTTGACTTCACCACTTCCTGTCTAATTCCTAATTAGCTGGACTGTGTGCTCTTGGAATAAAGACATGAATAATATTTAAGACCTTCAGAGAAGGATAGTGATTATGGCAACAAGCAAGTCTATTGACACATATAAAATAAGGTTTGATTTTTTAAGTAAATTTATGTGACTGTTACAAATATGTTTTGTATGTTCTATAAGAACAGCTAAAACTGAGGCGCTTGGCCATGGTTGCCAAGATCTCTGTGTTTCAATGTTCTTGTCTGTAAATTGAACCCAGAATACCTACCTCTAGACACTGTCATGTCGTTATAGTGAGACAGCAGGGATCTAAAAGGGTTAAGACAATAAGGCCTAGTGAATCCATTGGGTTAAATGCTAAGTAATCACTCTGTGGAACAATCAGAGCAGGCACCCAATTTTTTTAAGGATTTATTTATTTGATAGAGAGAGAGTGTGTGAGGAAGTGTAGCAGACAGAGAGAGGGAGAGAAACTCAAGCAGACTCCGCACTGAATGTGAAGCCAATGCAGGCCTCAATCTCATGACCCTGAGATCACGACCTGAGCCAAAACCAAGAATTGGACACTTAAACAACTGCTCCATTCAAGTGACCCCCAAGTCAATTTAAATTAACAATCATCTACTAAGCTTCGCTTAGTAGCTAGTTGTCCTAGACACCACAGAGAATACAAAAGTATCCCCAAATCCACGGCGTCCTAAAAAGTTCCAAAGCAATTACATGGGACATACCACAAGAATTGATATGTTACTGTACCAGATACTAGTAGGTTTGCAGTTGCTTCAAACCATGTTACATCCAGTCACTGAGCCAAAGATTCATTCAGATGTCTTATTGGTATCACACACCGATTGAGCTGGCTGAGCTCCAATCAGAGAAGTGAGAACAACATCACTATAATTATGTTTTGTTCACATAGTCCTGAGCATGCACTCCAGAGTTCATAAATCATTTTCCCACATGTGCTTTGTCCATAAACCCTTGAGGGAGACAAGAAAAATTAGAGGGAACATTAAAAATGAGAGAAATCCAGTGAGTTCCACAAAGCCTGTGGACTGAACCAAAGATCTCTGGGTTTTGTGCCTGGGACTCACATCCCAGGCATCCGGCCACTCCCGGCTGCACCGTGTGACAGTCAGATGCCAATGCTGCTTCTGATGACCCTCCTTGTTTCTCTTCTCCCCCCTTCCTCCTCTTCTCCCTCCTCTTCCCCCATTACTGGACTATCTAGTTTAAGCAGCACATTGAGAGAGTTTTATGGCTCTTCACGTCCTGGCTCAAAAGGCATTTCCTACCACTTTACACACACACACACACACACACACACATACTCCTGCCATATTCTTATAGCTTTACCTATTTTCTCTGTATCAGAGACCTTAGTATTTTGATCTTCTAAGACTCTGTAGTTACACAGAAAGTGGGGGAGTTAGCCCAGAGTTCAACAACAGCTTCTAAAAACCTGCACATTCTTAACACTAGGAAACAAACGAGGGTTGCTGGAGGGGAGGTAGCAATTGGGTGAGGGGTATATGATGGAACGAGCACTGGGTATTATATGCAAATGATGAATCCTTAAATTCTACCCCTGCAACTAATAATACACTATATGTTAACTAAATTGAATTTAAATTAAAAATTAATAAAAATAAATAAGTAAATAAAAAGAATAAAAATCTGCACATTCTAAATGCTCCCTATTTCCCCAAAATACCAGTCTAAATCAACAGATTCCAAGTCTTTCTGAAAATTCCCTTTAGGAAAAAAATTTTGATCACAGACTCTAATATGTGAAAATTTATTTATTTATAAATTTTGCCTGCATATCTATAAATCTATACCAATGTAAATCTAAGAAATAAATAATGAAACATTAAAAAACTAGAACTTTTTAAAATGAAAGCTGAAATATTGAATTTTTATTTTCTTTGTTTCATGCTTTAAGAGAACAAAAGGCTTAATATATAAATATTTTAGAGAAAAGTATATGATCAAGTTAACTGTATTATTTTCTTGAAAATCTTAGTTTAATTTTTTATGCAGAAGTTTAAAGAATTGTTTTAATTCAAATTTGTCTTAATCCTTGGGTTTAACAGTTGCCATAGATGAAAAAGATAGCTCAAAAGAAAAATATATACAAAACAAAGAATGTGCAAAGTATTGTCACGTATGCTTAATAAATGTCATTACTGATTTTCTAGCTCTACCAATTATGCAAAGACTTTAATGAAATAACAGCTGATGTCAATTGGGATTTATAGTAACCTGATGTGCGTGTATATATATATATGTATATATATATATATATATATACATATATATAATTTGTTTGAGACAATAAAGGATGTTGCCAACAAATGGGCTTGAGCAAATGCGTTCACACCCTACTTTCAAATCCTTTGTCTGGGAAAGTTTTAACTTGTTAGGAAATTGTGTTAACAAGTTTTATTTTTTAAGGGTAGAAGCATGTGCCTTTTTAAAGTAATTCATTAATTCTTGCAACAAATCACAAAATAAAACATCTCCAATCGCTCATGTCCAAAATATTTTCTTCTCATGGAGATTAAAATCAGCTATTAAACTTATTTTTTCAACAGCACATTACCTTGAGGGATTGACTTAATACCTGCATGAACGGGATAGTATGACTCTCCCCTGTCATCTCACAGGAAGTTAGGGAATTTAGAGTACGGGTTTTGTTGCTACTAAAGAAAAATGCATCTTTAGATTCTAAAAGACATTTAAGGTATTGGCCAGGAGAAAATCATAAATCTTCTATGTGACACAGAAGATTAAAATGACCACTCATATCTCAGTGCGAAGTGTTGTGTTATTTGAAGGTATTGTCTTCATGACATCTACTGCTTCGAGGACGACATCACCAGTGAACTGTGACACACCGCAAGCCTCTGACAAATGAGTGAACCAGTGACAGTGCTAGTCCCACTCTCCCCTCAGGACATGTGCCCCTTGGAACACATCTCAAGCTGAGAAACATAGGCTTGATGGGAAGCCTCACTCTTACCTTGTATCCTATCTATTTGTAAGGCTTTTTTTCTTTTACCATTTCAAACACAGGATAAACTGTACTGGAAGTCCTGACATACTCTTCCCACACAACGTGGGTCATCCGATGCACCCTCTGGGGTACAGGTCCCCACTTTAGGGATCACGTGTCTGGGCAGCTCAGACCTCATGATAGTTTATAATACCTGCATCTGACCACAGATGTTTCAAATATGGTCTCTGGTCCTATGTGGATTTCCTCGGGAATTTCATGTGAAATGTGTGCTGTGTGTCCATAAGAACACTTTGCTTTTTCTGCAGAGGCCATAGCTTATCATGTTCACAGAATTGCCCTGAACCCCAAAAACATTTAACTGCCACTACTCCAGATAATTAAAAGTGGTTTTGCTTTTTTCTTGTTGAATGACTTAGATCATTGCACTGGTTCTCAGGACACAGTTGAAACAAATTCTGGTCCCTCAGATCCTGAGAAGGAAAGTTTTCCCAAGGGGCAAAGGGATGCTCTGTGCTCTACTGTTAGCATTCTCATTAAAGATGAGATGCAAAGAGGTGTCGTGGAGATCCTGGACCCTAGTCCTAGTCCTGTCAGCATAGCACAGGCAGGTATGTACAGGGGCCACGGAGGACCAATGGCTTGTCAGACTTGAGGGAACACCAAGGTGAGGTCACAGCTTAAGAACCTTGTCTTCCAGATGGACAATCCTCACCAATCGATGATATTAGCCACCAAAGTTTCTTTTCTGAAATAACCTCATTTCTATATACCCTTCATGCACAAGATGTCAGCTGTCCCATTAGAAAATCTATTGCCCTCGCCTAGGCTTTTAAATTAGATTTTAATTCTTGTTTTTCTTTGAGCCATGGAGATGCCCAGGGCTTGAAAAGAAACTGTGAACCTCCAGGACACTTGGATTTCCTCTTGCTTTGGCGATCACTTTGATTAAAATTTTTATTTTCTTTCAAGGCCAAATAGATTTTCAAAAGCAAGACTCTTCCGCGCTGCCTTCTCCAAGCATCAACCGAGCTGATGGCATGTTGTCTGCACTCTTAGGACTTTTCCTTTTGAGTTTATTATGCAGACTGTGGTGAGTGTTCACTCTGGCTCCCCTCCCTTAGTCCCCTTTGGTGCAGGGATTGTGTGTCCCCAACACCTAGCCTTGGGCTTGGCGCATGGGGTCAGCAAATGAATGACATGTGTACAGACCTTGATCCCATAATCAAGTGCCTCCCCGGGGGCTCACACTCCCACAGTCTCAGACTAGCTTCCTAGAAAATTACACAGGTAGTAGGTCTCAGTGACACTATATTCACTGGTTCTACAAATCTTCAACAGCATCTCATATTTTTCACCTCCACATTGTAAAAAAAATCATTGTCCACACTTCACTGAGTCAAGGTTTTGGCTTATGCAGGCTCTACCCATCAGTTCTCATTGGGCAATCACAGAGTAAGTTACCTGGGAGGTTATTCTTGCCTCTCACAGATAATTTTACATCTTTAATTCAGTTTTTCTTTCCAGCACATAAAAGTCCTAGTACAAAACAAAAAGTCCTGGTACACTTAGCCTCAAATAAGCTGAGGATGTCAAATGACAAGCCAGTGTCTTGAACAAGAACACTTTATATATGTGATGCAGATGTAAAGACTTGAAAACAATGGTGACCAAAGATATGGCAACTCTAGAAATAGAATGTATCCTAAGAGGCAATAGCTTGCTGGCATCATCAGATTTTCCATATGCTGAAAAAAGAATGGATGAAATCACCATATCTAATCTTATTTTTCCTTTTCAATGTATTATATTACAAGCTTAAAAATTGCATATTAAATGTTACTGATCAGATGAAAATGTGAGTGAACTATTAATGTTCTAGTTTATTCCTCAAAAGACATAGCAGCATTTAGATCTATGGAGGGGATAAACATACGTAGGGGTGCCTAAAGACACAGCATTATGCGAATGCATCTTTATGGGGGCTGGATTTTATAGGGGGATGTTTTTTAAAGGGCAAAAATCTGGCAGCAATCACAGATTCTGGATCATCATTCTCCATCTGGTTTGATTTTGAGAACTCAAGAATTGCAGGTCCCTGTGGGCTTGCGGCAAACATGAGAAGGACCGTGGCCATGGTTGTTCCCTCTTAGGTGACAGTCTTTCAACATGCTCTCCTCAACCCCCTGCACACACGCATGTGGGTGCTTGTACACACGCACCCACATAGGCCAACCCAGCTTTGTGGCCAGGCCAGGAGAGTGCATGGCTGGTGATTCAGGCTCATCTGATTTTATCTGCGCAACTGATGTGGTTGGACAAAAGGAATTACCAGCAAGTTCTTTCAAATGAACCTAGTTGGGCCCAGATGAGTGAAAGGAAGTCACAAATCCACGGATTCTGAGACTACTGTGAAAGATACTTGTAGCTTCTGTGAACCAGTGGCAAAAGATAAAATCACCCGGAGCAAGAATGTGTGCCTGCTCCACCTCCGGCTTCACCCAGCAGCACACTGGGAGAGCCCTGGGCAGCAAGCCAAGAGGCCCAAACCAAGATTCCGTGAGGAAAGGGAAGTAACACAACTCACAGCAACCTTGCTCCTAGGAAAGTACATTCACGAGGATACCAGGTGCTTCCTATTTGTAAGCCGCTCTATATTTAGGTATTCATTCATAAATGTGCAGAAAGGTGAGTTTGCTCCAGCACTAAACCATGTACCTGGAATTCAGACATAAATCGCATGCTGTTCTTGCTCTTCCGCGGCAATGCGGTACTAGTAACAATGAAAGCAGCCACATGTGTTGACGTACATATGTTGCGTTAGGCTCCTCAAATTCATTATCTCTAAATCTCAAGCCACCACTGTAAAGAAGGTATGCACTGATTCCCAGCTGAAGAAACGAGAGCTCAGGGAAGCAGGGAACTCAACGTCACATGCTATCACATGGCAGAGGTAGCTCTAGCCACTCCTCTCCCGGGCTGAACAGTAGTCTTCTCATTTCAAAGCCCTGTGTTCCCACTTCTTAGATGAGCCTCCTCAGCTATCTGCAGGGCCAACCCTCTAGCATCATTTCCAGGCTCTCCAGATTATATCTTGGATGTTCTCTGGGATGTGCTCTGTCATTGATCTCATTTTCTTTCTCCTTCCCATCCCCAACTTTCCTTTCCCAGGCATCACTGGAGTGGCTGACATGGCTGGGGTGGCCACCAAGCTGGCATCTCTTGAAAAGGCCATATGAGGGCTGGGCACCTCCAGGATCAGCCTTCTGGGTAGCCTAGCTGTCTGGATATGCTCTGTGCCAATGGGGAAAAAGGCCTTCCTCATCCCATACATCCCATCGGTGTCACACTTTGCAACAGGGGAACTGAAGCAGAGCCAATACCAACTGTACCAACCCAATAACCTTACAGACCTGAGAATTAGATAAGCTCTTTCTATTTGGGGCAATCTCAGTGACACACACCCCGTTGTACTCAGAACATATCTTCTGTTGGGCTCTTTGCCCCTAACTTCCTCTTCTATAGGTTGTGTTTCTCCAGGAGGTGTGGGTCACACCAGTGTGCCAGACATGACACATGGAGCCCATAGGTGAACAGATGTGCAAGAGACTTAGATTGGGTTCCCTCAGTGCACATACACCTATACACACATATACACACCCTTCTCAGAGTGTGTGCCTCTTCACTGCAAAGCAGTGACTTCATCTTTCTATTTTCCTCCAAGACAGAAGCTGTGCTTTGTATGTGTAACTCACACTTGGGCCATGCAGTCAGCTGGTACCTTGAGACTGAGTGTGCAGTCACAACTCTGGGAGCATCCTTCCCTGGGAAGTCCATATGCCAGAAGCTTGGCCTCAAAGTTCCAAACAGGAGAAATGCAAGGAGGCAGCAAGGAAGAATGGACAGAAAGTGATGCTCAGGCAGTGCTGAGCATCCTGATGCCAGTTCCCTTTAAGAATGGGGAAGACCCTACAGAAGGATGAGGTACGAAGAGGGCTCCCTCCACTGTGAGGCCACGTTCCCAGGGGAACCAATTTACTTCCTCATTTACTCCATGCAGAGCAGCCAAAGATGCCAGTGCACTGGGTTTGAAGAGAGCAGGAAGCCTCAGTGCAGAGAGGCCGGGGTCAGGCCATGGGAAAAAGCAGGGTAGCATGACAAGACACATCTGTGGAGCCTGGACAGTTAGGGGTCCCTCCAACTTCCCAGACCCCAGCCAGGCTGGCCTTCCATTTCCTTCTCCTGCCAGATTGGCTCACTTTCCCTTTCTGTGTCCCTCACCATTAACATATGTGCACACTTTTATTCCTTCATGCACTATTTGATATATACATGTTGTGTGTCCACTCTGTGGACTAAGGACTAAGGAAGAAGGTAAGGCAGGGAAGGAGCTAGGACAGAGCTGGAAGTGCTGGGAGTGGAGGTTGGATATGGGGTTGGGGGGCAGCAAGCAACTGACCTGTGAGAAAAGGCCTCCTTGCAGAAGGAGCATAGAAGTGAAATCTGGAGGGGTGACATACATGCTGAGGTGAGGGCAAGCCTAGAACATTCAGGGATGGCAACAAGGCCAGTGTAGCCAGAAAGGAGCAAGTTGAGAGGGAGATAGTAGATGCCAGAGAAGTAGGAGACAGCAAGCATGTGAGGCATGTCAACTGCCGAAAGGTCTTTGGGTTGGCCTTGCAAGGATGCCTTCACAGGGTGCGAACAGGGAAATGACATGATTGGACTTACATTTGGTCACCATGGCATCTGTGTTGAGAGTGGATGGATGGAATTTTTGGAAGGCAAAGACAGCAAGATTTGCCAATGGGCTGCGTGGGGGATGTGAGACAGAAACTGGAGGTATCACTGACTCCAAGTTCATTAACCTGAAAACCTCACAGGGTGGAACTGCCATTTCCTGAGTTTCAGAAAACAATGTAAAGAGTGCCTCTAGGGGAGAAATCAGGAGTCAGTGTGAGACACATGGGGAGAGGTGGTGAGCACAAGTGGAGAGGATCCGGAGGTGATTGGATTGGAGAATCTGATCAGGGCCAGGAGAGGTGCCTGTGCTGGATGCTCAGAGTCTGGGAAGTGTCCGTGTGTGGGTGGCCTTTAACTCCATGACACTTGGTGACATAACCCTGGGAGTAGGCAGAAAGGACAGAGCTTCAAGGACTGGGCACAGGGGTCTCAACATGAAAAGATCAGGAAGATGAGGAGAAGCTGGAAAGGAAAACCAAGGAGATAAGGACACCACAGAGGAAGGAAATGACCAGAGGATGAATCCAAGTGCAAAAACTGTTTCATAGAAAAGGGAGGTGATCGACCATGTCTAAGGCTCAGGGAGGCCAAGTAGGATGTGGGCTGACTATCAACCATTTGGTTTAGGGACTTGGGTGTCCTTTGGCTAGTGACCCCAACAAGAGAACCACTTCAGTGGAGCGATAGGGGCAGGAGCCGAATCAGAGCAATGGGGCAGAGATGACAGAATGTGCATCGATCCCATTTCCCTGGGCAGGACGAGGGCCATGTCTACTTGGGCCAATCATTTCATCAGGTTCTTCTGTCAGGAACTTACTCCTAGACATATGCTTCTTAAATGATCTGTGTGCCTCCTCACCTCAGCTCTGCAATCTCCCTCCTTCCCCCTCACTTCCTCTCTCTCTCTTCCTCTCTCTCCCCCTCATCTCTCTTCATCTCTCTCTCCCTCCACCCTCCTCTTTCTCTCTCTCCTCTCCCTCTCTCACATTCTCCTTTTCCCCTCTTCTTCTCTTCCTCTCTCTCTTCCCATCCACTCTCCCTCTCCCTACCTCCCCCTCTCTCTTTGTCTCTCACTCTCTTCTTCTCTCTTTTCTTCTCTCTCTCTCTCTCTCCCACTATCAGGCTTTAATGGGAAAGCCAGATCCATAATCTGATCTCTGCTGAGTCCTTTTATTCAATTCTGAAGTGCTCTAAGAATTTTTTACCTAAAGCCTCATTAAATCCTCTATCTTGTTGTTGAGAGACTGAAGCAGCAGGCCTCTCCAATTCTGTAAGACTCCACATTTCTGGACTCTATGTGCTTTCATTTTTGCTTATAAATTAGCTAGTTCATATTGAACACATCTCTTGTGTCTAATATCTTTCACATGCAGGCAATAATAGCCTCCACACATCACTGATATTCTAGCCTCCAACTTTATTGTAAAGCTATGATCTCAGTAAAAATGGGTTTTTACCAAGTAATTTGCTGCTACATAACTGGATCTTTAACTTTTCTCATCTCTAAAATATCCACTAAGCCAGTGCCATGTGTTTTAATTTTTTGTTGCAGTAAAAACTGATACCAATTTCTGTATTAGTTAGGATAAGTAATGCTAGATTCTGTAACAAAAATCTTCCAAATCTCAATGACTTAGCATAATAAACGCTTATCCTTTTCCTGGGCACACTGGAATGTGACATTTTTCAGCCTCCCTTATAGTTATCTTGGGACCCTGGGACCCAGATTTCAGAGACAAGAATGTGAGCAGAGGATATGTGCCAACTCTAAGTAGTCCCCTGTGCTGACCCTGCTCATACTCTTCATTTTGTGATCACTCTGGAGGTTGAATGTTGAAGACAGAGGTGTCATAGCAGAAGAGCCCACTGACTGGCTGCCTGGGTCCACCTCTGGAGGAGAACCACTCAGGAGAGCCAGTCAACCTACACTGACCAAGGTGTGAAAGAGAAATACACATTTATTGTGATAGCACTCAAATAATTCATTGCAGATGCTATGCTGACAATACAAAGGTGAGGGAGGAATGAAGACAATGAATGAAGACAATTTCTTTGAGGGTTTTTACTATAAAGGGAGGAGATAAATAGGATAATCAAGGGGTTGTGTAAAAAGAGAAGTTGTTTGTTATTTATTTGTTTTGTTTTTTATTTTTTTTATTTTTTTTATTTGTTTTGCTTTTTGTGTGATAGGGAAAATGACTGAATGTTTGTACATTCATGGGAAAGATCTGGTAGAGAAGAAAAACTAATGTTGGGTTGAGAGACCAGAGAAGTGCTGGGGCAACATCCTTTGGAAGGGAGAGGAGATGGTATGTTGAACACACATGTCAGGAATGGCATAGGCTAGGAGCACAGGGAATTCATCTCTGCAACAGGAGTGGAAGTAGTACATACCGGCACAGATGCAGGTTGGTAGGTGGATGAATTGACAGAAGCTCGTAGAAAATTCTCTGGAAACTTCAATTTTCCCAGCAGGATCACCAGCTAAGATTGAGAATTGGAGAGGAGGTCTAAGAGATTTAGGGAGAGAGGTAAATGGGAATAAAATAGCTGTCAAGAACTGTGGGACAGTGAGTGGACAAGAGGATTACAGCATGTTTGCTGAATTCCTTCACTGGTCTACTTGAAGTTAACAATCATGAATTTAAAAGTGAGATCAGAATTTTTTCCAGCCAAGTCCAGCTTTTAGCAGGTAATATGAGTGAGCCATAGAATTTCAGTTGGGAAAGTAGAGCAGTGACAAAAACAAAACAATGTTGGAATTTGTAGACCACAAGAGATATTGGAGGATCGTTGGAGCCACAGATGCAAGAAGAGCTGAAAGGGTGACCAGGCACAGAGAGCAGGGTGCTTTGAGTAGATTATGACAAGTAATGTCTATTCTTGGCAGTGATGAGATCTTGCACTCGACTGTGGGCATGAGTGGTAGAAGTGAGGGGAGGAAAAGGAGAAATGAGCAGAAGAGGCCAAGGAATTAGGATCCCAAGTGTTAACAGGGTGATCTGGGGATGAGTACCAGTAAGTCATGGAGATGTTGGTGGTAAACATATGAAAAGTGAGTCAGGAGTAAATATGACGATGGCAAGTGACCTAGGAGTTGGTGCATGGCTTCAAGAAGGAGAGGCAGTGAGATACAAACTATTGGAACAGGTAGAAAATTGGGGGAGGGTTAGGATATCAGAAAGAAAGAAAGGTCTGGGATCTACAAGAAGCAGCAAGGACACTTGTCTCCTGACATTTTTAAGCCCAAGGATCTGAGAGGGTGGGAAGGATGTCACCACTGACTGGGAGGTGGTGTCCATTTGGAGGAGCCACATTTCAGGAAGTAAGAGGTAAAAGAAATCAGGGAAGAGGGACACCAGGAGGGAATTTTGATGATTCCCCACATATTCCAGGGATCAAAAGACAAGTTAGAGGAGTTGGGGAAATTTGGAGGAAATCAGTATTACAGACATTTCTGGGGACTAAGAATTGACCTGGGCACTCAAAGTGATAGATATAAGAAGCGGTGAGACTGAGCAGATGTTGAAGAAGAAAGGGCAAGAGGTTGGCCAGAAACACTCTTGCCAGAAACCCCAAAGCAGACAGAAAATAGTCTTACCAGAGTATGCCAAATTCCCATTTTGTGCCTTGAATGAATAGGTGAGTGAATGTGTCAATCAAGGAGTCCAAGCCTTTCATTTTAATAGTTAGGAAAGTAGGTCCTGAGGGTAAGAGACTATTCCACTAGATGGCTTGGGTGAGCTAGGATCTCCAGGAGAGGGAGCAAACACTGGAGGTTAGAGCACACTTTCAGAAGACATGCCCCCAAGGTTGATACTAACTCACACAAGCTTCATGATCTTAGGCAATTTCTTAAGCTTCTAGGAGCCTCCATTTCTTCCTGTTGTAAAATTACAGATGATAAAAACACCTGCCTCACCAGTTGTAGAAGAAAATGGGTTAATGAGTTCTTAGCACAATGCCTGGCATTTAGCATATAATCTTTAGGGATTACCTCTGACTATTTCATATGAACCCTGGTCACTCTCTTCATATCTAGAGTTTAACCCACAAGTCCCTGAAGCTTCCAATTCTGGACTCAATCTTTCTTAGCATATCCAAATTGAATGGCCAAGGCCCCCATTCTATATGTACCTCCCCCAGATTTCCAAGGATTCCCAAGGCCTTACTCTGTCATGCTCACTCCCCAGCTGCCCAGTCTTGCTCCCTGGGAATTCCAGGACTTACCAGATATCTCACTTCCTGAGGCTGTGGGTCTCCTCCCTTCACTTCAGCCCCTTCAGTGTGTAACCCAGCTTCCCTCCTTTGATTTTTTTCAGAGCAACCCTAACCCAAGGCTATCCTGGGACTCAGACTTTACTCACTATTGAGAGTGACCTGCAGCTTGCTCAGAACGGCACGTGACTCAAACTCATGTAACTCTCCTAGTGTTGTCTTCTCCCATATTTGCTAAAGAATTGATTGGCTCATTAGCTTTAAATTGATGGGCCTCCTATCATTAAAGTTCTTTGCCCTCTCCTTTCTCCCACTATTTTTTTGCACACCTCCCTCCCCATACACACATCAGCACACACCTGCACACACCTGCTCTGTCCTCCTTTCTTATGTGTCAGGAAGACTCCAAACTCCTGCGAGTTCCTATTACTTTATTATGCAGATCAGTTTCTACTCTCTACTCCAACCTTAGAGCAGAGTCTTATCCTAACTTCATGGCTTACTTTTCTAAATATGAAGGATTGGCCCACCTTTTTAAAAAAAGTTTTCATGTGTTTTTTTGCATATTCCAGATTAAGTTCCTGAGGGGCTTTGTCCCCTTACCAAGAATTTATCCACGCGTCAGGTGCTATCTAGAGCACTAGCCCATGCTCAAACCTTTGAGATGTGCAAGACATTGTATAACAGGTCTGAGGGACTGGACTTCTGGGAGTTGAGCATTATCCTGGAAGTACCATGAAGCCAGCCTTCAAACTTGAGGGTTCTGTGTTAATCCGGTAGGGGCTGCTGGAAGGAAAGAAGCCCAAAAGCATGACACAAAGAAAGTTGATTAAAGGTCAACAACACACCTTTGGCCAGCACCCAGGCCCAAAGTGGGCTGACCCTCTGGAGAAAGGCCATGGGCAAGTTCAAGCCACAAAGCCCTTCCCGTGACCCACAAAACATGAACAGGAAATGCATGTTTGTAAGAAGAAGTAAAGCAACATCATTCAGTGCACTAACCATTTCTGGAGGTCTGTGTTTCACCGTCCTTTGGAGAATGGGGGAAATAAGAGGGGCAAATGGGAAATTTTCTTTAAATAAGAGGAAAATGAAAGAGCAGAAGCTCTGGAGAGATGAACACCTGAGGAGCTGGGGAGCGGGGGACAGAGGGTAACACTCCAGCAGGACCTTCTTTCCACCTGCTCTGACTCACAACTAATCCAAAGTGAACCCGGGACTCTGTGTGAATTCCAGGTGACAGGCACCTCAACATGAGGTCTTGCATCTGTGCCAGAAGCCAACCCCCCAGTCATCACAATCCCTGCCTGCACACACTGCTGGGGGTGGGGGTGATAAGGCAACTCTCCCTGCTGGAGTAAACCATCACCATTTTAATATGAACCGTATCCTTTCATTCCAGCTCATAATCTGCAAACACAGGAGGGAAAAAAGAAAGAAAACTCTTAGTGTGACTGTTCTGAGTTTCATTACCTAGACATGTCTTCAAAGACATGACATTTTTTCTGAATGTTCTAAAAATGGGTGCTATGTATCAGCTAAAAATACGATAATTAACAAGTATGCTTTGAATCACATGATAGCAAATGTCATTTTCCTGTAAGATAGGAGTGTTAATCATGACTTCTGAGTTAATCAGAAACCAATTGCGCCTAACAGGAGCCAACAGGGCACCTCTGGCTTGGCAAGTAGATGGCAGTGTCCTCTGGCAAACAGTCCTTACAAGTGCCTGAGGGCATCTGCAGCCGAGGCTCCCTGCATTGGGAGCAGAGGGGTCTCTAAACCTGGCTCTCCCAGCTGGGATTTTCATGCAGCCTTACAGCTATTGGGAGGCAACCTGCCACCTTCTGGCTCAGGTTGGATGCTGACAAAGGACAGAAAACATCAGTGCGACACATTATTTCTGTTCACAGCTTTGGGTTACAAAGGAAACCAGGATTCAGTACTCCAGTTGTCAGTGTGATATCCAACAATAATCTGTCTTGATTAATTATTACTTTATGCAAGAAAATCAGAAAACACTAAGAAGGAAAGTCTGTGATAAATCATTCATTTTATTTAATTCAACTTTTGCTCGTTAAATTTCCATCCTGTGCCTGGCAATGTGCTGAGTGCTGACACCATGCAGATAAGCAGACACACAAGCAGCCGAGTACAAAAGAAGAACCAGGATGGAAGCAGCCCTAGAGGCACAGCAAGAAGCTTAGCCTAAGAAGAGATTTTCTGAGTTGAGCCTTGGATGATGAGAAGCTGTCGCCCTACATGAGGGCTTAGATGACCTTCCAGGCATAAGCAAAGGCCCAGAGGCAGGATCACACAGGCAGTGTTTGGGAAGCCATAGAAATTCAATGTCACTGCCTACTCCAGGGTTTTTATTTTCCTTTGTGAAACACCCTCTGGAGAGTCATCGTTGGAGGTCACTGGCAGCAACAATACCCATCCTCTATCCTTTCCCCCTCGGAGAAATGAGTGCCTGTCCCCCATGCATTCACTCATTGGACAGACATCTACGTGAATCACGGACTGAAGACAGAGAGGCAGGGATGCCTCCAAGCTGCTCATAGTCCTATTAGCAAACAAATTCATATGTGTGTAATGCCACAGGCCCCTGACCATTGACGAAAGTGAGGAGAAAGAAATTAGTGTCATGGGAGGTGGGCAGGAAAGATGGAGTAAATGCTCCAGTTTTGTGGTGCCCTGTGACTCTAGGTTTCATATGAGACTTGGCCTTGCAACAGTTCTGCTCACTTCAGCATGCTGGGTGCCCCCTTGCCTAGGCTCCAGCTTCCTCCTCTGTTATCCCTCAAATGTGCGTATTCCTCTTCCTACTGAGAGTGTGACTCAGGAACCATCAGGTCACCTGGTAGCTTTTAGAAATGCAAAGTCTCAGGCCTCACCTCAAACTTGCAGAATCAGTATCTGCATTTAAAAGATCACCAGGTGATTGAAACTAACAGGAATGTTTGAAGAGCTCCGGTGTTCAAATCTGGCTACACATTCCAATCACCCAGTTTTAAAAAATAAAGGTGCTTAGGTCTCACCTCAGAGAATGATTTATTTAGTAAAATGTACAGCTGGGGCATCATAACTTTTAAAAGCTCCCCAGATCATGCTACTCTGTAGTCGAGTTTGAGGACTCACCAGCCACCCCTGTGGCTTGACAACAACCAGCATGGGGGGGAAGGATGTCAGGGATTATTCCAGCATAGGTGGGTTGGAAGGAAGAAAGAAGGTCAGTAGGAGCAGAAAACTGATAAGGAATGGTCATCCAAACATGGCTGGAGAAGCCCTCTCATGACACAGCTTCTGCTATAATGCTTTCACTTTACAATAAGCCAAGGCCCAGAATGGGTTAGTGACTTGCCACGGTCACAGTGAGAATAAAACCAGAAAATGGTTCAAATGAGAATGTTGGTGAATGACGTTAGCAAGAACTTCAGGCCTCCTAAATTGTTGACTTTGTGCTGTTCTCAGCCCCACCCCCCTCTTTGGTCCTGAGCAAAATCCAAGGTGCTTCTACTCTGTTTCCTGTGCTCATTTCCCATGCCACCCACTTTGTGCCAGCCATACAGGCCTTCATGGTTCCCTCGATCCACCTGCGTATCTGGTTCTGAGCTTCCTGATGGTCAATCCAAGAAGAAAGATAGAATCTTGTTACCAAAAAAGAGTAATTGCCCTATCTCCTAAAAGGAGGCCAAGCTTTTCCTGACCCTTATCTTTACAAAGGAGTTTTTTGCTGTAGGCTCCATATAGAAGGAGCTGAATGACCTAATGCATACGACTTCAAAGACATCTCTACAGTAATAGTTTTTATAAAGCCATTATGTATAATATCCCTGGATGTAAGCCAAGGAAATAACATTAAAATGCATGAAAATTCTGCTGGGGACTAAGAACATATGGTCCAAGTGCACAGCTTGATGTAGGAATAAAAATTAGCACACCAGAGGAAGGGATAAATAGCATGCCCTTCAAGTAAGTCCTCATAAATATCACTTCCATTATCCAGGCTTTTGATATGGCAGCAGAGGACTGAGGTTTAATTCACTGGCCTGACATGTCATTGTTCTGTGTCATAGATTGAAGGAAAAACCCAAACAAGCAAATAGTAGGGTCATCATCCATTTCTCAAAGTTCACAAGTCTATCCAAGACTCAGGAGAATAGAGAATCATCCTTTTTTGTATAGTGTTGGAGCAAAGGCATATCCAAAGGACAATCCAGTTTTCTCAAGAGTCTGTCTCCATTAAGGAACATGAATATATGAATGATGAATCAGGTCCTGTGTATAGAACCATGCACCATGTGGGCCTGGGCAACACCACATCAGAGGACTTGGGGATGTGAGCAATTCTTGTCAGCAGAGAAGATGAAACTTGAAATACCCTTGAGATATGAGGGTCATGTCAATAAGTCTAAATGGATGGGAATGATGGGACTGAGGAAAGAGACTCTAGAAGAGCTTTAGCTTTAGAGATGCACATCGCTGGCCTCCTCAAAGCCAATGTGGTCAGCAGCCTACCTGGCTGATGGGAATGGTTTCATAGGGGGGTCATGGAAAGTGCAAGTGAGTTCTCTTCAACCCAATATCTGCTCTTCCATACTCAAGAGAGTGCGTCAATGCCCAGAGACAGGGAAATAAATGTAACTGGAGGATGGAGGCCCCGAGCCTGCGGCCACCACCAAGGTCCAGACCAGGTAGGATGCTACAGGCTACAGAAGGACTTTGAAATTATTTAGCTAGAATCCACTGACATGTTTTAACCAGGGTGATGGATCAATTTGATGGGATCTGCTTTTTTTAGGATGTGTCTCTGACTCCTGGGTGAGAGGAGCAGCTTGGGAGGTATGAATAGAAGCAGGAAAACCCATTGGGAAACAGTTGCAGGAGTTCAGGTGAAAGAAGACAGTGGTTCTCATGAGAGAGGGGCAGTGGTGATGAGTCAAATAAAGGTGGGGTAGCCTCAGTAGGTGTGAGGGACAGACAGAGTGATTTAGTTGCAAGAAGGTGAAGGGAGCGTGAATCAAAAGGACCCCCGGCATTCTAGTTGATCAACTGAACGATAATGGCCAGAGAGGAAGGCTATGGTGGGGAGGCCAACCAACATGGCCACTCCAGGGGAGGACAGGATGATGGATTGTCTGCTGCTGAAACACTCTTGCTGCCCACTCTGTAGTTCATGGAAACATCCAGAGTCTTTAGTATGATATTTAAGTTCCTTCAGCATCTTGTCCCAGCCTAAGGTTCAGCATGTCCCACTCTCACCTCACCCCTACTCATCTCACCTGGTCCATGCTCCAGAGACACATCAGGCTTGTGAGCCTCCTATGCCCCTGCACCAGCCTCTCTTTCTCCTGAACTCTTCTCCCCCCTTACTGACTGGCTAACAAGACCACTTCTCTCTCCCTCATTTCTGCAGCGATAGCTGGCAAATCAGAATGCATCTAGATGCTTCCAGAGTAACTTAGCAGTTTGCTGACCCCACATGTAACAGTCTGCAGTTATCTCTTCCAGGAAGAATCTAGATTTAATGTGTGCTGTGTACTTCTAAGACTCAGTGCCCATTATAACTGATGTTGATGAGACGTGTGACCTCAGCTCACCAATGTGAAAATCAGGGGTCATGTTTGGTGATCCCTAAGGGCTTTCCCACTCCAGCTTTTATGAGTCTTTGATGACTAATGAAGTTGAAGAAGATGAGGTGACATATCTGTATGCTTGCTAGAGTGAAAATGGTCATCGGTCATTACCTCAGGGGATTAGTCATATCATGAGCAAGATTGATGCATATTTTTAAGTCCCTAAATAATATATGCAGGGACAGAAACATAGTAATAGATAATATTGATTGAATTCATGCACCCACCAGGGGCTCTCCTTAGTATTTAAAAAAGAAACTTGGGTGGAAATTACCCCCAAATGCAATCTTTGTTTGACATGGGCAATCTGAACAGGATGGCAGGAGAGCTGGTAAGTGTGTCTTGTGCAGATGCCTGATCCCAGGAGGACGCCTGGAGAGCCTGATTCCTGCCTTGCACAGTTATTTGTGCAACTTTGTTGATTTTCCTGCACAAATGACTCAGACTCAAAAAGCACTAAGAGTTGATGATTTTTTTAATTAGAGGAAGAGGATTCTAAAATAGAATCATAACTGAGGATGGAAGAGGTAATTATCATTTTTTTAAATCATCTGTGAATCCAGGAATGAGGCACCATTTTTTTAAAAAAAACTTTTTGAAAAGTCTCTTTTTTGGAAACATGACAGGCAACTCCAAATAAGGGATTGATCTAGACTCTAAAAGACCAAATGAAGCAATCAGGTCCATAAATGAGAAAAGAGATTTCTGAAGTGACCTCAGCAATCAGCAAGACCATGTGAGCAATAAGATGTGACTGGTGAGAGAAAGCAAAGTGTGAGAATGAATCCCATGTTTCTGTCTCATTTCCTCACAGGGAATGGGAAGGATTTAAGGAGAAGATGAATTCTATGTTGGCATTCAAAGCCCCCATGGAAAATGTGATTGAAGGTGTCCAGTAGAGAGTTGACTATGTGAGCAAAGACTGGGTTAGACTTTTGAACACAAAGCGTATGAGTAAGTGGGTGTAAATTGAAGCCTTGGGAATGGATAAAGTGAACTGGGCTCATTAACTCCTTGGATTACTTACTGGCAGCAGCCCCATGCCTCAGACATGGTGCTCATCATACTCTGTGGATAGGTGATGGGTCAGGAGCTCCAGTGCAAGAGGACACCTGACTCTGTGGAAGAAAACATTCACCGTTCCTTATCCTAACATTACTGAGTATCTTCATCTCAGAAGCTCAGTTTTTCTATCTGTGAAAGGAGAGAAAGAGCCCTTCTAGGAACTGAGTGGTTTGTAATACATGTGACAGGACTGTGGGAAAATAGATTAGAAAAAATTAATTCTCTCCGTTCCAGTTCTAAACTAGAGCTGTGTGGTTGGCATTCACTCATCTGACATGCATTTATTAAGTACCCACTCTGTGACAAGCACAGAACAGATGTGACCGAGAAAACTGGATCAAGGAGTATACGATGTGCAAGGGGAACATAGACTTGATACCAACCAATTGCTCTCACAGAAGTATAAGCCACTTACCGAGAACACTTACAAAGGGGTTAATTCCTGGCATGAGGTTGTAGGGAAGGCTTCCAGGAGCAAGAGATGATTGACATAGTCCTCAAACGGTCAGTAAGTGCTCACCA
Organism: Canis lupus dingo; assembly: GCF_003254725.2. NCBI lineage: Eukaryota > Metazoa > Chordata > Mammalia > Carnivora > Canidae > Canis > Canis lupus. Next base: position 8,726,268 of record NC_064259.1, on the reverse strand, counting down.
TGCAAAACTTGGCAGACAGAAGTCTTAAGCAGGGGGCATAGTACTGATGTGATTGTGTTTGGGGTGCACTGAATTGTCCTACTTAATTGAATCACAAGATATGAGGAGTCACTGGTGGGAGGTGAGGTAGAGTGCAGGTGGTAACCAGCTGTGGAGAGCTTTGAAGGCCACATCAAGAGCTTGAGTTCTAACTCAAGAACTGGAAGGGAGCCATGGGTCATGACCTTGGCAGTTTTCTTCCTATAAACAGCATCCTTCCCCTCCAGGGCACCCCTTTGTCTTGCATCTGGCTTATTCTTACCTTGTCATAGAGCATGGTCCCCGACCCCTGATGGACTCACATTATAGACTGAAAAGCACACACACACAAAATTAAGGCCCCACCTCTGACCAATTATATCCAAATAGTTTCTATAGGGCTCAGATACCAGAAGTATTTATAAAAAGCTTCCCAGGTAATTAGAATATGCAGCCAGAGTTGCAAAGTAGTGCTTTAGATTTCAACTTTCTTATGTCACCAGTGGAAATGATCCCCTTCCTTCCAAGAGATTGTATCTGTAAGATTTATAAAGGTCAAAGAGGCAAAGCGATTATATTATTCAAAAAGCATATTTGAAAAACATCAGGACAAATCTAAAGGACTTGACTCTAATATCTTCCTAATCCTTAGTGACCCTAAGCTTGACTCAGACTTACATTCCCCTCTGGTTCAAACAAAGCAAATCTAAGCAGCAGTCTACATACATAGCTCTGCTCCCTCAGTCTGGAGAGGTACCCTGGACTACTCACTGGTGTCCCTGTGCCCACCCAAAAAACACAGGAGCCATCCCCCGAGCAGGGAGGCCAGCTGGGACCTTCACCTTCATCTATCGGTTAGCAACCTACACATGAAATGTCTTAGAGGATTGAATTTTTTCTAATACTTTTACTTATGATACTTATTAAAACTGCAGCCAGATGAACACATACCTTGTGAAAAGTTTCAAAATGCATTGGAGCTTTTGCTTTTCCTGCCCCAGATATAACCTGGACTGCCTTTGGTATAGACTAATTAAATACAATAAATAATTTATGGCTAATATAGGATATGCATATCCATGGAACATGCTGCTTGCATATCTAACCTATACAACTTTAAGGGTTTGGATAGGACTTTGACAAAGACCCAGAAGAGCATATGACAGCAAGTGTTATGGGGGCAGAGGCACACATCTTTGAGGAGACCAGTGGGAAAAAGTCACACGATCTAGGTTCCAGTTTCTGTCCTCTGTTGACATACCGTATGACCCTGCACAAGCCTCTTTCCTGGGACTCAGTTTCCCTACCAGTATGGGGAGGGTGGATTAGATATTGTCAAAAATTGTTTCCAATTCCAAATTAAATTTTTACCAATAAGCAACTTTTGAACATGAGGGAAAAGTCATTATTTGGTTCAAATCACATCTGTTACTTACTAGCTGTGTAGTGCTCCGGTCACCATCTTTCTCTTTTCTGTAAAATGGGGACATAACCATTTACTGAGCAGATCTCACATGTAAAGCAGGGATTCCAAAACTTCTAGGGGCTCCATAAAGGTAAAAGTTTGAACAGCTATCATGTACTGAGTACCATCATGTACTGAGGACCACCATGTGCTGTGTATCTATGCTGTCTATGCATGATTCCATTTCTCTGGAACCCATCAGAGTTAGAAATGAATTGACACATTGTTTTCCTGTCCTCACATACAGTAATTTCACAGCTGACTGGCTGGGATGTGTAGATTCCCAGCAGTGTCCAGGTAGGAGCATTTGAGCCAAGGACTTGAGCAGAGACTCCCTAATTCCAAAGCTGGCTTTTGCCACAGGCGTTTCCAAGGCTGGAGATACCTCCCTACATCAGTGTAAGAGTCACTTCATCTTCATGAGCATCTGCCCCTGCCACCCCCCTCCAATGTGCCTTTCCCACAGAGTTGCCATCAAGGATAAACCAGTTGAGAACCAGGCAAAGTACCTCGTACGTCATCTGTAGAGCACACATGAAAGCGACAGTTGCTAAGAATGCAAGGACTTCTCACCTGTTGAAAAATAACTTAAATTATCATGAATAATCCTCATTGAAATATACAATGGAATATTACTCGACCATCAAAAGAGGATGAAATCTTATCATTTGCAACAATGTGGATGCAACTGGAGGGTATTATGCTAAGTGAAATAAGTCAGCCAGAGAAAGACAACTATCATATGATCTCACTCATGTGGAATTTAAGAAACATAGGGGAAGATTATAGGGGAAGAGAGGGAAAAATAAAATAAGATGAAATCAGAGAGGGAGATAAACTGTAAGAGACTCTCAACTTAGGAAACAAACTGAGGGTTGCTGGAGAGGAAGTAGGTGGGGTGATGGGGTAACTGGGGGATGGGCATGAAGGAGGGCACATGATGTAACAAGCACTGGGTGTTAAACAAAACTGATGAATCACTGACCTCTACCTCTGAAATTAATGGTATACTAATGTTAATTAATTGAATTTAAATAAGATAAGAATAAAAAATTTTAAAAAAGGAACTTCAGAAAATAAGCTTTCTTTTGGACCTACTTGGTGGAGTGCATGCAAGGAACAGGGAAAGTAAAGGAGGCAGCACTCGGAGCACTGGCTGTGACCCACAGCCCTTGTTGGACACCGTGCATGCCCTGTCACTGAGGCCTCACCTCCACTTCTTGCACCAAGGGCTCTTCATTCCATGTGACAGATCACAAAGCACAGGCATCTCCCCAAACGGCACAGCTACTAAGCACCCTAAACCAAATGTTTTTTGAACCTTGTCATTATGTGATCGGGTCTGGACAGCCCTTCTGAAGCATCCTCTACAGCAGTGCAACTCAAGATTTTGTATACTACCGTCTTCTCTTAACAATTTTTGAAAACAGAACCTTAATAAGTCCAGATGTGTGGCCAATACATTAATTTGGATGTTATCTCAGCATGACTTCCAGGAAAACACACACACACACCACCACCACCACCACCACCAACAACAACAACAACAAAAACAACGGAAACTGTTGTCCTGTCCACTCCAGGTAAGGTCCTCCTGAAATCCACCCCCACCAGCCCTGTCCCTGAGGTCTTAGATTCTGGAAACTTTTCTCAAGGAGCCTGTGAGTGACCCTGTCATCATGGAGATGGCATAGGCACTTGGGGCTCTCAGAACCGCACCTGCAGTAAATGGTGGTTCTTATCTTGTTCCCCATTAGAGAAAAAAGCCAAGCTCTACTAAATAGCCCTGAGCCCATTGAGAAGAAATCTGGGTCATCTCAATTGTAACAGAGCAAACCTCAATGGTAAAAAAACCAACAATGTCTACTTCAGAGAGAAATGCATTTGCCATCACAGCCCTATCCAAGACTGAATAACAGGGTGAGATCTGACCTCGCCCTTCTTAAGTTTCGGTAGGAAAACACTGTTGGTACTTTGTTAATCACTGTTCTAGGCACTGTAGGAGCAAAGAAGCATTAACTTGTTCCCTGGCCTGGAGGAGCCCATGGCTTCTGGGACAAATGGAAGCTGGAGACAAGACAGCATGTCCATATGGAAGGCATGAAGGATGAGGTAGGAGCTGCAGGAATGGGTGCAGGGAAGTAGGAACTGATCATGAGAAATCTGATTTATAATAAGGGCCCAGGCTTTCTCTTGAAGGATATTAAGAGCTCCTGAAAGATTCTAAGCCAAAAACTCAGGGGTATCAGTGTTCTGTGCTCACTTTATTCTCATGTGTGAGGAATAATTATGAGTCCTGTGGCTTCTTGCTGGGTTTACCCGTTATCAGATCTTTAAAGGATCCCATGAGCCTGTGAGTGCACCTGACCCATGAGTGAAAGGCCAAAGTTGCCAGCAAATCCTGTGGCAAGGCTCTAGATCCTAGCCCATTTGTCCCTTAAGGGTTTCTCAACCCCACTTGCTAACCTGCAAGAAGTCTCTTTATTATCTAAACTAAGGCTTGGTCTAAGCATAGCTGGACTTGAAGGTGAACCGTACAGTTCCTCCACATGGTCCATCTGCAGCACTAACATTTGCCTTGTGCCCGCCATCTTGGAGGAAAGGCTCCTGTATGGGAGCAGGAAACTCTACTCGCCCCTGACCACCTCAGCCATTAGAAAATTGTTCTGAATATCGAACTGAAACCCGTCTGCTGGTAATATGCATCTACTGGTCTTAGTTTCACCCTTTTGGGTCATATAGAAAATGCCAGCTTGCATTTCAACATAGGCAAATTTATTTATGTTATTCTCTATGAAACCGTGAGGTCCTTAAGGATGGGGATAGTGCCTGGTTCATGTGGAATCCCCAGAACTTAGCACAATGCCTGATATACAGGTGCTCAATAAATGATGGTGAGAATTAATGGGTGATGAGATTAATAAACATATGCCTGATAAACTATGCTACTTGAATGCAAAAACAATATTTGTAAGTACTATTCATGTCCTCTAACTTCTCATAATCCTCTCATCTCTTGACTATTACCTGTAGGTTCAAAAGTCTCAAAAATAAAAATTGGGGATCTTTAGGTAAAGATTCACTTAGTAACCCCAGTCCAGACCGAAATATTCCCTCTGTGCGGGAGAACACATGACACTCTCAGAACACAGTCTTCCTTATCACATGGGTCAGGATCTCAAATTAGCACTTCCTCACCTTGGGAGAAACCTAGACTCCAAGCAAATGAAATTGAGGGCAAATCCATTTGGCTGAAATAGATGGAGGTGAGGGACATCCAGCAAAGGTGACCTCCCCTCCTTACTTCCTTTGTCACATCTTTCCTGTGCTCCCCAGAGAGCAGAAATCCCCCCTTTCTGTGCCAGTGTGGAGTCTGCCAGCAAGTTCCTTCCTCCATTGCACTTCACATACGGCAGGGGCCGGGGGACAATCTGCCATAAGCTGGCCTCCAGCAGCAGAGGGGGAGCTCTTCAGGAGCCAGTAACCCTGTGTGTCTGATTTATCTTTGTGTCCTTAGCCAAGCACAGGGCCTGGCATACTAAATAGCAACTGAATTCTCCCAATACATGCACTTAGAATTAATTCACACTCTGCCAAATGCAACCAACCATGGCTATGTATCTGCCCTTCAAAAGTGGAATTGCACTGTCAGGTGCCTCTGAGGGAAGGCTCCTGTCTCCCTACAATATTTCCAGAAATGAAGAACATTTTCATTCCCAGTAGTACATCCCAATCTGCTGCCAGAGCTTGCATTTTGGGCACCTGCCTTTTAAAATCTGCACTCACTACTTGATTCAGAGGGCCTGGAAGACATTAGCTCAACCATTTGTACATATGAAGCAAAGCCACAAAAATCACATCATGTCACTTTGCTGCTTTGTCTCTTACATTTGGAATGACATCCAAACTCAGGAGTAGGGCCTGCAAAACCCAGCAGGATCAGTCCCTCCACCCTCTCCAGCTGCAGCTCCTGCCACCCCACCTCTCTGCTCACCGAGCTGCAGGACACTCAGCTCTCTATTAGTTCCCAGAGTTTGCCAAGCTACGTTTTGCTGCAAAGGCTTTATGCTTGCTTGTCCCTCAGCTGGGACTCACGCTCCCTGGCATTTTCAATGAATGACTCTTCTCATATGTCAAATGGGGGTTTAAATGTCACCTTTCCAGAGATGCTTTTCGAGACACTCCTTCCAAAGTAGAATCTTCCTTGTCTCTCTGATAGCATTGTTCCTATTTCTCTTACAGTGCTAATTTCAATAGCAATTACTTTTTTTACTCATTTATCATTCACCATCCCTTGATGGTGTGATGCGTGTCTCCACATGCATCCAGACATGCATGTCTGGTATGTTACCATGTCTCCAGTGCCACATGCTGTAACAGAATACTGCGAGATAGTTTCCCAAGTACTAGGGAAGGGTCTACACACTACAGCAGCATTACCTCTTTTAATCCTCACCACAAAGCTAATGGGTAATTACTAACCCCACTTTATAGATGAGAAAACAGGAGTTTAAGTGACTTGCCTATGGTCACACAGTAAGTGATAATCAGGGTTTGAATCCAATACTGTCTGATTCTAGAATCCATGATCATATGATCCTAATCTAGAGCTATAGCATTCACTAAACATGTTCCCAGTAAATAAATATGAAGAGCAACTATAACAAGTCTTATAATTTCCACAATTGTACATTACTAGAAGACAGGAACCATGTCATCTATTACTTTTGTGGTTTTCAACACCCATTACAGTGAAGGGGGGTAATTCAGGGTAACTGATTTGATACTTGCAAAAAAGGAGCCATTTAATAATAGTACAACCCACGGTGGTGCCCTGAGTATAGTGACACTGGGCTTATGGTATGAATTGAATCCCAGAATGTAGAGCAAAGTGGGCACTAGAGATCGTTAGCTCAACTCTTCCTCTACAGATTCATTTTCTCCCAAGGCCAAGTTCCTTAACCAGACACACATGGTACTCCATGGGCTACCCCTGTCTCTTTTCAGCTTCATCTCCCATCCTCGCCCCCACCCAAATCCCTCTTAGCAGCTTCAGGAAGTTGGGCTTTAAGTTTTAGGCAGAGGATCCAATGAAGGGTTTTGGTTATGGCATAATTAGATTTGGTGGATTTAGGTGGGCCACTGCAGACCAGATTGAAACTCATAGCATGGACCACCATCAGGAGTGCGCAATGTTTACGTCTCATTAATGGACACTTAGTAAATAAATGTGGAATGAAGAAAGCCAAGAAGAGAAAGGATTACCTTTGGAATAATCCAGCTGAGTTGATCCAGATATTACTTGGAGAACCTGGTCTTTGTACTTGGGCTACAAATATGAGAGCATCCTTAGGGTAACAGATTGAAAAATAGTAATTCCTTCAAATTGTGCAATTTCTCTGTCATCTCTTCAGTAAGTCACACAAAACCCACCACAGGTAAGACGGACTTCCCAAAATGGAGGAATTCACAGGGCAGAGCTGACCTAAGAAAATCTATAATCCTGCCGGGAGAAAAAGGATAAGATGACGTGAACACAGTGCTAGGCTGCTGCCACAGAAACCTAAGTTCTATTCCTGTCTCAGAGTACTTTACTAGGCCACTCAGGGTCTACCAGCCAGAGGTGGACAGGAATGGAACCTGGACCTCATATTCCCAACCATGGGCTCTTTACAAGAGAAAGAAGTTGGCCTGTCAGCAAGGCTTTCCACCCCCACCTCGGAGGACTGCTTGAAAGTCCAACAAATGGTACAGGTGCACCAACAAGCTGTAGGTCTGAAATACTTCTCACAGTTAATCATTATTCCTCTGCAAGCCTCAAGGCTTAGAAATAGACTTCCTGTAGCTTCTGGAGCAGAACTCTTCAGCAACTTCACATTTTCTTTCTCATAAGCTCTTGTTACTAAATCAAACCACTTGGAAGCTTGTATGGCCAATGGGCTGGTGAACACAGGATGGAAACTTCCATGCCCTCTCCCCTCCATGTCTCCTTCAACCTGTCCCGTTCCTCTCTGTCTTTCTCTATGTTTCTGCAAGTCACCTATGATTATTTCTACACTCATCCTGAAATAGAATATTAGAAGTTAGTTTGTTCTTCCAGATAATGGCCTGGGTTTTTGTCTTAACTTGAAACCAATACACATTAAGAAAGAGATGTGTGCGTCTCTGTTTTTTCTCATATAAACAATATCTAAGTTCTCCCGCAGCTCAGCCAATGTGTGCTTTCTCCTATTCTAAATCTTGGCCTGCAGAGCTCATTACTCCACCATGATTTGCACAGGTTCAGAAGTCCTTTCCTGAGCAAAGATCTCTAAATAACCATCCTCATTTCTTTCACTGTTCTTCACTTTGTGCCTACACGGTGGGAAGTGAAGATGTGGGTTATGGTGTCTGCCTGCAAGACACAGGAATAATAAGACCTCTCACAGACCCAAGGCTGTTCTTAACATTTTAGATCTCAACACAGGCATCTTCCCCTCACCCCAAATCAGAGGGATGCATATGTCCATAGCTACATTCTCATTATTAAGAGGTTTCTCTGACTATAGATCTTACAGGACTCATATTTCATCCTGAAGAATGTAGAGCCTTTGTAATTTCTAATGTCCAGGCAGAAAAAAAGATATTTAAGGACTCTGAAATAACATAGCAGGAAATTGAGATTCACTTACTGCATATAAAGTGATCGAAAAATCCCCTCTTTCACTATCTCTTTTCCCCTTGGGTCTGTGGTTCACAAACTGCAGAGCATAAATCTTGGAGCAAACCATGCTGGAATATCAATAAACCCACATCGACCCGAGGCAGGAACTCAGCTTGCAGTGCTGGTATTTTTTTTTTTTTTTTTTTTTTTTTTTTTAGACATTGGTTGGCAGCCAGGTTGATGAAAGGAGATACCAAAGAGAATAACAGCTTTGCAGCACGAAAAGAGGAATTAGAATTCAGGAAATGTTATCCATGTGCTTCTCTCTAAATGCATGAGGAATGAAGTTGGGGTGGAAGGTGCATGGTAAATGGTCAATATTTTGGGTCTCAAGACCCCAGATCTGAGTAGTCCCCAAGTGTTATGGGTAGAATTGTGTCCCTCCTGAGATTCATATGATGCAGTCTTAACCCCGGTACCACAGAATGTGACCCTACTTGGACGTAGGGATTTTACGGCAGCATTTAAGTTAAAGTGGGGCCATTAGGAAGGATTCTGATCCAACATGGCTGGTAGTCTCATGAAAATGGACTTTTACACACAGACACCCCGAAAGAAAAGCTGATGTGAAAAAATATAGGGAGAATATAGCCATCTACAACTGAAAAAGAGAGGGTGGAATAAATCCTTCCTCCCAGACCTCAAAAGGAACCAACCCTGCTGATACCTTGCTCCCAGACTTCCAGCTTCCAAAACTGAGACAATAAATTCATGTTGTCTAAACTACTCTGTGTGGTGCTTTGTTGTAGAAGGCCTAGCAGATGAATACACCAAGCTTCTGGAAATGCCAGAAAAGGAAGAAGATGGCTAATATCTCTTCTGCAGGTATCCCTACTTTGAACTTCCAAATAAATTCTTTACTGAATTATTTCTGCTCTTGGTCAGTTTTCAGATAATTTTTCCTACCTTTTCAAGTGTGTTGTGAAATAATAATTAATTTTTGTTATCATTCTATAATAATCAAAGACAAAACTAACTGCCATCAGAATATCCAGCCAACATGAAAACCAAGGAGACCACCTTGAAATAACACAATTCCACATAAAAGCAAAGAGACATGAAATCAATTTAATTTAGATAGATTTTTAATGAGTGCTCACTTGGCAGTGCATATAGTAGATAGATTCTTAATGGGTAAGTGTAGCAACTCCATCCAGCTTTCAGAAATGTGAGAAATGCTTCATAAATGTCCTCCTCTCTGTCCACCATCCCCACCCCCATATGACTCTCATGGACACAAAGGTGGAATTCAGAACCTAAGCCTGAGCTTCTCAAGGGCTGTTGGCAGGCATGTAGAACTAGAAGCCCAATAGGTTATTTTCAAGAATTGTTGGGTCACCACTCCCACACCCCAGCTCAGGAGCATCAATTCCTCCCCCTCTTTTTTTCTTGATAAATGAGAAAACAAAGGTTCTTCCATGCAGCCAGTGTTTTGACAAACATTTGTGAAGCTCGTACTATGTGTTCAGGATGTGCTGGACATCAGATGCTTTAAAAAGATACAACCTTTAAAAATAATGGTAAAAATAAAATTTTTAAAAATATGTAAGATACCATTTTTTTGCTACTTTGGTGCCCATCTTGTGAAAGATACAGACATTAAAGCAGGCCATGATGATGCCAGCTTGTATAAAGTGAAGTCAGCAAGCCCATCTGAGAAGGGCCTTCCAAGCAGAGGAGTTAGCCAGACAATGACAAGGCAGAGAGGACAGCCTGAGCATAGGTACGAAGTGGGAGACCACACTGTTGGGGGTGGGGTGAGGGATGCTTGTGTGCTCAAGCATACACACATGCCCACATGGTACAAGCCTGGTGGGAGGGAGAGGAAGAGTGGATTTGTGGCTAAAGGCAATCACAATAGGCTATAGGTAGCCCGAGTTGCTGGAAAATCAAGTGAGGTCTAGAGAGTAGCATTACATGAAGCTGTACCTACTGGCAAGGCCTGGATTGGAGGCTTTCTGAAGTCCAGTGAGATTAAGTGATTTGAGATCCCTGGGTGGTGCAGCGGTTTGGCGCCTGCCTTTGGCCCAGGGCATGATCCTGGAGACCCGGGATCGAATCCCACATCGGGCTCCTGGTACATGGAGCCTGCTTCTCCCTCTGCCTATGTCTCTGCCTCTCTCTCTCTCTCTCTCTCTCTGTCTCTGACTATCATAAGTAAATTAAAAAAATTAAAAAAAAAAAAAAGAGATTAAGTGATTTACCCCAGGCTACTTGACTGGTTAAGAGACAGGAGAATTAAGTCTTCTTTCTCCTAAGACAGTGCTATCTCCACTGGGTAATTATTAGTATTATTAGTTATGATAAGACATTACATGCATTAAATCATTTAATCTGTATAACAATCCAATAAAATAGTTGTTACTATTATTAACCCCATTTTTCCAATGAAAACACTGAGGCATGGGGAGTTTAGGCACTGCTCAAAGGCCCAACTGGCAAGTGATTACCCATTTTCTTAATCATTATTTCATGGATCCTCTGAATTGTCTTCCATGGCAGTAGTAAATACAGAAAAAAGAGAGTCAAACCTATGTGATATATCTGAGATAGGAGGAAAATATGCATACGTTTATCTTTACTGAGGAGAAGAGTACTATTTCATTATTTAATTCTCAATATGGTGAGAGTTTACACTAATTTCAGGGAAGCTTAACATTTGTCTTCAGTGGAAACAGCAAAACAAAACCCTGAATGATATCTTTCTGGCTTTAGCCTTCCCATGGGTATCCCCGGTAGCACTTTGGTCAGATGTGATTTATACACTGATGCCTTTATCTTTGACTACCTCAGATGTATCTATTGTGAAATCATATATGAAAGGATTCATCTATGAAGGAAAGGTGATTTGAGAAAAGGAAGACGAACCTGCAATGCCTTTCAGGATTGATAAGCACCACTTGTCAGAAAAAGTCAGGTTGGGCGGGGAGATTATACCTGGAACAAGAGCTCTAATTCCCTGCGGTGCTCTATCAGGGCTATGGCAGTTTGCAGAAATATACTATATTGCAATCATGCCTTGCAAAGAATTAATAAAAAATAAAATACACTCATCACTGATTTTGGGACAATGCTGCATGTGTATGTGTTCTACGCCTGACATTCTGCTAGGCAGAGAGAACACAAGACGACGGAGTACTCCTTTCTTGATGGAGAGCATGTTGAAGAAAAGTAAAAACTGAGGATGAATAAGATGTTGGATTGGCAGAGAAGAGAGAGGGTGGAACAAAAGAAACTACAAAGGCAGTGACCGAACATGGGGGTGTCCCAAAGGCAAAGGAGTGAGAGAAGCAGAGATTTTTTTTTCTAGATTGCCCTGGCATTGTTACTTAAGTTGTTAGTGCAACTTCTGAGCTTGATGCCATGGGGAAGAGGCTGTGGTAGTCACTGGAGGGTGTGCAGATTAAGAGTTGGCCAGGGCAGGTGCTGGGTCTTAAAAGGGCTGGCTCTGTCTGACAAGAGTCACAGGTGGCCTCAGAGGGAGGCAGTGTGTCCTCATGGTTAAAGTCCCACTGAAGTCAAGCCTCCTGTGTTCTACCCTATGAACCACTTAATGTTGGAGCTTCAGCAATTACATCACCTCTATAGCCTTTAGCTTCCTCTTCTGTAAATTTGTGATAAATAATAGTCCTGATTTGATGGAGATTTGTGAACAACAAGGGACATAATTTCTGTAAAACACTTAGCACAGCCCCATCCCGGAGTTAATATTCTTTAGATATTAGCTATGATTATTACTATTTGAAAAGCTGACATTTGAGCTGGGCTGTGAAAGCGAAGAGTATTTTGCTAGGTGGAAAAGGGTGGGGGAGGACATTCCAAGGAGCAAGATTAACATCGAAATTGATTTTCCAGGCCAAGAAGAAAAATACCTCTTTTGTGAAAAGATCCTTTTTTAGCTTTACTGTTAGAAAAAGCAAGCCAAAAATTCACAAGGGAAATGGGATCTGAAACGCCACCTTTCATTCTGAAATTCAGAAGATATAAGTTTGCATTTTATTATTCTCAGCTGGTTGTTTTCTTTTCTTTAACCTCCATTCCACCCCACCCCAAGTGCTTTGCTAAAGCATTTTGCTCTCAGGTTAAAAAATGAATAAATTATTTGGGAGTGTAAAGGATTGATGTAGGGATGAGGGTAAATGAAAACAGAAGCTATTCAGATTAATCAGCCTTTAGTTATTTCATTTGTCAAACATATATTGGGTTTTTACTCTGTGCCAAGCATTAGGTTTGTTGCAGAGGATATAAAGGTACTTACATCATCGTCCCTGTCCTTGAGGGTCTGTGACTAGTGAGGGAAAAATGCAGGTAACCAGACAATTTCAACTTCAAAGGACAGACGGAAGAAACAACAATAAGTCCAGCCTGAAGGCTAAGGGAAAAATCACACGATATTAAAATCAATATTGACATCCCTTAAATCCCCCCTCTTTTTTAAGATTTATTTATTATTGAAAAGAAAGTGTGTGTGTGTGTGTGTGTGTGTGTGTGTGTGTGTGTGTGTGTGCACAGGGGGACAGGCATAGAGGAGGAAGGAGAGAGAGAATCTCAAGCAGACTCTCCACAGGGCACAGAGCCCAATGAGGGGCTTGATCTCACGACCCTGAGATAGTGACCTGAGCTGAAATCAAGAGTTGGATGCTTAACCAACTGAGCCACCCAGGTGCCCCATCCTTAAATCCTCCTCTTGAAAGAATGTTAGAGTGAGAACTGATCAGCTAAGGTGGAGGTTGTTCTCCAGCTCTCACCTGGTGTGCATTATAAAGCGTGCATATCTTAGCTCTACGTATAAGTTATAGAGAGCATCTTTCCAATTGATATCTGTTTCACACTGTTCAATTTCCTCCTTCTGAGAGAAAAAGTTCAATCAGGGCTAAATTAAATTAGAAATGTTAATGCTGAGATAATTACTACTGCTTTCCAAAGAATTATCTTTAATAACTCATTTCAATCATCAGCCCTAAATGAAGTCTTTGATCCCACCATCTCCTGATGTGGCAGAAGCAGTCCAGAGGTGGATTTGGATTTCCATACCAAATTGTAGCTTTCAGGCATTCATCACACACCAAGGGCCTGTATCTGGCATAGGTGTATCTGTATCCAATCACTCTCATTTGGGTGTTAAAATTCAATGTACTGGGACGCCTGGGTGGCTCAGCAGTTAAGTGTCTGCCTTCAGCTCAGGGCATAATCCCAGGACCCTGGGATCAAATCCCACATTGGGGTCCCTTCAGGGAGCCTGCTTCTCCCTCTGCCTATGTCTCTGCCTCTGTTTCTCTGTGTCTCTCATGAATAAATAAATAAGATCTTTAAGAAAAATAAAATTCAATGTACAGATGCACAGCTGCTCAAGGATTCTTTGAATTTAATGAAGGTGACCCACAGAGCTACGGGGTAGGAAGGGCAGATTTTGAGGCTGTTGGCATTTGGGGAAAAACAGGGGAAGAAAGCTTAGTTGCGCCACTCAGGTTGTCTGAGCAAGTTATCTTACTCTAACTCAGGAGCAAGTTATCTGAGACAATGCTTTTCCATTCCAGTCCTACTGACTCTTTTCTAAGGTAGAAAGTAGTGGACACAAATTCAAGAGGCAGAATCAAAAAGACTTTCCTCTTGCTCTCCTTCTCCTCAGCTCTGACACTTCTTAGATATACTTTGCCTAAATTCATTAAAAACCATAATTCTCCATCTATAAAATGGGTTAATGCAACCTATGCTATAAAGTTGTCATGATGATAATATAAAGAAATACTTCTCCTCTCTGCCATAAACACTAAAAAATAAAATAAGAAGTGACTGGCAAACATTGTTGTCATTTACTTATTTAATTTCATTATAGATTGGAAGCAGGATCCATGCTTCACACTTTTGGATACCCCATGTCCTAAAAAAGCAGGGGCTTGGTGAATATTTGATGAATAGTTGTATTGTAAAGGTATCTATGCAGGAGGCTTGAGTGTATAAGTCTCTATTATATCATTTTTTAAAAAAAAATTTACCACTACCACTATAGAATTCACTTTCTAGACTAAGAAAATTGACACCTGGAAAAAGTGAAGAGTGTACATTTATAAAACTTGAGGCAACGGTTCTAGATCTGTTAGTCATTTCACTTCTGTGGTCTTCGGTTTTCCCTTTATACAGTAGAAGTTTGGACTTGTAGATATATTAAAGACCTTCCAGCTCTACCTTCTCTCAGGATGGAAGGAAGCAATAGCTAGTGAGGGCATACTATGTGCCAAGTCCTACAGTGGGTATCTACACATGTTATCTCATTTAGTACATTTCAAAAGTATTTTTTTGCAATTGTAATAATTTCTACAGGTGAAAGAACAATGACTAAGAGCATACACTAGTCAGAGATTGTTTCCATTTCAAGAGATAGACACTTATTCACACTAACATAAACAAAAATCTGGGTCTGTTATCAGGATCATAGAGAGGTTTCACAGAATCCAGGAGAGAAATGGGAATATCCACTGAATACAGCAGCTGAAGTCCAGGGCTTTGCACTCCTGATCCTCTTCACAGGACACACTGACTATGCTCCCCAAGCCGCAGGCCTTGGTAGAAGAATTAGAATTTTTCAGTGTTTACTCACCTTGTCTGTCTTTCCAAGGAACACTTTGGATAACTTCCTTTTGATTTTGCAGGTTTAAATATATCAGATACTTAAGAACCAAATTTTGGTCCTTGAACATCGTGATTCAATAGAGTTTTTACCACTATGCTTTTGGAAAGAGATGAGGAAAGTGTTACAGAGAATGAATTTGAAACACTTCGTCAAGGATGCTAGGCTGAAAAACAAATGGCAAAATAAAATAAAAATTTTAAAGGGCTCTGAGTAAAGTATTTTTGATTGACAGGGTATTTTAGTTGTTTTTGTTTTTTGTTTTTTTTAAGCACTTTGAATATATCATCCCACTCTCTCCTGGCCTACAATATTTCTGCTGAGAAATTGCTGATAGCCTTATTCATATTCCCTTGTATGTGATGAATCTTCTTTCCCTTGCTGCTTTCAAAATTTTCTTTGTCTTTGATTTTTGACAGCTTGATTATAATGTGTCTTGGTGCAAATCTATTTGGGAATCTTTGAACTTCATGTGCCTGGATGGCCATATCTTTCCCCAATTTTGGGAAGTTTTCAAGCATTATATCTTTTTTTAAAGTTTTTTGTTTACTTATTTGACCACAAAGAGAGAGCACAAGTTGGTGGAGCAGCAGGCAGAGGGAGAGGAAAAATCAGGCTCCCCACTGAGTAGAAAGCCCCACATGGGGCTCAATCCCAGGACCCTGCAATCATGACTTAAGCTGAAGGCAGACCCCTTAACCAACTGAGCCACCCAGGCATCCCCCAAGCATTATTTCTTTAAGTTCTCTGTCCCTTTCTCTCCCTCTTTGCCTTCTGGGACTCCCATAATGCAGATATTTTTCTCTTTCTGATATCCCATAATATTCACAGACTTTCTTCACTTTTTCATTCTAATTTTTACTTCTCTCCTCTGAATAGATATCAAAAGATCTATCTTCAGGTTCACAGATTCTTTCTTTTGCTTTATTGAGCTAGATATTGAAGCTCTCTGTATTTTTTTTTTCATTTTATTTATTGTATTCTTCAGCTCCAGAATTTCTGTTTGGTTCTTTGTTATGATATGCATCGCTTTGTTGAACTTCTCATTTTCTTTGGGTATAGTTTTCCTAAGTTCATTGAGATGTCTGTCCACATTCTCTTGAATCTCACTGAGCTCCCTTAAAATTTATTTTAAGTTCTTTTTCAAGTGATTTGTGGATCTCCATTTCCTTGCATCAGTTACTTGAAAATTGTTATGTTCCTTGGTTTGTGTTGTATTTTTTCACTTTTCTGATGGCTTTGCACTGCTGTCACCTTTTCCAGCCTTTTAAGACTGGCTTCAGTGGGGAAAGATTTTCACCTGAAGATGGACACTGACTGGAAGGGATGCAACATCTTTGGTTCCTGCAGAAACACAACAATATGGTCTCCATATAGTTCTGTCATCTGAGGTCAATATCAGTGCAGCTAAATCAAGATATATGAAATGAAATTGATAAATAACTACACTTTTTAAAAATAAATATGACAGCAATAGAGACAATGATGTGGTAACATAAAGAAGAGAGCTAATAATTGAGTATCAGAGGCTTTTCAGACTAGATAGCTTTTGAAAAGATTTTTGAAACCTAAATAAGTAATTCTATATTAGTTAAAATATAATGATCTGCATATATCCTTAGTTGTACCAAGGCAAAAAAGCTTTTGATGAGTGCTAGAGAAATTGTTTTAATCTGTAATTAATATATATATATACACATTCATTTCTCAAATATGTTCCAACTGTTCATTGTTTGCCAAGCACAAGATGATGGGACATGATCCCTGCCTCCAAGAAGTTCATATTATAGGAAAGGATACAGAGAAGTAAACCAATTAAACTATAGAACAGTATGCTATATGCTTAAAAAGAGATACGTACAAAATATATATACAGAGGAGGAAATTGACTCAGACTAAGGATATCAAGATAATATTACCTTCTAAACACATTGAAATATGGAAAACATATTGCATTAATATTTTACTCAATTATAATACATTATAAGCTAGTATAATAGTAGTTGCATTCACACAAACCTAGGTACCAGTCCCAGCTCTATTGCTTACGAACTGGTTTTAGCCAAGATATTTAACCTCTCTTAGCCCCAATTTCCTCATCTGTAAAATCTAGGAGATGGGGGGGAAGAATTATTAATTGGGACAGTAGATGTAAGTATAATTCATTGGAAAATACCCAATAGACTTTAGTTGTTAGTAGTATTGTTGTTATTAATAACAATTTTTCCACCAATCAATTTCATTCAAATTGAAAAGAAATATTAACTCACTCGCAACCTTTCAGTGCTAATTTCCACTGTCATAGTAGCTATGTGAAAGGTCAGTGTTGGGTCCTTTGAAATCCTGAGGGACATCTTTGTTGCATTCTCATCCTATTGAGGAGACTTACAGATATGATCAAAGTAACCTGATAGTGGTTTTAAAGTGAAACTTCCCTGTCAAAGCCCCTGACATATTATCTATCCACAGAGAGGATTCAATAAACTCTTGCCAAATAGATGAGTGAATAAATGAATGAATAATGGAGTGCATGAATGAACAAGTATATGAATAACTCTCATCCTTTGGGCAGATCTCCCAAACATAACAAACCATTCAATGTGAGATCTTCACCAATCTTCAGAGTCAGATCCACTAGTACATATTAAGTTCTGTCATCCCAAGTAAAGGACTTTCATCTATATTATCATCATGCACTTTTTCAACAACCTTTCAAATTAGGATAGCATTAACCCCATATTGTGAGTTTGGGAATGGAAATCTAGAAAGATAAAGTGTCTCATCCAAGAATTACACTGCTAGTTTGGCAGAGTTTGAATCCAGCCAAAGGCATTCTCTATTTAGTGATACAATTCTTAGGAAAGCTGAGAACTCAAAGTTGTTTCACCAAAACGCACCCTCTTTTACTTTCACTTTTTTCTTTTAAGGCTCAGCTGTCTACCAGCCACCTTTTCTGGAAACCTAGGCATCCACAAAGAATCCACATCTTCCCCCATTGCCTTTCCTTTTTGATGAATTACCAGCATTTACCAATTCCCGTCCTAGAAATCTCAAATATTTCCCTCTTCGTACCTCCTGCATGCTATTCTCTTGTTCAGCTCTCTGTCTTCTTTCTCCTCCTTTAATTTAATTGCCTTGTAACTAGTCCTGAGCCCTCCAGCCTCCATCAGCTTAATTTCATCCTCCATACAACAATCACAATGGTCTTTATGGAACAAATGGATAATAACCTCACTCTCCTGCTTTCTATTCTTCAATCATTCTTCTTTTCTCATAAGAAAAATATGCATGAATTATGAATACATCATGGTCTGATTCTTCCTGATGTATCCATTTTCATTCCACACTATATATTCCCTACTATTGCAATTGCTCTGCCCTTATCACCACACAGTGCTTACTATAAGTCAATACCATGTGTAAACTATTCTAAGTGCTTTACTTCTAATAAATTCTTCAATATCAAAACAAGGATCTGAGATAATTGCTATACTAGACTATGAAATCTGTGAGAGAAGAAACCATATGACGTATCTTCTTCAACTACTCGATCCCAATGTCTCCCACAGGACATGGTCCATAGTAGGTACTCAGTGAATATATGTTAGGTAGATAAATGAATGGGTTAAGTAGATAAATGAATGGTTGAATATACTACGGGATAAAGGTGTCTAATGTTGATACTAAAAGTAATCAAAATTAAATGTTACTATGACACTTAACCCAGCTGTTCAGAACTCTATACTCTTTCTGTATCTCAGTTTGAAATCTTTATAACAATCTTATTTTCAACATGCTGGTTGAAATATAGATTCATAAAAACTTCAGACCCCAAAAAATGATAAACTAATAGTAAATGAATGTAAAATATTACTTATCCCCTTCTTTCCCAGGATCTTATGAAGTCTTCCCGTGCAACCTAATGAGAAGATCACTGTCAGGCATGAAAACTATGAGTCCAGCCAATTGCATCCAACCAAGACCAGGGAAAAGAGACTTACCATAAAGAATAGCTGTTTCTAAATCTCTCAGTAATTGAGCTGATTTGCATTTTCCCTTCAACATGAACCGATTTTAAGTGGGAGAAAAATCAACTTCTGTTTTGTACTCTAATGGGAGGATAAAAGTTATACAACCATGAATTCCACTGATTAGAGATTCCTGCTCATTTTCTGCTGCCTGCTGGCCATTTGGTAGCATTTTAATTTAACTTTCCACTTGCATGTTCTCCATTAATATTTATGAAATGATTACTAGATGTGGCTCAGTCTTTAAAAACTGGATTTGAAGCATTCGGCAAAATACATTTGCTAGTAGTTGTGAACAAATAATGCTACAACAAGCTGTTAGGAAGCTTTCATTTCTTAATGGATCTCTTTTTTTTTTTTTCCTGAAGCTAAGATAATTAAAAAGCAGTGTGTGCCTAATCTGCAGGTAGAAATTTTAATAATTACACTAAACATTGTATATTACAGGAATCCTTAGGCCTGTATCCCTAGACTTTAGTCCAATTCCTGACTTTTGAATGAAATCTGTGGAGTCATAAAGCCAATCAGATAAAGGCAGAGCTTTATTCCCAGGACCTGTATTAGAATAAGAAAAACTAGGATGCATAATGATCTTTATAACTGGAACATTATTTTTCACATTTTTAAAAATTTTATCCTCACAACCCTCCATGAGACAGGTGTAATCATTCCTCTTATTTTTATAAGTTAGAGATTTTAAGATAAGAAGCCTTAAGTAATACCATTCATTTAATAAATACTGTTTGGCAGCCCAATGCCAGATTCTGTCCCTGGTTCTTTCGTTGAGAGAATACATGTTAGTCTGTCCATCCATGAGCTCACGACCCCTGGCGGAGCAAGTCACTCCAGTAAATAGATCATTGCAGTGTAGTTAGTGTTTAAAAGATTGACAGCAGTGGAGGTCTGTGCAAGATTCAATATAAAACCAAAGAGGAACTAACATAACTGAAATCGAGAGCAACAAGAGGGGTTCTGGAAAGTCAATAAGTTTTAAAGCCGCATCTGAAGGACCATCAAGCAAATATAGCACAGAGGCTGTATTATTACCCTTACTTATCAGGAAACTACGTATGTCCTGATCCATGGCACCATAGAGCAAGGTGGGAGAGGCCACTTGGAGAAGGAGGCATGAGGCAGATCACAAAGGGCCTTCTAGTTCATGTTTCATTTTTTAGGTGATGAGGAATCATTTTTTAAAAATTAAACAGGGCAGTGAAATGACCAACTCTGTAAGCTGGATAGGTTGTTCAGTAATAGCAACTGACTAAGCCAGAGCGTAAGAGACCAGAGGCAAGAGGACCAGTAGAAGTCTTCTTAAAAAGGAGTGATAAGGCTTGAGCTTGGCCATGGGGCAAGGACAGTGGGGATGAAAGTCAAGCTGCCAGAAAGTGGCAAAGCATATTATTAGACCAAATCCTGTGTCTCCAAAGGCCATGCTCTGTGCACCACACCGTACTATCTTTATAAGACAGACTTTAAAGACCATCTTTTATAGGCACAAAGAAACAAATAAGATAGTCCCCAATGATGATGAAACCCATACTGGATATCAAATCTGAATAGACTGCTTACTATAACAAGGCAGAGTTCCATTGATCAGACTAAGTTTCAATCACTGTCTATGTGTAAACCTGGCCTGGGGAAAAATCAGAAAATAGGAGCCCTTTGGCCCTCTCATTTCCTTCCTCCCTGTCTGAATGATAACATTTTCCCTAATATTGGCTTAAAATGTAACCTCATTCCAAGGAGCACCAGCATGAAGAGCACTTGAATACTCGAGTCCAAGAGATTTTGTCTCTGATAGTGGAAATCCCAGAGCTTTATCAGATATTGAAGAGATTGTTGGCTACACAAGAGAGCCTTGGCTATAATAGTTCTTCCTATTTGTATTAATCTCTACCTTTGTGGTGCAATGCAAGGGCTTCCAGAACAGCTCTTTTTACTCCCATTCATTTAGCGCTTCCTTCTTTTGGTTTGGGCCATTTGAGATTTCAGAGCTTTATATTAGATCCCCTGGAAGTTTGCAGGTAAAACATAATTTTCTTTGAGAAACAAATTCATGGGCTATTATCCAATATTATTAGGAAGTAATGACTAACCTTCTGCAAGAGAAGCTAGGTGAATAAAAGGAAATAAAACAGTGGACTGTTAGGCTTTATTCGTAGCAAAGGGCAAGGACTTATGGAAAGAGTGCATTAGTTATCTTCAGGCTTTGTTGAGGTGTCATGTTTGAGAAAAAGTAGACAATCTCACTCACACATGCACATATGCAAACATGCATGCACACACACACACATATGCAAACATGCATGCACACACACACACACACACACACATCACCACAAGTAGGAAGGCACTGGATGAATTACCCATTTGTTGATGACTTCCTGTCACAAAAAGAGTTGTCCTATGGTGGCCACATTTTTCAAACCAAAATCATAACTCATGTTCTTAAAAAGAACTTTCCATTTTATTATTTTTCTTTTTAAAATATTTTATTTATTTATTCATGAGAGACACACAGAGAGAGGCAGAGACATAGGCAGAGGGAGAAGCAGGTTCCATGCAAGGAGCCAGATGTGGTATTCGATCCCGGGACTCCAGGATCACACCCTGAGCCAAAGGCAGAGGCTCAACCGCTGAGCCTCCCTTATTTTTCTTTAGTAAGGTAAATGTTTTATAGAATCCAAGTGATCATCATACCTTAGTCCACCTAATGCCCAGGAGAACAGTAGATTTGTCCCCGTAAGTCCCCTCTCCTCACCCTTAACAGGACCTGCTTCCCATTTAACCAAAGTGATTGTGGCTATTTGGTATAAATGCCTATTGCTTCCTCCTCCTCAAAACATTTGTTTCTACTCTACTGTCTTCTTTTAATACAACGAAACAGCATAATGAAAACTGCCCAGGATCAGGGAAGTGATGGACAGAAGACTGACTTCCAGCACCAACTAGTCCAAACTCTGTGAACCCGGGTAAGTTCCTCCACATTTTTGACCCTTGGATTTCTCATCTGTGAAACATGAGTAACAGTATCTCCCATGAAGCTTAAGAAACTTAACAAATGCTCAGTAAATATTTGCTCTCATTCCCCCACCCTTGGCCTTCTTTTCTCAATGCTGACAGTCTTGGTGCCATCATTCCGAATGCCAGCATTCTTCCTAAAGTTGCTATCACCCTTTGCACAGCTTTTTCATCAATAACAATTCCTGAACACACTCCAAGAGCCAGTACCCTCACATCCAGTCCTGGAAGAGATGTCATGTGAATTTCTCCTTTTAATATAAGTAAATATAATGTCAGTATCCCATGGTTTAGCTCAGATAAACATACAGCATTTCACAGGAGGCAAGAATTTATTTTACTTAGTTGTTTAAAAAAAAAAACTCAATATTTCTACTTTTCTGTAGTTTCTCTAACATCAATAAAGCAAAACCCATTATTTTCAATGCTCATTTTCACACTTATAAAAGAGAAATAAGTATATTAATGTTGGAACTTAAAATATTCACAGTGAGGAAGGAAGCACTGATCATTTTTCATTTATGCATTTTGAAACCGTGGGCCTGAAGTGGTAATATATTTATGAGCTGCTTTGAGAATGAATGCAATTATTAACTGGGCAGCATGAAAGAGAATTGATTAACTGAAGAGCTCTCTTCTATGCTTCAGATGCCACGCATCACCTTGTAAACACTTTAAAAAAAACACTTCTGCCTTCAAGGCAGCTCAATTCAGTTCAACTAACATTAAGACGAAACTAGCACAAGCCACTTGGGGTGTCGCTTATTAGAAAAATCTTATGTTCCTCTCCCTCTCTTCCTTCATCCCCAAGCTATTGCTTTATTATTCTTTAAGAGCTAGCTCAGACGTCTATCTGTCACCTCCTCCAGGAGTCTTCCTCTGATCCTTGCATCTGGATTTCATGCTACCACTCTCATCCTCCTGGCCATGCGCTGCTATGGGCACGGCACCCTTGCATTGCGTCATACTGCTCTCTTTCTTCATTGTCACCCTCAGTCATTGTGAGCTCCCTAAGGATAGGAACCATTTCTTTTATAGCTAAATTCACAGCACCTAGCCCAAGGTCTAGGTGCACACATATGGGCATCCACTAAATGTTTGTTTAACAAAACTATAAATGGATGAGTCAATGAATGAACCAAAGAATGAGTTGAAGAGCCTATTTAATCAAGTACTTTAGTGAATGATACACAGATGGTGTTGACTGACCCAATGCCAGTGAATAGGTAATTAAATAGGACAAGACCCTGAGCTACACAGAGACATTAGTTTCATTACTACATGTATCTATGCATCCATTACCAGCTGCTATAATGTACTTCTTGCACCTAAAAAATAATCATATTTTAAGGTAATATTGAAATATGATTCAATCGTTATAGTAGTGATAATAATAACAATGTATTATAATGTTCCTGTACATTTTTCCAAAGCTTTACATTTACAAATAATTTTTAAATATGTCAGCTCATGTAATTTTCCACACTTTATGTAAAAGGAATAGAGCTCCGATAAGTCATGGAAATTTCCCTGTGGGCTCTCTGGCTCTTTATAACACGAGGATCTACACTGGCCTATTGGTCTACTACCCCATAGAGGTGATCATGCTCTTTGTGATTTACTGGGCTGAATTCTGTGATAAGACACATATGTTTTTCTGATAGTTAATGACAATTATAGAGTAAATTTGTAAAAAAAAAGAAAAATTAACCAAAATGATAAGTTTCCTTCAGTCAAAATCTTCACGTAGTGGTGATTTTTGTACACAGTATTGTATAGGGCAAGTAGTCAAACTTTTTATAAATCTCTCAGCATTTTAATCGATTCCTTAGAATGGATTTTACTTTTGCAATGATTCTATGTATCTTTTATATTGTTATCAAATTTATTCTCGTTTTTCACACTTTTACTTTTTTATTTCTAATTTATCTTCATATGCGAAATTACACTTTCCTAAAAATTGTATGGCATTTCTAATTTTTGTCTAACTGAAAAATTTTCAAAAGTAGATGCTGGGAATCACAACTTCAAATGTGGATAATCTTTTAGCATTCCACAGTGATTTTTAAAATCTATTTTTAAATTCTCTGTCCATTAGTTAAGCCCTTTTACTAAAATATATTTTAACTTTAAACTTATCAGTTATTGTCATTCTACTTCTTTTGTTTTCACTACAGTAAACTACAAACTTATTTTATTTTAAGCCATTTTCTACCAAATAAGAATATAAGTGTGGCTACCTCATAATATCATATTGCTATCACTTGATAGGACTTCTGAAGTCTGAATTAAAGTTTTCATGAAAGTAATGTCTGATGTAGATTTATGGAGAGAGCCTAACTACACATTTACACAAATGAAACCAAATGAATGTCCCTGACAAGGCTTAGTAAAGATTCATAAAGGATTAAAAAGACTGCGCAAAATATAATAAATGCTTAAGACAGGTAAAAATGTACAAAATTATCCCCATAGTTTAGTAAGTTACTAATACATAAAAATATTTATTTTGCTCAATATGCATTTCTAAGTCACAATGTAGGTTTATTAGTGGGAGACCTAAATCCATAGCCTAATAAATGAACTTTATAATATTGTGATAGAAAACTGTTAGCAATAGGTTACTGAACAACTCTTTAATTACCATGGTAGGTTTCAATTATTTGTTTATTTTTGATGAGGCGAGTTTCCTCCCTGAAGATCATGTCAGTAGTCCTGGTCCAAAAAATATTGGGGAGAAGATGCTATTATTACCTCCCTTTTACAGATGAGAAACAGTCTGATGTTTAATATGTATACAACTAATAAAAACATAAAGCAGAATAAAAAGTGCTAAAGAGAGATATAAATAACATAGCTAAGAAAGAGAAAGGAACAATGAATTCCAGCAGGAAGGACAACCCCTACAAGATGTAATAGAAAAGTTATATTTCAGCTGAGATTTAAAGAATGAAGAAAAAAATTCACCATATATAAATAGTTAACTGTAAGGCCACATTGCCACAATAGCAGCAATATCATATAATCAATAAAAATATGTCTACTTGCCCGAAGCAAACTTTTCTTGTGGATTTAGTAGGCTCTAGGAGAGACCATATGTGATAAAACAATTTCTCATTTGGCCTGTGATTTTTGTCCACTTACATATTATGTTCCCAGGTCTATTAGATGCTGTTCATGTGAGTGCTCAAAGAACAGAAGACAATATTCTTTTTGCACTCAAGTGTGAATTCACTGTTGGCATTGCCTTTGGAAAGAAGGTCAAGGAATGGGGTCCAAGAAGCTCACCTGAACTGGGAAGGAGGTTTCCCAGAACAAACCAAAAACAAATCATAGCTGATAAGGGAAAGCATTTCTAGCCAGTCATGGACACACGTCTAGCCTGAAGAATAAGATAAGAATGAAAAAATGAATCGTGAGGATATATCTGAAGGAGGTTGATATGGAGAAAAAAGTATGGATATAAAAACTATGATCAAGACAGAAATGTAGACTCTCATCTGTGGGGCACTTCTGAGAGTTAGATTTTACCCCTCTACTGATCTGATGGGGTTGAGGGCCAAGGACAGGGCATGGGTTACTTGCAGCTATGGAGCAAAGCATAGCTGCCTAAGCTGAGAGACTTCCAGAATCACAGCCTAGGCTGAACACAGAACAAGTTGAGAACCAATTGGTTCAGGTTGAAATCTAGGCCACTAGGTTCAAATAAGACAAATCCAAATGGTCAAAATCAGGGAGATAAATGGTAAAGACATAAAAGAGGCAAGAAAAAATAGAACTTAGGTCCAGAGAATTGATTGCATTGAGCACTGATGTATTGCATCAGAGTAACTAGGCCCTGTAGTTTGGGGGGGGCGGGGGACACCTATTCCAGATGCTCATGTTATCATGGGAGGTGGGCACCAAGCTCACAGAGAAGTCATACACGTGCGCTGTGGCTCTCTCAGAGGATTAACAATTTAATTTCAGTATCATGGGAAGTTTACCCACTCTAGGTATACATTTTATAATTTTCCACACATATTCCTTACTGGCACCTCACTTGCTTTGAAACCAACTTACTGGAAGGAGAGATTAAGTATATTAGATCCATGTACCAGACATGACTGTGCCAAGTTCCCTGAGATGTTCCAACCAGTGACATTCTTTAGATTGTTTTCTGGTATTTTGCAGATGTAAAGGCCTCCTGTTGCTAAGAAAAGCAAGCCTGTCAGTGCACTGTGTGTTGGTCCTTCACACGAGGTAATACAGAACTTTGAAAGTGCAATTATCTATTCATTTTCTGCTTTCTACCCACCAAGAGAATGACTGTGCCATGTCATATGAATGGGCAGCAGGATGCTAGAAGTCTCTTTAAGAAGGCTAGCTTTCTTCCTCTGCTTAATTCCCCAATATTATTTTCCACTTTTGGAAAGCTCCTGGCTTTGTGGACTCACAGCAGCAAACCATGAATGATAGATGAGAAGAAAAAGTCTATCCTTTCCAGGTATTAAACTGTGAGAGTCCAGACAATGTTTCCACTCCCTCAGAGAAGCCCAGTAATTCACAGGAGTACCAATAACATCAGAAACAACAAAAATGATATTGGAGAACAGAATTATTTGAACAAGGGTGGAGGAAGGAAATAAAAGGAAAATTAGAAAGAGAAAAATTTATAGTGCAAAGGGGATATTTTTTTTTCCTTTCATGATTTCAATTCTTTCATCTACATCTGGGAACCTGAGAATAAAAATTGTTTACTTATACACACACACACACCACTTGCCCTGTTTAAATCTATCTTCTTTACCTGCTGTGTGAATTTTTCAAAAACTGGCCTATTTGATTTTCCACTGTGGTTATTTCAATTCAAACCTTTGTCATGATGGGATCTAACTATTTCTTAGTCATAGAAAAGAATACACAACTCAACACCCCTGACTTTAAGCCTAGAGTGCTGGTTTCATAAGACTGCTACTAGCTCCGGCCACACTGAACCCTGGGGCTTTTGTCCTGGACTTGCTATTTGATGGATGTGGAGTAATGGTGGGGGGTCAAGGAGCCCCAAGGGGCTAGACCACTGGATGCCACAACCAACTCCTTCCCCTCCACACAGAGAGAGTTCAGAGTTTTGTTTTAATTCCTATTTTGCCATTTACCACTCTTAGGATTGGTGGCAAATTATGTAAATTCTGTGTGCCTTACTTTTTTTCTTTTTACCAATAAATTGGGGAAAATAATACCAGCTTAAAGTTTCATATCAAGGATTAGTTATAACATGCAAAGCATATAGTATCTGAAACATAATGGGCACTAAATAAATATTAGATATTAAATCATTGTCCTCTTAATATTAAAAATTAGAGATTCAGTCTTCCTTGATCAGGGATATTAGTTATTGCCTCAGTTATTCCTATAAGCGCCTTTTCCTGATTATTACACTTAATTATTTTCTGGAAAATGATTATTGTAATTCCAGTATCTGAAAATGAAGTAATAAGTTAGCCAATGGGAAAAAAGAGAGAAAAAAATATTCTCTTCTTTCTTTTTTGATTAATATTATCAATCAAAATTATATCTTTAATGGACAATTATTCCTAGAAATCAGACTGTGTTTTATTATGAACGGAGTTCTAGGACTGATATAAGTGTCCTGGTATTGGAACCAGGCAGACTGGACTTTGAATCTAGAACTTTCCCTTAAATCCCATTTTGCATTTGGGCCCATCACTTAGACTCTTATTTTTATTTGATTCAAAAAATGATCGATTGAGATCCCAGAACTGTTTCAAAGGCTAAAAAAGCTGTGACAATAGTACAAATCCTAAGACCTGCAATTTCCCCGTTAAATGGATACTATATAAAAGCCACCATCATCCCTTGCCTGAACAGCAGTTATTAATAGCTCTCTGTTTTCACTCCGCTCTCAACTCCTCATGAGATCCGGACAATCTGCTGAAACATCTGTAAATTGCATAAATGGCTCCCTTCTGTTCAGACCTCACCTGTGGCCTAGTGCAGGTAAAGCAAAATCCAGAATTCTGAGCGTAGCTACAAGGCCCCATTCCCTCCAAACGCGTCTCCCTCCACTGTCCCTTTACTTGCTGTGGTTCAGACACACTGGTCTTCCCTTCTGCAAACAAGCTGAACTCTTTCTACCTAAAGACTTTTGCACATGCTGTTCTCTGTGCCTTTTTCCCTCAGACTACATATGGCTTGATCTCTCCCTTCAGTAAGATCTCCCCTCAAAGGTCACCTCTCTAGAAAGACCTTTTCTGAACTTATCTAAAATAACCACCCCCACTGTCTCTGCCTCCCTGTCACCCTCTTTGCTCTTACTTTGCTTTACTTTTATGCATAACACTCACCATGACCCCAAATTATATCACTTATCCGTGTATTTGATTATTTATGGTCTGTTTTGCACACTAGACTGTAATCTTCATAAGGTGAGGATCTTGATTTCACGTACTTTATATTATTTCCACTACTCTAAAATTATGTGCCCGGCATATAATGGGCACTCAAAACATATTTATTGTCTGCCTGAGCAAATAAATGATTCCAAGACTATTTGATAATTAATGAGATAAGATATGTAAAGTGACAGCAGAGTGTCTGTCCCCAGGTGGATGTTTAACAAATGAACTAGAAGAAGATTCTTGCACCAATTCAAACATACCATGGTTCTTCACCCAGAATTCTTATGGATGCCCCATTGTCTTCTTATTTTAATATGTCCCATTACAGTCGTGCAAACACAGGAAAGAAGAATGGGAAGTCCTTTTCTTGGAGAATAATGAGGAAGAAGGTGCTCATTCAAGCACAAAGTAGAGACTGCAAAGGCCTAGCATGAGGATGAACTAGAACAGGGTAGAGTAGAAGGCTCGTTCATGGCCAGGGACAAAGAAGCAGGTGGGCCTAGCCATGAAATGGCCACAGTTTTCCTGCAGGTGGGCTTGGGAAGAAAGAGGTCTTGAACTAGAAAGAGTCAAGCATAAACTCCTGGGGGGATGGCCAGCAAAGTGCTGGTGATATTGGAGGTCCAGCCCTGGATGTGAAATTACCCATGGAGATGGGAAATTTCTTTTACTGCTGGCCTCATGAACATTTTTCTTCTTGAAGACTCCTTACCTCCTTACCTTCTTACATCAGTCACCTGGACAATTTCAGCAGCTTCTAAACAGGTGCTGTCATCAGTCCCTTCCTCTTTCCATCCCAAATCCCTGTCCTTCAAGCCACCCTCCAAAATGGACACTGTCTCATGTCACTCTTCCAAGGAGATAAAATTCTAACTTCTGAGCATGCCATCTCATCCCTGACTTTCTCTCCCACCTCAGAGCCCACTATTTCCCACCACAGATCATATCCTCTAGCCCAACAAAATTACTCATTATTTCCCAACCACATCATGCTTTTTATTATGCCTTCAATTCCACTCCTACCTTTTTGCACATCGTACATGCCCTTCCTAATGTTTCCCCAGCACCAAACACGGGAGTCAGAGGTACCCACACTTTATCACCACTTCCCTCTCATGGAAAACAATGGCAGCTCTAGTTTTGTCTAATCCAATTATCAATACCCTTTTTTCTATTAATCATGTCAACAGCGCATACCCTTCTCAGAGCAGGGATGCCAAAAGACCCAGGTTAGCCAATGAAAATATCCCATCCTTTCACCATAGAGAATTATTCTACAAGGGGGACATATTCCAAGCAAAGCTAATCAGTTCCTTCCCTGAGATTGGAATATGAAGATGAAAAAGAAAAGCATCTTATGTTTGGCTGTTATATTAAGATAACAGGATGTAAGTCCAAAAGGTGATGTTAGTCACCTGGCCTCCCTGAAGTCAGATCTCATTTACAAAATGAAGCCAGACACAGACATGCAGAGTGGAGAAAGGCAGAGGCACAGGACCCTGAGGACATCTGCCACAGAAATTGACAGTGTCAAGTCAATAAACACAATGAACACAATAGTGTTTATTGAATAATGGACAGATGCGTAAGTAGATGTGTAGATAGATGGAATAATGATGGATGCACAGATAGACTGATGAGGAGGCATACACCTGCACCATAATTAGGACCAGATGAAGAATGCAGACTGTATATAGTATAGAGTTCCTCTTCTATTCTTTATGTTATACACTATTCCAAATAGCACCATGCCTTCCTATTTATTTGAAAAGTCATGCTGAATGCCATGTTGCATGTTGCCGGATGTCTCTGTGATTCTTCTACCACTGCCATTGTTCAATCAAATGAAAGATTTTTCAGAAAGCTCATCTATGCATGTTACTAACAGCTATTCATGATTCATCATTGACCAAGCTCACTCTGCATAGCTTTAATTGACATTATATTTAGATTCATTGCTGTGGCTGACTTTATTTTTTTATACTTTCAATTGGATTATCTTCCAAAGGGAAAATATTTGAGCTTGAGTTGAATTATGTTAAGTTAAAAAATCTGCCTCGGAAGATTTCAAAGATTGATGATGCTTAGTGTTGTCACAGGGGTGTAGAGAAGGGAACCCACATACCCTGCTGATAGAAGTTGTATATTGGCAAAACTTTACTAGAAAACAATTCGGCAGTATGTGTCAGAATAGTGACTCCACTTCGGCAAAATTTTGCCTAAGGAAGTAACTGAATAATTGTTCAAATGTGTATATGAAGTATATTCATTGCATCATTATTTTTCTAAAGATCTTATTTTTTAAGCAATCTCTACACCCCAACATGGGGCTGGACTTACAACTCTGAGATTAAGAATCACATGCTCTACTGACTGAGCCAGTCAGGCATCCCTGCATCATTATTTTTAATAGTGCAACACTGAAATGTCCAAACCATCTGTCAATATGGGATCAGTTCAACAAATTATAGCACATCTAGTTATGTAATATAATATATAAACTAAAATGATAAGATACATATATAGACACAGAAATATATGGATATAGAGACATAGATATAAATACAGAGGAATATACAAGTGTATGGTTAGATAGATAGATACATAAATAGAGATGAGATCTTCCTGACAAGTTGTTAAATTTAAAAATACACATTAGTGTTTATAACTCCACTTCTATTGAAAATAATATAATATTCACATATACATACTTATACACATAAAAAAACTAAAAGCTAAAAATATATTTACCAAACTATTACCAGTAGTTCTCTCAGGGGAATAGATCATAGAAAGCTTCTGTTTTGTTTGTTGTACATTTCTATATTGTTTGATTTTTTTAATGCATTAGTAGGTATACTTTAATAATAAGAAAAATAGTAAAGGGCTTTCAATTTGGAGAAAACTAGCTTGTGTGTGTTACTCTTTATTCTTCCAAGTATATTCTGATTATAGTTCTTTTTCTATTTTATAAAATATATCAATGCAAATTGGGGATATTCTTTGTACATACTAGCAATTCATTCAGTTATTTAGAAACGTGTGTACATCACATATTAGGCTTTGCTCTGACGATTGGTTTTGGACAGATACAACATGTATAAACTGTTTGAAAACATTAATTTATTCCTCAGTATATTTGCCTCATGATATTGTCGAAATAAAACTAACTTGATTCTAAAACGCAATATGAGGATGTAAGTAATGATTAAATTCTGAAATCAGAAAAACTTGTATGTCTGGTAGTGTGAGAGAAAAAGCACCAGGGACAGGGTGATCACTTTTAACATAAAGTGATGGAAACCAAAACTTCCAAAGAAAGCCAACATGAGTATGAGACTGGAGGCCTTTGAGGGAGGACGACCGGAGAGTACAAGAAGTTTCTGAGTGATGCTCTACCCAGTATAGACTATTGCATTTTTCGTTTTGGTTTGGTTTGGGGTTGTTGTTGTTTTTAATTTATTAAAACTTACTTTGTCTCTCCATTCTAATCTAAGGCAACTGATTTATTTTGAAAGGAGCATGGTTTAATAGATCACAATTTCTGAAGCCATAGGACTGAGCTACATATTACCTTGGTGACCATGGGTATGTTACTCAATTCCCCAGACTTGGTTTCTTCATTTGCAAAAGAGCAGGACTTGATTCCTTCCCAGAATTACACATAAGTGTGTGTATGTGAAAGGGTTTTGTGAACTATAAAGCACTTACAAAGATCTTAGTCTTTTTTATTTTTGTCATCGTTGCCCTCAAAATCTCCAGAGACCAAGCCCCTAGTGCTCAGAAGATTAAAAAAAAAAAAAAAAAAAAGTCTCATTGTTTGAGTCCAAGTTGAAAGGATAAAGACCGACTGCAGAGAGACCTGGGTTGGGTCTTCCATCCATACCTTCCACCATGAATGTCCGCAGGCAAGCCAACATGGACGTAGAGTCATGTATCTACTCTTCTGAACAGTGGGATTTCTTTTTTTTTTTTTCAAGATTTTATCTATTTATTCATGAGAGACACCGAGAAAGAGGCAGAGACATGCACAAAGGGAGAAGC
This sequence comes from Canis lupus dingo, assembly GCF_003254725.2. Taxonomy (NCBI): domain Eukaryota; kingdom Metazoa; phylum Chordata; class Mammalia; order Carnivora; family Canidae; genus Canis; species Canis lupus. The sequence continues at coordinate 8,693,957 of NC_064259.1, read as the reverse complement.
AGGCTCCCTGCAGGGGGCCCAATGCAGGACTGGATCCCAGGACCCCAGGATCATACCCTGAGCCAAAGGCAAACGCTCAACCACTGAGCCACCCAGGGGCCCCTGAACAGTGGGCTTTCTAAACCCTGCCTTACAGCATGCTTGTGTAGTTCAAATTAGACAGCTTCAGAAATGCTTCACACACTGTCCTGTGTCATATGGATGTCAGCTATCATTAATAACGTTGCTATTGACACTTGTTAATGAAAAACAGAAGTGGACAGTAGTTAAAGTAGTAAAAACAAATTTTATTCAGGAATGATGCAATCAGGGAAAAGAGACATCAGGATTGAACTGGGCTTAACTCCAAGTACAAGAAGGAGAAGTGAGGATTTATAGACAAAGAGCAGGTTTGGGAGATTAGTGGATAGAAAAATTAGTTAGAAGAGACCTTGAGGGTAGAGGAGATTTTTCCTAGACTGACCAGCAGGACTCTTGCTGAAGGCGGGCCAGGGGGATCAGATACTGCCTGGGTCTTCACCCTTCATGCCTTCTTACTCCTGAGATAAACAGAGAGGATAACAAAATAAAATGATGTCTATGGAGGCACAGTGTAGTGCGTAAAAAGTTTATACTAATGTTGGTTTTCTTCAAAATTTTGAGTTTTGTCACTTATGCTAATAACTATATTGGGAGCAGACTGACCCTGGGCAGCCTGTAGGGCATGCTCCTTGCATCATTCACTTCTCACACTATGCTGAAGGAACTTTGGAATGGGGCCTTAGTAGTATTGTGACCCTTATCATCATGATGTGAACCTAGCATTATCCCTTTGTCCAAAACATCTGCCTGAAATATTGTGGCAGGAAGCAACTGGTAAAAAGTAAGAATCTAGCTTACCCTGTCACTCACTTTGCTCAAATTAAATCCATTTGCATTTCCAAAATATATCAGTTCTATTCAAAGCCTGCCATAGAAATGGAAATGGTCTTGGGGGAACAGCCTGTTCCTACTCAGTGATCCTGGGGGATGAGGCAGTCACTGACTTTGAATCCCAATCTTGATTTCTCTGCAGGGGACCCCACAAGCAAATCTCCAAAGGTGAGTGGATACAAATGCCACTTGCCTTCTCAGTATGACTAATTCCCAGGGTCCTGGCATCTAGAGCTGTCAGAACCTATTAGAGAACTGAAGGAGAGAACTTTCTCCAGACCACATGAAACAAAAATCACAAAACAATAACTGCAGACCAAAATTGCAAACTCTTAAATCTTCAGTGAACTCACTTGGGATGGAAAGGGCAGATGCAAAGCCACTGGTCTGAATTTGAAAGGTTTCAAAATTCCTAGTTCCATAATGGAAAGGAATAATGAGCAATGAAACCTAGGAAAACACTAAGTAGGGGGTAAAAATAAAAGTATGTTTTAATATGAACCACTGAAAATTGCTACTGGGCACTCTAGCTCCAAAACCAGCAGTGACCCATGAGAGTGTCCTCCATCTCTTTCCATCTGTCTAAGGACAGTGTCACCCGGGCATTACCCCAAGACATCACCCAGGGTCAGACAAGTGACCCCCACCCATTTGTTGATGCTTCAGGGAGTCCCCAAACTTTAATCTATGTTTCTCAGGGCCAGATTGTTCTAGGCACACAATAATAAATCACAGACATAGATTCAGGATTTAACACCATGATTTCTCCCATTCTCAAAAGATTCCACAGACTCATAATGAGTATTCATTAGCAGTTTGCTGAGCATCGTCTAAACTGTGCATTGACCAAGTCACTGAGGTAGCAGTGAATCGAGCTACTGCCCAGCAGCCACATGTTCACATGGTTTTTTGTTGTTGTTGTTCACATGGTTTGATTCACTACCTATTCCTGTGTCCACAACACACTTTGTGAAAGAGAAATGCTTCTGTGTGCAAAACAGCTCTCACATTTTTTAAAAAATGGCATTAATAACAAGTAAAAGATTTCTCATGTGAAGATGTGCACAGAACATAGGGGCTTGTTGACTGAAATGTGATTTGGGATAAATCAACAATCCAGCCCACCATTTTCTTATTTGTGAATTTAGAGATTTGATCATGTTGTCAGGATTGACCCACTCCAGCTGTTGAGGACCTACTGTATTTGTCCCATCAGCTCCTTTAAGCATTCCAAGTCCTCCTCAAAGTGTCTTCTAAATATTCAGCGAGCCTACAAGAGAAACTACATGTGTTTGTTCAGAAACCAGTTGTTGAGCACCTACTGTGTGCCATACATGGTGCGGTGTCAGGCAACAGTAATGCAGTGGTGAAGAAACCAGAGGGGGCCCCTGCCTATCTGTGAAGCACTCACAGGGTATTATCATTTCTTTCCCTCCTGTTCCACCTCCAGTGGGGCCACTGTCTGGTCCCCTGAAAATCTCAGACACTGCTGATGGCCACAACACTGTATTCATTTCCAATTGTAACTGTAATTACCACAAACTCAGCAGCTTACAATAACATATATTTATTATCTGACCATTCCAGAGGTCAGAAATCTGAAATGGGTCTCATGCAGTTAAGACCATGATGTCAGTAGAACTGAGTTCCTTCTAGAGGCTCCAGGGAACAATCCATTCCTTGCCTTTTCTGTCTTGTGGAAGCTGTCACCTTCCTTGGCTCCTGGGTGTACCTGCAACCCTCTGCTTCACCATCTTCTCTCACTCTGATCTTCTCTTCCCCCACTCATGAGGTCCCTTGTGATCACACTGGGCCCACCACATAATCTGGGATAAATTCCTCATCCCAAGATAGTTAAATTTATCAGCATGTGCAAAGTCCATTTGCCATGTAAAGTAACATATTCAATTCATAAGTTCTGGAGATCAGGTTGTGGACATTTTGCAGAGCCATTATTCTGTCTACCATAGTTGTTAGCTCTTCTAAGGCTGCTGGCTGCCTCTCTGACTGACCTCAGTGCATGGGATACAGCTATCACTTGATGTCACTAGAAAAAATATGCTTTCACAACCTATTAATGTATTCTTTCTGGAAGTATTTATTAAGTTGCCAGCATTATTCAATGCTGGCCTTAAATCAACAAGCAAGGTAATGTTTGTGTCCTCAAATAACCTATTATTCTCATTTGAAGGGGAACAGGCTCCAATCAAGTAAAAATATAACCAATATCATTTAAATATTGGTAAATTCTGTAGAGGAAGAGGTCAGAGTGCCATTACAGAGTGTGCCTCTCTACAGGGAGACCGTGGTAGACCCCTCTGAGGAGGTGGCATTAAAGCTTGGGACCTAGGTTTTGTGAGGATACAGAGATGAGGAAGCCAGGGAGGAGAATTCCAGACAGAAGGAACCCTGATGCTAAGGCTCTGGGAGGGAGAGAACTTGGCACACTGGGAAAGACCAGCATGGCTGGGGATAAGGACTTTGAGGGAGAATGGAACAAGATGGAGCTCGACACAGGCTGGAGCAAGGTTGCACAGAGCCTTTGTGGGTATGGTACAGAATTGTGGTTCTGTCCTGGGAGCACTCCGGTGCCAAAAGTAGTCCTTCAAGAGAAAAGTGACCCAATCTAAACTGTCAAAAGAATTATTTGGCACCTGTATGTAGAATAGACTATTTGAAGGTAAAAAGGAGAGGAGAGATACGGGATTCAGTAAGAGTTCAATAGTCCAGGCTAGAGATAATGGCTATTCGTTTATGTGTAATGGAAACTATAATGGGTTGATTTGGGATATATTTTTTGAAGTAGAATTAACAGATCTTTCTGGTAGATGAGAATGCAAAACAAACAAACAAACAAAAAACCAAAAATACAAAAACGCCCAGAACTCAAGGTATTGGCTTTTTTCTCAAGAAGGTGGGAGGGTATGTGGTGCCTGCCATTCACATGAGGGAGAATGGAAAGACCAGAACACAATCAGATTCCAGATTACAGTGGAGGAGGGCAGTAGGAGTCAAGCTCCATTTTGGAAAAGTCAGGTTGAATGCCAATTAGACTTCAAAGAGCAGATCCAAGTCAGCAGTGGGATCTCTAAGTCTGGAGCTTAGAGGAACCAGGAAGAGAAATATAAACAGAAGTCATTAGAGATGCCAAGGCACCTGTGTCACCTTCTGCAAGTGACACTCCAGGTACTCTGCTGGCACCAGTGAATACTGCAAAGACACACTGACTCTGGTAGAGAGAAGAAGCTCCTGGGGCAAGGGAGGCAGCCTAGATGGCCACCATCAGCTGCAGCTGAGAGGTCACTGTCATATCACCACTGTGCTCCCTCAGAATGGCATAAACTCTGCACCTTAAATAAATGAAGAGCCAGATTGTGTCGAGAGAGGAAGTATCACTATAGTCTCTTCTGTATTGCTGCATTCCACTAAGCAGAAGAAAAAGATCCACTTGATGTGGGAGCCCAGTCCTCCTAAGGGAGCTTGCTTGGGCATTGAGATTCAGGAACATGGGCTCTTAACAGAGAAGAAAAGATCATCCGTCACTTCCCCCATAGTGTGCTAGTACAGAAGATTTCCTTTCTGCAGAAACCCGGCTCAAATGATACTCAGTAGCAGCTTCTCATACACTCTTTCCACTCCCACCCCTACAAAAATTCCAGCAAAGACAAAGGAAAAGGTGAGAATTCAGGGCTCACTGGGGACTCAGCCTAATGGATAGCTGAGTGCCATAAGATGGCTGCAATTTTCCTCCTAAAATTAATTTTCGGGGAAAAAATTGCCAGAGTTCATTCAATAAACAGTAAACCTCCACATCTCAAAATGAAAATGTAATGATCTAAAAGGTTTGAGGCCATTCCATGAATCCCCAGCAACACCTATTGATTCAGAGACCCCAGGTTTATCCAAACCATATACAGTCATCTCTCTTCTTGACCTGTCAGGTGGCAAGCACTTCTTTCAACGAAAGCTCTCACCAGCTTTAACCTCCTAAACTGAGTCTAGATCATGAAAAATAATTACAGATGAAAATTATGTGGAATAGCACTGGCACATGTTGTCTTAAAGTTAGCTCTATCAACATTTACCCAGATGTCAGGTGGGAGTCCTTAGCTTTTTTAATATCTGGTTAGAATTGACTCAACCTCTCCCTCCATGACCCGAGAATATTAAAGTATCTGCTATCATTTTGGTGCATTTCAGGGGTGCTAACCTTCTCTAAAATATCCTTTTTTTTCCGGCTCACCATCCGTTACCTCGGCAATGCATCAACCCAGATGCAAAATGTATCTCCTGTCTTGATTCAACAACAAAAATTATTCATGCAACGTACTTATAAACAGAGCATAATTTGCTAGAGATTTGCACGGTTGGAGGCACAGAGAATAAAGGAGAATTTATAAAACAGAACCAAGCTGATTCAATCAGGTAAGACTAAATTAACAAATGACCCCAAATCTTAGTGGCTTCTAATAATGCGGTTTTATTGTCTATTCACCCTACATGTTCATCACCGCTGGCCCTGGCTCTGTTCCCATTTCTTTCTTGTGGATAGAGGCTGACAGAGCATTTGCTACCTGGAACACAGCCAATCTTCACTGAAGAGGGAATCACTCATTGACTCTTAAAGCTTTTGCTTGGAAAATGACGCACATCAATTTCACTCACGATTTATTGACCAAAGCAAGTCACATGGTCACGCCTGAGTTCTGAGAGTGTGGGGATGTAAAATCCTCCCACAGGAAGTGGCACCAAACATAGATGATCAGTAATACCATCTACCACATCAGCATTTTTAAATGCGATAGTGGGTATTATCATCGTAAAGTGCTTTGGAAATATTCCCAAAGGGCTCAGCAGCCTCACCTTGCTTCCCCTCTTCTTCCTCAGTCTTGGAGCCAAGCAATTCCTTCCATGATCTCATGCAAACCTCCTTAAATTTTAGCTCTTGTCAACATACAACCCCTCCTACACCAACTACTTGTTAAAATATTTCTTCCAAACAAGGGAATCCTGGTGTCTCCTGTTAAAATGATAGGATTTTCTTTGCCTGATTGTACAAGGAACCTCTCTAAGTAGGACTTGAGAAAAGCAGAATGCTGCATCCTTAAAAATGACAATTCATATCACGATTTGTAACCATTCTAAATACCAGGAAAACCATTAGTAGGATTAAGAGGAAGTTGCAACTTGGTGGAGCAGAAAAGTGACAAGTGAAAGTCTTCTAGAAGCCAGGAATTGAGTTGGGACTTGTTCATACCCACTGATTCTCCAGCTGTCAATCTAGCTCAGAAAGGATTTTAGCAGTAAAACTAGTAAACACAGGACAAGACCAATGGCAATCTGTTAGAAGGACCTATTCAAGACAGACCTTTGTTTTGTTTTGGGGGTTGATTAGAGAAAAGGCCATCTTCTCATGGCCTACATAACTTCTTCTGTGCAATGTTTGTTCAATGAGTCTTCCAATAAGAAAAAGTCAACTAATTCTATTTTTAAAAAAGGCAAGAAATTTGAACAGGCATTTTACAAAATTGGACGCTCAGATTTCTAGTAGGCAAATGGAAAGACACAAATAGTCATCCAAGAAAATAAACTAAAATGAACCAAAAAATACTAAGCTTAATACTAAGTCTTGGTGAAAATGTAGTACAACTAGGAATCTCAAATATTGGGAATATTTGGTTTTATCTACTTTAGTTTATGTAAACATAGGCCTATCCTATAAATCATCGATCTCACTTCTCATTTCATCCCCAAGAGAAAGGAATTTATTTGTCCACCAAAAATATGAATGAGTTTATTCACAATTGCCAAACGCTGGAAACAACTCAAACAATTATCAATAGAAGACTGCAAACATAAATTATAGTAATAATCAAATAAAAGACCCCTACATAACAATAAAAAATAACCAACCACTGATCACACATACATAGATAAATCTAAAAAACATTACCTCAAGCAAAAGAAGTCAGACATAAAAAAGTGCATGCTGCATTTATATGAAATTCAAGAGTAGGAACATTTAACTGGCAGTGATAAAAGTCAAAATGTAGTTTTGTCAGGGGTGGAGAATTGATAATAAAGGGGCAGAAAAGATAGGTCATTAGAGTGCTCTCCATTTACTCTGTATGGTGGTTACACAGATGTATATAAAATTTTATCAAGCTCTACTTAAGATAATTGCTTTCTATGTAGTTTATTGCATGTATGCTATACAGCAAATTAAAAAATTAAGTTCTGGCTTCTTATTTCATCAAAGAATGGAAACCTTGCCAACTCCCATGAGAATATAAATTTTCCCATTTCAGAAATAATCTTGAATTTGACAGGTTTAAAATATGTATATTTATGGTGAATCTTAAAAGATTGGTAAGAATTGATCAGGTAAAGAAGGAAATCGAGTTTCAAAGACAAAGAAGCAAGAAAGAATAAGAATCATTATGGGAATTACAAGTGGTATAGATTTAGCATAAAATACATGTGGAAAAATCTGGATGATTAACATCTTTAGAAAACGTGCTCTTGGGTCTCCAGAAAATGGGAATCATTAAGAAAATGGGAAGTTGTCTAACAGGCCTAGTTCAGTGATTCATTTGCATGAATTAGTATTTTACTCTGGAAAATAAACAAAGAAACTAGTGCTCTGTTATTTCTGAAGATGGGATCCAGCATTTTCCAAAGGGAACCAGAGCAGTCTGGCTTGAATTTGAGCATCTGTGTGCTCATCCCAGATGCATGGGCAGAGGATTAATAAAAGCACACGTCAGATTGTTTTTTCTATAACCACCAACGGCATTCTTAGTTTGTGAGAATGAAGTCTTGGGTTCCCTTATTATATTCTTCTAGCCCTCCTCAATTGTCCCTGGGTAGAATGCTGTGGGGTAGAGACCAGTGATTAAAAATGTCCTATTCATTACCATGAATGTCAGCCTTTCAACCCAGACCAAGAAACCCTGAACTATGCAGGGGACAGACGGAGCACAGACATTCTGCAGCTAATAGTAGCCTATTGTTTCAATTCATTGTGGCAGCACCTTGGCCTCCTCGATGGTGACTGACTGACAGACATGAGGCAGCTTTGGGAATGCTTATCTGGTGGGAACAGGCTAGATGCTATCGGGTCCCGCATTATAACATCTCTGTGTAACATCTCTCTTCCTTTTGGTGGCCAGAGAAAGTGGGTCAGGGGGGCGGGCCTGGGTGAGCCGCAGAGGCCGAGTGAGAGACTCACATGCTCGCATCATCTCTGCAACGCTGCCATCCACGCCCCCCCCCCCCCCCCCCCGCAACCGGTCTTCCCCTTTCCCATCACTGGTTACGACGGGGGGCCCACCTTGTGGTTTCAGCTGAAATTAGGAAGGAAAGATTCATCATTTCAACTGCCTGCTTGATTTGAAGATACCGTGGGTCTTTATCTCCTAACTGCAAAAACCTGATAAGAATGCAGAGGTGATGTGAGAATCTGTAACTGATTATAGGAATTTCTGGGCTAAACAGATGAAGAGAGGAGAGAGAGAAACAGAGAAAGAAAGGAGGGGAGAGAGACATGGAGGAGAGTGATTGCTGATTGCTGCTATCCTGTATTATATATTACATCTCCTTATTCTTTCATGTCTTTGGAATTTGCCATAAAAAAAGAGAAAAACCCATTGTGCCTCTTGGGTTTAATTTTGGAAGACATGGGGATCAGAACTGACCCTCATATTTCCTGAATATGGGAGTCTGGGAGAGTTTCTTAAACCCCGTGGATTTAGGACATTTCATCTGTATGAAAACGTCCTCAACAAGAGGCCCCATAGGTCCCTTTCATCTCTGACATCCTAGAATTCTGTAAGCTTGTTTTTTGGTTTTGTTTTTCAGATGAAAATATACAGAGGCCAAATCTGGTAACCAAAGCAGAACAGCACCTTGTACCCACAGCCCACTCTGGCATCACCACTCCCACGCTGCCAGACGCAGCCAGCCGGTGGCTTGTCTCTGCTTTCACCTCCTGGTCATGTGAACGGGGCTCTTTCTTTATGGTTCATAAGCCTGCATCCCTATCTGTAAAATGTGAATAATAATACCTCCCTCCCAGAGTCGTTATATTTTCTCTAAAGCCAGGTAAAATGCTCCACTTAGAATAATAGCCATTATTATGACTATTCACTATGTATGAGGGCCTCTGGAGCCAGACTTCTTAGGTTTGAGTTTGAAGGCCGTGATTTTCTATCTGTGTAACCCTGAGCCAATTACTTACCCTTTCTTCCTCAGTTTTGTCATTTGTGAAACAAAGGTAAGAATACCACCACATCTTTGGTTTATTGTAAGAATCAAATGGATCGGTGTGTATGATGTCCTTAGTGTTGTATTTGGCACATAGTAAGGGTTATGTGTCTTGTAAGTTAAGTATATGTACATATATACATATATATTCACACACTCATATATATACACATATACACATATATAAATGTGCTGGCACACATGTTTGATAAATGCTGGACATGGTGATGGTGATGGTGATGTTCATGACCACAGTAACCATTTTTTCAAGACTAGAAGTCATGCTTGAGAAGCCAGTTCCTGAGTGGGGCACTGGGTTGATGGAGAGAGGGGTTGGATAAATAGGAAGGCATGCAGGAAAAGGCACAGGGCCAATTCAGCAGATCTGATGTGTGCACACACCCAGGAACAGAGGTAAGGCAGAGGCTGAATCCAAGGATGACTCTTGATTTCTCACTGGTCAACATGGTAGAAGATGATGCCACTGATTGAGAGGAAACTCCAGAGAAGAATCAGATAAAATGAGCTCAGGTGCAGCTGTTGAGTCTGAGATGCCTGCAAGACATTCAAAGGAAAAGAAACCCTCTCATCAAAGTAAGATTTAAATAAAGGATCCTGCGTAGAATCTTGGCCAAGTTGAATTCCAACAACGACAAGAACGATTCCATTTTACCTGTAGCAACTTATACTCTCAGTTTGAAAAAAAAAAAAAAAAAAAAGGAGGAAAATTAGCAGAAGTACTTCCCCCTGTAATCAGCTTGGGAAACATTTTGGAGGTCTATAGGTCCAACATCTTTAGACTGATGACTGTTGACATTGGTCAGCCATTTGTCACTTGCAAAGCTTTTTCACGTCTCTGATCTATGTGAACTTATGAAAATGTCAGCACCCCAACTTATTGACAGGAAACGGAGGTGGGACTAGACCCATGTTTCCTTTGTCCAGATGTCTGTTTGCCATCACTTGACCAGCGGTGTCAATGGCACTGCAACTGTTTTACGTAATTTACCCACATAATCAAATTTAATCCTCAGATCAACCTGGGAAATAGATGCTATCGACTCCATTTTCAAATGATGTCAAGGAATTTACACAAGGTCACAACCATGGGGTGACTGAATCCAAATCTGTATTATATTTCTGTGCTTTGTGGGATTTTATTATGCTAATGTGTAGGTAACTACACAAATTTCTTTAAGACAGACTAGTCTTTCTAGGTTCAAATCCTGACTCTGTCTCTTGCCAGCTGTGAGACTTAGGGAAAGTTACTTAACTCTTCTGTGCCTCAATATCCTTATCTTTTAAATTGGGATTTAAAGGTCTTAAGAAAAATAGCCTACAACAGGTTAAAAAGGAAGGCAGAAGTGAAATTAAGGCAAAAATAAAGGCAAAACTTGAGTGGTCTTTGCTCATTAAATTTATGTCCAAAAGTATACAAGATCTGGGTCACAAATTCAACTCTGAATTTCTAGCAGTCAATGCAAAAAGGGAAATATGATTGGAGAATCAAAAAGATTAAAGTGCTCCAGAGAGGCACAACTAGATGACAGTTCAGAGAGGAACTTCTCTGTTGTCATAATGCAGTGAACACTGGACAGTGTGCCCTCAAGTGTCCCCAGTATGGAAGCAACCTGGCCAACAGGGGTCAATTTGCTTAGAAGTTACTGACCCAAATGATTCCACAAGGAAACAGCCATGGTGGATCAACAGCTTTATCATGAGAAGGACTTTGTTTCCGCTAGAGCCCTGGGCTGCCTTTGCTCCATAGAAGCCCCTTCTTTCATGTCTGCATTTGTTTGGTTTAGGGGTTTAGCCATAAAAAATAACAATGACAATTATTGGATCAGGCATCAGACACTAGATGTGTGGATTTCAGGGTTCCCTGGGCTTCTCTGAGGTCATCAATTGTTGCCTTCACTGTACTTGAGAAGCCTCTGTGACAGAGCAGAGACTTTGCAGTCAGGCAGCCCACCAGTCTAGGTGTCCTTCTGTCTCAGGACCCCAGAACAGGCAGTTCTCCACACTCCAATTGTGATGCCCCAGAGCCATTAACTCCTCCCTATTCCCACTTTTGGGATTTCTAAGAATGGTGGGTCCTTTAGAGTAGTCTCAGATGGATAAGATGTGCCTTCATTATTTTCATAATCATAGTCCTCTCAGTACTAGACATGAGTTGGTTTGTCTTGAGACAGGCAATGATTTTCCTTTTTCCTAGCTGCCTTCCCTCCTGGGTAGCTCCTCACTGCTACCATTGCTAACAGTAGCCCCATCTTCCACCTTCCCCACATAACCCACAGGCTTCTCTCCCTATGGCACCTTCCTTATTGGTCACAGAAGATAACAAAACTCCATCTAATTCCTGAAAAGATTTAAGTAGCTGAAGCTAAAGATATTCATTTTTTTAAAGTCATAAAACTAAAGAATACTAAAGTAAGCCTTTATATCTCTTCTGTAGACACAATCTCTCCCATCCTTGAACTCCCCAAGCATCATAATTCTTTTAAATTACTCATTGCATTTTGCCTGCTTTTATAGTTATTCAAATTCATAGCTTAATGTTCCATTCTAGACTATGACTCCTTGAAGCAAAACCTATACAAAATTCATGCAGGTTATTTGAAATACATGATGAGTGAATAAATAAATACATATAAGACATCTTTGAGGAAATAGGACAATGAAGGGGGCATTATTCTGAAGGAGCTCTTTATATAATGAATGAGACAGATCCATGAGCATGATCATAATTCATTTTTATGAACACAATGGTAAAGTAAGTCAAGTATCTATGGGAGCATGGAGAAAGGATGCCCAAGCTGACTTATACAAATAGATTATTTACAGCAAGCATAATAAGATGACACAATGAGGAATGAAAGGAAGCTAATGAGAGGCACTGAAGATTATCATAACACTTGGTACTGAGCATCCCAGCAGCCAAAGTGAAAAGAGAAGTAGAGTGCCATATATATATAGCTCTAGGTATCAACTACACCAGTATACAGGAAACACAAGCTTTTATCCTTATTCATTTTGACTTCTGACAACACTTTACCTAAGGGATAGTGAGCTACACATTGGGAAGGATAACAGACATAATAGTTTCAAATTGTAGAAATGACAAATTCAGGGGCATAGTATTGAGCCCTTCGAAGGGGAGTAAATCTCTATAAGAAACTGAAGAGATAAATGCTGGTGGGGATGTGAAGAAAATGAATCATTCAACTGGTGGGAATATATTCAGCCAGGCTGGAGAACGATTTGCAGCTTCCTATAAAACTAAATATGCAACTACCATATGACCCAGCAATTGCATCCCAGAGTTTTTTTTTTTTTTTTCACACAAAAGCCTGTACACGAATGTTTATAGTAACTTGATTATAGTAGCCTGAAACTGGAAACAACTCAGATGTCCTTCAACTGGCAAATGGGTAAACAGTGTGGCACACTCGTGCCACAGAATACTACTCAGATATAAAATGGAAGAAGCTACTGATATACCCAACCAACTGGGTGAATCTCCAGAGAATCACGGTGAGTGGGAAAAAAAAAAATCCAATCCCTCAAGGTTGCATAGAGTATGATTCCATTTATCTAACATTCTTGAAATATCAACTGGTTAACTCATTGCTAGTTGCTAGAAATTAAGGAAGGGGTGGGGTGGGAGGAAAGAAAGGGTCTGGAAAAAGACCTTATAAGAAATCTTGGGATTGGAGGGGAATGGCCTGCATCTTGACTATAGTAAGATCAAAATCCTGGTTATAACATTGTGTTACAGTTTTGTGAGATGTTAGCACCACCGGGGAAAATGGCATCAAGGATACATGGTCTCTCAAGGAGGCTCTGTAGTATTTCTTTCAACTACATATAAATCTAGCCTTGTCTCAAAGTAAATGTTTAGCTTTTAAGACAATGGATCATTAAAATAGCCGTTCTGAAAACTAGTTTGGCAGTTTCTTAAAAACTTAGACACAGACTTGTCATAAGGCCTACCAGTCCCACAACTATGCATTTTCCCAAGAGAAATGAAAACATATAGTCACACAAAAACCTGGGTGCCAACACCTGTGTACAGGAACTTTATTCACAGCATCCAAAAGTTGGAAACGATTGAAATGCCCATCAGCTCTTGAATGGATAAACAAACATTATTTCATGGTGTACATCCACATGATACTAATAATACTCAGCAATAGAAATTCCTAACATACCCCTTTGCTCATGAGTGTGGACCGAGTCAAACACAACAAAGGGCACATAACATGTTGTCTGTGCAACACTCATGTTACCCTGTGCTGTTGAGGCCCTTACTGAGGCATAGAGACTTTAAGAGATCTATACAAGGCCTCACCACTAATAATATGGGACAGAGCTAGAATTCCAGCCCAGATTTCACAAGGCTGGAAAACTGTGCTTCTTCTATGACAGGCACTGTGTGATGTTGCGGATGAGGGACTGGAATATATGAATTTCAAACTGCCAATTAGAGAGTAATCATTCAGTTGGTGATGGTGTGTGCATGCGTTGTGAAAACAAAAGAACCCAACTTGGACTTGGAATCGTGATGCGCCCTCCCATCTACTCAGACACAAAGGGGCCACAGACCATCACAGCTGGGCCTGGGTCTGCCTAGGAAAGGAGCTTTGGATCATCCTACTATGCAAGGAAGACTTGAAATTTCCAGTGGAAACAGGCTTGGGGTCCTGGCCAGCCTGCTGACTTGATGCAGTACTTGGGCAGCCAGGATTCCACACCGAAATAACCAGAACGCAGACCAAGGCTGCTGCAGACCAGAAGCGTTGGTGGGAGGGAGACAGAAAGCTACCTGGCCACGTTTACCTCCTCCTAGCTCATGGCCAGGGCCTAGAGGTTCCAGGGTGGAGATGCTCAGGCTGACCCAGAGGGACAAGGGATACAACTCAGTGCCCATGAGCAATAAGACTGGCTCCCAATGCCTGACAGCGCCATTTTGGTTTCTGTCAGAATTCTACATCCAGCATCTATTCACTCATCAAGAGTTTACAGAGGACCTGGAATGCTCAGTTGTAAGAGGAGCCATCTCCCAGGTCATTCGTGGGATGAGACAGTCATGACTACCCCAAGAGAAGCCATAGCTCTGAAGGGAGTGAGGAGAGGCTCTGCTACCCCTTCTGTCCCGTTCTGCCCTGGGACTGCTCCCGGCCTCCCTTCCCCAGCACACCCCCTCCATCGCTCCTTGTGGAAGCTGTTCCCAACCATCTCCTGAATCCCATTTCTTCCTGTCCCCCTGCACCCTCTGTTGCTCAGCTGGATTTTAAAATAGGTTCTTGACCCATGTACCTGGTACCACCCCCTCTGCAAATCTTCCCCCCCCCCCAACATTATCACACTGGCCTGTTGCCAGTTTTGCACCCTTCTCCCCTCCCCATTGCCAGCAGAAGTAATTCTGAATCTCTGGAGCAGGTGTAAGAGGCCTGTGATTGTTTGGTCTTCCTGATCCCTGCGTTATCACCTCCTTGTGCCCCTTGGCACCATGCTCCAGCCACTGGCCTATGTTCTTTGGAGTGGCGCCACTCAATTCTCTACTTACTCCTCCAGTCTTCACGATAACACATCACTTCAGGGAGAGCATACTTCCTCTCCCACCTCCCCAACCCAGACAAAACTCCTGGATCTCTGTTTTCTGTCTCTTACATGATTGTGAACTTCCAAGGGGCCAAGACCAAGTCTTTGTGACATCACAACCTTTACTTCTAACCCAGTACTCAGAATATAATAGAATTTTTTTTTTAATTTAAATTCAATTGAATTAACATAGGCTGTATAATTTCAGAGTTTCAGGGTAGAGTTTAGTGATTCACCAGTTGCATGTAACATCCAGTGCTCATTCCATCACGTGCCCTCCTATAATGCCTATCACCCACTTACCCCATCCCCTCACCCACCTCCCCTCCGGTGACCCTCAGTTTGTTTCCTAGAGTTCACCCTCTCTTATGGTTTGCCTCCCTCTCTATTATCCTCTTATTCTATTTTTCCTTCCCTTCCCCTATGTCCATCTGTTTTGTTTCTTAAATTCCACATGTGAGTGAAATCATATGGTATTTATCTTCCCTGAATGACTTATTTTGCTTTGCATAATACCCATCCACATTGTTGCAAATGGCAAGGTTTCATTCTTTTTGATAGCTGAGTAATACTCCATTATATATATATATATATATATATATATATATATATATATATATATATACATATATATATACACACACACACACACACACCTTCTTTTTGCATTCATCTGTCAATGGACATCTGGCCTCTATTATGGACATTGCTGCTATAAACAATGGGGTGTAGGTGCCCCTTTGAATCACTATGTTTGTATTCTTTGGATAAATACCAAGCAGTGTAATTGCTCGGTCATAGGGCAGCTCTATTTTTAACTTTTTAAGGAAACTCCATACTGCTTTCCAGAGGGGCTGCACCAGCTTGCATATAATAGAATTTTAATATCCATTTCAGATGAATGAGGGAAAGAAGGAGGAAGAGGAGACAGGTTACTCTCAATTCCTGTGATAAGGGCCAGTATAATTAAAGAAGTTCAAAATGATGGCTTGAAAAATGAGGCCCAGGAGGCCACAATGGAATGACACTCTCTAGGTGATTATACAATCTCAAAGGTACAGTAGACTTAAGGAGTGAGCCACGGACAAGTCAGAAATAGTAATATGCCAAAAGTTATCATTCATTCATTCAATAAGTATTTACTGAGGGACTCCTTTGCCAGGCAAAGCTACATAAATTATCCCATTTAATCATCCCTAAAAACAAATTAGTGGTATAACTATATTCATGTTATTGATAAGGAAACTGAAGCTCAGAGAGGTTAAATAAGTTACCCAACATCACACAGCTAGTGAGCACAGAGTTAGGGTCTGAATTCAGGACTTCTCTGATTTGAAACCTATGCTTGTTCTACTACAACTCTCTACCCCTCCTTTCCATTTTCTGCTTGTTCAGAAGTTCATCTCAGGGCACAGTACATTCAAATACAGAACAGAACAGAGTCCCCTTATTCTTGAAAGGCCAAAGGCACGGCATCTTAATTGAAACAAGATAATCCAAACATTTACTTCTCTTACTGTTTATAAATTCTGTTTCACTGGCTTATATTTTCACAAATGACTGTCGTGTCAACGTTATTTTATTTTTACAGAGGTTAGGAAAATATAAAGAAAGGAAGTTTTAGAACAAAATAACTTACAACATGTTTTAGTCCTTTCTTCTTGGTTTGTAAGGAAAGTGTAGAGGTTCCCAAAGTGAAACTTGGAAACCATTTAATACCATTCTTCCAGAAACCCTGCCCACGGATCCAGACACTTGGTCACCTGGAGCCACTGACAGCCAGTCATTCTCTCCTTCAAAACCCCTTCTCACCTTCAACCCCAAGATAGTTTCCTAGCAGGCCCTGCTTGCAAAGCCAGATGTAGAAGTAAGGGCAGAGAACCTCTACATTTATTGGGGTCATGGTAGCAGAGAAAATGCTTTCAGCCACAGTGACCAAAGTCAATTCTGCTCTCCTCATAGGAATAAGTTCTAATGAAATAAAATGCCACACTGCAGCATTTGTCAGTACTTCTTCATTCCATTCAGTGACCGAATATGTCATTGTGTATTTATACTGTGCTTTGTTCATGCACCCCATTAATGGATGCTGGTCTTCACCACCTTTTGAGTATTATGAATAGTGCAGGTGTGAACTCACATGTATCCGTATTTGTTGGAATATCTGTTTTTAATTCTTTGGGATGAATGCACCTTTTCCACTTTGAAGGGCCTATAGGATTTCATTGAGCTGCCCAGAAAATGCAGAACAATCTCTTTTAATTTCACCTGTATACATGTGATGTAACATATTCACAAGTCTTAAGGTGTGGACATCTTTGGGGGGGGGCATTTTCCTGCCTCCCAAAAAACTAGTGTGATCAGAGTTTGGGAATAGTGTGGAGGCTTCAGGAAACAGCACTCTGTTTCATAAATTTGAGAGTGCTTCTTAAATTTGAGAAATATGTAAAACACATGTGAGGGGCACCTGAGTGGCTCAGCAGGGTGGGCATCCAACTCCTGGTTTCAGCTCAGGTCATGATCTCAGGGTTGTAAGATCTTGCCCCATGTGAGGCCCCATGCTCAGCAGGGAGTCTGCTTGAGATTTTCCCCTTCCCTCGACCCCTCCCTCCACTCACTCTCCTTCTCTCTCAAATAAATAAATAAATATTTTTTAAAAATGGGGAGCCCTGGGTGGCTCAGTGGTTTGGCGCCTGCCTTCGGCCCAGGGTGCGATCCTGAAGACCCGGGATTGAGTCCCATATCGGGCTCCCTGCATGGAGCAGGCTTCTCCCTCTGCCTGTGTCTCTGCCTCTCTCTCTCTCTCTCTCTCTCTCTCATGAATAAATAAATTAAATCTTAAAAAAATAAAAAACAAAAGCATGTGAAAGAAAGCACTCAAGGATGTGGCTACCGGCCCCCAACTAGAGAGTCAGTGCACTGAAAGGTTAACTGTCATTTTAACAATCACCGCTCTGATGTCCTCAGTGACTCAAGCATAAACCCAGACACCAAGATCCTGCCACAAGACTGTTGTAAGGCAACCTTTCAATGAATCCGGATCATATTTTATGCTAATTTTTAGATTATCATCAAATGGAAAAGGAAATTTTTTAAAATTGTCCTAGAATTCACATCAATATCAGGAACTTGGGGCCTCTGGCTGTTAGTTAACAGGACCAAGTGTGAGAAATAACGTGGCTGATGCAGGCCTGCCTGTTCATGGCCATGCCCCGATGCCCTGAACACTGTCTGGTGCATGAAGATATTCCAGATGTACTGCTGAATAAATAATAGGGTACATACAGTACAGGGAGCTGGCAAGGCAGATGTGTGTGGTGAGGTTGGCAGACACCTGTGGATCATGGTCGGGCCTATTTAGGATATGTTCTATACCATCCCCAAGAGCCATCTGAGGGTCCTTGTTCTCTTATGCCTCACTTGGTGATTAGCATTTATGGCTTTACAACACTTCATCTCCATTAACAGTGAGGAACGAATGTGGCAAATCCCCATGAAAGGCCCAGGGCCATGTTAGGAAGAGGTGGAGGGAAGGACAGATTAGGAGGGAAGCCAGTGAAGAACGCAGCCCCAGCAGTCCTCTCACTCCAGAACATCTGCTCCATACCTCTCCCCACCTCCCTGTCCCAGGAAGGGCCTAAAGGCATTGCCTAGAAGATATAAAAGAAAGGGTATTCAGTGAACCAGGATATTATAAATAAAATCAAATTGTCCTTGAAGATTGAAAATGGGGAGTAGGTAACTCATAGCTCAATATTCATTTGGTTGTAGTTTCTCGTTGCCTAGGAGAGGAGGGAGGATTTTGACGTTCTTTATTGGGTGCAAATCCCTCAAACTCGAATGGGGAGTTGCATTGGTATGTTCTAGCAGTGAAGATCTCCTAGGAATTAATGAACCACAGGCAGGCTGTGCGGTGGTCCCAGGCAGCATTCCTAAGATGTCTGAGAAGGAAAGACATTTCATCCTTGAGATGTAAATACAGTACTTTTCACTTTATTCTTTTTAAATGCAATTTGGCTCTGAAAGTTGAAAGGAAAGCTTGCCTTTGCCAAAATGTCAGAATCGGGCAACAGAAAGCGCGTTCAACAAATAACTATTATTTCCTATTTATGTAAACTATTCTTTTTTCCAAATTCCAAAAACTCCAAAAACCTTCAGGAATTAGGCTGTGCCAATCTATTTCAAAAGGACTGTCAATAGGAATAAAGATGTGGTTTTTCTTAAATGACACAGTTTCATGAAATCCCTTAAAAACAACTTGGATTAATACATTCATATTTTAAAATCTCTGAGAGAAATTCTTTATAATTTGGTAGTTATAAAGAAAAAGAATGGCTCTATATTTCCAAACATTCAGTGTTTAGAGAAAGCCTAGGAATTGTGCAAATCCCATTTTACACTTTAGCTGGAGTCATGAATCCTCTACCCCAGCCTCAGATCTGCCATCCTGCACAGGCCCTATCTCTTCTCCCAGGCCCCAACTCTCCAGCTATAACAGGAGGAGAGGGACCAAGGCATTTCTTCTAATACGATTCTGTGAATTCTCTGCAAGTCTGAAGAACCCAAATATATTCTATAACATTGGAGGTATATTTAATCTCAGAAATAAACAACATCCCTCCCTTCCAAAATACACACTTTCTTTAGAAAAATAAATCTCTCCTAAGAAAGTATGGAAGACATTCTCTTTTTATAGACCCTTGTAAAGTTATGGCACTAAGTGTTTCCACCTGTACCCAGCATGGACTTGGCCTCTTAATCAAGATGTGATTGGCTCAGAGGTTAGCCAGAGTATATGTTTTAAAGAAGTAAAGAGCTGACCCATGTGGTTAAAGGCAAGGATTTCCAGGCTCCAGAGAATCCCCTCTCCCAAGTCTATGGGGGAGTGAACACTCAAAAGGTCATAAGCTTTCAAGGAAAATACGTTGTGTCCCTAATTAGAAAGAATTGTCAACACAAGTACTTACTCCTTCTATTCACTCAGTATGTTCTCCTGCTTCTAACTCCAAAATACCTCTGGAGTGTGTTGCTGGAAAATCTCTTAGTTACTGTCCTAGTTCAGGGCCCTTTTTTACTCTTTTTTCAAATTAATGTCCTTGCCCCCTTTCTAAATCATCCTCCATGGAGCCAGAGTAATATTTCTGAAACAGAAATCTAATTATATCACTTCTTAGTCAAAAGACTTTTCAAGACCACCCCACAAACATCGGTGTGGAAATTTTTCTGGCGTGAATTTCAAAGACCTGAATGATATGGTCTACCTGCTTTGTATTCTAGTCTATGGTCACCAGATTTAGCAAATAAAAATACAAATACCCAGTTAAATTTGAGTTCTGGATAAACAACAAATAATGCTTTCAGTAGAAATATGTCTCATCCAATATGTGGGACATGCTGATGCTAAAAAATGTTCAATATCTATCTGAAATTCAAATCTACTGGGTCTCCCATATTGTATCTGGCAAGCTACTGTAGCTTTAATCTATTCATTATTTCCCCAAACAAAGGCATTTGCCTACCCTTGTGCAATTATGCATGCCATTGCCAATACCTAGAGTGCTACTTTCTCCTTCTCAACTAGAAAACTCCTATTCATCCTTTAAGGGATCCCTGGGTGGCGCAGCGGTTTAGCGCCTGCCTTTGGCCTAGGGCGCGATCCTGGAGACCCGGGATTGAATCCCACATCGGGCTCCTGGTGCATGGAGCCTGCTTCTCCCTCTGCCTATGTCTCTGCCTCTCTCTGTGTGTCTCTCACAAATAAATAAATAAAATCTTTAAAAAAAAAAAAAAAACTAGCACATCTGTGAAGTTTCTCTGACTGCTAATAGCATAAAGAAACACTTCCTCTCCTGCCCTCTTCTATTTTTCTCCCCTTCTGTATTCAGCACTAGATTGATGGTGTCTAAAAATGCCAGGACAGACTTTACCAACCTTTGGACTCCCGGGCTCAGCACAAGCCCCACAAAGGATTGGTGTTCAATAAAACATACTAGATGAAGGAAGAGTAAACCACCGTGTAAGGCATGGGCATGACCTCAAACACATTCTCCCAACTCCCTTCATGGTGTAATTCTGAGAAGAAGAAATACAATAATTTTGATTTATATAAATCCTCTTTATCAGAAACAAGAGTGAAGGAGGCCCTCAAAAAGGTCATTAAACCACAAAGTAAACATCTCCTCCCTGGAAGTGCTTACACTCGTCCTGTTCAGTCCTGTAAAGCCTGCATCAACATTGAAAATCCCCACTGGCAGATAGGGTCACAATATTCCCTGGTCCTCTGCAGATAACTAATCACATCAGCCCCCATCCTACATGGGAGTGTGAGACTGTATTTGTCTTGAATGATCTGTCTGGATTTCCCAGAACCACTCACACCTGCCAGCAGCCCTCTCTCCCAGAATACCTTGCCAGCCTCTCCATGGTCCACTTACTCCTTCAGTTGTCTTTGGCTGTTCAAAGTAGCAGGCCCATCTAACTTGTCACACATTCCACACCCAGTGAGATTTACTCAATTCATTTGCAGTTGTCCCCTTCAAGCACAATGTACCCTACATTTCCCCTCTACCTGATGCCTCGGACCCTGACCCAGCATCCTTCCATGGTTCTGTTTAGGTAACATGCCTGAACTCAGGTTCCTTAAAGCAGTCTGCCATCATATCCATCTAGACAATTCCTCTGCCTATACCATATTCATGATATATCTTTGTTAAATGAATGAATGAATGCACAGATCTTGCTCATTCAAAGCCCACTCATCAAGAATCTAATGTGAGCCAGCCCTGGGTATTATGGTGATGACTATAACAGAGTTCCTAGCTCCATGGAACTTGAAATCTGAGATTTGAACACCAATAGAGTCAACTTCTCCTGAACATATATTCAACTTCAAAGAAAGAAACATCTAATTGGTGGAATAAAGACAGAGTATTTTTTTAAGAAAGAGTATCCTAACTGCTTATGCATTTTCTCAAAATTTATTATTTCTTACTCTAGAATTTTAGAACCAATGGCACGTCCTCCCTTTGATGAGTGTGTCTGTGGCCTCTCACAGGTAAGCAAGAGCAAGGGGCAATGAAGGTCAGATGGTCAGTGATGGGTAAGAAATGCATATACAGAGAATACATGATGCAGAGGATTACTCTATTCTGTTAAAAAGGCTAGAAATGCTATCTCTCTGCACTAGGTCAAAAGAAATGATGGAGGCACCTGGGTAGCTCAGTGGTTGAGCATCTGCCTTTGGTTCAGGTCATGATCCTGGGGTCCTGAGATCGAATCCCCCATCAGGCTCCCCTCAGGAAGCCTGCTTCTCCCTCTGCCTGTGTCTCTGCCTCTCTCTTTGTGTCTCTTATGATTAAATAATTTTTTAATCTAAAACAAAAAAGAATGATAAAAAAAATCTTGGTGCTCAGAATGTGGGGTGCTGAACTAGGAAATTCACAAATGTGTCATAGCTCATTTCTTGATGATAGTGACTAAGTGAGCCAGGACCATACTTTATTTACTGTGTCTACTTATGTCTCTAGTTTTTCAAAGATACCAAGCAAAGGCCTTGCTCCATGTGTAAAGAAAATATCTGCAATATTGATTGATTGATTGATTGATTGATTTACTCTGAAGAGTTTCTGAAAAGAGCCTTGAACTATTGCACTCCTTCAATGTAGCAAGCAATATGTTATCTCTTGACCTTAATCTTATTTAAATTTTATAACTGCCCTGAAAATCAGCATTATTATCTTCCTTATTTGGAAGACACTCAAGCTCAGAGAACTTGCTCCTTACCTAAAATCTCACAGCTAAGAAGAGTCTCAGTGGAACTTGAACGGAACTATCTCTCCAAAGCCTATGTCCTCTCCACTACCACCGTAGCTCACTCAGAGCCTTTATGATCCACCTCACAGTGGATGACAATTGTAATCAGGCACTCAATCAGCAAACACTTTTGTAAACACTTTTGTAATATGTGGTGAGCACATGACCATGCAAGAAAGTGTACTAATGTCCTGAATGAGTATCCTAGAATCCCTCCATCAACAAGCCACGTGGCCTTGGGCTGAATGTCATTGTCCTAATCTGTGTAACAGCAAAGACAATGGCCTCCCTACAATCTCAGAACTGATGCACGCATTGGGTAAACCACTGAGTGAAGAATGCTCTTATAAAGTGTCAAATGTTGTAGAAATTTGGCCTGCAAACCTGTTTATTCATTCAATAAGTCTTCAGACAAACAGAGACTTGAATAATTTCTGGAGGTTTTCTGGAACAGGAAGTAAAGTGGCAGCCCACAGGCATTGTCAGGGCTCCTCTTTGCAGCAAGGCCGCGTGGTGCACAAAGGAAGCTGAGTCACCCCTGTGCAGCACAGCTCCTGTGGTGCTGAGGCAGTCAACTGAGTCTTCCTGTGAGAAAGCGGAAACCCAAATCCTGCTGTCCCCACGGTCCCTCCTGAGAGCTGGCCCCTGTGGTTGGCCAAGGCTGACCTTGGGGCCATGTGGTTCCCTTCTGTGGCTTGGCTGACAAAAACAGCCAGCGTGGTAGATGCCCTCCCAGCCCACATGCCTCTGTGCGTCTATGGTGAGGAGTCATAGAGAAAAGATAAGAACTAGAAACACCAAAGTGACTTTGGACCTTGGCCACTAGTGAAGTCTCTGTCAGAACACATGTCTGTAAAGCTCACTGCTCTGGTTTCTCTTTAGTTGCTCAACATTGGAAACTGTAAGAACACGGTTTGTGACAGGGATGTCATAGGAGGCGGTGGAGTGCTAAGTCTTGGGGGCAGGGGTTGGAAGGTCAATCTTCCACTTACTTTGAAATATGATGGATTCCCCATAGTCTTGAAGCCAAACTATGGAGAACATGAGCATTCCAGAGCCCTATGCAGGCAGCAGATGGCATAAAGCCCAGAGAGTTGTTATGAACAGAGGAGAATGTTCGATGACCTGGTTGTCTGTTTTGTGCACTCCTGCTTTCTGGCTTGAGGAAAGAGAGGACAGAAGATTCAAAGAAGGTAATAGGTATGAAAACTTTCCTAGGGCTGTCCTCTGGTCCTTTGGCTGGGGAAGAGGGGGAGTAAAGGAGATGGAACGTAAAGACTGTGGAGTCAGACACACCAGAGTCCAACCCTTAGTTCACCACATATTAGTTGCATGGCCTCATGAAGTCAATACAAACCCTCTGGGCTTCCATTATTTCCCTTACTCCAAGGAGGTAATGTCCACCCTACCCCAGTGCAGCACCCCCGTGTAACTGTCATGAGAGTCAGAGATGATGTACCTCAGGAGAGGGGTCTCTGAGGTTCTCAACTAAAGGAAACCATATAGTTATATCTACTGCTATAAGGGGCCCATGGAGCAAGGTGAACCCAGACTTGGTTTGAGTGGATCCAGATCACTAAGGAGGCAGGACCAGTACTTGAAGTCAGAGAGTGGAACCTGGAAGGCAGGAACAGACTCTAGCCTTTGGGCAGATGTCATAGTCCTATTTAGCACGCTGGACTTGGAAGTTATAAAGCAATGTTCTGGCAGGATTAGAGGCAGAATATTTTCAAGAGAACATTGGAAAGTGAGATCAAGTCTTGGTAAAAGACTATCTTCCATAGCTTCCCCTTCTAGAGTAAAGAGCCCAGCCCTGCCCATGTCCATTGCAGCCTTCTGCAATGCCAACCATCTTGTTAATCCCATAAACAATCTGGCTCCCTAGCCTGGTGTTATGAGTTGAGTTGTGCCCCCTAAAATATGTTGAAGTCCTCACCCTTAGTACCTCAGAACCTCAGTAACCTTATTTGGAAATAGAGTCTTTGCAGATTTGGCCAGGTTAAGATGAGGTCATTAAGGGTGGACCCTAGTCCAAATGACAGATGTTCTTACAATAAAAAGAAATTTGGACTTAGGGATAGACATGCACAAAAGGAAGACGATGTGAAGACACAGGGAGAAAACTGTGTCAAGGCAAATGGCTAGAGTGATGCATCCATAAGCCAAAGAACACCAAAGATTGCTGGCAAATTGTCAGAGGCTATAAAGAGGCAGGGAAGAGGGTAGCCCGGGTGGCTCAGCAGTTTAGCACTGCCTTCAGCCCAGGGCATGATCCTGGAGACACAGGATCGAGTCCCACATTAGGCTCCCTGTATGGAGCCTGCTGCTCCCTCTGCCTTTCTATCTCTCTCTCTGTGTCTCTCATGAATAAATAAATAAAATCTTAAAAAAAAAAAAAAAAGAAGCAAGGAAGGATTCTATCCATAGTCTTAGAGGGACCATGGCCCTGCCAACACCTTGACTTTGGACTTCTGGCCTCCAGAAATGAGACAATAAAATTACACTGTTCTGAGCCACCCAGCATATGGTACTTGGTTACACCAGCCCTCGGAAATGAATACACCTGAGAATGTGGTTCATTTCAATTCAATGTATAGTCACTGAGCTCAGAGTAGTGGGTAACAAAACAGATAACTAGATAATTACAACCCTTTATGAGGAATACAATGACAGTATATTTTTAGAAGATATCCAACTAATGACGAGGGAGAGGTCTTCAAGGAAGGCTTCTCTGAGGGCTGATGGCTCAAATCTTACTCATCAGGTAAAATATAAATAATTTGGATTCTATAAATTCTGAATTTATAATCATCTTCAAGCCAAAAATGTCTTTTCACGATTTTGAAGAAAGGATGTATTCAGCCAATGAAAAATGTGAATAGAATTAAAAGAAATAGAGGCTAAAACTATAAAACAATTTGAGAAAAATAGTTTAAAGAACTCTGGTCCCTGTTGAATTAAGATGACTCATCTGCTTTTTAAAGCATGCACGATCACTAAAGCTGGGAGTTCAAAATTATTATATACCTTTTAAAAATCCTGCAATTAGTTCCTTTTTACTGATTCAGAGTGGCATTCCACCATTGCTGAGGATTGGCTGAATTGTCTACGCTTAAGGCTTCCTGGGTGGACTTCACTGGAGGCTATATCTCAACCCTGTGCACTCAAGTCTGTGCTTCCATAGCCTGCCCCTCCCCCCACCCAGCCAAGCATACTGTGACTGCCAGTGTCACATGCCATGGGCTCTTCGAGACAGGGGTTGGCTTTTTCCCATACTTTTATCCCTGTAGCCCAATCAGAACCTGGCATGAGGGAGGGTTCAATAAATACTTGTCGGGGGATTAACAAAGGGCCACTATCCTAGACTGGTCCAAATCACTATTTCTCATCAGAATCTGTAAATCCTTGGGATTTTGAGGTCATGGATGCAAACTTGAGATGCATGCATCTAGATAGTAATGCAGACATGCTCATAGTATGAGTACCTGATTTCAGATACCTATTCAGATTATTTCAGTAAGCATCATTCAGTTGCCTATTTTGCATTAGTACTGTGCTAGACTAGGGAAACTCAGGGACCTAGAGGATACTATGCTGAGTCTATCCTCCCACCTTAAAGAAGCAGATAAGAATATGAGGTCTGTTGCAGCTCCATAGTTGACCAAGATCAACTTCCACTTAGTTCAATCTATAGGATTTCCTATGTAGTCCCCAAAAATGACGTATGCATGTGTTTGACCTGCCAGATCAGCTTCATGCCTTTCCCGAATAGTCAGTAACTTTAATAGGCATGCATATTGACAATATTGTTAAAATCAGTTTCTGATTTAGTAGGTCTGGGGTCAGGCCTGAGATTCCAGGCACCACACTTTGAGCATCTTGGGTCAATAAGTTCCAGTCCCTGACTGCTCCAAAACCAGCCATTTGGGGTCCATAATCATTGGTATAGTTTCACTAAGTATAACGGCATTCTGGCCTGATCCCCTCCAGGCTCAGCTAGAAGCCACCTGGGGACAGAAATCCAGCTTTGCCTTCTGGTACCGTGGCTCTGCACACTGAGGGCTCCATGGGACAAGGCCTGTGTCTGACTCATCTCTACTGTACCAGAGCACCTAGAATAGCACCTAGCACAAAGCACACGATCAATAATCATTAGTTAAAGAAATGGACAGATTTCTCCTACACTGCCTGGTATATAATTAGAAGCTCCCTAAAAATGTCTATTCAATAAAATTCCTCATGTCTAGGATATTAAGATAAATGTCTATATTATGATTAGCTGTTTGATGTACTCACTTCTTCATCAATGTTCAGCAACTAATCAATACCAGGCACTGAAGACAACATAATAAATCAGAGACATATGCCCCTGCCTTCTTGTAACTTATATTCTAACAGTAACAGCACTTCATTGAGCATTTACTATGTGCCTAATGCTATTCTAAGTGCCCTATGTGTATTAACAGATTAAACAACTGTGGGAGACAGATACTGAATTATCCCCATTTTATAGCTGAGAAAGAGAAGGCTTTGAGGGGTTAAGCAAGTTATTCAGGACCATACAATTAGTCATTGAGGCCCCAGAATCCAACGCCAAGCAGTATAGATTTAGGTCTCTACTCAGCTTTAACTGGAAGGGACAAATGACAAATAAGCAAATAAATAAACAAGATAATTCAAGATGGGAATAGGTAGGAAACCAGAAATTTGATGCAGTAAATAATAGCAGGAAGGTGACGAGAATTAACACATACCTCCTTCTCTGCAACCCATCCTGCCCTTTCAACCACATCTCATGTGCAGGAAAAAAAATAAAATAATTCTGGGCTAAAAAAAGAGGTTTCTTGAATATCTTCCTTGCCTAAGGAAGACAACGAAATCCATCATTTATCCATTCGGCAAGAATCTAGGGAGCGCCTACTCTGTGCCAAACACTGTGGATATAGGGGTGAGCAAAACAGTCAAGATTAACTGCCTCATAGAGTTTGTCATCTAGCAAGAAGAGAGAGACATTAAACTAACTAATCAGATCAATAAATAAACACGTGAAGACATTAACAAATCAATAGGTGTAAAGTACTTTACAACATAATGATGATGATGATGATGATGACAACTACGATGACAATGATGATCCATGGAAACACAATAGAAAATGTTGGAGCCAGATAAAGTGCCTAATCAATGCTTGCATTGGCTCCCTTTGATCCCTCAACATTTTCTGGTATTAGGAGATAACTTCCTAACTACTATAATGTTTACTCTACCAACCATATCCAAAACATATTTATTTAGTGTTAGGCACTGCTTCCTTCCCTTAACTGTCTCCTTCCAGTGAGAGATGCTTCTCTCTTTCCCTCAAGTGTGTTATCAAGCCACCATCCTCCTTCCCAGGCTCATAGAAGACAGAGGGGGAAGGCATCTTTTATTTACGTTAAGTATTGATTCAGGAAATATTTAATGAGCTCCTAATGCCCCTAAATAGCATGTGTACTGCATTTATTGTTCATTAAATACTTCTGCAACTGTGATCTCCCATGGCTATCCATCAGTCCCACAATGAAGGTAGAGCAGAAACCATTTCATTCATCTTGTTTGTATTGCACCCCTTTTGAATGGGGTGGCAATATTTATAGAAAATGAAGACCAATGGGATTATTGTGCTATATAAAACCATTTCATAAATGAGAAACATAGTCTAAGAAAGCCTGTGGGACTTACCCGACATCATCCAATAAACAATAAAGCTGGAATCAGATCCCAGGTTTTCCAACCCCCAAACTCACACCTTCGCCTTAACCACACACAACTTACCATATACAGCTTGTCTTGTATATGGTACCAGGTCCCCTTGGTGCCCAATACACAATGATGAAGAAGAGGTAGCTTTGCTCTCAGTAAACTTTAGCAGAGACTATAACCCAAAGCTACAACAGCTATAAAAGAGTACAAGGACAGACATGATGTTCTGAGAGGGATGCATACAAGTTCAAAGGAGCACGAGCTCATACATAACTCTGGCTGGGGAAAGTCCTAAAGAAAAGCTTAGGTCAGGACATGGACTACTTGAAAGGACAGGCCAGAAAAAGCACTTCAGGTTGAAGGAATATTAATTGGCCCAGGTGTTAAAAAACACTGGGCATAGATGCCAAAAATATCACGGCGTTCCCTCCTCTTATTTCCATAAACTACTTGGCTTTGCCAACTACTTAAGCCAGAAATATCTCAGAGAATGCTCTTCTGGTTCTCTTCCATAGCTGGCCTAGGACAGGCTTCCATATAGAGAAAGTGCGTTAGGAAGAAATGACCATTCATTGAGCACCTACTATATGCCAGAAACTTTTAGGTGCTATAAAATGGATGTAGCATTGAATCTTCACAATAGCCCTGCCAGGTAATTTTTTTTCCTATTGTATTGATAAAGAAGCTGAATCTCAGAGTAGTTGCTGCCCAAAGTCAAACAACTGACAAACAGAGAACCTCTGATTTGAACCCAAGACCATCAAAAGCTAAAGCCAGGTGTCTGTCAGTGACTCCCCACTTTGAACCACGCTCCCAGCCAGAAATCAAGAAGTGTCTGTTCTGTGAACAATTGGGAAGTGTAAGGAAATAATTTAGTGCCTGGTGGGATCAGAAAGTCAAGAAGAGGGATCCCTGGGTGGCGCAGCGGTTTGGCGCCTGCCTTTGGCCCAGGGCGCGATCCTGGAGACCCGGGATCGAATCCCACATCGGGCTCCCGGTGCATGGAGCCTGCTTCTCCCTCTGCCTGTGTCTCTGCCTCTCTCTCTCTCTCTATGTGACTATCATAAATAAATAAAATTAAAAAAAAAAAAAAAAAAAAAAAAAGAAAGTCAAGAAGATCAAAAGTAGATTTGAGAACCTCTGTCGCTGGGAGGAGAAAACAGGAAGTTGCCGTTCAATGGGTATAAAGTTTCAGTAACACTTACGCAAGATGAATAAGTTCTAGAAATGTAATAATACTCTATTGTGCACTTAAAAACTTAAGAGGGTGAATCTCATGTTAAGTGCTCTTACCACAATTTTTTTAAAAAATCTAAATCACAAAAAAAAATTAAAAAATAAATAAAAATCTAAATCACACAGAAATCATTACAAATAAAGAAAAATATACAGTTGATTGTATCCAAGCGTAACTCCTTCCATCATAATCCCCCCTCAGGACTTTTTCACATGGTATACATGTTTGTTCGATCACCCCATTTTTCTAAACTCCACCAGGAGGCCTTCTAAGATATTGCGGGTCCTGTTTATGTTTGCGTCTATCAGATCACACAAAAGCAATTATGACCGTGCATTGATTCAGAAACATGAGTGTGGACACCATTAAATATTTACATAAACACATTGATTACTTATATTTATAAGCCCATGAAGAAACACAAGCCTTCTCTCTCGCACCACGTAGGGGAAAAAAATAAGGCTCTTTGCAAATACAGTAATCAGCTCATATTCACTACTCATTAGACTGACTCTTGAAATAATCTTCAGTTTATTTGCAGAGAGAATTCACATCTGCACCGACATGTCTGTAGCAGAGGCAGGATGCGTGTGTAGCGGGAGGTGGGCTCTGGGCTGCAGATGCAGACAGACTTCCAGCATTTCTGGGGCCAGGCAGTCCCCTCAAAGCACCAATCCCAGAACCACCAGCAGCAGCAGCAAAACTAAATGTTTTCCCAGGAGAAGAGTAAGAGGCTGTCACTGGAGGTATTTGCAGGTTACAGGAACGTGGAACAGAAACTGTGGCAAGATGAGAAACAACTTGTTTCCCCACCTTTTACCCGCCCCCCCTCATGCTATTGGTTTGGATTCTGAGGAAAGAAAGGCCTAGAATGCAATCCAAACTAGCAAATGCCCCGAGGGGTAATTTGTCTGGCTGCAAATTCTGTATTAACAGGTATCCACAGCTTTTAATTGCTATTTCCAAGTAGCGGGCTTTGAAGCAGGCGGAAAGAGTTGTTAATTGTTGCTGTACTGGTGTCAATCCAAAAGTTCTTCAATTCACCAAACATCCCTGTGAGGGAGCAGATGCATCTTGGGAGGGGTGACACTCAGAACTGAGGGCCGGTTAAGATCAGTGGCCAGGTGTGTTATCAACCCACAAGATTGCTGGGTTTGTTTTATCCCAGTGCTACAGAAAAAGGGTTTGCAGCGTTTGTGTAGCCCTCTCCTCTCCCCATCTCATCCCGCTCACCCAAAACAGCACAACAAGAGAAAAAAATAATAATCTGATGGCAGTCCTAATGTCAAACACCACATTTACCTGGAAACAGGAAGGGAATGATCCTACTTTTCTTCTACAGTTGATGTTTGTCGGTTGCTGAAGTGGATATAAGGGTGTGTGCACGCGCATGTGTGTGTGCCCTTATGTCCATATGATAGATTTTTTTTTCCTGGCCTCTGTGTACCCAAGCAAAGCTAGCTGAAATGTGGCCTTTGCTGACACCAGTGGACCAGGGAGGCCAAGGTGGGGGACACAGGCCCCACCGGGGTTCTTGTACATATTGACTTCACTGGTTGCAGCCCTGTGATCAGAAAGCCAAGGTGTCAGGGCCTTCTAGAATAGAAGCCAGGAGGTGACCACGGACTGCAGAATCAGCCGCTGGCATAAGTGAGGTTTAGAAGGGACTGTGAGGGTGGCTTTATGCAGACCCAGCCCACAGCTGGGAAACCCCCTCAAAGTGACTGTGTAGTGAGAGGAAAGCCATTGGTGTCACTCTTGCCCAGGAAAATTTTCAGGCATGACATTAGTAGGCCTTCCCCCCAGAACCTCCACTATCCCTAGACATCCTGCACTGGGTGCTGGCATCTCAGAGGTAAGTCACACACCATTCTTGCTCTCAGTGAGCCACAGGGTCTAAGGGAAGAAAAAGGTAAGCCAACCAATCAATGAGTACAGTCTTCTAGAAGCTCTGCCTAAATCTGTGTAGGATGCAGAGGACATGAAAAAGAGAAGCAATTGATGTTCTCTGGGGCATTAAGGGAGCCTTCACAAGGTGAGCCCGAGTGAGAGGGTGGCCTGAACAAAACCAGGCTGCAAGGTGTGCAGTGCTGGAGAGAAGCTCAGCTGCCTGCACCTGCTCCCCTGAGTGGTCCACAGACCCCTCAGACTCAGTGTCCCCACAATGACTAGCTTCTCGCCCTATTTCTCTGGCTCCACTAGTCACCCAAAGCAGAAACCTGGGAGTCCTTCCACACTCCTTGCCCTGACCTCACCCCTCACAACCAAGCGGTTAACAAGTCCCGCTGACTTTTTCTACAACATGTTTCTCAAATCAATCTTTGCCTTTAATTCCAACTACCTACCAGCAAAGCAACAGGAAGTCCCAGAACCTCAAGGAAATAAGAAAGAAAGGTCAATTTCCCAAAAGAAAAGATGCAGTCATTACCATAAGAAGAAAGGGATTCTAGAAACCTGAAATCAGCAGATGTCCACGGCACTAATAATAAAATACCAAGTTTTAAAATGTCACTTTTTTCATAAATTAGAGCGTATTAAAGGTTATCCCTAACACATCCCTCTCATACAGATACTAATTTTGTTCCAAAGTGAGACAGAAGTAGAATTAGAGCCAAACTAGTTACCTGGGGAAGGTCCCCAGCTGATGCCCACAGAGCCCTCGGTCTTGGGCACTGCACGGCACCTCTTGGGACCACCACACAAGCAAGAGTGAAAAGGACTAGACCAGACACTGTCCAGGTTCTGAGGCCTCAAATCCTTCAGAAATGAGATCTTCTAAGTCTGTTCTGAAAAACTGCTTTTTGATTTTGCTCTCACCTCTGCCGACTTCCAGATCAAGAGAAGAACTTTTGCTCAGTGAAATTGCTTATCTGAAGCTGCCAGTCTCTTGCCAGTCCACACCTACATTCAAGGCTCATCTCAAGCTCTCACCATGGCTGCTGGGATTTTCAGGTTCTGCTTAGGGACTGTGGGAATTGTTTCTTTTTTTTTTTTTCCCCCTTGATCTTGATGGGAAAAAAATTAAATAAATAAATTAATGGCCTTGCAACTGCTGTTGTTTTGAAATGTTTCGGTTTTATTTTGAGACTTGTATTTTATGAGTATCTGTTTCTACATTTGGAGGCTCATGCAATATGCATGGTTTCTTTATGAGATGTGATATGCATTTGTGGAGATGGGATTGTCTGCCAGACTTTGTTGAGAAAATACATTTCAGTTACACCTGACCGGAAAACCATCTGCCTCTGCCTCACGGACGCATGGCCAACACCAAGATTGGCATGAGAAGCCCCGACTATTGCTCAAATCTCTCTTAGCTAAGAGACGTCCCAGAAGAGAAATGCTAGTAAATTCATGGCACTTGAGGAATACTTATCATTTGAAATAAATATTTAATTTTAAGGATTTTCTTTCTTGGGGAAATGAAAAAGCAATGAAATGTTTAAGAGATAGAAAATGTATCTGTTCATGGGCAGTAGGGAGGGCACTTGATGCAATGAGCCCTGGTGTTATATGCAACTGATGAATCACTAAACTCTATCTCTGAAACTAATAATACATTTTATGTTCATTAACTGAATTTAAATAAAAATTTAAATTTAA
The DNA here is from genome assembly GCF_003254725.2 of Canis lupus dingo. Classification (NCBI taxonomy): domain Eukaryota; kingdom Metazoa; phylum Chordata; class Mammalia; order Carnivora; family Canidae; genus Canis; species Canis lupus. Next base: position 8,660,782 of record NC_064259.1, on the reverse strand, counting down.
AAAAAAATTTTTAAATGTATCAGTTTGGACTGGGAGGTCATCCTATCTTTGTTATACAAGGTGTAAACACAGGAGCAGAAGTATGAGTACCCAGCCTAAAATAGAGCCAAAACACTGCACATTATCATGATGTTGCTGCCTCTCACTTTATATTCTCGTGGCCTGGCTGCGGCCTCGATAAGTAGCAACTATACCAGTACTAATTATATTAACACTGTATTTACACCTTCACTACTTGGCTCAGGACCTGGGACCCAGCAGGTGCTTAATAAATGTCCCTAAATGCCTGAATGAATACTAGGTGGAGGAGGCTTTTGGCCACTCACTCCTCAGCAGATTATGATCCTCATAGTCTCTAGCCCCAGCTGTGAAGTATGTAGATGATGAGTCCTGGGAAATTCTCTCCCTGGAGAAAGTGGATCCACCAACCCTAATGGATCCCCGTGCCCCAGGTGAACCTGGAGCCATAGCTGCTGTGTGTCAAGCCAGCACTGGAGTAACATTTTCCAACGAGTCCCCTCAAGCTCTTGAAGTCACTCAACGCCAGGGACTGCAAGCTTGGCAGGAGGCTGACGGCTGCTTCTCAATTTGTATGAGATGCTGATTGAAGATCTCAGTTGAAAACACGCTTTGTGCATGCAGAGCACACCCATACAGCTTTTGTAACAGTCCAAAGGAAAAGGAGCTCATTTTGTGACATTGAACTCACTCCGATAATCTCTCCACAGGCCAGGTAGGCAGGGAGGCCAAGCTGGGATCAGTGGAAACCCTTGGGGGTGCTCATCTTTTCGTGCATGCAAATGAGAAGAGAAAGCAAATTCCTCTTGTCTCCTTTTTATTCTACTTCTCTGTCTCTCCTCTTTCCTCTCCATCTCTCTTTCCTTGTAAAGTCCTCGCTGAAAGCAACCTTCCAGATCGCTGAACCCTAAGAGGGTCATGACAGTAGAAATGGCACCTCCCATCTCATGGGTACCAAGAAGAGCAAGGTAATTTCTTTACAGTGATCCCAACCCACTTAATGATACTACCAGGTAGACTTGATTATATCCATTCTAGATGAAGGACTTGAGTTTGGAACCAATTTTCCCTGGTCCCAAAGACCAACCTTTCCCTAAACTCCATTACTTTCAATGAGGAGACACGAAAGGCCAGACGCCCCATGTTTTACCATAAAGGACTAGATAAACCTCCAGTTTCAGAGCACTTAGAGATGTTCCTAAGCAACATCAGGCTTGGTGCCCTCCCTTTCAGCTTTCCACCCAACAATCCACTCACCTGATTGTGTCAAATAAACATCGTGACCATCCTCCCTACAGCTCCCTGGGTTTCCCATATACTGTCTCCTGGAATTCTCTCTCCCATCTCAGAATAGGGCATACACCAAAAGCAAAAAAAGCAAAGAACATTCGTTCAAACCCCACTCCAGCACTTATGAGCTGTATAGCCTTAGGAAAATTATATCACCCTGTGGTCCTCAGATGTCTTTTCTGTTAACCAAGAACTAAGCAATGCTACTACCTTCCAGAGTTTCTGTGCTAATTATGTGACCTCCCACCCTATAACCTTCAGGTCTGAGGACAATGCCCTGGAAGCCTGATTGATCAGTTCCTAAGAAGATCCTGAAGAAGACAGCTGGCTTTCTTTTTTTTTTTTTTTTTTTAAGATTTTATATTTTTATTCACAAGACACACACACACAGAGAGAGAGAGAGAGAGAGAGAAGCAGAGACATAGGCAGAGGGAGAAGTAGGCTCCATGCAGGGAGCCCCAAGTGGGACTCGATCCTGGGACCTCAGGATCACACCCTGAGCCAAAGGCAGACACTCATCCACTGAGCCACCCAGGCATCCTGGCAGCTGGATTTCACTAAGAAAGAGAGCTCTGGCATTTATCCTTTACCTCAAGCCATGGGCCATATATTTTCCTCCAGTACTTTCCTGTGTGTCCTGTTCTTTTGAGTTAAGTTTGGTCCAAGGCCTGGTTTATCTACAAAGCCCTGAAGGGGACCAAGGCATAAAATCCCTAGAACCCCAAGCTTTTTACATTCCTGTGTTATCAATTCAACTTCCTAGGATCTGCCCCCATTCCCCAGGTCCACCAAAGACTGAGGGTAGCCTGAATCAAGTCCAAGTCGACCACATCCCTCAAGCCCTCAGACACAGCAAGTGGGCTGTTAACCCTGCACTTCAGAGCAGTCACCAAAGCCTACCCTGTTCTCCTAAAGTCACTCCTTGTTGCCATGCCTGATAATGAAAGAACTTAAACTTTGAGGTCAGGAAAACCTGAACTAAAATCCTGCTCTGCACTCCTTTCTAGTTCTGCAGTCTTGAGTGAATAATTTATTATCACTGGTTTTATAGCTTTAATGATTGACTTTTATGCATTGGTAAAACAGCCGGCACACTGGCTGTGCAGTTAGTGCTCAGATATGATTTGGTTTTATCATAGTCCCTCATCTTTCTCATAAGATTATTACACAAAGTTCAGAATTCTTTAAAGCTGAATTCATCCCAGTTAAGACAGTGGATAAGAAACATCATTTGCAAGTGTCTGAATAGACTAGGAGCTCAATACACATCGATTATTACTACTATCAATATGTCACCATCACTATCATTATCTCCATCATCTGTGTACTATTTGTGGAGCCTCTCCTGTGTTCTAAAATCTATACCAGGCACTGAAAAAACACTCCTTTTAATCACTATAACCTACAAGGTAGACAGCATCATCTCTGTTTTTCTGCAGACAAGAAAACTGTGGCTCAAGAGGTGAAGTAAGCGATTCAAAGCCACACGGCTAGTAAGTGTCCGAATCAGAATGGTCCAATCGTATCTAACTAATTGTGTTTCTCCTCTAAGACTTGGGTGAAAAAGAAACAGGAAAGAGAAGGAGATGGTGTGATCACTGGCCTCTCACAAGAGAGCTTAGAGACAGGTCAAGTGTACCAAGCATGAGACAGCGTTCCAAGATTGTGAAGAATTAAGATCTGATCGCATGTTGGAGAGACCAGGAAGGGTTAGGGCAGAGTGGGTGAGTGGAGAACAAGGGGAAGCTGTCAGGGCCCTGGCACGAGCAGAAAAGGATGGGGCAGGCATGCTGCAGAGGGCCACAGGATGTTTACTAAGCGTCTACTATGTTCTGGCCCAGTGCTGGACAGCGTGCATACATTTAATCCTGACAGAGTGATCAAGTAGGTAGTTTTAATCCCATTTTGCTGGAGAGGAAGTATAATCATATAAATGTTAAGGCGTGAAGAAGAGGTGGTAGCAGGCAGGGCATGCCCCGGAAATGATTCCACTTCTGTACATCACCTGGAAGTCTGTCTTTACAAGGCCTCGTGAAGGAGAAATGACCAGGTTGCCCTCAGGCCAAGTGCATAATATATTTCCAGGATTTAGTTTTGTTCTCAGAGCCTTAGAGCCTTAGAGGTAGGCTTAGAGGTAGGCTTCACATATGGGGAGAAGGCACTCATTCTTTCTTGATGCAATATGGTGAATCTTTTTTATTTTTATTTATTTATTTTTTAATTTGGCAGATCTTTATGTGAATTCAATCATTCCCTCAACCAACCCACGTCTGTGAAGCTCCTACTGTATGGCTCCTGTCATAGATGCTGGGACACAGACCAGTCACTCCAGTGACCCTGCCTTCAAAACTGCTCTCATGTGGCTCCCGAATTCATGTTACACACCCTACTATTGCCAAATAAATGTAACGAAGAATGCAGTGAATTTTAATTATAACGTGGAGTAAATGCAGCTAAACTATGCTTCATTGTCTACTTTCCTTCGTTGTCCAATCTGTAACCCACTGACCAGCTATAAATACTTATAATTATTTTCTTTCATCGTACTCAAAACCACTAATTAGAGTAATTACTGCAAAGTATAGTGAACATGAATCAAGCAGGCATGAAGGAAATCATACCCTATTACCCCACTTTGGCTTCCCTTAGTCTTCTCTTGGTTGGCTTCCCAGGCCAGACCCACCCAGTTTGCTACAAGTTTCGAATTATCTGACAAGGCCACACCCTCCTGTACTGTGTGACATTACGCAGAGCAAATGTCAAATTAGGAGGATGCTTCCAAAGCTTCCATCTGGCCGGTCAGATCTCTGACATTCCCGTCCCCTTCTCGGCTGTGCGTTCTCCTCCTCGAGGTCCATCCCATAGCCAGGATCCTGGCCCGAAGGCACCAGTGTTTGCTGCCTTGTCATGAGCGTCCCGTTGGCATGAATATTTATTTTTTAAAGATGTTGCCTCTGGCACACAAAGAGAAATGTAGTAAAAATGCTTGGCTGGAGGACAAGATCCGGTTCTCGCTCACTGTGGATCTCCTAGAAGTCATCTTCACCTGCAGACCCTGGGCTTCCTCGGTGGTACAGGTGAACACCAGTGCCCACCACAGAGGATGAGTGGGATGTGGACATGAGAGTGTGCATTTTCTGTGGAACATGACCGTGCTGTAAGGTTCAGATGATGTTGTGAATAGGAAGGCAGTGGTGCAGCCCATCAAGAAGAAACATATCCCATGGTGGATACTCTAGTGTCAAACTCACCGGTGTACTACTGTGTACTACTGTTGCTGCTGCTGTTGGGTCATATTGTTTTGGATCGGTTTATTCTCACAGGAAATCAACCTACCTTCTCGATCATCTTCCACTCATGCTCTTTGGGTGTCCCCAGGTCTGCTCATGGCAGTCTTGCAGTAGCTCAGCACCTCTTCCTCACTCTCAAATACCCCAAACCCCACACGTAATTCATTTGGGAACCAGCTGCCCTCACCCCTCCACCAGCCTCCTCAGAGCAGGGTTGTCTCCTTCCTCTCTGCTGCTGCCAGCACAGTAATAGCTACAGGGAAGCTGCCAACTCAGAAGCAAATGTACCATGAAGCTAAGAAAGCTGAAGTGTCAGGGCCCCTCACTTCCAGAGCCTGGAACCTCATTTGTAATCATAACTTAGTATTCTGCTATAAACTGAATTATGCCCCTCACCAGAATTCACCCCCCAGTGCCTCAGAATGGATCTGCATTTGGAAACAAACTCTTTAAAGATGTAAGTAAGTTAAAATGAGGTCACTAGAGTAGGCCCTAATCCAGCAGGATTGATAAGAAGAGATTGGGACACAGACACACACATACACACACATCCATGGAAGACCATGTGAAGGGAAGGTGGCTGTCTGCAAGCCAAGCAAAGAGGACTCAGAAGAAACCAACCTTGCTGACATCTTGATCTCTAACTTCCAGCCTCCAGAACTGTGAGGAAGTAAACTCTTGCTTAAGGCACCCGGCCTGAGGTACTCTGTCTCAGGAGCCCTAGCAAACACATGCATACTCATTTTCAAACAGTGGCCCCAAATGTAAAAGCATTAAGCCTCCCACCACTGTCCTGCTCAGGCCACAGTGTAGACACATGTTTGACTAACACTTTTTTACTAGTCAGGGTGTCACCGAAATGGGCTTGGTGGAGACAATGGTCAGAGAGAGCAGTGCTGCCAGCATTGAGGCCAGGGGCTCCACAGCAGAGAGGAAGAGAGCTCCTGCGACAAAGGACCAAGTCTCAGCATGGCGAGGTTCCCATCAGGGTAAACTGTGTTCTTGAGCTTTGTATCACTCACTTCTTCTGTCAGCCTCTGGCCAATTTAGTCAGTGTGTATGAGACAGCACGCGGGATGGTACCCAGGACCTGTTGCTGCTCGCTCTCCCTGAGCCTCTGGAAAGGAAGGACAAATACAGCCAGAAATGGGCTTACCTCAAAGGGACCACTACAGAAAAGCAAAGCAATGTCTGGAAGACTATTTAAAATGCCCAGCTCACAGGGCAAAGCATTACCAAGAAAAGTCTGATTTAGGGAAATGGTAGGCCTTTTAGCTTCTCAGGTTATCTTATAATCACTGAAATGAGAGAGAGGCAGATGGTAGTACCTACCCAAGAACTTTAAAAGGGAAAGCAGTGGGTAGAGGTTAAAAATGCATTATTCATCTCTCGGGAGGCAAAGTATATTTTCAAATGTAATGACAGTTAACCTCAGACAGTACAGTGCGTGCAAAGTCACTTTCTCTCTCTCTCGTGTGATGTTCATAGGGACCTGACAAAGTAATGATCTTCTGAATAAGCAGATGAGAAAGCTGAGACCTGAGTTCACCCAGACAGCAGTGCCGGGAACCTTGACCCTTTGACTGCAGACTCCTTTACTTGTCATCACAGCAACACATTCTTATACGTGGTTGTAAAATACTTGTGCTTACGATTTTTAAGGAGAACAACATAAAACAATTGTTTCATTAAAAGCCTTTCTAGAAGTCTATATTTCCTGATATTCTGACTAAGGCTGACTCCTTTTGCCCACCCCAGAGCTGGAATCCTCCTGGAGGGAGACAGTGTTGGTTCTCCTCTGTGCCCCACTTCCATACACTCTTTGGTCCTCCAAAGGTAACCTAAAAATGTGCTGAGTCCAGCTCTCCCTTCCAGAGGTTTCCCAGATCCTGAGACCTACCTCCCAGGTTTGTCCCCCACCCTCATTGCTCCTGGAAGTCCATTCCCTTCCCAGACCTGGCATCTGGCTTGGTCCCAACCCAAAGCTCAGAGCCCTGAAGCCTATCACCCAACCGTGCAAGTGACATCTTCTTCCAGCCTCACCTGTACAGTCATCTGAGCCACCTAATCTGGACCCTCCTTCTCTTTTACAACCCCTGGTGGTTCTGATATCTCTATCATAACTAAACTGACCACCCATCTTTGGTACTCTCAAAGAGACCTCGTCATTTTCTAAGAAGAATAAAAATAGGGTAGCCCTGGTGGCGCAGCGCTTTAGCACTGCCTGCAGCCCGGGTTGTGATCCTGGAGACCCGGCATCGAGCCCCACATCGGGCTTCCTGCATGGAGCCTGCTTCTCCCTCTGCCTGTGTCTCTGCCTCTCTCTCGCTCTCTCTGAATGAATAAATAAATAAATCTTTAAAAAAAAAGAATAAAAATAACATTTACTGAGCTCACACTATGAGACAGGTATTGTAGAAAGTGCTTCATATCCATAATCTCAATTAATCCTCACTCTAACCATGTTATTGTAAATAACATATATTACATCCCTGGATTAAGGACTGTAGTCCTCATTTCATTAATAAAGAAACTGAGGCACAGGGAAGCTGAGAAATGTGGAGTAGGGACAGGAGCCAGGAGCTAAAACTAATCCCATACCTGCCCTGCTGCTTGTACCACACCACACATTTACAGACACTGAGAGACTGAGCCAGAGGCTTGCAATGGTCCCATCAAGTTTTATGCTTCATCCTGAGCTGGCTCAGGGTTCAGATCCCAGAAGTGATGCTCTGTGCAGCACACTCCACTGTCTTCCTACATGAAGAGGGTCTCAGGCAAGGTGATGTCTCCCAGAGTGTGACAGGGCTAAACTGAGTCTGGGGCTATACTCAGATCATTCAGTGGGATAGTAAGCCAGTAAGTGGCTATGTCCACTAAGCCAATCACAGGGGATTGTCAGAGGAGAAGCTGCATTACTCAATAAAAAGGGGTTAGAGAGAGGAGAGCTGGGCGCTCCAGATATTGAGCAGGGGCCAGGTATGGAGTGCCTCTGAGGAGTTTCTCCAGTACAAACATGTTGCTCTTGGTTCAATGGCTCACTTAGACATAGAGTGACCTTCCCTGAGCTTCATCCTAAAGGACCCAAAGAGGTTCTAAGATCTCCTTTACCTCAAATACTTGGGGTAGCCTCAGGCCCAAACAGACTTCATCTCTAAATGTTGAGATATCATCTTAAACCTCTTAATTTGCCATAGACTGGAATGGGAAATTCAGCATTAAAAATATATATTGAATATATATATATTTAGCTATATATACATAGCTCACCCTACATCTTTGCCCAAGGGGTACCTGGAAATGCCATTACAAGGGCCCATAGAAGAGGAAATGCCAGAGTAAATCGGTCCAACTCGGCTCTGAAGAAAGGCCTAGTCTACACTTACAAACAGGAACAAAATAATGATGAAGCATACCTTTCTTCCCAGATGTGAGCCCTGAAACCCTGCCAAGGTTTGTTTCAGTTTTTTATTGATGGAGTAACATGGCCACATCCCAGGGGCTTGGCTCACTCATTCATGGGGCCAAGCCTTGGTAAATGTTTTATGTTTGCAAATCTTTGAGCTTGCTGAGCTGTGACGATGTTTGCCCATCACAGCTCATCCTGTGTACTTGGGTTTTGGGCACTGCTCACACACCAGTGGCATCTCAGCACATGACACACCAAGAAACTTAGATAGCGTCTACCCCGATGGGTTCAAGAGCTTTGTTATGGTTGTTATCATGGCGGGTTGTGGTTTTCTTTTGTTTTCTAAAGCCCACAAAATTATTGTTATGCTTTTCTAACAACAATACCACGTTGTTAGAAAATTTTCATCTGGGATTCAGAAGCCCTGGGTATAAAACCCAGCTCTGCCATTTATTAGCTTTGTAACCAGGAGGGAATCAATAAACCTCTCTGAGTCTCCACTTTCGTCTGCAAAATGGGGATGTTAATCATAGGTTGAAGGCATGCCCTCCCTGTCTCTCTTGAATGATATAAGGCCTGAAATCAAAACATTCATGAAAATGCAATGCAAATTGCAAAGCGCTCTATAAATGTAATATACCATTTTTGTTTTTTTTTCAAATATGAAATTTGAACCCAATAAGAATATATACATTAGACCAGGTGATAGAAGCCTGAAAGAAAGTTCCAGCCATGTGGATAAACTAGATATGTCAGAAGAAAGTCCCTAACGAGTGGGTCAACCTGTAAGGCTAAAGGAACTCAAATTCTTGACCCCCTTCTATGCACCAGATACTAGAGAAAGGGGTGGGTGGGAGAACAATTGAATGCAGAAGGAGTAGGGAAAGGAATACACGGTCAGGCAAAGTTTTCCCCCATTCAGTAGCCAAGGAAAGAGTTGATGCAAACCCCACTTTGACATTCCCCTCCTTTTCAGCTTAAATCCTTAGCAAATAGTGAGTCACTAAGCTTCTCAGAGTCTCTTTCCTCAAATGACAAAGGAAAAACAAGAACCGTTGAAACGTTACTACCATGATTAGAAGTGGTAGGTCTCCAGGAGGTTCACAACTGACTGTGTCACTGAGAAGCCATAGTTAGTATTCCCAAGGTGACATAATCTGAAAGAAAGTTCAAGTTTCAGTGTTGCAGAGTAATTTTATCATTCAATTTTGCATCCTAATTGGTGGCTTCAGAACCATCTTCTCTTAGTTCTTATTTTCTCCGGCTGCAGAGTATACTTTGGCAGGAGAATGGGCCGCTCAGGCATGTTAACTGGGCCTCGTTCCCTCTGGTGGATGAAGTGTCTCACCCTTAAACCAGAACCATCTGTGTAAAATGACTGGGAGGCACAAAAAGTGCCGGAACCGCAAAATTCCAGCTTTGGTTTTGGCTTTCTGGCAACAAAAGAATAAAAACGCAGCTCTTGTTTCTCCAAATATTTCCCTCTCCACAGTCGACTCTGGTCTGCCTTCAGTTCTCGATTAGGAAGCCCTGATGTTTCTGTGGCCCGCTCTTTCAACCGCCTTTGGAGATATTGCTGGAATGCACATTAAGGTCATGGTATTGGCTGAGAATAAAATGATTTCTTTTTTTTCAAAGAAGACAAACTTCATAAATCCTGGCTTGTTCCTACACAGGTGTATAGAAGAAACAGAAGAAAATCTTTTGTGTGTATTCAGGTTTTGCCAAGACCCGAATATGAAAAACATATAAGACCAAAAATGACTTTTTCTACCGAAGGTGTCTTTAGAAACACTCCAAGTGAGTCCAGAGAAAGCAAGCTGTGAAAATATCTTGCCTGATCTCTGCCAAAAATGGCCAGCAAGGTTGCTCACACAGCATCTGCCCACAGTACAATAACTAGGGGCAGCACGGACGTCATTTGATAAAGACCACGGTTTGGGCTGACGAGATGGGGTGGACCAAGATGTTTACAGAGATGAGCAAGAGGTGTTGGAAAATCCACTGTCCTCCACACCACAGGAAGGCCTAACGATCCCACCCAACCCAGAGCTCATTTAAGTGTAAGGAGATGAAAATCATGTGGTTTGGGTGCACAAACGTTTTTAGCTATAAATACCCTTTAGATTGTTCCAATGCATTGAGCCAAAACCCAAATGCTGTGAGGTTTCACCCAACGGAATGGTTCCTTAAATAAACACAATGCAAGGACAGAAACTACCAAGATGAAATTGAAAGAACAGACTGACTCTAAGAGGGTGACCTGCCTCAGGAGAGAAAAACAGGTCCAGGCCTTTAGCAACAGGTATCTTGTTGAGGGCTCTCAGCGGTGGATCTCTGACCCAGCTCATTCAGACCCACTGGCACATTGAAGCGCCCGCCGGAAATCCCATGGGAGAGTATCGCTGCCCCATTCCTTAAAGATGAGGAACCAAAAGCTCCAGACAGATGAAGAAATCAGCCAGGATTGGAAGTCATGTCTGTCTGAGCCCAAAGCCCTCAGAGGGTTTCCACAGGACCTTCCACAGGACCCACTGTCCCCAGGGCATGTGTCTATTCTCCCATCAGTGTGTGACCTCTTCAAGGGCAGTGGCATAACACTGTCCCACTCACCTGGGACTCCCCGGTACCAGGAGGCCATGGCAACCTTCAAAGTTGTATGAGGTTTTCCAGGGTCTATCCTAACACAATGATGTGCCACAAACCAGGCAGCTCAAAACAACAGACATCTATTTTCTCACAGTTCTGGAGGCGAGAATTCTTCGGGGTTGGCACTGCTAGGGATTCTGAAGGAGAAACTATTCCTGTCTCTCTCTTAGCTTCAGAGGGTTGACCAGAAATCCTTGGCTTACAGATGTGCCCCTCCAATCTCTGCCTCTGAAGACAGTCTTCACATGAATTGCGCTCTGGGTCTCTTCTAAGGACCATAACATTGGATGACGGTCCATCCTCACACAGCACAGCCTCATCTTGACTTGATTATATCTATAAAGACCCAATTTCTAAATAAAATCATATTCACAGGGATGGCAATTAGGGCTTCACCATAACTTTTGGAGAGGACGCATTTAACTCATGACAGAGATTATATAATAAACTCTTTATTTCTTGAATGAAGCAAAGACCAAATGGACCCTTCCAGGATTTCTGACATACACCCGTGGTCTAGGAACCTTCACTGGTTCTTCTGTGGACACCTTAGGTCCCTAAGTACCACAGCCTTGAAGAAATCAGTCAGTAAGATGGTGCCACCACTGTGGAAAGCAATAGGCAGAGCCAAAAGAATTCAAGATATAAAATTACCGTATCACCCAGAAGTTCTACTTGTGCATCCTGACCAAATGAGAAAAAAAATGCTTCTCTTATTAGCTATCAAATCCCATTTCCTTGTCTTCCAAAACACCCAGAGCAGTTTTTACAATTGTATAATGAAGATCAAAAGCTCTGGATGTCATTTAAATAGGAGTAAGAACACAAATCGAAGAGCCCTTCCTTGACCACTGGGAAGAATGCTTATTATCATGAAAAATATCATATTTTTAATGCACCAATTACCTGTGTGTTGCCTATCAACCAGTGATATCACAAAAAAAAATATGAGCTTAGGCTTCTATTACTCTGACTATAAAATCTATTTTTTTGTTTTGTCTTTGTTTTCTTTTTAAAAAGCTAATCTTTCAGGAATTTGGTCATATTTATGAACACACATACATTCTACATCGTACCTCCAAGATATCTATAAATGAAGATATTACCACCCAAGAGGATGATATTGATGGCAATGCACAAAAAAAAGTGGCTGATAAAGTCCAAATTAAGAAAACTGTAAAAAGTAACGAGGCAAAATGTAAACCCGTTCAGGCAAAAGCATTTGCATATACCGTTAAATATAATTTCCACCAGGTGCAAGAAGCACATGAGTAATTATAGATTTGAAAAAAAATTAAGTGAGAACGTTTTTTCAGCATGGACACCCCCTCCTCTGATTATGTGGCAGTGCTCTGAGGAGTTAAATGCTCTCTACAATTTCCCGGTGGCAATATTACTATTCCTGCCTTTACTGTTCCTTATCATGGCCAAGACTGCACATGAAGGAATTACCCAGGGGTATTTTATTTTCCATCTTCTTTCATCTCTCTGGAAAGACATGGTTCACTTAAACTCAGAATATACTCCAAAGAACCCTGGAGTTCCAACCCTAAAATCAAAGAAAGTTTGTCTTCCTAACATGCAGGAAGAAAAATAAGCAAATGAATAGAAATTTCTCAACATTAAGTTTTATTCTGTAATTTTCTTTGTAAGTATTTGGAACTCACTACCTTTAGCTTGTGAGTAACTACCAGAGATGACAAAGCAAACTAGCCAGCCATGTCACACCACTGTTCCCGTAGGACTGCACACACCACCAGCCCCCTGCATGCTAATGAGGGTAATGCCAGTCTGCATTTGCATATCTTTCTCCCTATGGTACTCTGATGTCTCTAACAGCAGGGGCCATGCAGCTCTAGAGCCCCTGCCTAGCCCAGGACTTGGCTCCTGGGAGCCCACAGTAAATGCCTCCTGTAAGACAAAGCAATGAAAATGCAGATTCAAACTACAATGAGATACCAACTCACACCCACTAGGATGGCTATAATAATAAAAAATAATTAAAAGGACAAACAAAGGGAAAAAAAAACACAAAACAAGTGTTGGCAAGGATGTGGAGAAATTGCGACCCTTGTGCGTTGCTGCTGGGAACCTGAGATGGCGCAACCACTGTGGAAAACATTTTGGCAGTGCTTTTAAAAAATTAAATGCAGAATTGATTTAATATCAATACCCAAACCAAAATATACCTAAAAGAATAAATGGACACTTATATACCTATGTTCATAGCAGGATAGACAAAAGGTGGAAGCAACCAAAGTGTCCGTCAATCGCTGAATGGGTGAGCAGTGTGTGGTCTATGCTTACAGTGAAATATTATTCAACCTTAAAAATAAAGGATGTTCTGGGCAACCTGGGTGGCTCAGCGGTTTAGTGCCTGCCTTCAGCCTAGGGCATGATCCTGGAGACCTGGGATCGAGTCCCACGTTCAGACTCCCTGCATGGAGCCTGCTTCTCCCTCTGCCTGCGTCTCTGCCTCTCTCTTTCTGTGTCTCTCATGAATAAATAAATAAAATCTTTAAAAAAATAAATAAATAAATAAAGGATGTTCTGATACACACTATAACATGGATGATTCTTAAGGACATCATGCTAAGTAAAATAAGCCAAATACAGAAAGACAAATGTTCATGATTCCACTTATAAGAGGTACCTAAAGGGGCACCTGGGTGGCTCAGTGGGTTAAGCCTCTGCCTTTGGCTCAGGTCATAATCCCAGGGTCCTGGGATCAAGTCCTGTGTGGAGCTCCCTGCTCAGCGAGGAGCCTGCTTCTCCTTCTCCCTCTGCCCCTCTCCATGCTCATGCTTTCTCTCCCTCTCCCTCTCTCTCTCAAATAAATAAATAAAATCTTTGAAAAAAAAATAAGAGATACCTAAAATAATCAAATTCATAGAGTCAGAAAGCAGAGCAGAGGTTACCAGGGGCTGAGAGCAGGAAGAAATTGGGGACTGTGTTTCATGGGGACAGAGTTTCAGTTTGGGATGATGAAGAGTTCTGGAGATGGACTGTAGTAATGATTTCACAACAATGTGAGGGTATGTAGGGCCACCGAACTGTACACTTAAAAGTAGCTAAAATGGTAAATCTCATGTGATGAATATTTTACCACAATTTTAAAAAGAATGAGCAGATGAATGTCAATATTTAACAACATTCTCTAGTTAGCATCTGGCTTCCAGTAGCCCCATCACCCAACAAGCTTCAGAAATTTGAGAGCGAAGTTGCTAGGGTACAAGTTATGGGTATTTTAAGAATGTTAAAAAAGACTTTAACTTCTTTTTAATACAGAGATATATAAAGAGGAAAAACATTGCTCATAATTCCACCACTCAGATAATCCGAATAAACCATATTTTTAAAAGTAACAACTGATCATATGCGCTTGCAATATTTAGCAGTATGCAACGCTGCAAAATGAAAAATGCAAGCATCCTTTTCCTTCCTAGACCTCTCAAAAGGTGATCACTGTTAATAATTGTTTCATGTAGCCTTTCCTTTAAAAAGACAGTAAGTGGGGGCACCTGAGTGGCTCAGTCAGTTAAGGATTCAACTTAGGGTCATGATCTCAGAGTTGTGAGATCAAGCCCGGGGTCAGGCTCCGTGCTGGCATGGAGTCTGCTTAAGATTCTCTCTCTCTCTCTCCTTCTGCCCCTCCTGCCACTCATGCACTGGCACTTTCTCTCTCTCTCTCTCTAAAGAAAAAAGACAGTAACTGATATGCATAGACTAAAGTTGTGATGGTACATGTGCATATATTTCCAAATTTTCATTTAGTATATTTATATTTGTATTTTATTTTATATTTACAGTTTAAACAGTTATGTAATTTGGTTCAAACACTGCACACTTTTCAGCATGCTAACTTTTTCCTTTGCAAATATTCTTAAAGAGTTTTCCATATTAGGACATACAGAGCTACTTGCTGACTGTTTAGTATTCCTGGTGAAACCGTTAAGCTGCTTCCAAGCTTATTTTTATGTGTTTTGTTTTGGTTTGTTTTTTGACTCTAGCAAGTATATTTATAGCAATGCAATTGGTAGATTAAAATATGAACAATTTGTATTTTAGTAAACGCTGGCAAATTGCAATCCTGAATAACAGGAACAGCCTACCCTCACTCCCAACGAGTGAGAGTACGTTTCCTCACACCGTTGTCCCAGGATGAGCAGCACTTTGCAGGATCTGGCACTTTAATGTTAGCCTTACTAATGAAGTGATGTGGCATCTCAATATTTATGAGAATTTCCTTAACTAAGAGAAGTATTGAACATCTTTTAACATGATTCATGTCCATTTTCCTTTTCCTTTGAATTATTTTTTCAGATTCTTTATTGGCTTTTTTATTACTTTTTCTTATTGATTTATATGAACTCTGAAGACCTAAAGATTAAGGAAATTAGCCTTCCAAGTGTCTTATGTGTTGCAGATATGTTCTCCAGATTTGTTTGCTTTATTGCATTTTAGTTCCTCTGTGTCAAAGTAAATTTGAAATTTTTATTTAGCTGTATGTCTCTTCTTTTCTTTTACAGCTTCTGGATTTTCTATCCTACTCAGGATATCCCTCTTCCAAGTTTAAAAACAAACTCAAATTTTAGACTATCTTTGCTTTCTGTTTTTTAATAATAAATTTATTTTTTATTGGTGCTCAATTTGCCAACATACAGAATAACACCCAGTGCTCATCCCGTCAAGTGATGAAAGTGACATAATTGACATTAGGTCAATTGATTTGTAAAATGCACACCAAAACAGTTCATTGAGAGACAAATGCCATTTTCAACAAGTAGTACTGGGACACAAGGATATCTTCATGCAAAAAGTGAAGTTGAACCCCTAACTCACACCATTAAAAAAATCAACTCAAAATGGATCATAAACCTACATATAATAGCTGAAGCTATAAATTTTCTACAAGAAAACATAAGAGGGAATCTGTGCCCTGGAGTTAGGCGTAGTTTTTTAGCTATGACACCAAAGGCACACACACACAAAAAAATAAAATAACATGAATGGCAAAAAGAAAAGATAAATGGGAATTCACAAAAATTGAAAAACTTTTGTGTTTTGAAGAACATCATCATAAAAGTGAACATATAACCCACAAAACAAGAGAAATTACTCGCAAACCATACCTTCATAAGAGATGTGTAACCTGACACTACTTCATAACCACTAGAAGGGCTAAAACCAAAAATACAGAAAAAATACTAGCCCACGAAAGCACTGACAAGCAAAATGAAAAATAACAAGTTTTGGAAAGGACGTAGAGAAGTTGGAACATTCCATCACTGTTAGTGGAATTGTTAAATGGTACAGCCACTTTGCAAAATAGTTTGGTAGTTCCTCAAAATATTAGACATAAAGTTACCATATGACCCAGTGGCCCCACCCCTAGATATATACATAGTCAAGAAGAATGAAAACGTGTGTCCGTGCAGAAACTTGTATGTGAATGTTCAGAGTAGCATTTTTCATAAGAGCCAAAAGATCAAATAACCCAAATGTCCATCAACTCATGAACATATAAACAAAACATGGTTTATGCATACAATGGAATATTATGTGCCAGTAAAAAAAAGAATGAAGTTCAGTTTCATATTATGACACAGATGAACCTTGACAACATCATGATTCCTTTAAAAAGGTCAATCACAAAAGGCCACGTATTGTATGATTTCATCTATTTGAAATATTCAGAATAGGCAAATTCATTGAAAGAGAAAGAAAATTAGTGGTTCTTAGGGATGGGGGGCTCAGGACATGGCGTAAGGGAAAATGAGCACTGATGAGTGTACAGTTTCTTTGGGGGGTATTAAGATTGCTCTAAAATTAGACAGCGATCATGGTTGCACAACTCTATGAATACAATAAAATCTACTGAATTGTATATTTTATGTGGGTGGATTTTTATGGTATATAAATATAACTCATAAAGTTCTTTTTTTAACTTTATTTTTAAAAACAGGCAATGTGATATGAGTCCACATTTTGTATTTTGAAATGTTTGATAATAAAAATGGGAAAAATGCAAAGGAATAGTGATAAGAAAGGAAAATGAGTAAGAAGAGGTGAAAGGAGATCGGACCATGATACAGAGAGAAAACTCAGAGAAGGACTCAGAAAAAGCATCTTTTCTTCCTCTTGTGTGTACCAGTTCATGGATAAAATGCTCTGGCACCCAGGAGAAATATCGGGTTTGAGAGTAGGAATGGGGATGAGGGCTGGACCAGTGAGTAAAGCCCACATCAGTGTCTAACCCTTTACACTTTTCTGCTGGGGACCCCATGGCCAAGTCAGTTGGCCATGCTGAGCATGCATATATTTCTCTCTAAAAGGGACATAATATCTATATTCACAAGTAGAAAGCCCAAACACCTGAAAAATCTTAAGACATTATGAAATGTGAATATTTTTACTATAAAATTGATTTTCCTCAGTTGATATGGCATCGGGGAAGGTTTCTTACTAGACTTTTTACTTCTTAATATGAATTTAAATATGCCCAGAGCAGAACAAGAAATGAATATCCATTTTCCAAATAAAACTTGATATAGTTCCATCTAGTGAACCAAAGTTTCAGTCCAACCTTTATAATCCTCAACCAGGTATGTGCATGATCTGGGTCACCTTTTCTTCGCCTGTCAAAAATGAAGTAGTAGAATCTGGGTAGTCTTTGGTGCCTTCCAATTCGGCAAT
Source organism: Canis lupus dingo (assembly GCF_003254725.2). Lineage (NCBI taxonomy): Eukaryota > Metazoa > Chordata > Mammalia > Carnivora > Canidae > Canis > Canis lupus. Next base: position 8,643,430 of record NC_064259.1, on the reverse strand, counting down.
TCAAAGAAGTCAAAATGCCCTTTAGAAGTCCAAGCCAGAAGAAACTCATAATAACTCAAGAAAATATAAAGTCCTCGTTTCTCTGAAAGTGAATGGCTGATCCCCAATAGGAAAAAGTAAACTTTTACAGAAAATAAATCCAGCTATTCTGCTGTAATCCTTGGAATAATTTTATCTTTGCTCATCATGTTTATTTGAACTGGATGTTAGTTTCAGTAATATCATAAATATATGCCAGGCAAGTGAACAAGACAGCAAATTCAATGGGAAAACTTACATGAGCACTGAGCCAACCTCAGAGTCTAGAACATTCTGTGTCCTTAACCTCCCCTCACTTTTCTCAAACTTTCTTTCTTTTGACCCTTCTACCAGCTTCTGATCTCAGGTGGTCCCCTAGATGCCACTCCTCACCAGATCTGTCAACAAAGTCACCAACACTCAGTTCCTGATGTTGGCTTGTCCCTGCTTCTCTTGATGTCCTTCCTGTCATCCGTCACACCTGCCAGGGCCACACCTGCAGGTTCAGAAGCCTCAGTCTCCCTGTGCTGAGCACCAGCCATGATGCTCATGTTGTGTTAGCTCGCAAGCTCCCTTCCCTCTGGGCACAGAGTAACACAGGTGCGCACAGCTGTTAGACTGAGAAAGTTTCAGGGACACATAAGCTGGGACATTGAATAAATCTAGGCTCTACAACACTGGTATCCGTGACCATGGTGGCAAGAGATACACACATTCAAAAAAGCCCTAAAAGCAAAACAAGCATTTTCTAAAGACTCCACAGGGAGATTCACAGGATGGAGCATATAAAATCCATGCAAAAGTTAATCTGGATCTTTGATCTTCTCAGTCCTCTGAGAAAATCGAGACTCAGGAGCTGGGGGTCACATACAGAGACATCTTCATCCCTTTTAGGCTTATAAACTCTGTGGACTTCCACAAAGAGATGTGTTTCTTCTATAAAAGAAGGAAGGACGAGGTATCTCCATGCCTCCTCCTCTTCTGGGTGCTGTCAGCCGCTGGCTATCTTATTTCTCCTTTCTCACCACAAACAGCAAATGCAAGGGTGTCCCCAAGCACCAAAGACCTGGGCAGGACAGTGTTATGATATTACTGAAACTAATGTCCAGACCCAGGGCTGCCTGGATCTCTGGGGACATGGTTTCTGCAGGAAGCCTTGGAACCCAGTCGGTTCTGCACTAACCTGACCCAGGCTTTTCAGATTCTCCAACCTTTCCCCCAGGGACCTGCTGGGTGACCTACCGGGAAAGCTTTTACTAAAACACAGATAGAGGAGGACCTTCTTCCCCTCTTGCCGGCACGCAGCCAGGAAACACCCAGGCACCCTGGCAGCAGTCAGCATGTTTGTCCACTCTTCCCAGAGCGTGTGGAGTGTACATTGCAGACTCAGAGGCCCTGGTGGCCTTGCTCCATAGAACATCACCAAAGCTGCGTCCCCCAGATACTTCTGCAACCTCTGCTGCTTCTCCATCTGTGCAGTTTGCCATCCTGGCAGCCCTCCGCTGCCCGTCCTACCCGTGGTGTGAATTCTGCTCATCCATGCCTGGCGGTGTCTCTCTGTCATCCCCCAGCAGCAGTAAGCCCAGAGCTCCCCTACAGTGGGCCCCTTGGCAGCTGGCACAGCAGGGTAAGCCTTGACCTGGTCCACACTCATGAGCCACCAATCCGCTCCCCTTCCAGAGGGCATTCAGCTTTGTTAAGGAAGTGAGTATCCACCAGGCTGTAGTTTTGCCAGGAGATTTCTTTGGTTGTCTTCTGAGAGTGAATTAGCATGATGCTACATAAACTGGGCTCCTCGTCTAAAATGTTTGGTCTTGAGCAGAGAACTACCTGATTATTGTCATTACCTTCACAAAGCAAAACAAAGCCCCCCCACATACAAAAAAAAAAAAAAAAACCAAAGTGCTTTGTTTTCCATCTCATCTTTTCCAGTTTCTCTTTCTCTTTGGGGCGGGATTTCAAGGGCTGTCATGGCCCACCGTTGGGTCACTTCCCACCCCCTTGCACCCTGGGGCCAGCAGAGATGTTGAAGGTGCATTCCTGACTTGGTTCTATGGTAATAATTTAATAAGAAACATCACTTGATATGAGTTAAAAATCCAAACTAATCACTCCCCAAACAGAGCGAGAATCCACATTGCAGGTAGTTATCAATGAGGCGCCTGAAAAACACACACTATGTCCCAGCACCATGTCCCAGGCTTTACAGGTGCTGCCTCACCTCCACCTCTCAACAACCCTGTTAAGTGGACACTACAACTATCAAATTGTATAGATGTTAAAACCAAGGCACAGAAAGATCCCATACCTGCCTGAGATCACACAGTTATGAGTGGTGGAGCTAGAACTTAAATTCTGCGGGTATTGGTTACAAAACCTGTGCTCTGAATCGCTCTACTATGATGCCTAAATTCAAAAGACATAACTGATCCCAAAGAGGAAGAGAAAAAGCTTTGAAAAGCATTTTAATGTTGAGTGGATTTCTCCTCAAAGGTGCCAAAGGGGAAATTACCTTATGAGACATGTGGGAGAAAAATTCTTAAAAACTTCGTTATCTCCTAATTAGTAGTCACCCCCAACACACTCAAAATCTCACTTCTCTGATACGTTTCTAAGTTTTCTCTAAAATTTCTAGACCACTTGGATCTCCAGTCTTTTTCCTTTTATAGAAAAATTTAGACCATTTGGTTTCTTTCAGTTTTCCTCTTTGCTTATTATCCTGGTCATCAAAACAAAGCCACCAAAGGTAGATCCGGCTCAGCAAAGAGAGGATCTGAAGGCTGTTTTATACTTTTATATCTTTGTCACATTTATGTTCATTGATTCAGTTTAAGTCAGAATCTCAAATACTACCCCACTGGGATTTTCCCATTCTTCTCTCCAACACACAAGACATGACCTCTATCTTGCATCTCACATGACCAGCCAGAAGACCATGGTGCCTGTGGGTCACTCTCTGCCAGCTCCCTCAGCTCTCCTTCCCCACGTGGCTATACCCTCATCCATAGCCTAAGGCAAGACTGCTCTTTTGTCTCTCCCTAGGCTATGCGATATGATGTCTTATTTGAGTTCTATCATCAAGCCTTTATCTCTGCTTCTTTATTAATGAGTGATTCTTTCTAAATAATTATCAAGAGATCATACCCAGATTATTGATAGAACCCACAGAATCAATAGAGCCGCTGACTTACACTGGCTGGCTAGCCTCTTCTGTTGGCACTGTGATTTTGTATTTAAAATCAAGACTATAGGGACCCCTGGGTGGCTCAGTGGTTTAGCACCTGCCTTTAGCCCAGGGCGTGATTCTGGGGACCCTGGATCGAGTCCCATGTCGGGCTCCCTGCATGGAGCCTCTCCTTCTGCCTATGTCTCTGTCTCTCTCTCTCTCTCTGTGTCTCTCATGAATAAATAAATAAAATCTTTTTTAAAAAATAAAATAAAATAAAACCAAGACTATAAAGATGGCTCCATGTGGACATGTTACCTGTCTAACCACTGCTATGCCCAGCTGCCAGGCCACACTGCCTCCCCAACCAGGGGAGAAGTTCTCAAATACAAACCAAGAAGTGCCAGGACTGGGCTGGTAAGTATCCTCAGTCCAGTGAGCATTGGTCAGCTGGAAATCAGGGCCATCTATCTGCCCCTGATGCAAGCAGGTCGTCATTTCCTAGGCTGGCAGGGCAAAGCCAGGGGGCCTGGATTTCAGCAGTGGAATACTTTCTAGAAGTATTGACCATAAAAGTTTATCCTCTGTGTACTCACAGACACTTAAAAGGATTTTCAGAAAAAAAAGAGAGTAAAACAAACGATGATGGTGCCTGTGATTTATCACCTCGTTAGCAGAGGAATCTCAACCTAGAGAGGTGCATGCCTTCCTAGGAGGATGAGCGGGAATCTGCAGAGAGAAAGACAACCTTTGAAGATGAGTATTCCGTCTTTGATACAAATGTATATGTTGCAAAACTAAAAATGCATATACTTAAGCTACAGAAGCCATCAAGTAAAGCTAGTAACATCTTGATGCACAGAGGACTGTGGGGTGAAAAGGGTGAGAAATAGGGGTTGCCTGGGTGGCTTAATCAGTTAAGCATATGACTCTTGATTTCAGCACAGGTCGTGATCTTAGGATCATGAGATCAAGCTCTGTGTGGAGCTCCATGCTGAGTGGGGAGTCTGCTTGAGATTCTCTCTCCTCTCTCCCTCCTCTCCTACTCTAAAAAGAAAGAAAGAAAGAAAGAAAGAAAGAAAGAAAGAAAGAAAGAAAGAAAGAAAGAAAGAACGAACAAGGGTGGACATACTAATCTACTGCAACAGGCGCTAGGCCAGGAGCAATGTGCTTGCTGTCTCATGCATTCCCCACTGCAGACATGGAAGGGAAGGGACCATTTAAATTCTGACTCCCTTCTTTACTCTGAAAAAGTTTAAAAAGAGCATGATCCTTACAGAACTGTTTTGAGAATTAAATGAACTAATACGTGGAAGCACTTAGTGCCTAGCACATGGTAATCTCAACATCATGACTATTCATTATTATCCTAATTATATTAATTATATGTTATTAGGTTATATATAGATACACATTATATATATAGTTTATATAGACAGATAATATGTATACATATATAATATATTATGTAAGATATATGTTGTGGAATATATATAATCATAATTATAATATATGTAATTAACCTATAGGTATAAACGTATATAGGTTATCAACCTAATTATACTAATTGTGTCTCCTCTTGTTCTGCTTTTTACAGATGGGAATGATTTAACCCATACTGCCTCAAAGGTTTAAAGGTTTGAACTTTGAAATTTGAACCATATCTTCAGAATCCATATTCTAATCAATGCCACAGACAGACTTTCCCTTGCCTTTCCCAAAAAACATTCTAAATGTATGTTTTAACTTCAGTTAGCAACCATGCACAACTAACTACGAAAGGGCATTGTTTTGGGACGCCTGGGTGGCTCAGCAGTTGAGTGCCTGCCTTCGGCTCAGGGTGTGATCCCAGAATCCGGGATCGAGTCCACATCAGGTTCCCTGAGGGGAGCCTGCTTCTCCTTCAGCCTGTGTCTCTGCCTCTCTGTGTGTCTCTCATAAATAAATAAATGGGATTTTTTTTAAAAAGGGGGGCGCATTGTTTTAAAGAGGAGAAAACTCTCCATGTGGAGCAGGAGAGCCCGTGCTCTGATGCTGGGAACAGCTGCAGAAACGCATGTCTGTCAGGGACTCAAACAGGTGCCTGAAGCTCAGACAAAAAGTCAAGGCTAGAGATACATAATGAGTTATTTGTTTAGGATTGATGGTTACTGAAGTCCCCGGGAATGAAAGAAATGGACCAAGAAGAATGGGTGGGATTGAAAGAGAAGAAGGCTGAAAGCACAGGAAAGAATAACAGACATGCTCACAGAAGAGACAGATTTGGAAAAATGCCTGATGCACCTTGATATTGTCTGTTCTAAGGCGCTGATGCAGAGCAGAGAAGGAACACCCGTGTTCTCCCGTGTAATTGCCTCTCACACCTTCTGCATAATACAGATTTGCTCTGAGATAAGCTATCTAGGACTTTCCATTTCTCTGCTGGCTGAGATCCAGCTTGGATTTGGCATTTCCCAGGGTGTTAACAACCATGTCTGTATTTTGGTTCTGTACTTATTAGGCGTTCTCTGAAAATAGCCTCTAGCAACTTCTTCGCTGTCTTTCTGAATGTGATGCTGAAAACTCCTGCAGCTGAATATAATTTTCAACACTTCGCTTCTCCTGGGAAGACTCAGGGTGGGGATTCACATTGGTGTCTTCAAGGCCCAGAGCGCAGCATCCTCTTGTTTCACAGAAATCACACCCACGGCAGAGCCGTGCCGGGTGGTGGTGCTTGGCGGCTGCAGATTGCAGACTTCTGTATATTAAAACTTTAACACTGCCCCTTATTCTCAGGTGAAGATTCAGGTGGGGTAATCAGCCATAAAAGAAAGGGGAGCTAAAAAGAGATTACTAACACTGAACATAATTTCAAAGACTTCCCAAAAGTATGTAGAAAATAGAGCACATTGAGAAACACCAAAGTAAAGGGGGGGGGGGGGGAAATCATCCATAAGGAATGACCATCCAGTATGTGGTGACTGAGTGAAATGGTAGGAGAGAAAGGCTATAAATTCATTTCTTTGATGAGACAAACGTTTTTGGTGTGTACTAGGACCCCAACACTGGACATTTTCTCCAATAGTCATGATGAGGGAAGAAAGATTTTTAGCACCACTGTCCTAATAAAGGAAACTTCTGTTCAGAGAATTTCAGTAGCTCTATCCGGGTCACACAGCTGGAAATTAATACAGTCAGGATTCTAACTCGGGTGTTCCTGCCTCTAATACCCATTCTTGGCTGGGTGAGCTGCATTCAACTGCACAGAGACACAGGATCCCACATCTTAGTCATATCTTCACATTTGCAAGAGACTAAAGACCATGCTAGGATCAGAGTAAAGGGACCCCTGGGTCAAAATGCAAAGACGCGTTGAGTGGCCTATTTGACTACAGAAGCAGAGAGGGCTAGGGGTGTTGCTCATCAGCTCTTGAAGGAGCAGAATGAGCAATGAGTACTCTCCAGAATATGGAAATGCCATGCAGAGGAAGCAGAGGGATAGGAGTGTCTGAGAAAAAGTGAGGAGCCTGCTGAGTTGAAGCTGAGTAGCTGTGCACTGAATGCCAAGTCAGGCAACAAATAGGCTGGGACTCGAACACAGAGCCATGAATACCACGTGAAAGCCCTGGGTGTTATTTTGTAGGAGACAGAACAGAGAGCCATGAAACGTTGGTGGCGAGGGAGGTGACCTGCTTTATTCTCATGCTGTGGCAGCGAGAAGACCACCTGCTGAGGAGGGAGACAGCAAATCCTACTTGGAGGCTGTTGGGATGTGCTTGGTGACCCTTGTGTTTGGTGGTTTGTGGCCTATGGCAGTCACAGCAGAAAGGAAAGAGGGACAGATATGGGAGATATTTTAAGGAGAGAGCTGAAGTGGCAAGATGTGCTAAAATAGGTAATGGTTAATTTTATGTGTCCTCTGACAGGGCCATGGAGTGCTCAGATATATGGTCAAACATAATTTGAAGTGCTTCTGTGAGGGTGTTTTGGGTGTTATAAACTTTTAGTGAGTAGACTGAGTAAAGGACATCGTGCTCCCCAGTATGGGTGGGCTTTATTCAATCAATTGGAGATCTGAATAGAAGAAAAAGGCTGACCTTCCTGAGTAAGAGAGAATTCTTCTAGGCTGACCACCTTTGAACTGGAGTTTTGGCCTTTTCCTGCCTAGGACTCAAACTGAAACACTGGCTTTTCCTGTGGCTCAAGCCTGCTGATTAACTCACCCTGAAGATCTTGGGATTTCTCAGCCTCCATAATTGCATGAGTCAATTCCTTATAATAAATCTTTCTGTATCTATACATCCTGTTCTATAGGTTCTATTTCTCTGAAGAACCTGACTAATGCAAGATGACATCAGAATTCCAGCTTAGGTGAATGAAAATTGGTGACAGTCCCAGAGACCAGGACAGAAGCAGGTCTGGGGACAGATGGATTTCAGTTCAGACATGAGACTTGAGGTGGGTAAGAGCTGGGAGACAGTTGGATGTGTGAGTCACACCTCCAGGAGTGAGACTGAGGCTGAGTCCAGAGATGTGAAGGTCCCCAGCAGGTGTGTGATAGTTGAGGGCATGGGCTAGAATCACCCAGGAAGAGGGTCAAAGCCCGAGCAACCTGCTTAGGCCAGAAGCCAATGACACTTGTCCTGGAGAAAGTGGCTCTGAATGTCCCCCCTCCAAGTACACATCTCTGGGAAGGATGAAAATTCCTAAGTCACATCCCAGAGAGATTCTATAAGATGGCCCATAACTCTTCTCTTACCTGGAGCCCTGAACACTGTTCAGGATCTACACAGCCCTTTGAGGTTCTCTCTCTCTCTCTCTCTCTCTTTCTTTTGCACTCCCTCAATATGCTACCACCTAAGCTATCCCTACCATTCCAGAACATAATTCCCTAATGGATCTATTTCCTGCCACCATGGAGGACTTCTCCATTTGGATCCATTCCATGGGGGATCCATCAGACAGGATCCAGTGGAACCTGGGGAAAGCTGCCCTAAAAGAGATCTCCTTGTCCATATCGATTTAGGGGAAAGTGAAGTGCTCCCAAGATCCTGAATACAACTCTTTGCAATAGCTATACATTTTTATTTTGTTTTCAGATACATTTTTAAAATTAGTATGGAGATGAGCAAGGTCACTTCATTTTAGCCACTCATCCCTTCATCCATTCATTCAACAGACACCTATCAAGTGCTCACTTTGTGCCAGGTGTCTGCTGAGCATATTCATATAGCAAAAATCACATAGGGTCATAATGCCCAACATCAGGGCTGTTGTGCAGATCGAAATAATATTTGTAAAGTTATTAGCAGTGCCTGGCCCATGTAAGTGTCCCTTAAACTCCCACATCTCCCCCTCCCTGCTCCCATGTTCCACATCGATTGGTAAATTTGGCTCTTTTTCTGATTTTGTTTTTGACACAACAGGTTTTTCTCACTCGGATTCTGTCCCCCCACATTCTTGTTGTGAAAGGTGGCCCACCACCCGGTTGCACTCACAATGGGGAAAGCCTACTGCTCACTGGAGCTAAGTAGGCAAGTGAGACAAGTGCCACCAACGATAAGCGGGAGCCACTACAAGCACACCTGCAGGGCCCCTGTGGGGCTTTCTGAGCATCCCCAAGCTCTGTGACTAGCAGGAGGGTGAGGACTCGGGTACCGTGTGCTAGAACATGCAGGTCAGTACATACCATGTGCACAGTCCAGTAGTTGACTGTCCCTTCCCCTGGAGAGCAAACACAGCCCCAGGTAATGACCTGGATCATGTCTGTGATTCAGGGACCTTCCAGCTACGCTACATTTTAGCCTCCAATGAATTAAAGCTATTGGAGGCCAGCTGACAGTTGCTTTTCTTTGATAAATGACCACGAAAGTGAATAATATTCAGGCTCACCCACCTCGAAGGCAGCTGTTCTTAGGATTAATTGGAAGGTTGGCCTGTTTAAGCCTCCCATATTTCTTTAGTAAGGAAAAAAATCACAAAATCATGTGACCTTCATATTTGGTTCATGACTAGAAACAAATCTTCCCCGGCTGCTGTTTCCAAGAATACTTGTGAGGAAATGAAGCAGTGGCTGTGTTTACAGGGCACTAAATTGTGTGATTAACAAAATGTGGTCGGACAGGCAGAGCAGGAAGTGTAGATGCCAACACGGATGCGCGGCCAGAATTCTGGCCAGAATTGTGGCCACCCTGCTGCTCTTTTCCAGGCCCGCCCAGAGCATCGCCTCGGAGGCAGCGACCGGGGAGACCATCCTGGAGGGAGGACAAGCCTGAGAAAAAGGTCTGCAAAGGGAGAGGAGAAGTAGAGAGGAACCATAGAGACTCAAGAATTCCAAGCCACTGAATCCCTTCCCCTTTTCAGAGACAGGGAAACTGAGGCACAGAGCAGCAGTGACCTTCCCAAGATCGTAGCATTGTTTAAAGTGATAATTCTCCCACTTTGGTGGTCAATTAGAAACTGACCCAGAGTCACTCCACCCTTTTCTGTTCCCTTTTCTAGCACTTTCCTCCAAACACTTGGAACATGGACATATCTGCACATGGATACACAGTAAAAATGCAATGAATGTATTTGAGAAAAGATATACAGAACTGAATTGAATAGAATCACAATGGCACACAGATTGGTCATCACAGAGCCTTGCATGACCTTACAATGTCTGTGCTTTATTTATTTAAAAACATACAGAACTTTGGGCCACCTGGGTGGTTCACTAGGTTAAAGACCCAACTCTTGGGGATCCCTGGGTGGCGCAGCGGTTTGGCGCCTGCCTTTGGCCCAGGGCGTGATCCTGGAGACCCGGGATCGAATCCCACGTAGGGCTCCCGGTGCATGGAGCCTGCTTCTCCCTCTGCCTGTGTCTCTGCTTCTCTCTCTCTCTCTCTCTCTCTCTCTCTATCATAAATAAATAAAAAAAATTTTAAAAAAGACCCAACTCTTGACTGCAGCTCAGGTCAGGATCTCAGAGTCATGAGATTGAGCCCTGCATGGGGTTCTGTGCTGAGCCTGAAGCCTGCTCAAAGATCCTCTCTCTCCCTCTCTCATTCTGGCCCTCCCCTGTTCATGCTCTCTCTCTCTCTCTCAAAATATAAATCAATCAATCAATCAATTATAAAGAACCTCCATGACCCTACCACCTAAGCCCAGAACTAGACACTTGTATTAATTAACATCCATCTTGTGTCCTTCCCATATACCATCTTCGCACCTCCCCTCCCCTACCAGAGGTAACCAATTTCCTAAATTTTGTCTCCGTTATATTGCATTTATGTGTATGCATGACAATGTGTCATTAGTTTTCTTAATTTGAGACTCCACAGAATTCTCATACTCATATATCAGATTTATTTCTTCCACTCACAATCATGTTATTATTTAACCAGAATGTTTGTCATTAAGGTTTGTTTTCGCTTTTATGCAATATCCTCTTGTGTGACTATCCCATCATTCATTAATCCATTCTCTCATTAATAGACATATGGGCTATTTGAATTTTTTTTATTAGAAAGAGTGCCGCTATGAATGTCCTTCCTCATGCCACCCAGCTCCTGTGTGCACCAGGTACAAACTGATGTGTGTCCCTCTCTCTTGGGCATATATCTAGGAGGGAATTGCTGGGTGTTCAAGCCTGTGAATGTTGGAACATATAAAAGAATCACAAATTGCTTTTCAAAATGACTATCATGGTTTCCATATCTGCAGCAAAGTAGCAGAAACAGCACTGACCCATATTCCTTCTAAAACATGGAAATGTCACATTTCTTCAATGTTGCCAGTCAAATACCTACAAAAAGGCATCTCACTGTGGTCTTGATTTCCATTTCCACATGTTTATTCATCATATGTGTCTCCACTTCCATGAAAGACCTGTTTGTGCTTTCGTCTACTCTATTGGGTAGATTTTTTTGTATGGATCTGAGGAGTTCTCAATGGTAGCATTTGTCAGTTACTATTACATTTGTGACCTCCTAGTTTGTAGCTTGGCTTTTCACTTCCTTTATGGTGTCCTTAAAGGGGACAAAACCTCCTAATTTGAAGGTAGTGTAATTTAGCAGCCTTTAATTTCATGTCGATATATGAGATTTTTTTTTAATTTTTATTTATTTATGATAGTCACAGAGAGAGAGAGAGAGGCAGAGACATAGGCAGAGAGAGAAGCAGGCTCCATGCACCGGGAGCCTGACGTGGGATTCGATCCCGGGTCTTCAGGATCGCGCCCTGGGCCAAAGGCCCGCCCCAAACCGCTGCGCCACCCAGGGATCCCGATATATGAGATTTATAAACCGCAGCCAATCCTGCACCACCATTTAAAGTTTACATTTCTTATCTTATTTTTAATGTCATAAACCTGGCGAGCAAAGTTTGAACATCATCCTCCTTTCACAGGTGAGGAATCTCAGTCTTGGGGTAAGTGATTTGTCTAGGGGTCGCAAAACCTACAGGAAGCCATGTGAGGACCAGGGTTCAGGTCTTCTGATCAGCAATCTGTCTCCAGTTCCACAGTCCCACACTGCCTCTCCCTGCTGTGCCGGAAATTTATCCATTCATCCTCACAAGAAACACTTATTTTAGGGTCTCATGTGCATCATCCATAGTGGTAAGTCCTGAGGATAGAGAAACAGAATTTCATCTCTACCCTTGAAAAGCTTCTATCAGAAGGACGGTGCCCAGAAAAGCCTTTTGATAAGACAACTGAGCTCAGACTTAAAGAAGAAGGAGACATTATTCAAAGTGTGGAGAGATTTAGGAGTAGGAGAGTTCTAGGTGGGGGAAAGAGTATGACTGAAGATACAGCGGCAGGCAGGAGCGTGGGGAGAAGTGAACAGCAGGCTCCCCATGTGGGGCAGGGTGGGAACAGAGGCCTAACCCACAATGTTCAGATTGTGAAAAAGTGTGCGTCACTCTAACTGACAAGGACTTTATCCTGTAAGTTATGCATCTTTGACTTTAAAGCTCTGAGATCTGGCCTGCAGAGACACGCTATCCCCCAGTATTCCTTCTGAAACTCCCTTCTTGAAGATTTCTCCCTGACAGATAGGGCATCCCTTTCCATGGTCCTCAGGGGCCAAGGGCAACTCCCCAGTGAAGCCTTCTGAGATTTGGTAACAAAGTATCATTCTCACATATCAAGAAATTCATAGAATTCTGTCCTTTCTACTCTATTACCATCGTCATCATCAACCATCCCATGAACCCTTGCCAAAAAGGTTAACCTCAGATCCCAGCCCGTGGAGCACACAGCAAGGTAGGAAGAGCACAGACTGGGGTTTGATTTCTAGCGCACTCATGAACCACGTGACCAGGAGCAAGTTTCTTCACCTCTCTGAGACCACCTCTGCTGACTGTCATGAGAATTGTGGGAGATACTGAACGTGTCTAAAGCAAAGGAAACATCCAACAGATGTCAGTTGATTCCTCACCATAACATAGGTCCTAGATCATACTCTTGAGTACATGTAATCTAGACAGAGAAGAAATGAAGAAATCCTCTACTGAAACCAAATCCAGAGACACTAAGTGTGGACTCTAAATAATAACTCCGGCATGAGGAGAGATGATCGCCCCAGCAGCCTGGACTCTGAACCCCCAGCAACATCGCACTTGGAAGTCTTTGGCCCTTACATTCCAATGGCCCCATGCAGGCTCCTGGGAATCCCAAACAGGCAGGGTCGCTTGGCCCTACAACAAGGAGGAGAAAAGGTCAGAACAAATAGTTCTCATCTTCCTGAATCTTCCCTCACCAGTGAGTTGTCCAGTCTTACTGTGATAACAACAAGAATCACAATAAAAATAGATGTAATGTGGAGGAAGCGCATCAGACGGCTGGCAGGTTTCAGAGGCCTTCGATTGGACATGGAGACACCCAAATACTCAAAATGACCTAAAACTGCACTTTCGTTTGGATCAGCTTAGAAGGACCTTGAGGCTGAAGTTAATGAGTCATGGAGAAGAGTTCTGATAGAGAACACACAGAAACGTCTGTTTCAAACCCACACATACACATTTGCAAGTGGGTACCTCTGAAATTTGGAGAAAGTAGAAATCAGGACAGGTAGTGTCTAGATGTGGAAAGTGCCCAACTGAGAAAAAGTAGGAGAAGACGATGCAAAATACACTCGTTCTCTTGCACATATGGGATGGTTGCAAAAATTTACCATCTCCTAAGCCGTAAACCACGATTCAACATATTCCAAGTGAATTTATTTTGAACACTGGGTGGAAGAGTTCCCACAGAGCAGTTTTCCATCTGCTTCTGATATGCACCCCTAAAAAAGTTTTAAAGGACAGAACCCAGTTCTGTGTTGTTTTTTTTCCAGCTCGGGATTCCCATAACATGCAGGTGCTAAGCATTTGGCTGCCACACATGAGCATGCCACAGGATTTCTCCCAGAAAACTCCTCTATTCTCAATCCAGAGCCCTCTTGGAAGAGACAAGCCTCCCGGCATCTCCCCTAGAGTATGACTTATCTTATTCAAGACCCTCTCACTCTGCTCTCTCAGTTTAACAGCATTGATGGGAAATCACACAATTTTCTAAATTCGGCTTCTTTCTCTATCACATGAGGGCATGGGTCAGAGCTATACCTAGATGTGCCAAAACTTTTCTATTTCCTTCCTTAGACCTTCCTGTCACAGTACATGACCTCATATTTTACAACTTTCCAGGCTTGATTACTTTGCTGCTGGTGAATCCTTCTTGGCTTTTATCATTTTGTCCTTTCAGATGATCATCGAGTGAAGGGTATCTTGCAATCCATCTGAATCTACCACCTTGAACTAAAAGTCCCTGTATCAGAATAAAAATTATTAAGAAGCTTCTCTATGCCACAGCCAATGCCCACCTTGCTGGAAATGAAGGGCAATTAAACAAGACCCATCATCAGGAGTTTTTCAATCTGGCAATTAGTTATAAAGACATGGTCAGAAGTCACAGTATAGATAGTAGATACTTATAGATAATAACAGAAATGAAGAATGGTGTCCTAGGGAAAATAATAAACTGCACCCATCCAGATAGTATCATAGTTACAACCTGCACAGCAACTCATGGATTTCAAAATGCTTTCATGTTCATCATCTTGCCTGGATTTTACTGAGCCCAGCATCCTATACAGAGTAAGGAAAAACCAGGTGACTTGCTTGAGGTCAGAGCCAAGGGTCTGGGGGACCTGGAGGTGGCAGGGAAGTTCTGAAAAGAGATGGGATTATCACAACATAAAAAGTCACCATGAGCCAAACCACAGAAACCAATACAAGAAAAATCTGATTTGCACAAATTTAAACCGTATGAATTATTAATTCATCAAGTAAAATTTAACAACATGTATTTTTCTTTTTTGGTTTGAGACTAACCTCTGGTGCATTCCATATGCTCTTCCAATGCCATGAGATAGATTATTATACAGTTTTAGGAGTAAAATTGTTAAATAAATTCTGGCCATAGTTGTATGTTTAAAAACCGGAGAAGGAAGGTCTGGAATGTCTCCAGTGGTAAAACAGGTCATAGAAGTCCCAGGGGAGGCTCACACTAGCTCAAACACAGACGTTCTCTTTTTAGCATTGGATCCAATTCTAGATTCCATTGTTAATTAGAGAAATTATTTAGAAGATCCAATGAAACGCCATACAGGCCACTAAAAGGCAGAAATATATGATGGGTGATTTTTGAGATTCATGATGATCAGAGATTAGACACAGGAGAATAAACAGAGCAGGTCTTTGGTGTTCAAATTCCAAGTTGTCATCTCTGAAGTGGGACAGAAACAATCAGAATTATAAGGAATATTTGAAATACATACTGCCTGGTATGTAGTAGATGCTCAGTTTTTAAAAGTATATATTATTTAGATAAAGGAATAGATTCGTTTGCAAAGGCTTCCACAAGAAAGGATCACAGACCAGGTGGCTTGAACAATGGAAACGCATTCTCTTTCAGCGCCAAGGTCAGAGATCTTCAACCAAAATATCAGCAGAGTTGGTTTCTGAGGCCTCTCTCCTTGGCTTCCCAATGGCTAAATGCAGCACAAGTTTCTCTGAATAAGTGAGTCAACATGAATGAGGAAGCAAAAAATGACATAGCAGCTTCCTATTATGAACTGAATTGTGTGTCCTCTCCCCACTCCCCCCAAAAAATTCACATGTTGAAGACCTAACCTCCAGTGTAACTATATTTGAGGAAAGGGCCTTTACAGAGGTAACTAAGATTAAATGAGGTTATAAGGATGTGGCTCTAATCCCATAAAACTGGTGTCCTTTGAAGAAGAGGAGGAGACAGTAAGAAGATTCACCAGTGAGAAAAGACTGTGAGGACACAGGAGAAGGTGGCCATCTACAAGGCAGGACACCTCAGGAGAAACCAGCCCTGCCGACACCTTAATCTTGGACTTCCAGCCTCCAGAACTGAGGAAATACATTTCTGTTGTCCAGGCGCCCCCAGTCTATGGTATTTTTTATGGCAGCCTGAGCTAACTAATACACTTCTTTTCTGAGGTGATTTACCAACAAAGGAAACCAAGACTTTCACCTGTTTCAGGATTCCAAGTTGAGTTCTCTAAGATCTGTCAAAAAGTTAAAAATGAAAGTAGTCCAACATGTTTGTATTTGGATGTGTGTGAGAACATTTGAGTAAAGCCAAAGGGGTTCCTTTTTTTTTTCCCACAGATACTTATTGACAGAATTAGTCATGTGCCAGACACCACTCTTATCATGTATCATCAAATGTAAACTTGTCCTTTCCTCATAAGTCTACTAGTGTTAGGAATTGACATTTGCATTGTTACATTTGAGAAAATAAAGAGATTTAGAGACTTCATGTGACTTGCCTGAGGTCGGGGAAGTGGTATATCATAGAACCAGACTTCTGAAGCACGTCAAGTGGAGTCCCAAGACTTCACACAAACCCAGGACCACACCCTTGTCTTCACAGTAGAAAAATCACAAGCCCTTAGCTCCTGCAATGTGCCCTGGTCTGTTATGAGAGATTTATTCATTTAATTTAAATTTACATATCTAATGCATATTTAAAACTCATTTAATCTGCACACAACACATGAGGGTAGATACTCTTATTATCCCATTCTACAGAAAAAATGTGAGATTCAGAGAGGCTGGCTGAGTAACCCAGTGTAGGTCCCACCCTGCCTTTCATTTTATGGATGAAAAACAAGTGGCAGAGCTGATATCTATGCCCAGCTTGGGAGCAACACAGCCATGATCTGCATGTGTTTTTGGTCCCAACAGAAGAGAATGGACCCAATGGCCCCCAAATCCTTTCCCTTCCTTAGATCCTATTGCTCCAATTTCAACGCATCAACGAAACAGACAAGACTAAATGTTAGGATGTTTTTATCCACATAGAGATTTTTCTCCAATGCAAAGAAAGCTAAATCCTAATCCACTCCTCTTTTAATACAAAATTTGACCTCAATTAACCAAAATTTTTCTTTTTCTGCCTTTTTTTTTTTATTTTTACAGAGATCATCTTTGTTGTTGAGAAACCACCAATGGCCACGTATTTCCAGCCGCAGAAAGCCCACTGTGATCTGTGGCTTTTGAGAGTCACAGGTCATCATTCTGTTGACTTCCCTCTTGCTGAGAGGTCATGGGACCCAAAGGGAGAGGCTAGGCTGCCTGCTTCCAAACTCTTATTACGTCATCCTGATGGAATGTGGACACAGGGTTTGCAGGGACTTTCTGCTTAAGCCTTGTTTTATTTAAGTTTATATCATTCTTGGAGACTTAAATCTCATCCACAGTTGCTTGGAATCCAGGCTTCAGTTGGATTATGGAAAAGATGCAGCAAATGTATCCTTCTAAAAGCTGAACTCGGCAAATGGTTAAAGCCATCCTGCCCCAAGGCTCAAAACAAATCCTTCAGCTCATTACATTTTAAAGATCTCCAGCATTCAGCAGGCTTTAGATTTATGTAACCTAAGTTATATACAGTAAAAGCATGTGCTGGTTATATAACAAATGCTCATGTGAATTGGTTAAAATAGGACAGGTAAATCAGATGTTGAAACCCAGAACACAAAGGCTCCCAACAGCTTTAAATATATGTTGTTTTCATTCATTCATAACAAGGGGATCATTTTTTTCCTGTCCTCTCCAATAATAACAGACCCGATTGAGTGTCCACAAAATGCCAGGCACTTCACCATGGCTCAGTGGCAAGAGCAAAAGCTTTAGAGTGAGGTCAGACTACTTGGGATGTGACATTCAGCACGTTTCTCCACCATGGCTCACCGTCCATCAAACTGAGATGGTCCCGCCTACCTGACAAAGTCAACGGAAGAATTCAATGGAAAGCATTGCCAAGTATCTGACACAAAGAGGGTGCTCAACAAAGGCGGGCTTCCTAGCCTGCTGGCCTTATCTGATTTTATTTACTCCTCTGGGCAAGTGGGGGGGGGGAGTATTATTCACAATCTTCAATTAACAAGGGAAGAGGCTGGAGCCCCTTGCCAAGCTGCCAGTGTTCTGAGGTGGTGGAGGGACTTCCATGCATCACTCCTTAGAGGCATGTCTCGATTTTACAACACACAGGTTATCCCATTTGTGGTTTGTGAAGGTCTTTGGACTTCTCTGCTTTTCCTTCTGGCTGTCTGCCATTTGGCACTTTCCCTACTAATTAGCACCTCGACCACAGTACAGCGGGGGAAATCCAAAAGGGTGAGCCTCGGTTAGTAGCCGAATTGTGTGGTTTAAGAGCTTTGAAGGAACGATTTGAAAGAAAAAATAAAAAGGTTTGGTAAAGGAAGAGGTGTCACATCTGAGCAGTGACATGAGGATTTGAAATTATGTTTAGACTTCAGTCGTCTAATCGCCTGGCATCCCACTAATAGGTAATTGAGACTGGATCATTATATTTAAGAAGTTTGCTGATCCTCAGGGATATTAAAGTTTATTTGCATACTGAGGCATTGAAAATGTTGCTCAAAATCATATCAGAATTGCTACTCATCTTAGCCATGACCACCAGGCAGCGCTACTCTATATTTACGTCTTTCCTTGGCAGAGTTTTATGGGCAATAGTATTCACTCATTGCTGAGCTGGAACGACTGACATCTTGTACCCAGCAAAGCAGAGGCTGAAGGTGAATAGATTCGATCAGTCACTGGGAATTCTAGATCAGGCTCCTTGGGTCCCACTCGGGCAAATTCATTCCCAGACCAGGGATCCACTGGGGAGAGAGGTAGTTTCTATTTTTTGAAACTGGTTTGCAATGGAGATGAGAGAAATCACTCAGGAGAATCACTTCTCAGAATGCAATTGAGTATCTACACTTATTTCCAACTCGATGCGGTCCACGCTTGCTCTTTGCAGTGAAGTTCACATATCATCTTGACTAACACAGCTCCCTGAATTCGTGGGTGCTGCCAAGCTTGTGAAACCAAATCCTGCAAAGATATGGGGAAGTAGCACTATCCCGATGACATTCTCGAAAGAGTTTGCCAAACATAGCAAAAGGTCTTTAAAGTGCTCAGAACCTTTGATTTGACAGTTATGCTTCATGAAGCAACCTAAAAAATGCAGGTAAGTATTTTCTTGCCTTATGTACATAGATGACAGACAAACTTGGAAAAGGTGAATGTTGCACACATGGGCATCAGTTAGATTCATTTATTCAATAAATATTTGTTGTGCACCTACTCAGTGCAAGCATTATTCTAGGCAGTTCTTCCCTGGTAAAGGGAGAGAAGGGAGCAGGTGGGGGCACGGGTGTCCAGGGTGGGCAAGACTAGTGGACGGAGGCCCCTGGGAGGTGGATTTCTTCTGGTTCCTGAGGCCATCTGTGATAGAGTTCACCAGTAAGGTGTTCCACCAAAACCCAGACTCATAACAAATTTCAATGAGAGGGAAAAAGGCTTAGGCTATGATACCACACGAAAAAGCATCATGTGTGTGCATGACCCGAAATGTCTGGGGATGAAGTGTCTGCTGTCTGCAACTTACTGGGATATGCACAAGAAAGAAGATAAAAGGGCAGCCCAGGTGGCTCAGAGATTTAGCACCGCCTTCGGCCCAGGGCATGATCCTGGAGAACCGGGATCGAGTCCCATGTCAGGCTCCCTGCATAGAGCCTGCCTCTCCCGCCCCCCCTCATAAATACATAAATAAATAAAATCCTTAAAAAAAAAAAGAAGAAAGAAGATAAACTGCTGAAGAGAGAGACGAATGGATATGTGAGAAAGCCAACAGAGCAAAATGATAATTATAGGCTCTAGGTGGTGAGTGTACTGTGCTCTTTGTATAATTCTCTCAACTCCGCTATATGGTTGAAATTTTTTTATGATATAAACTTGAGGGAAGACACATTCTATGCACTTGTCCACACAAACATGTATTTCTACCAAAATGCTCAAAGTCATTACCTTTCAGTGGTGACAGTAGGGTGATTTTTTATTCTGTTTTTGTACACTTAGCTATGTTACCCACACCAAGGGCCCTGGTCCCAATTCGTTAGTGAGAATTTCATCTCTGAAGCAGTCACTGCTGGCTCCCGGATGCTGCATTGGCCATGCTGTGGGACAAGTCCCTCTGCTTCTTCTCCTGCACCCTTGTTGGGTGGGCTCTGCATCAGCCGACCATGCTCTTCCCTGGGCACTGCTTCTAGCACCTCTCTCTGCTGCATGGGAAGTGCATCCCTCAGCCCCCCCAGTTCTGCTGCACACTACCCCTCCCCAAGACACAGGCTCAGACTCTGTTCCCCACAGAGCCTCTGCAATACTAGGGCTCCCATCTCCACTCCACTACCTCCCAGCCCTGGGACCCTCTGCTGGGGCTTGCCTGTGCCTTTGTTCCCTGATCTGCAAAATTGGGAAAACACTAGTACCTAATTCCTAATGTTGTTGGGTCAAAATGAGTTCACCGCAAGTATAGGGAATAGTGCCTGGGATGTAACAAGGGCCATGTAAGAGTTTTATTGTTGTCACCACAATTTTCCACCTCATCTATGACTAGCCCTCCAAACCCAGATTGCTGTATGCAATGAGATACAGAGCATTAGGGACAATGGAGGGGAAATGGTGTGGACAGAATCATTTGTAACTTCTGCCCCAGGTCTACACCCACCTGAGCAATACTTCCCAGGCCAGATCCTAGGTGCCTGACTTCCAAACTGATCCTAGTGGACAATGGCAGGTCACTAACGCTGAAACCACACCATGCTTCTCTGTGTCCCACAGACTAGGCTAGACTGACCTCTGGCCCCAGGAGTTTATTCTAGAAGAACTAATTTGTAAAACATGAGCAAGACCCATCTCCTGGTCCCTCCTTTCCTACTCCAAGATTTATATCATCCAAGGATAATTAGGACTGGAACATTCAATCAGTGACAAATCTCTTTCCCCCCACCAGGGTATTAGCTTGGTCTCAAAGTCCCCAAGAGATAAGCATAAAGTAGTCTGATATGGCTGTTGTTTCCAGAGTCTGTGCTACATGGTCTTTATTATTATTATTATTTTTAGATTTTATTTATTTATTTATTTATTTATTTGAGGGAGAGAGAGAGAGTGTGTGGGGGGGGGGGGGGGGAGGAGGAGAGAGAGAAACTGAAGCAGACTCCACACTGAGCACGGAGCCCGACCCAGGGCTTGATTCCACAACTGTGAGATCAGGACCTGAGCCAAAACCGAGAGTTGAATGTGGAACCAACTGAGCCACCCAGGGGTCCCTCTATGTAGTCTTATCATGGTCATCATGTTAAATGTATCTTCCAAATTTGATGCAATATCAATAGGTGCCACTTTGATAATGAAAAATAGATGGTGGTTGTGAATGTGTTTAGCATTGCTAGCAAGATGCTTACAATTTCTATTGGGTGCCACAGAAATCAGACCGACTAGTGTTCCGAAGTCTGTGAACTGGCCTCGGTTAAACTGACAGTGCTTGTGTAACTATTTGCAAGGCTGCGTTGGGCCGTTCCAACTCCTTCTAGGAAACAGTTGTCAGAAGTCATAGATGTTGTTCTTTTTGAGTTTGAGATGTAAAAACAACAGCAATCTGCTATTTTTATCAATTCCATCTTTTCTGGGCCCATCAGAGTCAATGATTTGAACTGGGGCAAAAATAAGAGACGACTTTTGTATTCAAAGTGTACATGCTCAAAATCCCAACCTTTGCCAAAAAAAAATTTGGAAAATAGAAAAGAACTCGCTGGTTTGCTGTGCAGGAATGTCATTCAAACCCTAAAATCCAAAATAACTTAGGCTTTTCCAAGTTCCACTTCTTTTTCCAAATAAACAAAGATATCTTTTTCGACATTGTTTCCACCCAATTTTGAAACATGCCTGCAAAATTTCTCAAATAACATATTTTATGTGTTTCCTGGTGTTGGAAAAAGCCAGAAAAATAATCCAGCAAGTAAAAATTTAAAAAAAAATTCAAAGATCTGGCTATTGAGAGAGAGTAAAATAACGACCTTTCTACCTTCCAACACATGTAAAACTCTCCATAATTCTTCAGGTGCCAGCTTATAATAGCCATCAAAACTGTCTTACCCATTTATTTCTGGAGCACGATTTACATGTGGGAGCAAGGGATTGCATTTATCTTAGTGAATATATACAAATGAGTGCATGATTTGACTCAATCAGCGGCTTACCTGTCAGTAGAAAAGCATTTTGGAATAAAACAAAATGCCTGGCATGGAGACCTAGAAGGGCCCCTGAGGACTGTTTTGTCAAAGCCCAAGAGGTGACAAACTCACCCTAGTTCACACAGCAAGATGGTCCCTGTGGCCAAGCATGTCCTGTTTAGGATGCTCTGTCCATATATAAAGCTTCACACCCATTACACCAACATCCACCAGAGAAGCAGAACCAAGCAAAGTGACGCCATGACTCTGTCTCAAGCAGGTCACTGAACTCTTTCTTGGGTCTTAGTAAGGTGGCTCCTAGAAATGTCTCTCAACATGGAGACCTAATTCTGCATTTTGCCTTTGCCTTGGCTTTCTAGAAAGAAAGAAAGAAAGAAAGAAAGAAAGAAAGAAAGAAAGAAAGAAAGAAGAAAGAAAGAAAGAAAGAAAGAAAGAAAGAAAGAAAGAAAGAAAGAAAGAAGAAAGAAAGAAAGAAAGAAAGAAAGAAAGAAAGAAAGAAAGAAAGAAAGAAAGAAAAAAGAAAGAAAGAAAGAAAGAAAGAAAGAAAGAAAGAAAGAAAGAAAGAAAGAAAGAAAGAAAGAGTAGGAGCTTGGGACCAAACCGTGAAACCACTCTTCCAGAGAAAACAACAGCTCCTCCCTGGAACCAGAGGAGACCTCAGAGCTTGGCTGTCCATCTTCTTTCCTAGCAGAAGTCCCCTCTGGCCAGGTGGGCATTGCAGGCATCAGCCACACACACTGCCACTAGGCACACAATGCCATCTTCCAAGGTAAACCATTCCATGCATCTCGGGGGCTACTCTTATTATTATTAGGAATCACCCTTTCCCAAAATCCCACCAGTTTTTACCCTCTGGAGTTCCGCAACCTGAGTATGCTCCTTAGTCCAGCTCTTTACCTATTGGAAATACTGCCCAGCTCTTTCTAAACCTTTGTACCTTAGTTAAACATCCCCAGCTCCTCCAGCCACTCTTCATATGACAGGTCTCAGCTAAACTGAGGATGCCCTGACACAGGGTCTGTGCATCTACTTTGGCACAGTCACATAAGGAATCTACTAGAAGCTCAATAAATACTGTCAAACAAATAGATGAATCATTAAATGCTTATGAAAATCTTCTCATTAGTCTGTTTATTCAACAAACAGGTAGAGAGCTCTAATGATATTCCTTTACAGACAACAGGGCTGCAAGGTTAATGAAAAACCGTCTGCCCACAGAGCCCTAGTTTGCACAGGGACGGGCTGTGAATCACTACTATGGATCGATACACAGCAAAGGCTAGAACACAACATAAAAAGTGTCTAGATGTCCTCGAGGTTTCTTGAAGAAGGAACACTTTCCTGAGCAAACTGGGAAATGTATTCCAGAGTGACCAGCATAGGCAAAACCCCAGTGACCCATCTGGGTTAATATGACCCATTTCCTTTTTATTTTTTTAAGTTTATTTATTTGAAAGAGAGTGTAAATGGGGGGAGGGGGCAGAGGGAGAAAGAGAAGCAGACTCACCACTGAGCAGGAAGCCTGGTGGACCCTGGGGTCATGACCTGAGCTGAAGGCAGACACTCAACCTACTGAGCCACCCAGGCAGCCCTTTTAATCTATAGCCTCAACATTGAAAACAACACTCTAGTTAGAGCTCTGACCATGAGAAAGAGCATCTTGCTTTAAAAAAAAAGTCACAATTCCTCTAATAATGCATTTTACTCTTGAGTTTACTCTTCTAGTACTTATATCACGTGGTTGGTTTATAGAGAGCGCATAGTCACCTCCAAGCTCAGAGACATTTAAATAACTACTCTTTACTAAGCTCCATGTCTGCCCAGATGCCCTGGTACAATGACTAATTTTTCATTTTATTTAAATATAGATGTTTGCATTTCCCACTGCTACATTCATTTCATCCCCTGACTTGTGCTCCAGCCATCACCACTGAACTACTGTGTCCTGGCTTCCCCTCGTGAAGAAGGAAGGCATACTGACTCTGCACTGCACCATCAGGAAATGTGGGAGGAAATAAGACTCGGAATTTTGGTGAGGCCAGATTTTCAAAGCCACTGTCATTTCTGACATTTCCACGCTACCCTGGAGTGTAGTGAATGTAACCACTGTTTCTACTGTAGGGAAACAAGCCACCGAGGTGTGATGGCTGCATCTGCACATTCCTGGAATAGCCTCAGTTTCTAATACTTTGTCTGCTCCATGGTCTGCAAGAGTCACCAAAATGTCACAGAAGTCGCATCCTGACTGTCCACATTTGCCACGTCTCTCAGGCTGTCTTCACACTATCCACATCCTCAGGTTCTCTGTTATAACATTCATCCCCAGTGTCTTCTGTGAAGATTATGAGAAAAGGTTCTGATGCTGTTCCATGAAGAATCTCATGGAGTGTCAGTGAGTCCAGAGCAGGAAGTGAACCAGAAGGCTTGGTGAGTCTCATCCTGGCCCTTCACTCTCCAAGAGCGTGCAAGGGGGAATGAGCCAGTCCTCCAGCAGCTTTCCTTCCCCACAGAAAAATATGCCAACAGCTGCTTATTCCATTTCCACGTATGGGTCTTCTTTAATTTTTAGGAGATAATGGGAGAAGGAGAAGCGAAATAATATTTATCTCTTTTATGTGTCATAGTATTTTCTATGCCTAAGGATTTTACAGACATTTAATGCCTATGATTTTTAGATGAGCATGATCATCCCTGTTTTACAGACAAGAATACTGAGGCTTAACGAATTTTAATAACTTTTGTCAAAGTCATAGGGGGCTCAGGTCTGCTGGACTCTGAAGTCCATCAAAAACCTAAATTTGAAAAAAGATCTTGGAGGACAGCTCCTCTGAATAGTTTATTTCTCAGATGAATAAACAAAGGCCCAGAGCATGCTAGTGACATTGGCAACACTCTGGAGCTAATCAAAGGCAGGAACACAACCAGAACTCAGGTACTCTGAAGCCCAGCTCCATTCCTTTCTCTCTCTTCTCTCTCTCTCACTTCTCTCTCTCTCTCTCCGTCTTTCTCTCTCTCCATTTTTTAAAATTTATTTATTTATTTGACACACAGAGAGAGAGAAAGTGAGAGCACAAGCAGGTGGAGCAGCAGACTCCCCACTAAGCAGGAAGCCCCATATGGGGCTCAATCCCAGGACCCTCAGGATCATGACCTGAGCTGAAGGCCGATGCTTAACCAACTGAGCCACCTCCAGCCCCATCTCTTTCTCTTCAAGCAGACAGCTACCCCGAGGGAAGGATTGCTTCATGAAGGTTCACCTAGACCCGTTGGCCAGGAGAAGAAAAAGTGCTGCTAATTTGTAGGATAATATTTTGAGACTGCAGCAAAAATGACATGACAATACATTTTCGAACATCATCTAAGGGCATATATATAAAAAGAGAAGAGAGGAACGTGGCTAACGTGACAGATAAAATGTGTCAGAATTAAAGATGTGCAGGAAGCCAAAGTCAACTAGATCGACAAGCTAGAGAGGTCTTTCAGGCAGTCTCTTTCTCTGAATTCGATCAAAATACTCCCTGGACTAGGAAACGTATGCCCTGATCAGAATGAGGGAAGGCTTGTTTTGATCTTCCTAAGGTGGCACACAGAAAGCTTCACTTTTGGTAACTGGTAGAGCTGACTGGTGCACAGACCACTATACCCCCTGCTCCATAAAAGCTGGGGATTAAGGTCTGGATGGGACAAAGAATGGCTGGGTACCACCTGGTACATTGTCTGTCTGCCCAATGCTCCCTGTCAGGAAGTTACAGTTACCCTGAATAAAACTCTGTGAATGGTCTGCAGTAAAAAAAAAAAAAAAAAAGGATGAGGATAGAGATTGCCTGGTTTAAAAAAAAAAAAAAAACTTAATGGACAGTTTCAAGTGGGAAAAAAAAATGAGGGAATCCTGAAGAACTACATCTGACGGGCAATATTGTGAGCCAGAGGTTAATTCTTGTTTCTGTTTTTAATGATTAATCTCTTCCATATGGCAATTAAGCAATAAAAAGTAGTCCATTATATAAAGCTATCTATGGGAAAATATACATAATGAAAGAACTATCAAAAAAATTTGTTCAAGCAATGATGTGTAAGTGACAAAAGCAAGTTCCTTACAAACAGTGGAAATATTAGAATATGGAAAAGTTCCAATAAGCATTTTCCCTCTCTAACTGAACACGGTGAGAGAATCTGGAGGTGATGCACTATATACAAGTATGATTTTTCCTTAAATGGATTTTCAAAATTCAGTATGCTGATGGAAATGCTTCTGGTAATTAATTAGCAAATAAGAATCATTCGTAGAGTCTGTCTACTTCTGCAGCAGGGTACTTGCCTTTAATGTGATCATTGGTAGTTCAAGTTACTGAATTAGTTTTGTTCCAGATGAGCCAAGCTGCATTTATAATTCTCTTCTTTCCAAAAGTAAACCACAATCAAAACTAGGTCGCAGATGCTGTTTGAAAATAATGACTAACATCTGCATAGCCCAGTTATGGTTTAAAGAGTAAATTCACATCCATTATCTCATTTGATGCACATGAAAATTTGTGAGGCAGATATTATTGTTCCCTTATCAAGGCTCAGAGTTTGAATGCCTTGGCTAAGCATACACAATGAGTATGTGACAGGCTCAGGCTCCTTCGATTCCCCAGCATGTTACCCATCAAACGTACCCATCAACCAGAACTATAATGACCCACAAAAGATCTGCAAGCTCAAAATCTCCCGGAACCCAATTAATCAGGATCTACAATGGTCTGGTTTTGTTTATTTATGTTTTGGGGGGAGGAAAGAGGGGTTTTGGGGAACCCTCTCCTTTAAAGATAGAAAAAATAATATTCTAGATCTATGGAAATTTCTGTATTTGGTGCACAGGCATTCTGATCTCATATACTTTTCCGAAAAATCTTTGATTGTTCTAATAGAGGCTAAAGTCAAGAGACTCAATCATAAAAAATAAATACATGAATTTAGTTCAGCACAGAGTTCTATTAGCTTGTGGATTTTTTTTAAAGATTTATAATTTTTTAAAAAGGTAAAACAAGAAAGATTTTTCTGGTAACCAGAAAAGTAAATTAACAAGAAATGTTGTTCATGAACAACACCACACAGAAATGATGTCTGCGTCTGTCAACAAATGTTGGCACAATTCTTTCACCTTTTCACTGTTACTTTTCTTCTTCAGTGCTGTTAACCACAGCCAGAAAATGAGACATCAATTAGGAATTGTCAGTTATTTTTCATGTATGTGTGCTGAGATGTTGGAATCTGGGCATATAAAATTCAGAATTGGAAAAAAAAAAAAAAAGAAAAGATCCCACTGTCAAGTGTTAGAGTCAAGTTTAGAGAGTCCCTGGGGAGTGGTAGGAAGGGCAGAATTCTTCAAAAGGGATATTCCTTGGTCCTGCAGTTCTTTTTGGTGGAAGACACTGGTTTCAGAGAGCTTCATTCCAGGTAGCGTTGGAAAGCAAAGCAGGAGTCCTAAAGTCTACAACAAAGAGGAAATGTAATAAGAGGAATCTTTCTTGGAATTCAAAGCAGACTTTTCCTTCCAAGATTTTCTGCACTTAAAATCACAGTGTAATTTTGTTTACAAGGAAAGAAGGATATTCTGACCAAAATGAAACAGATTTGATACATGATCCTCAGGAGCAAATATTTCCCTCAGGCTATTAAGGCAATAGACTCGAGAGAAAGTGATTTTACATGAAAAAAAAAGTCAGAGATGAAGGAACATGTAATTAAAGTTGGGTCTATACAGTATCAACTTTGAAATAACAAAATCATTCAAATAGCCAAGATTTATCTTCTTAATACCAACAACATGGTGTGGCTAACTTCCCTCCAACCCCCTACTAAATCATCAAATTGATGCCAGTGACCATTTTAGTCTACTAGGGCTGCCATAACAAAACACCACAGACTGAGGTACTTCAACAACAGAAGTTTATTTTCTCATAGTTCTAGAGGCTGGAGGTTCAAGATCAAGACATTGGCAAGTTTTGGGAAACAAACTAGGGGTGGTGGAAGGGGAGGTGGGCGGGGGGTGAGGGTGACTGGGTGATGGGCATTGAGGGGGGCACTTGATGGGATGAGCACTGGGTGTTATTCTATATGTAGGCAAATTGAACACCAATAAAAAATAAATTTATATTAAAAAAAAAAGACGTTGGCAAGTTTGGTTTCTTCTGAGGCCTCTCTCCTTGGCTTGCAGACAGCCACCTTCTCCCTGTGTCCTTGTGTGGCTGCCCCTTGGTCTACGTGTCTGTATTCTAATCTCCTCCTCTTAGGAGGACTCTAGTCCTATTGGACTGGGTCCACCATACAACCTCATTTTACCTGATCACCTTCGTAAAGGCCTCGACTCCAAATGTAGTCACATTCTGAGGCAACTAGGGGTTAGGACTTCTACATCTGAATTTGGGAGGACACAACACAGCCCACAACTCATCACCCTCTAGTCCCACATCCTTCTCACAGGCAAAATACACTCTCCTCCTCCCAACAGCCCCAAAGTCTTAACCTGCTCCAGCACCAACTCTAAGCTCACAATCTCATCAAAATACCATCTACATGAGATATGGTGAGATTCAGGGTATGATGTGTCCTGAGGCAAAATCCTTCTCTGCTGTGAATCTATGAAACCAGACAAGTCATCCATCTCCAAAATACAATGGTGGGGCAGGCACAGAACAGACATCAC
This sequence comes from Canis lupus dingo, assembly GCF_003254725.2. Lineage (NCBI taxonomy): Eukaryota > Metazoa > Chordata > Mammalia > Carnivora > Canidae > Canis > Canis lupus. The sequence goes on along the minus strand of NC_064259.1, from coordinate 8,614,977 downwards.
TATTTGAAAGGGAAAAGTCAAGGATGCCTGGGGGGCTCAGTCAGTTAAGCATCTGCTTCAGCTCAGGTCATGATCCTGGGGTCCTGGGATCAAGCCCCATGTTGGGCTCCCTGTTCAGCAGAGAGTCTGCTTCTCCCTCTCCTTCTGCTCCTCCCCCCACTCATTCTCTCTCTCTCTCTCTCTCTCTCTCTCTCTCTCTCTCTTTTTCTCTCTCTCTCTCTAATAAATAAAAAAAAATTTAAACACACACACACACAAAAGAGAAAAGTCGAGAAGAAGAAAGGAGTGATAGATACCAAGCAAGTCTGAAACCTAGCAAGGCAAATTCTATGAGGTCTTAAGGCTTCAGAATAACCCTCTTTGGCTTCAGTCTCTGTCCTCTGGCCCACGGGGAGGCCGCCCTGCCCCAAGGTTCTGGGCAGCCATTCTACAATATAGAATCAAAAAGGCAGCAGCTACACCCCTCACCCCCAAGCCTGTGCCCTTTAGACCTATGGTGGCCTTGGCAGTCCTGCTGACCTCTGAGCTGCCCTTAGAGCCATTCTTCTGTTTTCTTGAAGGATAACACATGTTCACAGCCAGATAGCCCCACTGACTCATCCTGCAAAATCTTAGAAGCCCCACAGCATTCCTTTGTGTCCTGTCCCTGTCCCCTTCAGTCCAAGCCGGCAGCATCTCTGCTGAGACAGCTAATTGCATCCATGAGTCACACCTGTAATCCCTTTAAAGCCAAATGATTGTCCAGCCACATGCCTGGTGTTCTCTCCAGACCAAACATTCTTGTTTTTGGCAATATGGGTAGGCTGGACATTTCCAAATCTTCAAGTTCTGATTCCCTTTTGCCTAACAATTCCTTCTTCAACATATGTCTCCTCTGTCACCTTTTGCCATAAGCAGCAAGGAGAAGCCAGGCTGCACTTGCAACACTTTGCTTAGGAATCTCCTCAGCTAAACATCCAAGTCAATCACCTACAGGATCTGCCTTCCACAAACCACTGGACCCAGTTCAGCCAAGTTCTTAATCCCTTTATAATAGGACCACCTTTCCTCCAGTTTCCAATAAGATGTTCCTCAGTCCCATCCGAGACCTCGCCAGAAGCACCTCTGACATTCTTACGTCTATCAACAGTCTCTTCAAGGTAATCTTGGCTTTTCTTGACAGGCACACCAAGAATTTTTCCAGCTTTACCATCACCCAGTTCCAAAGCCACTTGCATAGTTTTAGGTATTTATTAACAGCATCTCACTCCATATTAGTTAGAGTTCTCCAGAGAAACAGAACCAACAAGATGCACATAAATATAGAGATTTAGTTTAAGGAATTGGCTCATATGCAACCTTGGCAGGTCCAAAATCTGCAGGGTATGCTGACAAGCTGGTGACCCCATCCCCCAAAAAAGAGTTGCCACTTGAGTCTAAAATGTGGTCTGCTGGCAGGGGTCCCTCTTCTGAGAAGGAGGTCAGTATCTTTCTATTAAGCCCTTCAACTGATTGGATGAGGCCCACCATCTTAGGAAGAGTAATCTGCTTTACTCAAAGTCTATTGATTTAAGTGTTAGTCTTATCTAAAAAAAATCTTCACAGGAACCTCCAGAATAGTAGTTCATCAAATTTAAGTACTCTAGCCTAGCCAAGTTGACACGTACAGTTAACCTTCACAGGAACACATTTTTTTTTAATTCCTAATCATGGTACTGAACTCATTCTAAAGGCTGGAGGTGAACTCAAGCATATAAACTAGGAAGAAACATAGAATCTGGCTAATAGTCTTGAATTGGAAGTCAATAGAGACATACAGTATGTCAAATGATAGGCTAAATGATTTATCTGCTGTCAGTTTTTTTAATTTGTGAAATGGGATTAAAATTAATAACTCCCTCATCAGGGGTCAAATGCTATGATCAAATATAAAACACTTTGAAATGTTGGTTATTAATCAGGAAATCATTGTCTCTCTCTTTAAAAAGACAAATATAGTCTAGAATGCACAGAAAACTTGGGTGTCTATTTTGGCCAATGCCAAGATGCCTTGTTATGGGTGATTGGATGACATCTGTCTTGTTCTTACCCCACAATGAAGGCAACCTTGAGTTATACCAGGGAGATTGAAGTCTGACAGCAGTAAAGATTTTCTTACAACTACTGTGTGTGTGCAAAAGGAAATACCAAATTCTCCTTCCTGAGCAATGTTGCTTCTGTTCTTCTGATGACATTGTGGCCAACTTTGCTGACAGGTGGCAGGTTTTAGAAAGGTGATTTCCAGCTCAAAGATCCTCTAAAATGTAATCAAAGTCACATATGTGGAAAGATAGACCATCGTTATTAGGAAAAAGTCTTAAAAAAAAAAAAAAACTTGCCTCTGCTCCACAGTTTGGGATGAGTGACAAGTAGAAATAATGATTTAACATTGTCTTCTGAGGTCAGTGAGAGAGATGGAGATCTGGGTAGCTGTTTTTGCTCAGTTTAACCCTCTTACAAAAAAAGGAATGGAATTAATGAACCAGCTGCCTCATGCTGGACTCTTTTCCCATACGTTGTCTAATTTAGCCTTCCCCAAATCCTGCAGCACCGATATTATCTCTGCAAGGGAACAGCTATGGGGGTTGCCAACAACTTGGAAATTAGAAAAATCAAGTTAATAACAGAGAGTTAATAATAGCACCACAGACACCAGATCTGATCTGGGATATTAAAATTTAACTGAAAAAAAAAAAAAAAACCCAGAATGGCTTTTAAGCCAAGCTATTATAACTGGAGATACTGATAAAATTAAGCAGGGGTTACTTGGTCATTCCAGGAAGTAGAGGAAGGGAGAGTCACAGAGCAGTGCCCATACCAGCAATAACCAGGGAAGAAGGGATCCAGGTCTAAGGATTCAGCTGGTCCAGTCTCTGTAGCAAATCTAGCTCTATTATGAAATGGATAGAAGAAGCTTCCAGAGCCTAAGGCCATGGGACACTTAAATTGCATCACTCTCTGATAATAAGCTGAGTACATTTGCACCAAGGAAATTTCCAATTATAATCTATTTTCCCATGTAACTTGCCCACAAAAAGAGAAGGGGTCATTTGGACCATTGCAACTATTTTGGCCAGTGTGGTAGCTATGCTTCCCGTTTTAATTTAATGCTTTGGCAGTACATCTGGTTTTTACATCAGCCTTATGAGTTTGGTTCATGTGAGTCTGTCCCAATCTTGGTGAACTGAAAGGAAATTAAAGGCCATCTCTTAAACAATGGAAAATTAACCTCCATATTCACATCATGAAACATCTTAGCAGACTGACAATGAGCTTTGCACGGTCTTTCCATATATACTACCACTTGGACGTTCAACGCTATCACCTACTTGCCTTCCTTGAGCATAGATTTCCTTTCCTATAAAATAGGAATATGCTTGTCAGAACTTAAGGAAGATTGTGTAAATAAAGTCAGTAGCAAAGGCCACAAACGTAGGAATTCGACTGTAAGAACTGAATTAATGTTAATCCCCTGTTCTTCTGGCCCTCACGAAGACATTTTCCTGGAAGCCAAAAATAGGGAACACACTGCACCAGGGCTCTCATTCTTCTGAGGCATAAATGCACTTCCTAAGAAGTGCTTATTCGGGATCCCTGGGTGGCGCAGCGGTTTGGCGCCTGCCTTTGGCCCAGGGCGCGATCCCGGATACCCGGGATCGAATCCCATGTTGGGTTCCCGGTGCATGGAGCCTGCTTCTCCCTCTGCCTGTGTCTCTGCCTCCTCTCTCTCTCTGTGACTATCATAAATAAATAAAAATTAAAAAAAAAAAAAAAAAAGAAGTGCTTATTCATTCAACTAAGTTTCCAGTTGTCAGAACCTTTCCTTTATGTGGAATTCCTCAAAACAAAAACATAGGAAATATGAGGGGAACAGATTCACAACCAGTGATGCTTATTGGTTTAACAAATGTGCAAGAGTCAGAAGTAGCACGGGTCCTGGCACTAAAGAGGTTAACGTAACCACGTGGACACCGAGGCCATTGCCAATGAGCTCGTTGGGTCAAGCAGAAATCCCCCGGTCACTGACAGAAATCCACGGGCTCCAGGAAAAGGACATCACACAGTGGCCTCACTGCAGGCACGTTCTCTGGGGACCCTGCTAACTGGGAATACCATAGGGTCAAAGGATCACCCAGCTCCCAGGGCCACAGAAGGCATTCCTGTCCTCTTGGTCACGGACACAATAACAAAAGGGGTTATTGCTGCTCTGGATAAATTTAGAGGTGGAGACAGGGACAGAGTGAAAAGCAAGGAAAATTTCCAAGGCCATTTCCTCCCAGAGCATATTCTTTGACATCCAAGTTGGCCAGGTTGACAAAATAGCAATCCTTGAAGCATGCTGTCTGTGACACGGATGAACTCCTCCTTCACTTCTTGAATGTTTCAAGATGTATCTTCATAGCAACACACTCAAATGAAGATTAATGGGAGGAGGGAGACACAGAGCCAAATCCTACCCCACCAGGAATCATGCAGTGGAGCACGAAGCAGCCCAGCGAGTTTGGCTGGGAGGGCTGCCAAGATGGCTGTCAGAGCAACAGTGGAAAGAATCCGTCTCCCCTGGCAGGGACCACTTCCCTCTCACCTCCTGGAGAAAGAGATGCATTTCCTAGAATAGATTCAAATCTCTTTCAGTCCAAGGTCATAGACACCTCTGTCCAACTTTGCTTCCGTTTCCACACAAGGAAATAAGGACACCCATGCTGTCCAACTAGAGTTGAAATAGATGTAGTCTACATGTTAAGTTCGGGCCAAGAAAGTTCTCTCAAAATCTCGTCTCAGAGTTTTGGGTTTCTCTGTGGATTTAGTTTCTGTTCTCAATGAAAAGGGGCCCGAAGGTGGGAAGGGTGAAGAATTAGGAATGCAGTGTCAAGAGTACAGGACCACACTCAAGAGAGCAAGTTTTGGAGTCAGTCAACACTGGCTTCAGATCCTGATCGCACCACGAAAGACTGTGTGATCTTAGGCAGGTAACTCCACCTCTCCGAGCCTCAGACTCCCGTTCTCCAAAAGTAAGCCTGATATTATCTTTGCCACACAGTTGTGCAGATTAAATGAGATAACATATGCAAGGTGCATAACACAGCCTCGATACATGGGAGCCAAATGTTAGTTTCCTTCCTTTTCAAATTACCTTTTTAGAATTTCTGAATGCGTTCACACCGAAAAGTACTGTTGAGAAGAGTGTCTTCAATTATACTTTGAAGAGAATATGAAACATATGGGAGGAAGATATTGATCCCAAGCTGCCAGAATTATTTTTGTGGAAGGAAAATTCGAATCACTCCAGACCCATACTGCGTTCTTTGCTGCAGGTGTGCCTGCAAAGTCTTTGACGCTATTAAGTTGAATATATTCATTATGACATAAATAGAATTCGGGGAGCTACTTCATTCAGGTTGGAGCTTTGAGTGGCACCATCTTCTGTAGAATCACTCCATTGGGTACGTATCAACACATTTGAAAATGTCAGACTGGGAAGAAGAAGTTTTCTCACTGGGAATTGAACACCTGGTGTGAGAAAATCTAACAGAAAGGTGATGGCAGAGAAAGAAGATTATAATTCGTATTCTTTCTATATAATATAGTCAAGCAACACTGAGCGAAGCCATAGCTCTTCCTCTTAACATTTTTATTTGATACATATTTAATGGCCTTTTGCAATAATCCACAGGGTATGTTTGCATTGAAATAGTAAATTCCTTAGATATGAAGAGATCAAGAGCCTTATAAACTTCATACCATGCAGCTCCATCTGCAGAGAGGTGAGTGGCTAGTGGGGACCGTGAGTCAGGATCTGGGTGTACTGTGGGAAGCAAGGAGTTGGAGGAAAGACCTGAGCAAATTGTTTGTTCTACATTGTGTGCCAGGCACAGCGTTCGGCACTTACAGGTATTATATCACTTGAACTTCACAACATCTTTGTGAGGGCAGAACTACTGTCCCATTTTAGAGATGAGGCAATGGAGTTGAGTGAAATTTAACTAGTAAATGACAAGGGTTAGCTTTGACCCCAAACGTGTCTAACTCCAAAGCCTCGCCTTACCCAGTGTCCCATATTGCACACCCAAGGACCCAGTGTCCCATATTGCACACCCGAGGACCTCAGATGGGCTCTACCCCAGCTTCTCCCTCCCTTTATGGTGGAACTACCTCCAGCCCAGGGAGGTGAAATACATCACTTCAGGTCAAATAGTGAACTCATCTTGAAGGCGGAAGCCGGAACCCAGCTCCCCTGATGGTGGTACAGTTCATTTTCCTCCATGTATCCCTTGTTGCAAGGGCCCCTGGATGTGGGCATTGCAAACCTGCTCTTTGCCAGTGATCTCCAGCTCAGGAAACAGGACTTGCATTTACCCACACACTACAGGCGACTGGAGTCCTCCGTGGCACCTCCCTCTCTGTCACCCCTACAATGGATACATCAGCACGTTCTCTCATCTCTACCTCCAGGAAGCCACTCACACCCCCAGCGCCCCCACTGCTACCTCCCTGCTCTGAGCCGCCACCAGCAGCTCTGGCATGACTGTGATGGCCTCTTACCAGGTACTCATCACTCCCAATGCTCTGTCTTCTGCATGGCAGCTTCAAGAGCATTTCCCTGGCCTCACTCATTCATTCACTCATTCACTCAACAAATATTTCTTAAAGCAGTGCCTGTTTTAAGTGGGAATTCCTTAGTGATAAAAATAAGCCAGAAGCCTCACCTCATAAAGCTTACATTTTAACTAAGGAGAAGTAACCGGGCAACTAGAAAAATACACAAAACATACAGGAAGTTGCATCAAGACACGTCCCAGGAAGAAAAGAAAGTGGGGAAGAGGGTGACATGTTAGAGAGGGGGGACAGTGAGACCGGAGAAGATGACGTGGCTGTGAACACCTTCAGGGAGTGAGGCATGAGCTGTGCACACATCTGGGAGTATTTGAACACCTGGCTGAGAGAACACCAGGGCAAGGCCCTGAGATAGGACAGCACACCACACCGGGCGAGCGTGGTCCAGGAGCAGCAATGTGGCCAGAGGGCGAGAACTGGGAGTTTGGGGTGGGGTGGGGGAAACAGGAGAAGCCTTTAGAGGAAGGCCTTGGGCCAGAGTTACCCCTTGCTCAGCCCCTCACACAAACCAAACATTCTCCTGAGCATTTTGCATTTATTGATTATTCATTCTCACAAATGGACAACCCTCACAATACCATTTTTTTAAAATGCAAAATTGAGATTTGGAGAAGTTCAACGACAGGCCCAAGGTCACACAGAGCTGCCCTTGTCTAATTTCATTGCACTCTCCAGCTGCTTCTCTGTGGATCCGGGTTTGTGCTGTGCCACAAAGTCAGGACGTGGCTTCAGTAAAACATTCTTAGCCATAATGTCAATCGTGGGTTGAATTATGACCTCAGTTCTGAGTTGTAAAGAGCTGCTCAAAGCAAGCCGGGAGCCCGGACTGAAATTTCACCTTGGACTACAGCCAAGGTTGGGCTCTATGCTTCAATTAAGCTGAAAAGACCTGCAGCTCCATTTCCAGGGAGCTCAGTTTCCCTGGCGGAAAATGAGATTGGACTTCACCAACGGGTCTCTGGGTTCGAGGGGCCCTTAGAAGCTATGCAATCCAACATCTGCATCCAGATGAGTGAGACTAGTCCCAAGGAGGAGCCATGACCTGAACAGGGTCACCTACTAGGTCAAAGGCAGAGCTGGAACTCCCAGCCTGGCACCTTCTCCCCAGAGTGCATGCCTCCCTCTATGGCTCCATGGAGGGTGTGAACTGCCCTGCATTGGCTTCAAGGTGTTAATGTAACAGGGAAGACAATGAAAGCTTGGGCAGGGCTTCCAGGTGACTCCTTGAAGGAACCTTCCCCACCAGGCATGATGCTGGCTCCTCCTCGCACCAGGCAGTGAGCTGAACAGTGACTCCCAACTCCCGGACGAGTGCATGACACGTTATACGGCAAAAGTGCGAGCGCGGCTTGATACAGCAGAAGATATGATGAAGTTTAAGATCTTGAGCCGAGGAGCTCATCCAGTGTTATCATGGTGGGTCCTAAATGCACATGCATACCCTTGTGAGGCAGAAGCAGAGGGAGTTTTGAGACAGAAGAGAGGAGGCCATCTGACACCGGAGGCAGAGATCAGAGGGCTGGGGCCGTAAGCCAAGGAATGTGGAACCACCAGAAGCTGGAAGTCGCGAGGAATGGATTCTCCCCCACAGAATCCCCAGGTGGAGCCTGGTCCTGTATGCATCTTGATTTCAGTATTGGCCCAGTGAGACCGATTCCAGGCTCCTGGGCTCCAGAACCACGAGAGAACACATGTCTGTCCTTCGAAGCCACCGAGTTGGTGGCAATTTGTCACAGCAGCCAGAGGAAACCAATAATCTCTTAACTGCTAACTTTTCCATCTTCACCACCTCTTGCCCTGTTCCCTATGCTTTGCTTGGAGGCCTCAGAACCACCGCCTCCCAGCTCTCCTCAGCCACCTCCCTGCAGCTTCCACCTCCTCCTGCTGGTCACGCACCCTTCCCACCCCTCCCACCTCCAGAACCTCCCTTCCCATAAGCCGCTCCCCAGGGCCTCGTCCCATCTGCCGGAGACAACAATGGACCCAAAGCGTCTTCCAGCAGCACCACAAATCTTCATTAAGATCCTAACCATCATCAATGTGCTGGAACCGCTGTGGTCTGTTAGCACGCCTTGGTGGCAGCGTGATGGATGACGGCCCCGCTGCCCTCCCAGCTGCCGGCGCCTGGTGCTGAGTGTCCTGAATGCAAGTGCACGTGAGGGAGCTGCTGGCAGCAGGGAGGACGGGGTTGGCCAGGGTGGAGGTCCGCTGGCCCCTGTCACGCAGTCGGTAGCACTCTCCCTGGGTACTGGGAGGAGACGCCTGGCTAGGGAAGTCCCCTCTGTCCATGCAGAGGGTGTGCATCCAGGCCAGGGGGAACCCAGGCAGGCATACCAGGAAAACTTAGCACATCCAGTTAGGCCTGAAACTCAGATAAATGACAAATAAGTATGTCCCGTGCACTCTCCCGCATGTATTTATACAAAAAGTGTATTCCTTTTGTATCTGAAATACAGATGTAACTGGGTGGCCTGTATTTTTATTTGCTACATCTGGCCACCCTCAACCCGGGCTGGAGCCCCAACAGGCAGCCCTGGACGGTCCCCTCTGTGTGCCACGGCACAGCCTACCCGTGAAAGGGGCATCCGTCCAGGCCACTGAGCACTGCCCTTGGACAGAAGCCAAGGGGTCTGTGGCGTTTGGAGTCCTTGCCCGAATTCCAGGAACCTCAGGTGGGCACACCCAGGTCCCGAAGCTTGGGAAGGCTGGAAGACCTGACCTGCTCCAGGAGCGGTCGTGGAAAGCAAGAGACGCTGCATGACCTTCCTGCAGCTTGCTGATGGGCATGTGCTGCCCACGCAGAGCCCGGAGAGGCCCAGCCTGTCCTGAGGGAGGCACAGAGGATGCTACAGAAATTTCCACCCTGGACTCCCGCTCCCTGCTGGCGTGTCTTCACTGCACCCCCTCCCAGCCCTGGAATCAGCTGCTCATTCCCGACCATCCCTCACCTGCGGCACCCCCAGGCCCATCAGCACAGCTGCAGCTCTCCTGCCCTTTGCTTGATGTCCTCATGGTCTCCACCTTGGACCAGCACCCTCTATACATTTGCTCTGTTCCCCACCACCGCTTTCCTGGCTCCGGGACAGCGCAGGCTAGCCCGACACTAAAGCCCAAACCCACTGGCGAGGCATTTAGAAACCCGAGGTGTGTGTGCCCACCTCCGTCTCCCACCAGCCCACGCCAAGTAGCCAGTGCTGCAGGCACATGGGATGACAAGCTGTTTCTGGAAAGTGACCTGTTTGGATTCCTGCCTCCTACTTCTCTTTGGAATCTGGGACTCAGAAAATTAACAAGGGAAAAGCTTTGGCTAAGCCTTCACCAAGCAACTTAGCGCAGCAGGGCCTAGGAGGGTCTCTATGACACACCAGAGAAGTTTCTCGACCCCCTCCCCAAGGATGAAGATGCTATGGCTTTGGTCCTGCCTGGGGAAGCTGGTGATGGTCAACGTAGAGCCTCCAGGACACCCCTGCCCTGCGCGGGGAGCCCTCTCCCCTCAGCCAGAGCCACAGAGCATTCCGACACTGGTCCATGATGACCCAGCCAGCAAGACATGGGGCTGAGCAAAGCGGTCCAACCTCAGAGCTCCCTCCTCCCTCCATCTTCTCCACTGAACGGACCCTCTGCTGGTCCTCACTACAGGTCATCTGTGGACAAGGGAGGACCAGGGAACCTGTGCTGCTTCTTACGGCTACAGTTATGCATCCCACTCACCCGCAATCTCTGCACCCCGACTCCTCCCCAGCGTTCCCTCAATACCTTCGTCTTCCTGCCCGTAGTAAGGGGAGCTAGGCTGTCAGCCACAAATCCCAAATCTCTGTGGCCTAATGCAGCCGAATCCCCATCTACCAGCCCTGCTTCTGCCGTTCCCTTCAACAGCTCTTTTTATTTTTTATTTTTTTTAATTGCCCTTAATCTCAGGAAGATGCATGAACAGACTTCCCCCGCACTGATCTCTACTTCAGACTGAACTGCACACACATACATCACTTCTGCTCACACTGCATGGGCACAAACACAGCCTGGTGACAAAAGAGCCTGGAGAGTGTGGTCCTGCCGTGTGCACCAGGGGCCAGACAGCACGGTGCTCGTCAGCTCTGGTGGCGCCCACAGTGGGCATGCTCGGCCCAACCCAAGGCTTCAGCCCAGTGGGGAGCACGGAAGGTGGGGGAGTGCAAGCCTCTGACAGTAAAGGCGGGATGCGTTTGAGTCACCTGGATGGCTCAGTCAGTTAAGTGTCTTGATTTTGGCTCAGGTCATGCTCTCAGGGTGGTGAGGTCAAGCCCCGCGCTCAGCTCCGCACTGAGCGTGGAGCCTGCTTGGGATTCTCTCTTCCTCTCCCTCTGCCCCTCTCCTGCTCGTGCTCTCTCTCTCTCTTTCTCATTCTAAAAAAAAAAAAAAAAAAAAAAAAAATATATATATATATATATATATATATATATATATATATATATATTAATTGGGGGACCTGTGTGGCTCAATGGTTGAGCATGATCTGCCTTTGGCTCAGGTCATGGTCCCAGGGCCCTGGGATCGAGTCCCATATCGGGTTCCCTGCAGGGAGCCTGCTTCTCCTTCTGCCTGTGTCTCTGCCTCTCTCTGTGTGTCTCTCATGAATAACTAAAATCTTTTTTTAAAAGAATTAAAAATAAAATATATTAATTAGTTAATTAAGGGGAGGGGGTGTGTGTTTGGCCCTGAGACATGGTTCCAAAGCACCCGTCTTGGAATCAAGATGTGTTTGGAGCCCCAGCCCTTCTACTTTCTACCCTCAGTAAAATATTATTTTTCTTCCTTCTGCTGCAAACTCCATTTCCCAAACCCATAAAACATGGCCCAAAATGTTGGAATATATAGAGCAGTTGGGGGTTAACTAGAGAAACTATGCAGAGTCGAGGACCCCCCAGACCTGGCGTGGAAACATTCCTCTGTCCATACTGAGCCGGGCCAAGTCCGCCTTCTGGCGTCTGCTTGATCCACATAAACACGTTCACTGCGTTAACAATAAACCGGTGGGCGGGGGCCCTCAGACCTCACATCCTATCAAGAGCTGACCAAATAGAAATGACTTAGCAGGCCGGAGAGTTCAATATTATCACTGTTTGACTTTCTCTCTAACAAAACTTTGAAGATGTTTTCCTTTGGTATTAAACCACTTGATCTCAACTCAGGATTCAGTGGCCTCAACCGCCCTGCAGTTCTGCGGTTTGCATGAGTTGGACCAGGATCTGTTGCCGGGTTCTGGCATTGACTCGAGGTGGGCCTTTGAAGGCAGGAAAGAGCCTTGGCTGGCTGGAGCTTCAGGCGCGCCCCAGAGCACCGCGCTTGTGGAAAGAGGCTCGCTGGGCAGAACAGCTTGGCAGGCGTTCGAGACTGTTTCCTTCTTGCCTCATGACCTGAAATGAAACCAGCATAAACCAACAATGTAATCAGAGCATTGAGAGTCTCTCAGAACTGAATCCAATCTATACAATACCCAGGGAGGAATGCTGGGGTGTGAGAGAGGTCAATGTAAACTCTACTAGACACTCAGCCGAGACCCCCTGAGCCCGGTCCCAGGACCTAGGATGGGAGCCTGTGGGGGAATGATGCAGCTGGGTCCATGGTGGTGAAGATCTCGGGTTCTGGAGCGAGGGCACCAGCATCTACCTTCTGGGGTGCTCCTTGTTAGCTGTGTGGCTGGGATCACATAGGCTCCCTCCTCCCTCTGTGAGTGAGGACTCCCATTTCTAAAACGGAGCAAAATAGTACCTGCATCATCATGTCAATGTGAAGATTTCATGAAAGAAATTCAGGAAACTTTTCAAGGGGCACCTGGGTGACTCAGTCAGTTAAGCATCTGCCTTTGGCTCAGGTCATGATCTCGGGGTCCTGGGATTGAGTCACGTGTCAGGCTCCCTGCTCAGTGAGGAGCCTGCTTCTTCCTCTTCCTCTGCCCCTCTCTCCTGCTCATTCTTTCTCTCTCTCTTTCTCTCTCTCTTTCTCTCAAATAAATAAAATCTTTTCTAAAAAGTAGCTGGCATTTGGCAACTATACAATGAAATTAGCTGTCACTATTATTGTTTTTATTACCATTATTATCACAAGACGTGTCTCTGTTTGCTTACTGATGGTCTCCCTGAAGAGAGTCAGCGATCTGACTTGCCCCAGATCTTTGCTAGATCCCAGAGGTGGAGAAACCTTCTTGCCCTGGAGCTGCCCACAGTCTACTCCAGGAACAATGGAAGTAGAGAAGATTCTGTTTTGATCCAAGTAACTCAAGACCATGTGACAGCACAGATGTGAGCCCCTACCCTAACCTGTGGGCATGTTGCTGCCACACTTTTTTAGCCTGAAAAGACCTGTGGTTGCTCTTGAAGGAAACGCACAAGCCCCAGGGTCCCTGTGTACAAGGGGAGGGAACAGATGGCACGTGGATGGGCTGATTGGAGGAGGCTTAGTGATGACTATGAACATGGACACAGATCCAGGGTGTCTGCTGCCACCAACCCTCTAAAGGTAGACCAAGAATACAACACTCTTAAAACTAGAAGACATTTCCAAGGAGGAAGTGGGTGCCTTGGAAGGTTCCAAAGAAACACTCACTGTTTTTGAGACCAAGATTTCCCATGTACAAGCTGTACAACTATAGAAAGTTACCTAACCTCTTTGAAAGTCATTGTTTTATACATGAATGAGAGTAATAATACAGCATAGCCTGCTGTAACAATTACACTAAGTGATGTTTGGTTATTTGTTTCTTTTTTTTAACCACAGTTGGTTCCACACCACAAAGAGTGTTAAACATATATCAACATGGTACAACAGGAAAAGTAAATCAACAATAAAGGGGAGAAACCAGGAATAAGAAGAGAAAAGGCAGGGGAAAGACGAGTCCATAAAACTCTATTCCATATGATCTTGGACCAGAGGTGAGTGATTTTTGCTCTGAACTTTCTAGTGACCAAGACAAAGAGAGAAACCAGGTCATTTGCAAAATTAGTGGTGTCCCTAAGATCCAAACAGGCTGTTGTTCACAAGTGATGCATTTGTTCTAAAATTCTTAGCTTCTACAAAAAAATGTCCCTAGCTGCTATTAACTGTTAGCACTACATGACTGTTGCCATCATCATCATCTTCATCATCATCATCATCATCACCTACTAACATGGTGGTTTGTTTGTTTGTTTTAATTTTCTATATTTTATTTTCTCATTTATAGTTGGAATTTTCACAGAACAGATATGAGTACTGCTCACTTTTTAAACAAAAAAGTACTGATTTGGAGATATTAAATGATACCACCCTCTTTACCCAAATAAAAACTGGAAGTTGAGATCCAACACCTATTCCAGACAAAATGTTGTAACAAGGTGGTTTTCAAGGTAAATGTGAACTCAATTTCATGGCCAAAGTCAGAAAATTTTTAATAAAAGAGTATAAAATAAAGCATAACTGAACAAAACAAGTATATTTGTGAAACATTTGCTTCAATTGTCATGTAAATAGAGAGAAAGACCTGGATCATTGCTATAGACTGAGGGTGTCCCACCAAATCTCCACCCAGAATTCACCTGTGGAAGCCCTAACCCTCAGTGTGGGCTTTATTTAGAGATGTGACCTTTAGGAGATAATTAAGGTTAAATGAGGTCAAAAGGGTGGTGCCCTGACCCAATGGCATTAGTGTCTTATGAGAAGAGACACCAGAGAGTTGGCTTGCTCTCTCCCTATCACATGAGGACACAGAGGGAAGGCAGCTGTTTACAAGCCAAGAAGAGAGCTCACACCAAAAACCAACCCTGCTGGCACCTTGATCCTGGACTTCCCAGCCTCCCAAACTGTGACATCATAAATTTCTGTTATGTAAGTCCCCCCCCAGTTGTGGCATTTTATTGTGACAGGCTGAGCAGATTAAGACAGCTGTGATCTAAAGGACACTGTTTAGTGTCTTCCACGTTCAAAGAAGCGTGGAAGCTGCAGAGCAGATCAGCCCATCACCTGACCATCTTGACTGTCCCATCTGTTTAGTAGTCATCCAAGTGATTGACTACCTTTGAGCCAACATGGAAACTCCGAAGCTCACTCCTTCCTTGGCACTTAGTCTCTCATGGTGTGAAAAAATTCTTCCTTTGAGCTGAGATCTCTCACCCTGGGATTTCCATTCACCAAAACAATACCACACATGCTGAAGCAAGTGTTTTTCTCCCCACTTATCTATTTTGATGTTTTATTTGAATTTTCTCAGGGCCTTCCTCTTTGTAGACCTCTGGCCTAACCCCTGGTAGAGTTGAGGGAAAAACAGAAGCGCACAGGGTACAAACCTGGCATCTCAAGAAAGAGCCATGGATCTGATCTGGGGGCTCACCGGGTGTGAACCGAGAGAACAAAGCAGAATTATGTTTCAGATGGAAGCACAGTAGCTGAATGCACAAGGTGAGCAAATATCAAGAGGGTCTGCTTGAATGGTGGTCAGAAATCAGCACTGACAGAGGGACCACTTCATGGTCAAAGATAGAAAGTAGCCCATGATCTGGAGAAAAGTGAGAGGTGAGGCCTTCCAGCAGATATTTTTCTCAGTTAATTAGAAGAAGAAAATTCTTAAAAAATAAACAACTAGTGGCACCTGAAAAGGCTGCCTTCTACACAGTGAGCGTCCACTCGGAAAGAGGCAGTGTGGCGTAGGGAAAAGAACATGGGAATTAATTCAAATTTCTTTCAGAGGAATTAAGTAATTAATCATTGCAATCAATTAATTGCTCCCACTTACTAGCTGTATCATCTGAAACAAGTCACTCGACTTCTCTAATGCTGTCTCCTCATCTACAGAATTGATGCAATGATCCTCCATCTGTCTCTGACAAGGTTATTTGACATGGGACATAGGGACTGGGGGTGGGTGGGTATTGCATTATCTGTAAAGGATCGTACTAAGGGAAGAAGGGATTGGGTGTTCAAGTAAGAGCTGGATAAAAATGGCCACCTGTGGCACCTGGGTGGCCCAGTGGTTGAGTGTCTGCCTTCGGCTCAGGTCGTGATCCTGGGGTCCTGGAATCAAGTCCCACATCAGGTTCTCTACAAGGAGTCTGCTTCTTCCTCTGCCTATGTCTCTGCCTCTTTCTGTGTGTCTCTGATGAATAAATAAATAAAATACTTTTTAAAAATGACCATCTGTTGGGGCTGTAACAGCAGAAATGTCTGTCCTGTTGGAAAGGATCTGCAAACTCCCCCATAGGTCTCCCATCATGAGAAGCCATGCGCTGCTCAGTTTGAGCTCACCTGGACTAGGTCAGTCCATCACCTCATTTCTTCTGCCAGCAAGATTCCCAAGTCATGGCCATTTCAATTTCTATACCAATTTAAGTTGCTTTCCTTGTGAGCAAGCCCTTATAAAGCCTCCTATTTACCAACTCAAACTCACTTTTTAAAAATTACTCTGCCAAGAATTTTGCACTTGTCACCAATCTTAGTGACAAGTTTCTCAAAAGGACTGGTACACTAACTAAACAATTTCATGATAAAACTTAAATTCAAATGCCATAAAAAGAAAAGTGGGCTGCTGTAGAATCAGTTTTTCTGGATGTGAAAGCTCAGCTCTATCATCATTTATTCATTATGATATCTCAAGTGAATTTATTCTCCAAGCCTCAGTCTCTATATCTGTTAAATAGGTATAAAAAATAACCAACCTTGAAAGTCTGTGAAGATTATCGTGGTAAATTTATTAAGTTGTGCAGATTATAGACAACTCATATCAGACACCTATTATAGTACTTGGTTCACAGTAGAATTCACAAATTTTTAATTAACTTTTATTAAATTATACTACATATATGAAAAGTGCTCAACTTTTAAGTGTACAGCTCAGTGATACCAAAATGATTGCATGTATATCAAAGTGAATGTATCTGTGTGACCAGCATCCAGATCAAAAAATAGAATATTACCAGCACCCAGAAGTCTTCTTCACACCTCCTCTGGATGCTGCCCACCCCCCAAGGGAGCCAACATCTTGACTTCTCTCACCATAGGTTCGCTTTGCCTGTTTTTGAACTCTATGGAGGTGGAATCATACAGTACGGAATCGTTTGTGCCTAGCTTCTTTGGCTTGGCATTTAATTTGTGAGATGGTATTATATGTAGGTGTAGTTTATCCTCAATATATTTTATTATTATTTTTCAGTTCTGTTTGTGGGTTGTCACTGTAAAACAAAATGGCTATCAGGGAAGACTTCCAAACGGCTAAACTGTGATTGCACCAAATGATGGCTGCAGTTCAAAAAACCACTAGTTTGATATTTTGAATCACAGGATGATTCACTAAGTTTCCCTAGAGCATAATACATAATATGTGCACATCCTTTATAATAAATGAAATAAACCAAGCTGTCGCAGCCAACAGCTTAAATAAAAGCAGGCATATATCAAAACCTCCGTGGACTCCAAGAAGAAAGATTCAATTAGAATCAGGAGAATACACGTTGCCTATGCAAATAGATAAGCAAAGAATAGACATTTTCTCTGAAGTCACCAATGGAGTTGTAAGGAATGCGCAGGCGTGATACATAGTGAATGGAGCATAGACAGTGATGGAACTGGTATGGAGCTCTTAGCATCTGCCGGTGCAGGGTGTGATCCTGAACAAGATACTTCACTTCTCTAAGCCTCAACATCTTCATCTGCAAAATTAGGATAATAGTATCTACCTCTTAAGTTTGATTGGGGGGATCCCTGGGTGGCGCAGCGGTTTGGCGCCTGCCTTTGGCCCAGGGCGCGATCCTGGAGACCCGGGATCGAATCCCACGTCGGGCTCCCGGTGCATGGAGCCTGCTTCTCCCTCTGCCTGTGTCTCTGCCTCTCTCTCTCTCTGTGACTATCATAAATAAATAAAAATTTAAAAAAAAAAAAGTTTGATTGGGAAACAAAATTCAATAGAATAATTGTGTGAGATATAAAGTAGGTGCTTATATAATTAAGTAATGAGGAAAATGTGACCCTCTGCCCTGTGCTCCAAACTTGATTTGAATGTCTCTAAATAAATGGGCATTTCGAGGGCAGGATTTGAAACTTACTTATCTCCAGATCCCAAGTGCTTAGTGCGGGGGGACTAGAAGTACATGTTGATCTGAACCTTGCTTATCACAAGGTAGATGTATGGTTGCGCTTATGTACTTGGAGGGAAGACTGACCCTAATGTCTAGTCATACTCTTGTATGTCAGCTATTGTGCCAGTGACCTTGCAAAATGGTAATGCACCTGCATTGTTCTGTCATTCAGTATTGATAATAATTCCATAAAACAGATTTTTATAGATGAAGAACCAAACTTTCGAAGGTCATTTATCAGTTACTTTAGGATCAGGATTGGGATCAGATGGGTATCCTTCCAAATGCTGAGCCCCTTCCACTCACCATGGTTCCTCACCATCCCTTGCCATCTTTTTTGCCCACACATTAGTTCAGTTGCTTCTTCACTTATTCATGTAATCAATCAATCAACAAGTATTTATAGAGCATCCCCCATATGCCAGACTCTCTACTCATATAAAGATGAGAAAAGACAAATGAAGTCTCTACCCTCATGAAGCTTACATCCCAACTGGGAAAAGTTAAATGAATAAGATTCAGATAGTTGATCTCTGAAATACATAAATAGGGAAATATAATTCAGGTCAGGGCACCTAGTAGGAAGGACGGTCCCGCAGAGGTGACATCCAAGATGAGACCTGAGGAATGTCCTCTGCAGTGGATCCAGCTGGCACTTCCTCCTGTCCTGCTACAACACTCTCAGTTGTTACTGAAATTGACCCACGAAATATTCTAAGCCATCCCCAGGCATCCTGTGGGGAACAGTTTTGAAAGCTGGATTTACAGATCAGTAGGAACAGATCCCAGTCGGCCTCCCTGCCAAAGTCCCGTCAGCGCTTACAGATGGTTTTCACAGATTGCTGCTTCCCTATCTGTCTGGTCTGGCCCTCTCCACTCAAGGGAACAAACAGTCTATGTGGATGGAGGTGGATGATTGGGAAGAACTTCCCAAGCATCTTTAATGCAGCAACTAACCCCTCTGCTTTTCACCTCTGCAGGAGCCCTTGACTTGTCTTCTTTTATCTTCCTGCACCTCTCTGTCTCCAGAAGGAAAAGAACCGCCAGACAGAATTTCTTCTTTGTTCCAAGACTTGCACTTAACATACGTATCTGAAAATGTCTTCAGTTATGGAATCCTGGAAATTACATTCTCATGTTTTGTGACTGAGTCTTATACATGGTCACAAAGATGGTAATTGATCTTTACAGAAGCATTTTTTTGTAAAGGCTGCGAGCTTTTGTCCATCGCAAAAACATCTGAAGGCAATATTCTCACCACTGAACGTGTCATGCAATGCTAGGCTGCTGTAAAAGAAATATTGGGTGCAAAGAAGATGAGTGTTAGTTATGAGGGAGAAACAGCCTGGGGGTTGATGTCAGAAAGATCTGGATTCTAAATCTGCTTCACCACAGCACTGTGATTTTTTAAGGAATCATTCAATGTCCCTAAGCTTCTATTTCCCCGTCTGCATATGAGGCTAATGATACCTAGAGAGGTTTAAAATAGGAAGGAAAAGGGTTGCTCCTAGCTAGAGCATACAGTGTGACAAATGTGTCTAAAAGAGAGAATGACAGACATAAGGCAATATTGACATTGGAAATTTACAATGATCCAAGGTCTGGCCATCAGTTTTACGACAATTACATGATTTTACAGCCCACACCAAAAGCCCACCTATCTCTCAGGATGGAATCACACTTACCAAGCTCACTGGAGTGACCAGAATGCCAACTTTTTTTAAATAATAAGAGGACTCTAATTGTAATAGAAACCTCAAGATCACATCAGCATGACCGCTGCTTATCGCCCCATGGGAAAGCACAGAGGAAGCCAAATTATAATCAAGAGGTCAATGGATGGACATGAAACCAGAACAAGAATTAGATGAAACACCTGTTACAAGGCATCAGGGACAGCGTGGGCATTGGTACAGAAATATTCACAACTCCTCTCCCTAGACACCACGTTTTTGGGCACTGTAAGGTTTGCCTCTACACTCTTCAGCTTTCCAAAGCCCTTTCCAATGACTTCATTCTCTTTCTTGGAAATGTTAACATGTTCAAATGAGTTTCTTCAAATCTTTTAGACCCAGAAACATTTTTCTGTTGGAGACAACTTTGCATTGCCTTGTTCTGATCTCCTGGTGTTGACTTTATAATTTAGCTTTCAGGAGGCAATATTCATTCCACCCACAACTATTCAAAGGGTTGCTAGGAATAGTAAATGACATAGATTTCATGTAGTACCTGGAAAATAGTAGGTGTTTAAAAAGCTATTTTGATGATGGTGGTGGCAATGGTGGTGGTGATTTTGTGCCTTGGTCAGAATACAGTTGTGCTTCAAATCAGGGAATAGTTCAAAAGGAAAGCAGCAAATGTAAAGAGCAGGGGATATGTAAGTTGGAACTCATGGTCACTTTTTGATTCTTTCTTCAAATAACAAATCCTATCTCTTAACCCGGAAACTGAGCATGTGACTTAAGACTTGCCATAGAACCCCAGCCCTATAGCAACAGAGACTAGTAGACAAAGGAGGCATATGACCAAAACAAGCCAAAAGGCGTCCTTTGCAAGTCCTTGTTGGGATGCTGGGCTCTTGTACTCTAATATTTTGGACCTTCTCAGAGGGTAGGGAGAGCCCACATTGCTGTGGGTAAGACAGGATCCACTGAAGGAAAAGAAAAATCCCGTCATCTTGAGAAAAGGTAGATCATTGAGCAAGAAATAGTGTATAGGAAGATAGAGCTTCTTTCTATTCTTTGAGGCTTGTCCTTGGGTCTGTATAGAATGGACCAAACATTTAGTCTGAAACAAAGATTAAAGAATAGGCAGCAGCCCTGACGCAGCCTTGATTGGTGGCCTTAGCAGCCACAATCGGTGAAGGATTCTAAGGGAAAGGAGCATCTTCCCTTCAGTGGTGTAAACTCTTAGGGCTGATCTCAGCCTCCAATCCAGAGCCCCCTCCACTTCTCACACATGCAGGCAGATTCACCCTTCACTGTCAATCCCCAAGGATTCAGTTTGATGTTATAAAGTGTGTGGCTAATTCTCTTCTCCAGTTGCCTCACATATAATGACACTCAGTGCATTTATGCAGATTGATTTGTGGCTATGATTTTGTCTTTCTATAGATAATCCAGAGGCTGCAGACATGGATATTTCAGTCTAAAAACATAAAACCTATGTGCCAAGAGATGAATCTTAGTATAATTTTACTACATTATGAAAGGCAAAGTGCTTGTTTAGTAAAGAAGGATGTATTTAGGAGTGAAATTACTTTCTTAAAGCATCCAGAAGGCCCATCATGTGGACAAAAGATCCATTGTGCTGTATGAAACCTGAAGGAGAAGAATTAGAACTGACAGATAGTTGTTACTCAACGGTGGATTTTTATCTCATCTTAAGGTAAAAATGTTCACGTCTCTATTTGTCTCTAAAGGACAAAGAATGAGTCCAGTGCCTTCCCTCCTCACCTTTAAATCCTGCAAAAGTTCTCTGAAGAACACAAATAGAAGTTTCAAGAGGTGACAAGCTGAAGAGCAACAAATGCACCAGAATCACTGAGGGAGGCCCCTAACTCTTGTGCTGTTATCATGGGCAAGTACCCTACAAGAGCCTTACAGACTTCTCACTTAATCTGCACAAGGACCCAAGGAGATAGGTACCCTCATTAGCCCCATTTAAAGATGAGGGAACAGGCTTAGAAAGGGCAACTAACTTAACAAAATAACTAACTGAGTAACTGGACAAACCAGGAATTGATATTAGGCCTGTCTGAGGCCTTAACCAGTAAATCAGAACTATATACATGTTCTGGGGTAGTTTTCAGTTTTTTGAGCCACTTTATGAAATGTTTCAAGGAAAATAAGTGCTACTGAGGATCACCAGGCCATGAAGAAGAGTATTGTCCTAAAAAAGGAAGAAAGGAAGGAAGGAAGGAAGGAAGGAAGGAAGGAAGGAAGGAAGGAAGGAAGGAAGAAGAAAGAAAGAAAGAAAGAAAGAAAGAAAGAAAGAAAGAAAGAAAGAAAGAAAGAAAGAAGAGGAGGGGAGGGGAGGGGAGGGGAGGGGAGGGGAGGAGAGGAGAGGAGAGGAGAGGAGAGGAGAGGAGAGGAGAGGAGAGGAGAGGAGAGGAGAGGAGAGGAAGAGAAAGAAAGAAGAGAAGAGGAGAGGAGAGGAGAGGAGAGGAGAAGAGAAGAGAAGAGAAGAGAAGAGAAGAGAAGAGAAGAGAAGAGAAGAGAAGAGAAGAGAAGGAAAATGGACGAAAAAGAAAAAGTAAAAGAAAAAGAAAGATGTTGCCCTGAAATCCAGCCAACAAGAGTGCTAAGTGATGTCCACCCAAGAGCGATGCTGGCTAGCCTCCATGGGGATACCCCACCAACTTCCATGTATATTTCTTTCCAAATGTTTGTTTTGTTGCTTGTATATGTGTGCTCATAAGAACCTTGAAGAGCTAGATTTCTTTCAGAGATGTAATGAGGAAAGAACAGGAAAGACGTAGTATGCAAGGAGGCCCTTGCCAGGACACCGGAAGCTGCTAAAGCTTGCACAAAGCAATGAGCAGAAATGTCTGACAGTACCATCTGAGTCCAGGAGGCCAGCTAGAGTTTTCACATGAGAGTAATTATTTGGGGACATCAGGAATTCTATAATATTTCTGTCACATCCCTCCAAACAGAAGCAGTTACTCTTCAGGGACTAGATGTCACATTTTGTAAGCCAAGGTCTTGCTCAGTACAGAGAATTTTGTATCACCCACTCACAAAATTTTGCTATCATCAAATAGCTTTCAATATAAAGTCAAAATGTCTTAATTTAACACATACAATCCACATGTTTACCTCCTACCTCCCTCACCCTTTCTATGTATCTATTCTTGGCCCCAGCCACACCAAGCTGCACATGGTTCTGGAAACAAATCTACTGTTTTGTCTTTCTACTTGTCTTTAATGTCCTCTTGCCCTTTTCCTTACTAAAATCCCATTCATTTTTCAAGATGTAGGTCAGTCATATGTGGGCCTCCCTGGATCTTTGCCTACATGGTCTAGTGTTCTCCACTCTACCTACCCATAAATATCCTGTTTGCATCTACATGGAAGCATATAATTCACAATGAACTCTGTCTATTATCCCCCATCACCACCACTGCTTCTACCACCATCAGAGTGAGTAGAGGGAAAACACCATCTCTTCACTGACTTTGTAGTCACTGGAGTTTAGCATTGCAAATGATCCGAAAACTAAACAACGTTAATTTTTAGTTCAGTTCCTAATAAGTTTTTCTGTTCTAGTTCAAAGTCAGGTGGAGCAAGTACACAACTGAAGACACCCATGGAAAGTAGCTAGAACTCATGGTACATCTATGTGAGACTGTGAAGTAAAGAGTAAGGAGTAGCATCCCCTGGCCTGGTTATGTGTCCATAACCCAGAAGTGGGGAACAGGGCACAAATCGAAAAAGGTCCAAAAGAAATCCTCTAGTTCTGGCTTGAGGAACAGGAAAGGGAACTCCTAACACTTGAAGAGAGTATCGAAATCCCTGGATTTGCTGCCTCAGCCTCCAAGCAATCCCATGGCTGCAGAGACAGTAGCAATAGCAGACTCCAAGGGTAAAGATTTTATTCCAAACAGGTAAGAAGACCCCGATGTCTTTTTTTTCTCTCTCTCTGGTTCTCTTACCACTTGATCCTGAATGTGGGAACAATTACAGAGTCGTATGACATAACAGGATAACTAAAACACAAACTTTCTACCCAGAGAACAAAACCAGGAGACCCAAAGAAACAGAAAATACCAGAGAGACAAGAGAGAGGAACTTGGGAAAGCAACTCCCCTGTTGTTTCTAAACTCTGCGCCTCACCCCTGAGCTGCACGGGTAATGATCTTATCCTAAACAGCATACCAAAAAATTTGAGAACTGAACTAAAAGAGACACCATCACCCAGACCCCAGAAAGACCACTGGGTGGGGCACATGCACAGCACAGATCCAAATTCTCCTACAAAGGATCTGAAAACTAAATTCGGTTATAACCACAGCCCACAGAAAGTGGTTTGGAACTTACAGACTAAATCTAGCCAGGTTGAAAGCCTGCTAAAACAAAAGAATAAATATTCTCCACAAGATTTAAACAAGATCTAGTGTCGAATAACATGGTACTCAACATGTCTGGGATATAGTTCAAAATTACTCTGCAAATGAAGAACCAGGAAAATCTCAACTCACGTGAGATTTTCAACCCAAAATCAACAGAGTCCAATGTCAAGATCATATAGGTGTTGGAATTATCTGTAAAGACTTTAAAGTGGCTGCTACAAAAGTGTACCAGCAAGCAGTCATAACTCTCTTGAACCCAGTGGAAAAATAGAACGTCTCAGGAAAGTTGTAGAAGGTATAAAGAAGAACTGAGAAGCATAGAAAAATAAAGTGAGAAAATAGAAATACACTGAATCAGCTAACTAGCAAAACAAAGATGACATAGGAAGGAGTTAATAAACTAGATGAATAAAATTTATCTGGGGATGCCTGAGTGGCTCAGTGGTTGAGTGTCTGCCTTCAGCTCAGGGCATGATCCCAGTCTGGGGATCCAATCCCACATCTGACTTCTCCCTCTGTCTATGTCTCTGCCTCTCTCTCTTTGTCTCTCATAAATAAATAAATAAGATCTTTAAAAATGTATATATAAATAAAATGAAATGAAATTCATCTAATCTGAATAATGGAGAGAAAAAAAACTTAAAAAAAATGACCAGAACCTCAGGAATCTTTGAGATAGTAAGCATCTAACATGTGTGTCATTAGAGTCCCAGAAAGAAAGAGTGCATTGCTAAAAAATGTTTAAAGTGAGATAGCTGAAAAATACCCAAAATCTGACATGCATCTACATATTTGAGAAGCTAATTGAATCCTAAGTAGAATAAACTCGAAGAAATCCATACCCAGACACATCATAATCAAATTATTGAAAA
Source organism: Canis lupus dingo (assembly GCF_003254725.2). Taxonomy (NCBI): domain Eukaryota; kingdom Metazoa; phylum Chordata; class Mammalia; order Carnivora; family Canidae; genus Canis; species Canis lupus. The sequence continues at coordinate 8,590,321 of NC_064259.1, read as the reverse complement.
CTAAACACAAAGAAAGATCTTAAAGGCAGTTGGGAAAAAAAAATGCATTACCTAGAGAGAAAATGATTCAAATGATTGTGAATTTTTCATCAGAAACCATGGAAGCCAAATCAAGTAAAAGAACATTTTTAAAGTGCTGAATAGGGATCCCTGGGTGGCTCAGCGGTTTAGTGCCGCATTCCGCCCAGGGCGCAATCCTGGAGTCCTGGGATTGAGTCCCACATCAGGCTCCCTGCATGGAGCCTGCTTCTCCCTCTGCCTGTGTCTCCACCTCTCTCTCTCTCTCTCTCTCTGTACTCTCATGAATAAATAAATAAAATATTTTTCTTTAAGTGCTGAATAAAAAGAATTGTCATGAGCAAGGGGTAGTGGAAGGGGAGGTGGGCAGGGGATGGGGTGACTGGGTGACGGGCACTAAGGAGGCCACCAGACTGGATGAGCACTTGGTATTATACTATATGTTGGCAAACCAAACTTCAATAAAAAAAGATACACAAAAAAAGAATTGGAGCATATAAATATGCTTGGCCTTTAAATAATTCTTCACAATATTTCAATATCCAATGGTTGCAATAATGAATAATTACTATCCATGTTCAAATTAAGTGGAAATTAATAAACACTTCTGGTAATAAAATTCTAAGTAACAGAAAAATAAATAAATAAATAAATAAATAAATAAATAAATAAAAAATAACATTGTTGAATGAAATCCTACCTCCAGAAAAAAAAAAAAACCCTCAGAAATGAAGATAAAATACAATCATTCTCAGATGATAGAAAACTCAGAGCATTCATTGGCAGCAGACCAACTCTAGAAGAATTGTTTAAAAAGTTCTTCAGACAGAAAAGAAATGAGAGCAAAAGGAAAAACAACAGAGAAAGTAATATCTGAATATCTGAGTAAGTGTAAGAGATCATTCTTCTCTCCTAAAGTTCTTTAAAATACATTTGACAGTTGAAAGCAGAAATTATAGGATTGATAAGTTTGTAAAGAATATTGATATAATATTTAAGACTATTATAACATAAAGGGGAAAGGTTACGTATAGTGACATAATTTCTACATTTTGCTTGAAGTGATAAAATACTGATTAAGAGTATACTGTGAAAAAATAAGTGTGAATATTATAATATCTAAAGCAAGTATTAGTAAACTATGGTCCACAGGCCAAATCCAGCAAACCATCTATTTTTGTAAGTGAAGTTTTATTGGAATACAGCTATGATCATTCACTCACATACTGTCTGAGGCTGCATTCACACTATAATGGCATAGTTGAGTAGTTTGCAAAAAAAAGCCATATGGCACGCAAAGCCTAAAATAGTTACTGTCTGATCCTTTACAAAAAAAAAAAAAAAAAAATTGGCCAACCCCTGCCCAAGAACAAACACTTTTAAAAATTACATAAAGAGATATACTAAAGGTCACTACAGATAAATTAAATACTAAAAATTGTACAAATAACCCAAAAGAAGGCAAGAAAAAGGGAAATGAGGAACAAAAAATAGAACAAACAAAACAAATAGCAAAAGGAAAGGCATATATCCTAATATTGATAATTACATTAAATATAAAGGGTCTAAACATACCAATTAAAAGACAGATATTTCCTGAATATATGGAAAAGAAATGATCCAACTGGCAAAAACTGACAGAACCCAATATAAAAATACACAAATCCATAATTATAATTGGCAATTTCAACACTTGGTTCAATAATAGATGGAACAAGTTGGCAGACAAATAGCAAGGATATAGAATAACTGAATAACACCTTCAACAAACTGGATCCAACTGACATTTATAGAGCACTCCACTACACAGTAGGGGAATACATATTGTATTCAAATATGTATGGAACATTCACCATGATAGACCTTACCAAATGTCATCAAACAAACCACAATAAATTTAACTGCATTGAAATCATATAAAGAATGTTCTCTAACCATAATGAAATTAAGTCAGAGATCACAACAAAAAGATAACAGAAAAATCCCCAAACACTTGAAAACTAAAAATGCACTTAGAAATATGGGTTAAAGGGGAAGTCGCAGAGAAATTAGAAAATATTTTTAACTGCACAAACATTAAAATACACCATATTATAATGTGTGGGATGCAGTTAAAACAATGCTTGGAAGGAAAGTTATAGCATTAAATGTTTACATTTAGAAAAAGAAGTTCCCAAATCAGTAACTGAAGTTTATACTTTTAAAAAGCTAAAAAAAACAAAATAAACTTAACAGAAGGAAGGAAATAAAAAAGATAACATCAAAAATCAGTGAAACTGAAAGCAGAAAGTAGAGAAAATTGATAAACTTGTTTTTTTTAAAAGATTGATAAAAATGATAAACCTGTAGCAACTCTCTCTCTCTCTCTCTCTCTCTCTCTCTCACACACACACACACACACACACACACACACACACACAAAGACACAGATTACTGATAACAGGAATAAAATGGGGAATTTTAATACATACCTTTCCAATCTTAAAAAAAGGATAATAAGACAACACTATGAACAGTAATATGAACATAAATTCAACAATCTCTGTGAAATGGACCAATTACTTGGAAGTCACAAATTACCCAAAACTTATATGACTATTTAGGGAAACTAAATAGTCATATAAATATTAAATTAATCAAATTTGTAGTTTAAAACCTTCCATGAAAGAAAAGTCCAGGCCCAGAAGATGTCTCATAAATTTCAGAAAACATTTAAAGAAGAAACAATACCCATTCTACACAATCTCTTCCAGAAAATAAAAGAGGGAATATTCACAACTCATCTTCTGAGACAAGCATTACCCTGATACTAAAACCAGATGAAGACAGTATTTAAAAAGGAAATTAGTGACCAATAATCCTTTGGAAAATAGACTCAAAAATCCTTAACAAAATGTTAGCAAGCCAAATCTTGGAATATATAAGAAGAAGAATACACCATGATCAAGTGGAATTTATGTCATGAATGCAAAGTTTATTCTATATTCAAAAATGAACCAGTGTGAACAACTGCATTAACAGGCTTAAAAAGAAAAGACACACAATTGTATTGCAAAAAGGCAAAATTCAGAAAGCCATGCAGAGGAGAAACATTTACCTAGGAAAACAATAAACTAGCAATTACATTTTTACAATGAAATTTTGCGGTATTATTTCCTCCTGGAATTCTTTGAAACTCCTCACATGAAATACCAACTGAACACACCACTGCTGCATTTCTCCAAAAAGGCATTTCCTTTGAAGAGACTTTTCAAAACCTTGGCCAATGGCCTGTATCTCATTCAGGCCAGACATTATATGCAACGATTATCCTTGACCTCTTTCCTACTAAGAGGAAGTTGACTCTCAGTTTTATAGTAAAGTGGGAAAAAGATGTATGCATGAGTGTGTCGTCTTCAAGGTGGCAAGAGAGACTTTAAAAGGTGATGCACACATTCTAGGTGATTCTTCCTTCATTATTGAGCTCAGCTTATATTTGCTACGTCAAGGACACTAAATTTCAAAGCTTCAGTGTACTCCTTCAATGTTCGGTGTAACACATTTCACAGCTCCTCAACTCTCACGTGATCTAGAGCTCCACAGCTCCTCTGCTTTCGCCTCTGCTGGATGCAACTGGCCTCCTTTCAGCTGTTCTTCCTTCCAACCAGATTAGAATGAAGAAGGGATAAAGAGGAAGGAGAAAAGGTCTAGTGGAGGTGAAAAAATGGAAGGTTAGGAACAGGAGAGAGAATCTTTAACCCACATGTATTTTAATTGAACAGTTCTGCGAGTTTCATCCCTATAAATCCATAAAGAAGGGACATCTGCTTTAGAGTAGTTTTGCAGCAATAGTCGTGGGGACCCATGGTGTTACCTTCTAATGAACTTCTTATGAGTTCTCTCTGGTTGCTAGGTATGTGTGAAACATTCTTTCCTTGGGTCAGAGATTTTATTACCTCTCCAATGGCCAGTATTTCACTATAATAACTGATGGAAAACATTTGTGCAATATTCAAAGGGCTGACTGAATAACTAGCTTATAACAGCAAGCCACATTTTTGGGGAGAAATCAGAGTAGCCGCTCCTTTCCAAATAGCCCAGATGAGAGCATCAAAGTAGCAGGGTAAAGATGCCAGTCCTAGAGAAGCCAACTCAGGACCACCAGCCTCCAAAGCCAAAACACCCAAGAGATCGAGTTTACCCCCAAGATGTGTTTTGCCAGTCTATTCACCAGGACCTTCAGCAGCAAGTGGAGACAGAAGCTTTCTGGATCCTGGGAGAGCCAAAGAATTCTATTTGGCCAAGCTTTGGGTGTTGTGGTTAATCTTATTTGTCTTTTCCTAGAGCCAGTAACTACAGCTCGAGGGTAGAATTTATTGGATTTTAAGTTGAGACCGAGAGATCAAGATTAGCTTTGCCATACTAGCAAAGGAAGGCACGAAGAAACAGGAGAGAAACAGTAAAAATGCGTCAGTAAGAAAAAAGGAGGAAAGAAACAAGCTACTGATTGTTTAACACTTAGAGTAAATGTTTGCCTGTGTCCTAAGGGTTTTACTTATGACAGCTCATGGTTGTGGTCAAGATAAGACTGAATGAATGTTGTTCTCTTATGACTTCTCTTAGAAAAGTAAACTACTCAAACCAGAAGGACCTTAGAAATTGGGTGCCTTTCACCTGATTTTTTTATCAGCAGAAACCTTCACTGAAATGACATCATCAAGAAACTCACTATAAAAGCAGATAAAAATGTGACTATGATCCAAGAGGATATCAGCCCCCTTAACAAATGGGGAGTTGATAATAGACTCAGACAAGAGCTCAGAGTGCTCTGGGTCCATGTTCTTCCTATGACATAACACCACCTCTTTGGGGAGTTTGAATGCACCTTTCTGGACTTGTGTCACATTTCTCCAATAAGATCACAAGCTTTGATGGCAAGTTGCAAATCTCATACTTCTTTTTGTCCCTCACTTCATATAGACAGGGACTGACACACACTCCAAGACTCAAAATATATCTGTAGACAAACTCTGGGGATCTTTAGTAATGCACATAGGTAAAGAGCAAATGTAAAGTTGTGCTGGGGAGGGGGGATAATGCTTCTATCTGAGTGAGCTTCCACTTTTGAAGTAGGTGGCTATTCTTTCTCTATGGGAGTGGTGTATCCTGAATGGCCCATGGGCTCAGGCCATGTAAGGAAGGATAGCCTGTGGGATAACACAGGCTCAGAGGCTCTGCCATCCTGTGGAACAGACTTGTTCCAAGTGGTGCATCCACAGAGGGATGGCCTCAGCGTGGATAGACAAGTTTCAAGATAAAAGAGAATAACTCATGAATGTGTGTGAAGCTGGGCAAACACAAAACTGCAGGTTGGGCAAAGATTAGCAAGCCATGAGGTCCAAATAGGTCAAGATGCTAATTCTGCTAAAATGGAGGAATTAAACTTTAATTGAAAAATTAAAGTATTCAGGATGCCCAGGTGGCTCAGTTGGTTAAGCATCTGCTTTAGGCTCAGGCCATGATTCCGGCCCCGCATTGGGCTCCCTGCTTGGCAGGAAGCCTGTTTCTCCCTCTGCCTCTCCCCTGCTGGTCCTTCCTCACTCTCTCTCACTCTCCCTCTCTCTCTCAAATAAATAGATAAAATCTTCAAAAAATAAAATAATTAAAACTAAAGTATTCTAACATTGTTATTGTTCGTCATATAAGCATGTCTTGGAAGAGAATGATCAGTTAGTTTCTTAACTCCTCTTCCTGCCCCTTTACTGCTATATTACATATTTAGATCAGATGTAGGCTCAGGAGAGCTTCAGGCCTCAGTTCACCATAAACACATACTCTATGTCAGGTACTCTAAGAGAAAGGACACCAATTTCCCTGACTTCGAGAAACAAGTAGATACTCCTTTCCTTCAAAAATAGGAAACACAAATCCCTGCCTTCAAAAAGCAAATAGTGTCTTCAAAAAATGCATGGTTAATTTTACTACAGGGGGCAATGCTCCACACAGTGTCTGGTACCTAGTGGATGCTAAAAGCCTGTTTGTTGAAGGAATCAACGAATGATGAGGTTACAGCTTGTGGAGTGTGAGAGAATAGAGGGGGAGAAAGGAGCACAGCCTAAAGTGGGAAGTGATTGTCAGAAAAAAAATCATTTGGTATAAATTTAATAAATGCAAAAGGAATCAACATTTTAGAGCCCTTTGCATTTTACAAAATTCTTTTGCATGAAACATCATTGATCCTCACCACCAGATGAGGAAAGTATAACTCTCCCTCAAATCCCAAATAAGGAAATAGAGAAGAAAAAAGCTGGCCCAGGGCAAGCTGCCCAGCATGTAAGGATCTAAGCCAGGACTCAAACCCACTAATCTTTTCAACTTTGAACCTTGTGTGTTTCCAGAAGCCATGCTGCCACCAAGACTCACCACGTTTCGATTCTCTTCTGGGAAACTCACACTGAAGATGTATTTGTGCTACAGCTTCCAACTGGCTCCTAAGGGGGCATATGAACCTCTAACATGATGGGGAATCTTATTCTCAAAATTCGGGGAGCCATTCCCTAGGGTATTAGTGGTCTGTTTTTCTTTCCCTGGCCCCATCACATAGAGAAGTAAAGGGTCACCAAGAAAACGATATCGGCAGACCATGCTCCTTAACAAAGACACATATAATGAGTACAAAATGATTATCGGTCATAAATACAGAAAGGTATTTTTAGCAAAATGACGTCACCATACATACACACAATTTTCAGCTATAGCTTCATCAGTTTACCTATATGAGACATGAGACTACTTTCTGCAGTTTTCTGTGAGCACCGAGCTGCCATATACCAAAGCAATGGTGCTGCATTAATAAAACGGTATTTACATTCATTTAAGTTAAGTATGGGGTCAGAGAATCAGAATGGGCTGGGGAGCCAAAGGGATGGCGGAGAAAAATGCCATTGATAATTTTCTGTTCCTTATCGAATCAAGATTCACCTGTACATAATAGTTCCTGGAAGTCTGCTCCCTATCACCTCTCTTGTCAAAGTTAAAGGAATTTGCCCAACCTTCTAAAAGCCTCCAAGACCTCACTCCTCCTGTGGGGAGAATGGCTAGTAGAAAGAATGGCAGAAAAAAAAAAAAAAAAGAAAGAAAGAATGGCAGACAAGAAGCTTGCAGCCAGAGGTTGACACCACCTTGGAAGAGTCCCAGCCTTGCCTTGCTCTGTTCCCTCCCCTGTCCCACGTGAGTCCTCCCCAAGGATCCTATCCACAGTCTCGCAGCCAGAGACAGAGTAGTCAGCCCAACACACCTCCCTCTCCTGCACCAGAATGTTCCATCCATTGCCTCATCCAGCCTGCTCCACTTCCTTCCCACCATCTTATAGCCAACCCATCCCATCCTCTCCAGCTCAGTACCATAGCCCAAGTCAGGGCTTACCTCTGTCACACGTTGTGGACCTCAACTAACCAGCCTCCCTGCCTCCAGTTCCCAACCCTGGGCCTTCCTCTGTGCTGCCCCAATAATCCTTGAGGAAATCACCACTCAGAGCCTGGCACTCGCACACCAGAAACCCTTTACTGCTTGCCATCGCTCTCAGGTAGCTGTATAGACAAGCATTTGGGTCCTTCACTCCACAGAGGTACACCTGCAGCATTGACCATATTCCTTTAATGTGAAAGGACACTGTAAATAACAAGATGACAAGCATAGTATTAACAGCAGCAATTCAATATTTTTGAAGGTGGGCTGTCTTATAGTCAATAAGTACAGACAATGAAGTAGAAATGCTTATTTTTATTTTCCCCTGAAAAAAAGTCGTTATTAAACTGACAGTGACTTTCCAATCAAGGAAATGAGGCATGAAGGAAAAGTAATAGGAAAAAATTTTGCTTCAACTATTGAGGAATGGGGAGAAAATCTTGAAAACAGAAATGTCTCCACAACGCCTTTATTATCATGTTTTTAGAAGAACATGAATTGGAAGACAGGTCTGAGTTCGGTATCAATTCTGATATTTTGTGGATCTTTGATCTTGGGAAAGTTATTTACCTTCCCAAACTTGATCTTCTTTCTTTGTGAACTGGAAATACCACCTACCTGAGAGTGCTATTGAGAGGATGGAATTATATAAGGTGAGTTACATGCCGAGCACATTCATAAAGGGAAGATCTCATAAAGAAGACTTATTATATAAGGGATTAATATCACCATTGTCATTTCTCCCTCCCACCTAAAAGTGTTGTCTAAATATCACATCACTTTTCCCCAGATGATTTTATTTGTGGCCATTGTGGAAAAAAATAGAGAGAGAGAGAATGAAATACTAGCAGAACTCTGGCTGTTTACAACACAAAAATACATCTTTAATATACTGATTTTCAAAGAAAATCCCGCCCTAGCCTATCACCTCCATTTCAAGTGATTCTAGAAATTCCAAATCTGCTTTTGCAAGAAAAATGTTTTGATGGTCCATCAGAGATAAACACGATGGGGCTGGATCTGGAGTTGGTATTGTCCGGAATCAGAACGAAGGACATAATTGTGTTGCAAATCAAATTTACTAAAAGTCATGCTGGACTTTTACCCTTAAGTCCTTTATTTCCAATCTTGCTAGAACAAGGAGCAGTTGAAACTCTTCCCACGTTTGCTCTATCCCACTTCAATTAATTCAGCAAGCAAGAAAGAATCGGCTGCTTAAATGTCAGTCCGGGTCAGTACGGGGCGCTAGACGCACGGCCTGCGCAGAAAGGCATGGAGACTGTGCTGGTGGCCTTCTCCGCCGATCACAGCACTTGTCCAGAAGATTTTGTCATTTTAAATTAATCAGCACATTCTTGTCCCACCTTTCACAGGCCACATGTGAGCAGGGGCATCAAAAGGAGAGCACGTCCAGTTGATTGGGTATTGCATAAATGTGGCCGTGGCGATCAAGGTTTTGAGCAATGCCAGGGCCACACACATCCTTGGGACAGCAGGCAGGAAGGCACAGTAGGAAACTTCATTACAACATGTACCAGTAGCTCATGGACCTGCCTGGGGAGGGAGACTTAAGGGATGTCAACCCAATTACCAGTCTCCACATGCATCTGAAGACAACAGACTGTGGCACAGACACAGTGGCCATGTTGTCACCTCCTCTCCACAGTGATTGGACTTCCTGGATATCAGGGCAGAACTGAATTCAAGGAAGAGATCCCATGGATATATCCCAGCCCAGCTTTCCAATCCCTCTGTCAGCCACAGGAGAACCAATCCCAGAGTCATTTTGGCAGCTCAGCAACCACACGCTGCAGCCCAGCCCCAGCTCCTGCCTCGACAACCAACAACACCAGGATGGGTTCACATCAACTCCCTTGCCAACACCCAAGATGCTTGGAAGAAATGCAGGTGCTGGGAATACTGGAGTGCTCATCCAGAACATACCCTAAGAGCTAGGCTCCCAGGATGCTTTGCTCTGCACTCTCTCCATCTGATCCTCTGAACTCCTTGACAACACACTCTACCAGCTGCGTGGCCTTGGAGAACCCCCTCACCCATCTGAACCCTTCTCTAGTACAGGGTTTGGAGAAACAGCTAAACTAGATAAGAACCACCTCAAATGAGTCTTTAACAATCTGGATTCATTTCCCCTACTGAATTGGTATCCTCAGGGAATGAAACCCAGGTATATGGGTTTTCAACAAGGTCCCCAGCTCCTGGGCCAACAGCTCCATATCAATTACTAGATTAGAAAGCCAGAAAGGACTAGGTGACCAATAAAGGGTCGTTTTCATTCTGCAGCACATCAAGCTGTTCTTCTGATCATAGTAATACATGTGGGTCACTTACCAGGTACCAGGTGACACTCAGTATTTATGTGTATGTGATCTCATTTCATCCTCACCATAGACCCTTTGAGGACAGGGTTTTGTATTATCTCCCACCCACCCCTCCGGTGTCACCAGAAACACCACTTTATGCAGGAGGCCCGTTGACCCCAGACCAGGATCCATGGCCCTGCCTCACTCTCCTTCCACTCCCCTAATCATCGGACAGTCACACTATCTCCTCATCCTCTTGCTCCCTGCTCTGACTCCAGGGCTGACACGTGGCATAGGTGCTTAACAAGTACTGGCTGAACAAACACATTGCAGACAGCGAAACTGATGCTCAGGAAGGTTACATAACCAACTTAAGGTCATGGGAATATGAAACCAGGGCCAACTCATGAGCTGGTGCTTTTTATATTGTTTTCAATATTCTTATCCCAATGGGTGGCCTCCCTTTTTGCAAGAGCACTCGGTGTGCATTTCCTTAAAATTCCATCCCTAGGTTTCTTTAAAAGTTAAAAGAAGAATAACAACCATCCTAAAAAGTCTAGGGCACACAGAACTTGGGAGAAATTGATCAACAGGATCACAAAAATCAAGTCCTCAGAGAGAGCCCTCCCAATCGGAGAAATCAGCTTCTTTTTTGTTATTTTCTTTTCTTTTTCTTTTTTTTTTTTCTTGAGAGACTGCAAGAGTGCCCGAAGAGGGGGCTACACAGAGGCAGAGGGAGAAAGAGAATCTTAAACAGTGTGGATCCCAACAGGGGGATCAATCTTACAACCCTGAAATCATGATCTGAGCCAAGATCAAGTGTCATATGCTTAACTGAGCCACCCAGGCACCCCAAGAGATTGGCTTTCTAAGCCAGCCCTAAATAGAACTCCTTCCCCAAAGGAGAAGCCCCCTTCTGCTCTGCCTGGCAGCCCACCTGCAGGTGTTTTGCACACCCCCTCCCTAGAATCATGGTGCTCTTGTGAGATAAAGATGAAAATCCCCATTTTACAAATGAAGATACTGTGGCCTGGAGGCGTTCAGTTCCTGACCAAGGTCCCACAGCTAGTGGGCAGTGGAGCAAGACCTGAGTTATCCTCTCCAAGCAAGGAAATAAACAGCATGAGGTCCAGAGTTTCTCTTCCAACCTTACTGAGTTGAAAATCACCCAGAGGTAAGTTGGATTTTAATTGCATGATAGAAAATCTGTGTTGTTTCTTTATTGGCCTGAGTTTTAGCTTGGGACTAGGAATTCTTTATCGTTGTTGGCCCCTCTAACCTTAAGCTTCTCCATCAATATTAACTTTTCTATTGATTCGCTCTACGTACAAGACAGTTTTCATATCTTTCACCTTGTGGCTTTGGCTAGGCCATTATTGCAAGTTTATTAGAAAATTGTGTTGGGAGGCCGGGGTGGCTCAGTGGTTTAGCGTCTGCCTTTGGCTCAGGTAATGATCCTGGGATCTTGGGATCGAGTCCCATGCAGGGAGGCTGCTTCTCCCTCTGCCTATGTCTCTGCCTCTCTCTCTGTGTCTCTCTTGAATAAATAAATAAAATCTTTTAAAAAAGAAAGAGAGAAAATCCTGTCAATGGCATGGTTCCAGCTGTATGTATACACTGGTGTACACACCAGCCTATGTGAGCAGCAGCAGCAGAAGGTGCGCTCTTTCTGATAGTGGCATTATGGAGATCCATTTCCGCTTTCCATGCGGTTTGTATAAAGGCTTGCTCTTTTGATAATAGAGATGCTGATGAAAAAATCATCCAGCCCATTAGAAATGAGAAGCCCCAGGGATGCCTGGGTGGCTCAGCAGTTTAGTGGCTGCCTCCGGCCCAGCGCGTGATCCTGGAGTTCCAGGATCGAGTCCTGCATCAGGCTCCTCGTGGGGAGCCTGCTTCTCCCTCTGCCTGTGTCTCTGTCTCTCTCTGTGTGTCTCTCATGAATGAATAGGTAAAATCTTTAAAAAAAAAAGAAAAGAAAAGAAAGAAAAGAAAAGAAAAGAAAAGAAAAGAAAAGAAAAGAAAAGAAAAGAAAAGAAAGAAAAGAAATGAGAAGCCCTAAGTCAATCATACTTACATTTGCTTCTATCCAGATGGTAAAAATAGACTGAAACCTTTGATTTTAGCACAAGGTAAGAATGATGCTAGACCTTGGCTAGACAGCAGGGTAACCGAGTGTTCAGGCTTGAGAGCCAGGCGGCCTGGGTCCAGTGTCACGGAGCCATGCCCCTGGAAAGCTGTGTTACCTGGATAAGGTTACCCAACTTGTCTGTGGAGGATAATACTGGCACCCACCTCAAATAGGTTAGTGGGTAAGGATTCAGTGAAGCCCTACAGAGGAAGCACCCCAGCAAGGGCCTAGCATAGGGCAAGCACTCCATAAGCAGAGGTCTTTGGTTTTTCTGTATTTTTCCACCAGACCTTGTCTCCAGGCTTCTTGCCTGCAATCCCTTTCCTTCTACCCCCTGCTCCCACCCACGGCCTGAGCACACCCTCCCATGGGACCGCACCCTCTGGCCTCTGGCCTGCATATCCTGCTTCAGGGGACTGGGCCAACAGCCCTGCCACGTCTCTCATGGAGTGAGACTCACTTGAGGCAATAACGATCTGACCTCCTGGAATGTAAGAAGACATCCTCAAGAAACAACTTCTTCACCTTTAGCACTTCAAAATGACCCCAACCAAGGGGATCAAAAGAAGAGAAAGCCCGACAGCCTCACATCAAAGGCTCCGGCCATCCCAGCGATTGGCAGCCTCCCGGCAACACTGTGCTTTCTATTTGTTGTCAACATTTCTATTCACCATGTGAAAGCTCACGTCATCCATCCTTCAATGAAGACACTTTGAAATTTGGTCTGATATCTTCCCTTTGATTTCTGATTTATGTGTTTCTGCCAAAATTGCAGGAATTATGCTCTAGCCATTTTTTTAAGGTTAGTTGCTGAAGCTTGCAATAAGGACCCCGAACACCCAATGGCCAGCCAGGGGCCAGAAGCTACACAGCATGTGGGGAGCGGTTTAGCGCCACCTTCGGCCCAGGGTGTGATCCTGGGAACCCAGGATCGAGTCCCATGTCGGGCTCCCTGCATGGAGCCTGCCTCTCCCTCTGCCTGTGTCTCTGCCTCTCTCTCTCTCTCTCTGTGTCTCTCATGAATAAATAAATAAAACCTTTAAAAAAAATCAATCACCAGATACTTAATTTTTAATAAGTAACCCATGTTCTTGTAGACCCTGTGGAAAAGTCAGAAGTACAAGATCAAAAATTATCTACAGTCTCACCACTTTACAAATAACATCTGTGACCATTCAACTAGATATAACAGGACGTTCACAGCAATAATATCTATAATATCAGAAAGTAGATCAACATTTAAATATTTATAAACATATTTGTATATACTTAATATAATAGCCATATAGTTATATAATTATATAATAATTTTCATAGTATATTAATTTATGTTGTCAGTATATATTTACACTTACATCCTACATATTTTGTATTTGTATATTAATACATGATGTTTACCTACATAATGTATACATATATATGATGTGTGAGATAGAAGTATGCATATATTATTATATACACTCAGACTTATAGATTTAAACATAAATATCCCCACTTGTGATGTAATAAATCATGAATGTCCTGTTACAAAATCATTGTACTGCTGATAATTCACCTTTCTGGTGTTGGGTAGGGTTAAGAATCCATTCTTCTCAAGGCACATGAAATACCACATCGTCTAAAGCCTAATTGAAGCCCTTCATTTGCCAGGGCCAACAAGAAAGCCATTTGCAGTGATTTCATGTGGTCCCTCTTCCTGTGGCAGGTTTGGTGCAAACCAGGAAGACTCAGGCAAGGCCTGAGTCTTGGTCAGCAGAGCTATTGCTCTGTGGAAGGTCTGGGGGACCCTTCCCAGCCTCTAACACTCCCCAGGCAGCACCTTCCCAGATGCCGCTTCCACTCAGGAGCTTGAGCTAAAGCTGCTCGGGCCCAGCACTCAGCACCCACATCCTTCAGACACCTCCGGGCAGTCCAGGCCTGGAAAACGAAGGGCTCCCTATCTCCTGCTGAATGATCCAGCTCATTTCTCTTCTTTCAACACAGGCAAATTCTTCATTTAACTTGCCGTGTGTTTGCACTGCCGCACTGAGGATGCTAGGTCAAGTGCTAGAGATATTTTTAAGACTGTTTAAAAAGCCTTCAAAATAGTTCATCTAGAAAAGATGATATATACCAAAAAATACAGGAAATAAATGGACAAAGTGTACAGAATTACAACACAAGCACCATCGTACCCATGATCCGATGAAAGAAATAGATTCTTATGATTCATCTCAGGTTCCCCTCCCCTTTCCCTGATCCCACAGAAAAACATGACTCTGAACTTTGTGTTTATTAGTGCCTTGTTTTCACATAACTAATCTCTTTCTCTAAACAGCTGTAGAGTTTTGTATTCTTGAGGACTCTGTACAAATAGCATCTCACTCTACCTTCTTTAGAAACTTGCTTTTACCATTCAACTTAATGCATATATATTTTTAAGATTCACCGCTGTCAATGCACGAAGCTATGGTGAATTCATTTTGCCAGAGTATAGTATTCCATCAGACAAATAACCACAATTTATTTACGCATTCTCCTCTCGGTGAACATGGGGGCTGCTTCCAGCTTGTTGCTATTGCAATGCAAGGCCATAAGAACATAGCTGTGCAGTTCTGGTGCACACAAACAAGGGTGTATCTATCAGCCGCGTGTGCCTACAAGGGATCACTAAGTCAGATGTACTACACAGATTCACCTGAAAAGATAATGTCAGTTTTTTTTCCCACCATATTCATACACATTTCACACTCCCCTAGAATGTTGTGAAGTTCTGTTTTCACTACTCTTCTTCAGTACTTATATTTTGCCAATCTTTTAGGGGCAAAATGGTATCTACTTCTCATTTAATCTGTATTTCACTGATTTCTAAAGAGATAAAGCATCTTTGCATATGGGACATTTCACACATCCTTTTCTCTGAAATGCTCGTTTCTATCTCTTGCCCAAGATTTTACCTGGTAGGTTTGTCTTCTTTTTGATCTTTGTAGGTCTTTAGATATTAAACCATTATACATGTTGAAAGTATAGATTTATAGTTTGTCTTTACACTCTGCTGATGGTTCTTTGATTGTTTCCATTTTTAATGTTTTTATTAAAGTATAACTCGTGCAATAAATTTCACATATTTTGCATGGATAGTTTGAGAGCTTTGATAAATTTCACAGGTAAGCAACCACTCAGCGCAAAGTTTATGTTAGGGTTCATTCTTGATGTTGTATATCCCATGGGTCTGGACAGATGTGTAATTACTACATGTGCACACCATCATAGTATCACACAGAGTGTTTTCACCGACCTAAAGATGCTTTATGCTCCAACTCTTCATCTCTCCCTCCCCCTCCAATAATCACTGACCTTTTTATTGTCTCTGTAGCTTTGCCTTTTCCTGAAACTCACATAATTGAAATCATACATTATATACATTTTTCCTATTGGCTGCTTTCACTTAGTAATCTGCCCTTATGTCTCCTCCATGTCTTTTCACAGTTTAATGGTTCCTTTCTTTTTAGCACTAAATATACTCCAGTATCTGAGGGCGCCATGGTTTAATCATCCATTCCCAATGAAGAACATCTTGGTTGCCTCCCCAGTTTGGGCAATTATGAATAACAATGTTACAAATATCCATGTGCTGGATATCATGTTGACCTAAGTTTTCAACTACTTTGTGTGAATATCAAGGAGTGCAATTGCTGCACTGTACGGGAAGAGTATGTTCAGTTTTGTAAGAAACCACCAAATCGTCTTCAAAAGTGGCTGCACTGTTCTGTGTTCCTACCAGCAGTGAAGGAGTGTTCCTGTTGCCCTACAGCATCACCAGAATGTGGTGATACCAGTGTTCTGGACTTTGGTCATTCTAGATAAGTGTGTGGTGGTATGTCATGGTTGTTTTAATTTGCATTTCCATAATGATATATGATATAGAGCATCTTTTCATAGGCTTATCATCTGTATATATTCTTTGCTGAGGTGTCTATTAAGGTCTTTGGCCCATTTTTCAATCAAGTTGTTTTCTTATTGTTAAGTTTTAAGAGTTCTTTGCATATTTTGGATAACACTATTTCACCAGATATGTCTCTTGCAAATATTTTCTCTCAGTCTGTGGCTTGTGTTTTTATTCTGCTGAAAGTTCCTTCCATAGAGCTTACGTGAAGTTTGACAAAATCCAGCTTCTCACTTTTGCCTCTCATATAGATTGTGCCTCTGTGTTATATATCAGAAGCCATCACCAAACCCTGTGTCCTATAAATTTTCTCCTATGTTGTCTTCTAGGAGTTTTGTGTTTTATATTTAAGTCTATGATACATTTTGAGTTAGTTTTTGTGAAAGGTGTCAGGTCTGTGTCTAGATTCACCTTTTTGCCTGTGGATGAAACATTGTTCCAGCACCTATTGCTGAAAACTATCTTTGTATTACTGTGCTGCCTTTGCTCCTCTGCAAAGATCAGTTGACTATACTTACATCATGGATCCACTTATGATGGATAATTCCTTTTTATCCATTGTTAGTTTCAATTTGCTAATATTTTGTTGAAAATTTCAGCATTTATATTCATGAGAGATATTGGTGGGTAGTTTTCTTGTGATGTCTTTGTCTGATTTCAGTATTTATGGGAAGACTTTTAACTATGAGATAGATAGATATGACTATTCAAATATTTTATTTCTTCTTAAGTCTTTTTGGTAAGTTGTGGTTTCCATGGAATCTGTATATTTTCTCAAAGTTATTAAACTTATTCCCTTAAAATTGTTCATAATAGTCTCTTATTATTCTTTTTAAATGTCCTTAGGATCTGTTGTGATTTCTTCTCTTCCATTCCTGATATTGATAGTGTGTGTTTTCTATTTTTTTCTTGACTAGTTTTACTAAAGATTTATCAATATCTTTTCAATATATATATATATTTATATATATATTTATATATATAAATATATATTTATCAATATATCTTTTCAAATAACAAAATTTTGGCTTTCTTAATTTTCTCTAGTGCTTCCATGATATCTATTTCATTGACTTCTCCTTTGATTCATATTACTTCTTTCCTCCAACTTTTTTTTTAATTTGTACCTTTAACTAGCTTTTTAAGATACACCATTAATTTTAAATTTTTCTTTTCTGATACAAGGAAAACTACAAATTCTCCTTTAAGCAGTGCTTTAGTTATATCCTACAGATTTTGATATGCTGTTTTCATTATCAGTTGACTAAATCTTTCCTAATTTCTCTTATCATTTCTTCTCTTTAATCTAGGATTTATTTTGAAGTCCATTATTCCATTTTCAAATAAGCAAATGAGAAGAACAGTAGCCCAGGAACAAACCCACACATATATAGACACTTGATTTATAATAAAAGATCATAATAAATAGACAGCCTTTTTAATAAATGGCACTAGGACAATTAAGTATTTATGTAGGAAAAATGAAATAAGAATTTTGACCTCACATAACTATATTAAAACATAACTATATTAAATCAGTTCCAGGTCAACTAGAGAATGAAATGTAGGGGCGCCTGGGTGGCTCAGTTGGTTGCGCATCTGACTTCAGCTCAGGTCATGATCTCAGGGTTCTGGGATCCAGCCCACATCAAGTTCTGTGCTCAGTGGGGAGTCAGTTTCTCTCTCTCTCCCTCTACTGCTCCCCTACTCATGCACACACTCTATCAAATAAATAAATAAAATCTTAAAAAATAAAGACTAGGGATGCCTGGGTGGCTCAGTGGTTGAGCTCAGGGCGTGGCCCCAGGGTCCTGTGATTGAGTCCTGTATCAGACTCCTCACAGGGAGCCTGCTTCTACCTCTGCCTTTCTCTCTGTGTCTCTCATGAATAAATAAATAAAATCTTAAAGAAAAAGGCTGAAATGTAAAAAACTACAAAATCATTAGAAAACAATGTAATAGAACAGAGCTTTTCAAAATGCACTCTCAGACTAGTATCAGACCACAGACTTTTAAATTGATCTTTGATCTATTTGGTACAAAAATTGAGAGTATATACTACAAAAGTTTCTAGCAATTTGACAAAATAATTTTGTTTTTGTCGAATCTTATAATAAAAAATTGAGGCTTCTATTTTTTGTATGCTTTTTAAAATTGCATCATTTTGGTAATTTATTTTTATTATGTATCACAGAAATAGTAGCCCATAGCAGACTGAAGAAAAAAAAAACTGATCCTTCATATACCTCAGAGTTAGTGCAAAGGACTTTTTAAACTGGACACAAAAAGTATAATCCATAAAGGAATAAAATTGAAATTTTTATTACATTAAAACTTTATTTATAAAAATACACAATACATAAAATGATACATTTGAGATTTCTTTAATATTCTAACATAAAAGGGAGCTCAATTGATTAAGCATCTGCCTTTGGCTCAGGTCACAATCTCAGGATCCTAGGATTGAGTCCTGCATCAGGCTCCCTGATCTGAAGGGAATCTGCTTCTCCTTCTCTCTCTGTTGCCCCCCCAACACACTTCCACTCATGATCTCTCTCTTACTTTCTCTCTATCTCAAATAAGTGACATAAAAACCTAAAAATATATATTTTCTAACATAAAAATACGCTAGTCAAGAACTATGAAAATCAATAATGGCAGAAAATTAATAGTTTGGGAAGATGATTGAGAACTAAAAGGGTCTCATTGAACTAGCCTTTCAATATTTTGTGTATGTTTGAAAACTTTTAAATTAATATTTAACTGTTTAAATTAAAAGATACTAAAAGGAGAGAAAAAAATGATAGCCTACAGATTTGGAGATGGTATTTGCAATACACATAACCAAGAAACAATTACTACTGAGAATACATACAGAACACTTGAAATTAATTTTTTAAAGACATGTAAGCCAACAGAGAAAAATGAGTGAAAGGCATTTTTAAAAACTGTAATGGGCAAAAGATATATTTCACAGAGGAAGGAACATTAATGACCAATAAATATATTAAGAGATTCCCAATCTCTAGTAATTAGGGAAATGCATATTTAAATCACAGTAAGATGCCATTTCCCACCTATAAGATTGGCAAACAAGTAAAAGTCAGAGAAGGTAGGAAATGAGAACCCTCATGAACCGCTGATGGAAGAATTGGTGCTCCAACTTTAGAAAGGAGTTTGGTATTACCTAAAATAGTCAAACATACTTGTAAGCTACAACTCAATACTTCCATTTCTAGTTACCTACTGCAGAGAAACTCTTGCCTACTTGTTTCTGTAAGTATATTTATAGAAGCATTATTCACTATATCACAAAACTGGCAATAGCTCAAATGCTGTACTAGAATAGTATCAAGCAATACCAGAACATTAGAACAGATACATAAATAGAATGAAATGGGTTATTACAGAGCAGGGAAAATGAATGAACCATAGCTACAGTCACCAACATGAATGAAGCTATATATTCAAGCTATCAATCTAAATAATAATGTTGCATGCAAAAGGTAGGCTAGGGTCCTAACGTAATCAGAATTATTCAAATCACTTAAAGTTCAAAAATAGGCAAAGCAAAACAACTGTTTCTTATCTAGGCTTATTTACAATGGTGAGCTACTACAAATTAAAATGAGAGGGTGATTATTGCAAGATTCAGTATGGTGACTTCCTTGGAGGGGGGGGTGGGCAAAACTGAAAGTGAGCAAAAGAAACAGCGTATCCAGATAAAGCAGATGGAGGATTTCTTTTTTTTAATATTTTATTTATTTATCCATGAGAGACACAGAGAGAGGCAAAGACATAAGCAGAGGAAGAAGCAGGCTTCCTGCAGGGAGCCCGATGCAGGACTCAATCCCAGGACCCTAGGATCATGACCTGAGCCCAAGGCAGACACTCAACCACTGAGCCCCCCAGGTGCCCCAGACAGAGTATTTCCAAAGTTCTAGTCGTGTCCTGTCTCTTAACCTAGGTGGTTGGTACATGGTCTCTGATTT
This sequence comes from Canis lupus dingo, assembly GCF_003254725.2. Classification (NCBI taxonomy): domain Eukaryota; kingdom Metazoa; phylum Chordata; class Mammalia; order Carnivora; family Canidae; genus Canis; species Canis lupus. Next base: position 8,570,488 of record NC_064259.1, on the reverse strand, counting down.
ATTACCCTTAACTAATCTTCATGTACGTTTTTATACTCTTTAGTAGATACCATATATTTCACAAAAACTAAAATTCCCCTCTAAAAAAAATAATAAATCGAAAAAAGTCTTAACCACCATGAAAAATCTGATGCATAGCTAGGCTAGCTCACTCTGGATCATAGGCTGCATCCATGGGCTTACTGGTGATCTACCTAACAAGTGTTTTCTGAACAGGAGAGACAGCAAGACTTGAGTGTGTCCTCAGAGCTCCCAGCCATCAGAAGGGGCTGCTACCTACATGTGTGTATCCTCAGGAAGGAGAATAAGCTACAGGGTTTGTAAAGAAGAGCCATGGAGAATGGCTTAGAAAAAAAACTTAGTAACAGATTGCCATATCCTTTGACCAATGAGCAAGGAGGAGACTGAGAATTTTGTAAAAGGAGAGCCAGGATCAGAGCCTAGGAACAGAGCCTTTCCTTGGGTTGTCTAATAGGCTGAGCAGCTGTCTCAAATAAATAGACAGGAGGCAGAAGTCCATGGATGCTAGAGGAAGAGCTCACAGAAAAGCTGTCAGGGGTCTGAACTGGGACAGTGACACCAGGATGGAGAACCAGAGAGTGCGGATGTGTGTAAGGCAGCAGGTGGGGAGGGGTGTGTTGAGAGCAGGGACAGTGGTCCACAGAGATGGAAAAGGTGAAGAGAACTCTCAAAGAGGTTCAGCCTAGAGGATGAGAGGAGGGAAGAAATGGGGGGGGCACCCAAGAGAAAGAGCGATTGATTGCAGGGAGAGGGGAAGGCAGGGAAGAGAGCCTAGAGAGTGCTATGCCAGGGGCACACAAAGGCTCAGGTCAGGGTGACATCTCAGGGGAGATGTTCTGTAGGAAGTTGGGAAAGGCGCATGACTTTCCTGAGTCCTTGCACCCCCGAAGATTTTTCCCTCCTTGGGGTCAGATGATTCCCTGCAGCTTTATGATCTTCCACTTGCTCGCCAGCCTTCTAGACTCTGAGAAAGAAATTCCAACCACTACAAACCAATTCACATCTGCCACTCTTCCAGAATTAAATAGGGTTTGCACACTTGCAAGCAAAGCTCACTCTGGATCATAGGCTGCATCCATGTGATATAAAAGCCTTGATTCAGAAATATAAAGCTCAAAACTTAGAACCAGAGAGACTTGGGTTTGAACCTCCATTTCTTTCCAGTTCTGAGACTCAGACTCAAGGCAGTCGACTCAACCCTTCCGAGCCCTGGATTCTCTCATTTATCTAATATTGACAATAAAATGTGCCTTGGTTTTCTCACAGAGTCGCTGAGTAGATATCACACAAGTATGAGCTATTGAGATCTACGTAACAAGACCATCTGGTGAGAGCAGAAGAACCAGCCATTGCAATGAGAAACAAAAACAGAAAACCAACCATATGAACTCTTCCCTAATTCATGTGCTCTTCCGGCCTTTTCAATAATTCCAGTAACAGGGTTGCTGGAAACAAACTCATCCGTTTGTTGATAGAAAAGATACTGCAAGAGATCCACAGAATACTTTCAGGTCAAATTACTACCAGCTAAAGGGAAAATACCAACCAGACCATACTCTCCTCCTTAAAAAGAATTCCAGAAACACAGCATTTTCTCTTCTTTTTTTAAAGATCTTATTTATTTATTTATTTATTTATTTATTTATTTATTTGAGAGAGGGAGCACAAGCAGGGGGAGGGGCAGAGGGACAGAGAGACTCTCCAGCAGACTCCTCACGGAGTGCAGAGCCATGACTCGGGGCTCCATTCCAGGACCCTGAGATCACAACCAGAGCTGGTCAGATGCTTAACCGACTGAGTCACCCAAGCACTCTGAAACAGCATCTTCTTTTTTTTTTAAGATTTATTTTTTCATGAGAGACACAGAGAGAGGCAGAGACAGAGGCAGAGGGAGAGGCAGGCTCCGTGTAAGGAGCCCGATGTGGAACTCAATCCCAGATCCCGGGATCACACCCTGACCCCAAGGCGGACGCCTAACCACTGACCCACCCAGGCGTCCCTGAAACAGCATCTTCTAAACACAAGCTCTCCTCTATCCAAAAAGAAAGATGGGGGGAGGATGGGAGCGAGGAGGAGTGCATGCTACTTGGGATGAGTGCCTTCTGTGTGCCCGGGACCGTACTAAAGGTTTATGTGCACATTTACTCATTTCTCCTCACGACTGCTCTGCATGCAGTACAGGTATAATTTCCTAATCTGAGGTTCTTTAAATCTGAGAAAGCTGCCTAAGAGCCCCTGGTTAGACTGAGTCAACGCTGAGCTCTAAACCCTGGTCTGGGTCAAAGCCAGCATGCTCTCATCCTACACTGTCTCCCAAGTGGAACCCAAACAAGCCATGACAGGAAGATTCCACGCCCTGCACTAATCATTTACAATTTCATCCTCAATTCTTCCATTTGTAGGAGGAAAGGCTTGCATGTAATTAACTTAAGGATGAGTTCTCCATAAATTATATTCAATCTGGTTCTATATTTGAATAATTAAGTTTAAAACAGAAAGACTAATGAAACTAATGGTTACCAAATTACTAGATTTTGAAAATCATTGATTTTCTCATTTGCTTGCTAAAATTAATTGATCTCATTTACATATACAGATTGCAGTTGCTTTAGCTTTGAGAATATTTATCCAAGTTTTTCCACTAAAGTTTCAAAATCCATTTGCAAAAATGCAATTCTACTTCAATTATGCTCATTTGCATGGAAACCAAAGCCTTATTGCTCTTCTAATTAATACTATTATGGTTGTTCCTTTTATTTGAATACAATGCCCTTGTAACTTAAAGAAAAAAATTTTAAGCCAGCCAAGCAACTTTAAAAGTACATATGGAAATGATCAGTGTAATACAATTTCTTCTGGTAAGTAAGAGAAATAAAAGCAAATTCTCCTGTTACAAAACACACACAACTTTACAAAATGCATTTTTAACAATTTCTACAACACAATACCCTAAGATATTATAACCATGTGATGTTAAATGTTTACATCTCACAGGATGAGAAGGTATTTCCTGGAATGATTAACGGACAGGATAAACCACAGGGCTTCCAAGAAATAAAGACACATAAGGATCCAACGATCTGAAAAGGAGCTAAAAATCTTCCAATTTACTGGTTTTCAAAGTGAAGGTCACCACCTACAAATTCAGTGGGTTACAAATCAGCATTTTTTACAATGAAATATAAATTTAGGGCAGCCCGGGTGGCTCAGTGGTTTAGCGCCGCCTTCAGCCCAGAGCCTGATCCTGGAGACCCAGGATCGAGTCCCACATCGGGCTCCCTTGCATGGAGCCTGCTTCTCCCTCTGCCTGTGTCTCTGCCTCTCTCTCTCTCCTCTCTGTGTATTCTCATGAATAAATAAATAAAATCTTAAAAAAAAGAACTACAAATTTAATAGAAAACACATAAGAAGAGCAATTATTATTTTGTGAAACTTCTGTGTTCTACATTTTTAGATGTGGACATGTTAATAAATGTCTAAGCATATCAGGGTGTGTGCGTGTGTGTGTGTGTGTGCACGCATGTGTGTGAGTCTGTATGGGGAAGCTGTGAGTGTGGCCTGTGTCATGGTCACAATATAAAATGTATTTCTTACTGTGGATTGAGGTAAAAATGTTTGAAGACCACTCATCTAAGGAACCCTCTTTTTCCAGAAGAAAAAAGAGTTTCCAGAAGATTTTTGAAGAACTAATATTGCAAAGATAATAAATAATAGATTTCAGCATCAGACAGCTTGGGTTCAAATCCTGGCAAGTCACTTATGCCCCTAAATCCCAGTCTCCTCATTTATAAAATGGAGATCTCACAGGTTTGTCTTGAAGATTAAAAGAGATAGGTAATGTGTGTCAAGTGTTTAACACAGTGCCTGGCATAGAATAAGCAATCAATGTTGGCTACTATTATTTTCCAGAGCTGCTGAAGAGCTTCTTTTTTCTCTATTATATTCACCTGCGTCTAGTCGTATTCATTTCTTCCCCAGTCCACACCAGCAGTGATCCCCACTCAGCTCCAGGCATGTGCTAGGAGAGTCAAAGGACTAAAAAGAAGAGGTGTGCATTCTCAGACCCCAATCTCATGCCACTTTCAAGTAAAAATGCTAGCACACCTGGAAGGTTTTTAGACACCTTAGAATTCTTCATGACTCCTGGATCCTTGTTTATCACTTCTTCATTGCTTTTTTCAGTATGGTTTAGCCAGGCATGGAATGGGGGAAAGGACAGCTTTTTAAAAACAAACAACAAGCAGACCCTGAGTCCAAATACTGATGAATCCTGCCCTAATGAGGTTTAGAGTGGCTAAAACATGGAAAATTTAAAGAATATGCAAGAAATTGTATTGAAAATATAATGCAGTTAAAGGAACCTTGAAGGCAAGTTCAGGATTTTGAACTTTAGAGCAATGATAACAAAAACAGGCATTTGCTGGGTTCTTACTCTGCATGAGGTGAAGTGCCTTACACACATTATTTCCAGGAAGCTTCACAAGACCCATACGGTCAATGTTCCAGCCACCCTCAATTTTCATGTGGAAAAGCCAAAGATTCAAGAGGCTGAGAAATTTGTGTTAAATACCGATGATGAGATTCACAACCTGGCTAGCTCTGGAGCCAATACTCTTTAGGTTCTAGTACCTTCCATGAGTCAGAGGGGGCCATCAGAGATGTTTGAAACAGGAGATTGACATGAAGGGACCAGCCAAGGAGAACAGGTGGAGGCCAGGAGAGCTGGAGCCAGAGAGCCTACTGGCAGGCTGGGAACTCCCACAGGAGTCCAGGGAGGAAGAGAAGAAGGAATGAGTGAATGGAGGACATGGATTAAGCTTTTGGGCCGACCTGAGGGATCTGACTGCTACAAATTGACGATTGTCTAAATCTGAGGTGTGAAGTGACCAGCAGAGGCCAAGGACAACTTTTGCGTTTCCATGTGGTTTGGTAGTGGCATAGCCCGAAATCCTAAATGCAGCAGGGACCAGTCTGGGAAGCAAGAGGAGGGGTTCAGTTTAGGGCAAGTTCAAGAGGGGAACCACCAGCAAAGACAAAGCAAATTTGCATACAAAGAGGCCACGAGTACAAGAGCAGAGGCTGGAGCCAGCCAGACTGCCTGGCTATGAATCTTAATTCTGACGCTTAAAAGCCGTGTGACTGGGGGCAAGTAGTTAATATATGTAAAACACTGCCTGACACAGAAAGAACCCGGGACGTGGTAGTTATTAGTGTGATTATACAAGCAAATGAAATAAAAGTTGGGAAACGCGTGAAGTTTCTCCAAGATCATCCATCCCTCCCTTATAGTGCATTTCGGGGCCATAGCTTAGAAGCTGTTTTGAGACGGTTTAGCAAGAACTGGGATGCCACAAGGGACCAGAGAAGACCCTGCAATGGGTCCCTTCCCACCTGCTCCTAAGGTCAGTGTTGTTCCCAATGGGACCGCAGGAGCAGAATGGCCTCTAGTGTTATCCTCTGTTCTTCACTTATCGTTGGGTTGGGTGATTGGCCCATGCTAGAATTTGTTGGGGTTTTTTTTTAATTTTATTTATTTATTCATGAGAGACACAGAAAGAGAGAAAGAGGCAGAGACACAAGCAGAGGGAGAAGCAGGCTCCATGCAGGGAGCCCGATGTGGGACTCGATCCTGGGTCTCCAGGATCATGCCCTGGGCTGAAGGTGGCACTAAACCTCTGGGCCACTGGGGCTGCCCCCATGCTTGAATTTGGAATTGATTTTTTTGAGGGGCCTGTTAAAAAGTAGCTCTGTCAGTCTCGTGTTCATCAGGGGAAAACAACACACTCCTGAACTCCAACCAGATTAGCCAGATTTACCTTTTCCGTGGGAAAGGGGCCAAGATGGGGAATTCACATTTTTTAAGAACATACGCTAAGGAGGCAATTTATACATATTACCTCATCTATTTCTCACCGTGGACCTGTAAGGGTGGAAGTCAGGTAAGGAAACTGAGGCACAGGGTGTTTAAATAACCTTCCAAGTGTCACAGCCGGTGAGTGGCTGAGTGGGATTCTAACCCAGCTCGCCTGACTCCAAAGCTGATCTCTTCCCATCACTCCCTTTGGTTCATCATCACCCAGTCTGCTGTCCATGGCAAGGCCAGTCCCAAAGAGCTGATTACCTCATCCTACAATACTACATCTACGTTTCCAGCACCTTCCATGGAAAGACAATGCTTACTAAACATAAGAGACCCAACGGTCTAGTCTGCTCCTGCTTAAACCACTGAATTTGGGGCGACGGGGCAACTGCTATCAGGCTAGCGCCCCTAAGGTTTTCTATGTGCCAGGCCCTGTTGCAGAATAACTAACAATTTATCCACACCCTTAAATAAAAAATATGATACAGATTGACATGCAAAGAAATACAACCACCAAGATACAACTATCTGTTCAATTTTTTTAATTAAATATTGATTGAATTTAATAAATAAATAAATAATTATTGATTGATTGATTGATTGAATTTAATGTGGGTTTACCTTAGCAGAGATTGCTATATGTTTATCCCAGCATCAGAGAGCTCCTGGCTCTGGTGATTCCACCAGTTTCTTCACACCTTGACACAGTAGTGGCAAGAGACATAGCTCAGTGTCCTTCCATGGGACCCCACCACCTCCACCCATGTCCCTCCTCATTTCAACCAAGCATTCACCACTTTGCAAACCTGAGGCTCTCATTCTTTATCCTTTCTTAATAAGCATGACATTTCTTCACTTCCTGAGCGAGGTGCTCCTAGCGTGGGTTGTGAGAGCTCGGTGTGCATGATGTATGCCTCTTCCTTGCTTCCTCTCCTTTGGGGTGCCTGTTTAGGTCTGCCAGTTTCTTAAAAAGACCAATTTATTTTCCTGCCTGAGTATCTCCAGATTCCCACTCACAGCAACGGCAGATTAACTTGCTTCAACACAATCCTCCCTCCAAGACAACTACAAAAGCTTGACAAATTGTTTTTTTTTTTTAAAAACATCTATTTGAACATACTGGCAGGCCACTAAGGGATCAAGGATTTCAGGGGCCAACAGCATGAAGGGAAAGGAAGCCAAAAGAGGTGATTCCAGCAGTTGGCACCTTTATGTTCACGATTAGAAAGCTGAAAGCCAGCCAGAGATTTCAGGCATCTCAAAGAGAAGGGCCCTCGGAACACCCGGCTTCCCGACAGAACCCCGGAAAGGGACAAAAATGAACAAAACCCACCATATGCTAGTTACAAAAATCATGCCTTAAAAATAAGGATACAGAAAGGTGGTAAGATGAAAGGAAACAAATTCATGTAGACACAAGCACAAGAAAGATGACCCACGATGTGACCCTAAAACAAACTCAGGCTCTAAGGCAAACAAGCACCCCCAGGGCAAAGGAGGGCGATTTCATCGCTGTGACAAGAGAGTCCACCAGGGAAATACACAAGTTCCAAGTTCATGATGACCTGTCACGGTCAGGATTCATACAAGAGTGAGACACCACACCAGAAAATGGAGCCGGGAAATTTTAATGTAAGGAATTGCTGATTGAGGGGCACGTGGATGGTTCCATCGGTTAAGCGTCCAACTTTGGCTTCAGCTCAGGTCATGATCTCAGGGTCATGAGATTGAGCCCACATTAGGCTGCTCACTCAGTGCGGAGTCTGCTTGAGATTCTCTCCCTCCCTCTGCCCCTCCCCCTGCTTGTGTGCTCTCGCTTACTCTCTCTCTATGCAAAATAAATGTAAGTCTTAAAAAAAAAAAAAAAAAAAAGAATTGCTGATTGAGGAAAAGGTGATTAACTACTAAAAGGGATAAGCAGCCTGAACCACAGGAAGCTGAGGAATGAACAAGGTAGAACACGGCAGCTCTAAGGAAGGCCCCAACCGGCTAAGGAGACCAAGTAGCCACCCCCGGAACAACCCACCACCACTGTGGTGACAGATCAACTGCACCTGCCCTCATTTCTGAGATCCACCAAGATGTAGGGTCTCCACCATGGGCCTTGCACCACCAGCAAACCCCCCACCCCGCCCCAAAATCAGTGATGATATTTGCTGGAAATTATTCAAGAATCCATCATAGAAGACAGACCCCCTTTCCCTTTTAGTTTTGGCACACCCCCCTCGTAACCTTCCTGAGGCCTTATAGAAACAGAAGCACCTTGAGAAGCAGTCCTCCGCAAACTCACTTCCTTTTTCTTTTTTGTTACTCTTGGCCACCACCAACTTCCCTGGGCCTCCCTCATCTAACATAGGACCACAGGGATTGTCCCCACAGTTCTCAGAAAGCTGGTGGCCACATGAAATATGTATGTAACTGAGTGAGAGAGAAGAGCCAGGCCGCAGCATCTCGGGCACTGCCGGCAGCTGGGGAGCCGCCAGGGAGGAGGTGCGCCCGGGCCAGGCCACCTCGGCCTGAGCCCCCTGCTCTGGCTCCTCAGCAGTCAGCCAGAGCGCTGGACGCAGACGAGCAAGCTGGATTTGGCCTTCATGTGGTAATGACCCAGTTCCTTTTCCCTCTGGGGTTCAATTCTGTGCTTGGAATCTTCTGCACAATTCTTCTCAGCTTCAGGCAACCTTTGATAATCTCCTGCCAGCTGGGATCCCCCGGGTGGCGTGGGCAGCTTGAGGATGGAAAGGCTTGCAAAACCCTCAGGGGGGGCTTTCACTCCCTGTGACCAGGGGCTTAAGCTACAATTTGGGGGGCGCCTTCCTCAACACCCACTCAGCACCCACCCAGCTGTGACCGGCCACTCCAAAAGGAAGAATAGACCAAATGGGCGATGACATCTTTTTTCCTCTCCCATGTTCTCCTTCTCACTAAGACCGACAAAGAAAGAGGGGAGTAGGTTCTCAGATCTGTTCTCAGATCTGTGGCTGCTTTCAGCGCTTTCTTGCTTTCTGCGCACAGCACCCGGCTACCAGTCAGAGCTGATGCCAGAACACCCACCATTAGAAACCCTTAAACTTGGCCCTAGAAACTGTTTGTTTCCAGATTCTCTGTTAAAACCCAAATATCCTAACAGTGTGAGACAGCAGTTCCCAAAGTGTGTTCCCTAAAACGCTCTTCAAAATGTTCTTAGTAAAACAGCCCTGTGGTTTAAATAGGAGGGAAAAGGGGGTGGGGGCATGGGAGGCCGTGGCATGTCACATGTCTCTCCCGAGGGGTCAGGATGCAAATCAACACGGAAAGGCTCTAAAGATCCCACAGTAAAGGAGATCATTTCATTATGTGTAACAGTGTTTCCCAAAAAGATCTGATCATGAAACCCTGTTCTGTTTTTCCATCAAGAAATATTCCTCAGACAGAGCTTCTTTGGAAACCCCTGACTTAGGGCATCAATCTAAAATAACGTCAGGAGGGATCCCTGGGTGGCTCAGCAGTTTAGGGCCTGCCTTTGGCCCAGGGCGTGATCCTGGAGTCCCGGGATCAAGTCCCACATCGGGCTCCCGGCATGGAGCCTGCCTCTCCCTCCTCCTGTGTCTCCACCTCTCTCTCTCTCTCTCTCTCTCTCATAAATAAATAAATAAATAAATAAATAAACAAACAAACAAACAAATAAATAAATAATCTTTTAAAAAATAAAACAAAATAACGTCAGGAAAACATGATCTTCCATCACTGGCTCTGTGGCCTTGGACAAGCCATGAAACATTCTGATCGCCCAGTTCGCAGAAGGGGAAGTAACAATAAATAGGTACCTCATAGGTTTTTGTGGTGAGGTGCAGGAGATATCCTGGCTATAAATATGGTTTGGAGATAGTAAAGGGTTATTCAAGTAATATTAACATCAGTATAGTGATTATTAACCTAGCCCTTTGTGACTATGATTTTTTTAAAGATCTTATTTATTAATTTGAGAGAGAGAGAGCACAAGCAAGGGGAGGGCAGGCAGAGGGAGAGGGAGAAGTAGGCTCCCCACAGAGCAAGCCCCCCCCCTTCTGCCAATGCAGGACTCAATCCCAGAACCCTGGGATCATGACCTGAGCCCAAGGCAGACACCTAACCGACTGGGCCACCCAGATGCCCTGTGACTAAGACTAAGATTTTTATGGTGGTCATTTTGGCCTGAGTGGCTTTGAGGTGGCCCAAAGTTGTTGGAAGGTAGGTGAATAAAGCAAATGGGTTTGAAGAGGGTGGTAGAGAGCCAGCTGAGTGGACTGAGACCCCATCAGGAGGCAGCCCTGCCGTGCCTGTGGCTCTCAGCCAGTGCCCAGTCTCCAGAGAAGCTCTTCCAGCCTCCAGCTGACCCGGCACAGAGACCCGAGACACACAAGTGTGTTCATGCTCATGGAAGCACACAGACCTTGCCACACACATGTGGAAGGGAAACATGCTCAGGACAGAGTCTGGAACACAGGTCAGATCCCAGCTCTGACTGTGAAGGGGCCCTGGGTGAGCAGACCTCGTCCCTGACATCAAACCAGCCAGTCATCATTCCATCAGTATTGAGCTTGGGGTCCACAGAGATCTATGGGTGATGGAATCAAAAAGCCACATACAATGGGGCCAGGAGAGTCCCAGAGCTTCAGCAACAGTCAACATCCCCACAACCTCTGGTTCACCCATCACCCTGACCAGCAGATCCATTTACCTGTTCCTGTTGCCAATTAGCTGGAGAGCCCTTTGAGGTGTACCTTGCTCACATCTGTATCCCAGCACCTGCTGACTCAGCTAGCACTCACATATTGGAAGGGAGGAAGGAAGGAAAGAAGGAAGGAAGGAAGGAAGGAAGGAAGGAAGGAAGGAAGGAAGGAAGGAAGGAAGGGAGGGAGGGAGGGAGGGAGGGAGGGAGGAAGGGAGGGAGGAAGGGAGGAAGGGAGGAAGGGAGGAAGGGAGGAAGGGAGGAAGGAAGGCGGGCAGGCAGTGCCACAACCCAGATGGCACCTCCTCACACCTCCCTCTCTTCCTCTCCCTCTTGAGGAGGGGTCTGCACGTTTACGGAGCCAAGGAGGGCCATGCCCTGAGAGTTCTATACACAGGGAAACATTCTTTCTCTTCTTCTCCTCTAATAACCCACAACCTAGACCTAAAGCAGCCTGGACACACAGTTCTGCATACCCATCCCTCACCCTCCCAGATGCTAGTGAGGGTTCCCAAGGCACCACATCAGATCTGAAAAATACCCAAATGTACTTACCACTTTACCATAGGGACTGCCCTGATCTGGCCACACCAGGTCTCAAAAGCTAGACAGCAAATGCCTTTTGACTATAGACACTTGGTTTCCATATGTCACTCATCAAGCATTTCCTCATGAGGTGTTTTCTACCCCAGGCTTCTGGCAACCATGTCCTTTAACCTCTACATTCTCATGCTCTGGCATCACGAGGTCTTGCTGATCCTGGAAGAGGTGCCCCACTTAGGGCTAGTAGATTCTAGAGAGAGTCAACAGCTCTCCAGTGAGCTTGACTTTCAACTGCAAACCAACCAACCCAGAACCTGTACCCCCAACCACCTCCATTATTTCAAGCACAAACCAACCACAGCAGAGCCCATCCCACCTCAAAGCAGGTAACGGGAGAGGAAACCTACTATAAGAGAGCAGGCCCTCTGCTCGTGCTCCAGCAAGGCCAAGGCTAGATGCTTATACAATAGCTTTGTACCCACAACCAGACTAAGATGTTAGAGATCTGATCAGATTTCCATTCTTACCAGAAAAAAAAACAGAAATATCAGAAAGTTTTAAAGGTCCAGAGTCATGGGCAAGCGCTTTCTGGTCAACCTCTGGTTCCTTCGAAGTTCAAGATCCATTCCACAAACATTTATTGCACACTCTCAGCTAGGTACTGGAGGTGCAGAAATGGATTGGATGCATTCCCTTAGCAGAAGGATCGTACAATCTAGTGAGGGGTCAGATCTCAGAGGTACAGATGCTATCATAGAACTTCGTGGGAACACAAAGCAGAGTTGTCATTTCCACCGGAGGAGCAGATGGTGAAGGAGAGGCCACCACAACGGCTCGGAGGATGATGTCACAATGACTCAAGTGTGTGTAGAACTCTGCACATTTCAATGGTGCTTTCACACTCTTTACACTGCTTGTGCCACCAGGGTGACCAAGGTTGGAGTATGATTCTCATTTTAGTTGGCAGATGAGGAAATAATAGCTCAACGCTTATGTGGCACCCCCTAAGCATTTCACAGGTATTAATCTCTTCTGATCCCCATAACAACTCGAGGAGGCATGAATATTATTATCCTCATTTTACAGATAAGGACAGAGACAGAGAGAGGCCCGGTGATCTGCCCAGCTAATCAGCGGAGAGCAGATTTAAAATACAGACAGTGAGGTGCCAGGGCCCCTGCCCTGGAGGAGACCTCTGTACTGCCTCTTAGGAGGCAAAGGCAAGGAAGCAAATCCTGCAGGAAGATCCAGGCACTGAGCTTCAAAGCCCAGTGCTGTGTTCACTCCTCCCAAGATAGAACAATTAGAAAGTCTGGAAAACCTGGAAATGAAAACAGGGAGAATTGAGGCAGGAGAGAGAACATACGCTAACCTTTGCTGGGTTCCTACTTATGTGTCAGGCTGTTATTACTGTCTAAGGAATTGGGGTCAGACTCCCCTGATGTTGTTCAATGTTGGCTACCTTGAGTAGAAACTCCCACTCTAGCTTCACCTCCAAATCCAAACTTACTTTCCTCCCTCCTACCTCTCCATCCAGCTTGCTCTCCTATCCTGCAGCTCGTACCTTTGGCTTCTAGCGCTTTCATCCATGTGAGTTTAGCTTTGCAGTAATCACAGAAGCATCTGAGAGCAGGGACTGCGTTTTGCTTCTGCTCCTGACGAGTTAGACGTTGTCCGTGAGAGCCCAGGACGCAAGCACTCACTAACTGGGTTGATTGGTCTTCTTAAAAGAAGGCATAACACTCCCCTCTCTTAAAATAATTTATATTAACAATCTGATTTCCATTTCCTGTTACACAGGACCCTGACAGACACCTTCTCGTCTCCTCTTTAGTACAACTCCAAAAAGCCATGGACTTGATTTCTCCTGTCTGCGCAGAGAAGAGACCTAGTCTGAGAGAAGGAGCAGCTTATGACATCTCAACCCTAAGTCAGTGTCTGGGGTGCCCGAGCTCTCCTGCTCCCCCCAGTCAGCAGCTGCTTGCTCATTCTCCACCCGGAGTTCAGGAGGACGCACTCCCAGGGCCCACGTGGGCAGACGTTGCCTTCAGAAGGAACTGCCACGTGCCCTGCATTGGGAAACTCAGATGGCAAAGCCTGGTGTCCACCGTGGAGGAGTGACAGCACACAAGAGACTCGTCCCCCCATCTGCCTGCCACCAAGGGTGCAGAAATGAGAAGGGGTCCTTGCCTGTCCCTTCAGCATGCTGTGTCCCCCACCACTTCCCACCCTGCAGCCAGAAACAGGAGGGGAAACATCACCACACCACAGCAGGACCTCTACTCGTGTTTCAGCACGGATTGTCCCCCGCACAGTCACGGAGAGTTTGGGGACAGGCCATCTGGGTTACCCCTGCGCCCGCAGAGGGCACGGGCAGCCCTGTGGATTCCTGGCCCAGAAGCCTCTGCACTTGCCCTTCTCTGTTTTGCAACAGGCCCAGGCACAGCCTGTGGATTTCATACCCCGAGTGGGAGAGAGCAGAACTGTGTCTTCCTGGAGCGATTTCCCTCTCCACTCCCAAAGCATCATGTGCCCGTGGCTCCAATATGCTTACCAGTCGTGCAGCCCGACTGTGGCAGAGCACGGAGGCTTCGGTGATGTCATGGGCTGTTCGGGCAGGAATCCCACCCAAAACGCTGTTCCCACTGCCCTTGACAGAAGGAGCAGGGCAGCCCAGCCAGCGGCGCGGGGACACGCTCACCCCTGCCTGGAGGACCCCGCCGTGCACGTTTCAGGAAAGCAGGGGGCTCGGACTGCAAATGCTTCTGCCCTTTGCAAAAACCCAGCAGTCAGCCAAACCATAAAGAGGCCGGGCAGGAGCCCAAAGGCTAATAGATTTTACATGGGGGGCAGCCCGGGTGGCTCAGCGGTTTAGTGCTGCCTTCAGCCCAGGGCGTGATCCTGGAGTCCCAGAATCGAGTCCCACGTCGGGCTCCCTGCGTGGGGCCTGCTTCTCCCTCTGCCTATGTCTCTGCCTCTCTCTCTCTCTCTCTCTCTCTCTCTGTGTGTGTGTCTCTCATGAATAAATAAAATCTTAAAAAACAAAAAAGATTTTACACTGGGGACACACAGTTCCTCAGGCATACCCCTTCTCTAGTGGAACTAAGAGGTGAGGACTTCTAGATTGCGTGGAACTTCGGTGGCTTGCCACTTTCAGAGTGTTTCTGTAGTGGGCACCTCACCCTGGTCTGTGCCCCCCAAGAAAAGTAAGCTTGGTTCAGCCTCCCTTCTGGAAAGAGTGCAGCTAGACTGCCCCCCACCCTGGAAGCCTCAACATCGCAACAAGATGGGCATCTCCATCCAGATGGCTTCCACTCTGCTCCTTGACAAGCTCTGGAAAGTCCATTCTTGGCCCGGGATGCCACTGCATTAAGAATGCCCACTAGGCACTACTCCTGAGACGCAGCCGTAGGTCATGCTGGATGCCTCACACATCATCACAAGCAGCCCTTTTTTATCAGTTGTGAAAACAGGTTTAAACTTGTCCTAAGTTAACGAGGTCAATAATTGGTGGACAGCAGTCTGTCCACTTCTCTTGGTTAAATTGACTCAAGAGGTCATTTTGGCTTGGCTGCAGACAAGGTTTCGTGTATCACCTGCAGCCACCGCTCAGGAATGGACATCGGGGTCTCTCAGACCGTGGCCCGTATTCAGGTGAGGCCTGCCTCACCTGGCCAGTGTGTCATCCCTAGTCCTGTGGACGAGCACTCAGTCACTCCCGACCCGGTCTCCACCCTGGTGGCCCTGCCTTCTGCCGAGATCAGTACAGACACTGACTACCCGAGTCGCAGATACGATGTCTTGAGTCGCCACCAGCAAGCGTCGGCTGTTCTGGAGGCTTGGCCTCACAACCGCTCTGACCCAACTCTGTCCAGAGCCGGAACCAAAGGCACCTCGTCTTCCTCGCCTCATGGATGCCTCCTGCTAGGTCTTCACAACTATCCTGGCCTTTGCAAAAACCCAGCAGTCAGCCAAACCATGAAGAGATAGGGCAGGAGCCTAAAGGCTAAACTATCCGATGTGATACACAGTATTTTTGTTTTCATGTAAATAATGAAACTGGGATTCAGAGAAGGCCCACGGTGGACACAGAACAAGCTGTGAAGTCATAAAGACAGGATTTGACTCCAGCCCTCCTTCTTTCTGAGCGACCTCGGACAACCTACTCAGCTGCTTTGAATGTCAGGTTCATCGTCTGTAAAATAGGAATAATCCACCAGGCAATTGAGAAGACCGAGCGAAACAGCATGAAAGATCAGATCTCTGCCAAGAAACAGGAGACCGAGGAAGTGCTCATAAGCAGGACCACAATGCAGCATTGGTGAAGGCAAAGGGAACGTAAAGGGAACCCCTGGTTCCAGCCGACTGAGCTTAATCCGCGCAGGCGGCTTGGTCCCGAACTTCATTCTGAGTTCAGAGGGATCGGGAAATGTAATCAGATTGTTAATATAAATCATTTTAATAGAAGAGAGTGTTATGCCTTCATTTAAGAAAACAAATCAACCCAGTTAGTGAGTGCGTGTGTCCTGGGCTCTCACGGACAACGTCTAACTCGTCAGGAGCAGAAGCAAAACGCAGTCCCTGCTCTCAGATGCTTCCGTGATTACTGCAAAGCTAAACTCACATGGATGAAAGCACTAGTAGCCAAAGGTACAAGCTGCAGGATAGGAGAGCAAGCTGGATGGGGAGCCAGGAGGGAGGAAGGCAAGTTTGGATTTGGAGGTGAAGCTAGGGTGGGAGTTTCTACTCAAGGTAGCCAACATTGAACAACATCAGGGGAGTCTGACCCCAGTTCCTTAGACAATAATAATAGTAACACTTCCTTTCATTGAAGGAACAGCCTGGTACATGCTGAGGACTCACTTGGTTTTCTCAAAATCATGAAACTATTTTACAGGTCATAAAACTAAGACCCCACGAGTTGAATCCCTTGACAAAGGTCAAACAACCAGTAAATGACAACATCAGGATTCGAACTCAGATCTGTTGGATCCTCTCTGTCATGATAGAGAACAATGAGGCTCGTATGCGGAAAATCTCAGAGACCATAAAGAGAGGAAACTAGGAGGCAAAGGTCAAGGGTCAAGTTTGAGGAAAAAAACTAATTGACCCCAAGCAAGGGTGGAAGAGAAACCAGAAGGTGGCAGCTGTCCTGTAGCCCTCCAGTGTCTCGGTTGTGTCTTTCCTGGCCATTGGGCATGTTACCTGCACGGGGCAGACAGTTTTAAAGCTATGAGAGCTGGGTGGGAAAGATAGTGAAGTATCAGTGAAGTAGTCAGTGAGTGCTGAAGAAATCAGGGGGGACTTCCTGGAGGGAGTGGGTTGCTTCCCCGCTCACCCTCTTCACTATTACAAGACCTCCACCTTCCTCCAAGCATTCACGAGGGCACCGGGCCTCTCTTACCTTCTCGTGCGTTCCACTTAGAGTCCTTCCTTTTTTTGCAAACAAGCACAGCAACAAGATAACATTTTTCACCAGCTAGGGTAAGTTGCCTCTTGTTGTTGACTTTATTGATCTTCTCAGTGTCCTATAGAATTTGGTGAAAATGCAGGCAGGACTGAAAGCGGATACACCTCTTTTAGGCATAAGTGAGGCAGTCCTTTGACTAATAACTCTTGTGAGCCCAGCACCACTTCCCATAAGCCCAGCACTGCCCTGAATACTAAGTTAAGGAACAAAATACAGGTCACGGACTTCAGGGAACTCAAGAGGCAGTGGGGAAGAGGGCAACTCGAGGGCTAAGCTCTCCACTTCGGGGAACCACGAGGCACTGCTCATCAGCAAAGACTGTCGTGCCAGTTTATCCACCGTCCACTTCCAGAGCAGGACACTGAATACATAAATATGCTCACTGAAGCACAACTTTTAATAATTAAAAGCAATACATATGCCCAATAATTTGAACCACTAAGTAATAATGACTTTTGCTTCTATTTAAAAAATGGTGGGGCAGCCCGGGTGGCTCAGCAGTTTAGCGCCACCTTCGGTCCAGGGTGTGATCCTGGAGTCCCAAGATCGAGTCCCACGTCGGCCTTCCTGCATGGAGCCTGCTTCTCCCTCTGCCTGTGTCTCTGCTTCTCTCTCTCTCTCTCTCTCCCTCTCTCTCTCTTTCTGATGAATAAATAAACTCTTAAAAAAAATGGTGCTGTGTGGGTTTTTTTTTTTTTTAATATATACCAGGAGGAAATGCTTCTGGTGCTATGTTAAATTTTAAAAAATACTTATGCCAGGGCACCTGGGTGGCTCAGTGGTTGAGCATCTGCCTTCAGCTCAGGTCATGATCCCCGGGAGCCTGTTTCTCCCTCTGCCTATGTCTCTGCCTCTCTCATGAATAAATAAATAAAATCTTTTTAAAAAATTAGTTATGCTATCTTTAAAACATAGAAAGGAAGACCGGAAGGCAATAACGAGGTGAGTACTGATAAGTATGTAACAAGCAAAAAAACAAAAACAAAAACAACAACAAAAAAACAGTTTATAGCATGTACCAATTATTGTGATGAAATTACTCCCACCATGACTGATCCCAAGCAGCAAGTGTGATGTCACAATGTCTTGAAAGGGGGCATGAGTGCATCCATTTGGCTTTCGCACACGGGTACCAGCTAGCTTCAGCACCGTTGGCAATAACCTCAAGATGCTGACATAGTTTAGATGATGTAATTACGGGCAATGTTATTTTTTATCTGTACTTTCCAAATTTTCTGTAATGCAATGAAGGAAAAGAACATCATGTTTGGAAAGCTCATGTTCCCAGGAGAACAGCCTCTGAGCAAGTGTGGCCATTAGCTGAGGAGCCTACCTGAACAACACTGTTAGGCTTCCTCTTTGCACGCAGGACTAAATAATTCTTGTTATTTGGTTTCACATTTTGTTCACTGAATAGTGTCAGGAGCTACAAAAGCCAGAGAACAGTCCTTTCTTTGTCCTGACACGACCCACTGAGGTGGGAAGCGCCCTGAGAGCCGCGCCGGAAGAAGGAAACCATGCTACAGGCCAACCAATAGTCATGGTCATGGTCAACGGAGTCAAAAGCTTTATCTTGAGTTGTGCAGTTTTTTTCCTAATGAAACTGGAATGCGGCTCTAACCTCCAAGAAGCATGATGTCAAATAGGTGAGTCTTGAGGGGGCCATTTCTCCTCAGTTTTCACATCTATAAAATGGGGACCCTAGTACACATTGGTAATCACGTCACGGTGGTGAGAAGTGAAAGGGACAGCAAATTTGAAGTGCTTGATAGCGCTCTAGTAACAGATATTAGTTCTTCTTTGCCCCTTTTGCTCACTCCGCTGCCTTAGGAAGGAAAGGCAAGGTCCAAAGAAATGCCAGCCCACAGAAAAGGCATTAATGATCAATGAGAAGCTCATGGTCTCACAAATAGCCCCAGAGACTTCAGAACAGCAGTAGCACACACGTTTCCCATCTGCCACAGCATGAAACCACGCATTTATGTTTTCGTTAAAAACCTCAATTTTGCCCTAAATACGCAGCTATCACCTAGCAAGAAAAAAATAAAGTTTTTCAGATAGTCAGATTTCTTTCACATCCAGACTGCAACTCAGGCAACAGGACCCGATTTCAGAGCAGAAACGCCACAGAGCTTCTGCCCACGATCCTAAGAGCAGCTTCCAGCCACCACCCTCCCGCCAAGAGACAGAGTCTAATGGGAAGAGGTGACAAATTGCTAAGTGCGATTCTGTGCAACTTACATACAAAAATATGTATGTACCTTGATTGGAATCACAGACATTGCACTCCACTCTCAGAAAAGACAAGTGCTAATCTCTCAAAGCACTGAGGAAAAAATAGCTACGAGGGCTAAGAGCTGCAGATCCTCGAAACAACCAGAAGATCAACCTTTCCCTTCCTCACCAGGAGAGCTGTTCTCATCAGCACTTCTGGCACCAAAGGACAGAACACGGCTTGCTCTGGAGCAGAACGAGGCAGAGACTCTCCAGCTCTCTTGCAGAGCCAGACAGCAGCAATAACGTGCTCCCTGCGGAGTCATGGCAACCGGCCTTCGAGTGGCTCTTTCCTTCTACTCTGACCAGAGTTTCGGCAGCAGATTGATTTCACTTTGGGGTTTCATTTTTTTTTTTTGTATATTTTTTTATTGGAGTTCGATCTGCCAACATATAGCACAACACCCAGTGCTCATCCCATCAGGTGCCCCCCCCCGCAGTGCCCGTCACCCAGTGACCCCACCCCCATCCCCCCCACATCCCCTTCCACCACCCCTTGTTCGTTTCCCAGAGTTAGGTGTCTCTCATGTTCTGTCTCCCTCACTGATATTTTCACTCATTTTCTCTGCTTTCCCCTTTATTCCCTTTCACTATTTTTTATATTCCCCAAATGAATGAGACCATATAATGTTTGTCCTTCTCCGATTGACTTATTTCACTCAGCATAATACCCTCCAGTTCCATCCACGTCGAAGCAAATGGTGGGTATTTGTCATTTCTAATGGCTGAGGAATATTCCATTGTATACATAGACCACATCTTCTTTATCCATCATCTTCCCAGGGACACTGAGGCTCCTTCCACAGTTGGCTACTGTGGACATTGCTGCTATAAACATCGGGGTGCAGGTGTCCCAGGGTTTCACTGCATCTGTATCTTTGGGGTAAATCCCCAGCAGTGCAGTTGCTGGGTCGTAGGGCAGATCTATTTTTAACTCTTTGAGGAACCTCCACACAGTTTTCCAGAGTGGCTGCACCAGGTCACATTCCCACCAACAGTGCAGGAGGGTTCCCCTTTCTCCACATCCTCTCCAACATTTGTGGTTTCCTGTCTTATTAATTTTCGCCATTCTCACTGGGGTGAGGTGGGATCTCATTGTGGTTTTGATTTGTATTTCCCTGATGGCAAGTGATGCAGAGCATTTTCTCATGTGCTTGTTGGCCATGTGCATGTCTTCTTTGGTGAAATTTCTGTTCATGTCTTTTTCCCATTTCATGATTGGATTGTTTGTTTCTTTGCTGTTGAGTTTAAAAAGTTCTTTATAGATCTTGCATACTAGCCCTTTATCTGATATGTCATTTGCAAATATTTTCTTCCATTCTGTAGGTTGTCTTTTAGTTTTGTTGACCGTTTCTTTTGCTGTGCAGCTTTTTATCTTGATGAAATCCCAATAATTCATGTTTGCTTTTGTTTCCCTTGCCTTCATGGATGTATCTTGCAAGCAGTTGCTGTGGCCACGTTCCAAAAGGGTGCTGCCTGTGTTATCCTCTAGAATTTTGATGGATTATCGTTTCACATTTAGATCTGTCATCCATTTTGAGTTTATCTTTGTGTATGGTGTAAGAGAATGGTCTGGTTTCATTCTTCTGCATGTGGATGTCCAATTTTCCCAGCACCATTTATTGAAGAGACTGTCCTTTTCTTCCCTGCTTTGTCAAATATTGGTTGACCATAGAGTTGAGGGCCCATTTCTGGGTTCTCTATTCTATTCCATTGATCTCTGTGTCTGTTTTTGTGCCAGTACCACACTGTCTTGATGATCACAGCTTTGTAGTACAACTTGAAATCCGGCATTGCAGATGACATGATACTGTGCATGGAAAACCCAAAAGACTCCACCCCAAGGCTGCTAGAACTCATACAGCAATTCAGCAGTGTGGCAGGATACAAAATCAATGCCCAGAAATCAGTGGCATTTCTATACACTAACAATGAAACTGAAGAAAGAGAAATTAAGGAGTCAATCCCATTTACAATTGCACCCAAAAGCATAAGATACTTAGGAATAAACCTAACCGAAGAGGTAAAGGATCTATACACTAAAAACTACAGAACATTTCTGAAAGCAATTGAGGAAGACACAAAGAGATGGAAAAATATTCCATGCTCATGGATTGGCAGAATTAATATTGTGAAAATGTCAATGTTACCCAGGGCAATTTACACGTTTAATGCAATCAAAATACCATGGACTTTCTTCAGAGAGTTGGAAAAAATCATCTTAAGATTTGTGTGGGGTTTCATTTTAAATGCTTTCCTATATATTAGCTTTTTTGTCGTTGTTGTTCTACCCAGGAATTGGAAGGCCCCAGGGATTTTAAAAATGATAAAAAAGCTCCCCAGCTGAGATGATTAATTTTATACATCAACTTGGCTAGATTATTGTGTCCAGTTGTTTGGTCAAACAGGAGTCTAGATGTTGCAGTAGAAAGTGCTTTTTGAGTGAGGCTAACATTTAAGTCATTAAGTCAGTAAACTTTGAGTAAAGTAGATCACCCACAGTGTGGGTGGGCCTTGTCCAATCAGTTGAAGACCTTTAGAGCAAACACTGGTTTCTCAAAGAAGGAATTCTCCCTCCAAACTGCAATACAGAAATTCATCCTGGTTTCTGGCCTTCAGACCCAAGACTACAACATGACTTCTAACCTGAATCTCCAATGTACTGCTTGTCCTACAGATTTGGGGTTGCCAGCTCCCACAATTGATACATGAATGAATTCATTAAAATCTTGACATATAAGGGCACCTGGGTGGCTCAGTCCATTAAGCATCTGCCTTCAGCTCAGGCCATGATCTCAGGGTCCTGATATCAAGCCTCGAATCGAGCTCCCTGCTCGGGGAGCGGGGGGGGGAGTCTGCTTTTCTCTCTCCCTCTGCCCCTGTTCCTGCTCATGCTCTCTCTGAAATGAATAAATAAAATCTTTTAAAAAATTGTTGGAGAAGCCTAATTAATACACCAGCAAACACCTCTCTGTTGTCAAAAACCAAGCCATCCAGTGGGGCAGGGGATTTGTCAGGAGACCCAGGGAGGTTCTCAGTGCAGGTGCAAGTGGGCTGCTCATGTGTCTCCATGAGCTCCATGGTCATGACCACCTCATGTGATTACCTCACCTACAGGCACCAGGCAGGTCTGATGCCTGACCCATGGGGCTAAAACACTCCCAGAGTCCTCAGCCCTATTACCGCAAGCAGTCAGGTATTGATGGCTGGAACCCTGACTCTCACAAGGAAGGCCGTGTATGAGAGCAAGGAACCCACCATGGTAGGAGAGAAGGTAGGGAATCCAGACTGTTCACGGAGAAGATCTGACTTTGGGAGCTGTGCTCCGTGGTGTCACAAAGCTGCTCAGAGGATCTGTGGCAGATGGAGTGAGAAGAAGGAAAAGGAGTGAGAGGGAAGATTCAGTGACAAGGTGTGCTCCAGAGCAGGGCATGCAAAGGTATCACTGCCATATCTTGTTTAAAAATTAAACAAAAAAAAAAAATGCAGAACTCCAAAGCTCCAATGGAATATTTTGCTCAGAAAGTATAGGCCAGGGCCCAGAAAAGGACTTTCAACAACACACCCCACGTGATTCTAAGCCAGACGCTGCATGGCTCAGAAATGGGGGCTATTTTGTTGGAAAGGCCATGGCTAGTTAATACACCAGGGAGAAGGGATTGCTCACCGCCCACCCATCCTCCACCCCATTCCCTCCCACACTTCAGTCTAGGCAGCGGGAGATTTGGGAAGCTGAGGCAGAGGATGGTCATGGGCCATCCAATTTCTGCTCATCCCAGCTTCTGTCTCTTCCTTTGTGTCACGAGCAGTCTACTGAGACAAGGACAGAGGACCTCCGGAGGGGAGAAGGGGTGTTGGCTTAGCTTGAAACTTTGGGGAAGGAAAATCTAATTCCAGTCAGAGTCATTTATCAAAGGTTAATCTGAGACAGAATTGCATTGAGCCAACATTCATTTTCCCTTCTCAATTAGCACAACCGTGACAAAGGAAATGTCATCAGTCAACAGGAGGGAACAAGAGGGACTCTCAGATTCAAGTTCCGTCTTGATATTGGAGCGCAGGGGTTGCAAATTAGGGCCTCAATGCTGGAAACTTCTCAGGGGCAGCACTAGTCCTGGTGCCTCACCCCTCCCTTCATGCACATGTTAACGAGCTCTCCCCTCAAGCACCTCACTCCTTTCCTGACTCTCCCGACCCCCCCACCCCCCTCCGGCCGCCTCCAGACTTGCTCACAGCCTGCAGAGACTTTCCTCTGCAAGAAGCATTACCCAGCCAGCGTAATCACTCCCTCCTTTCTCCTCTGTGACCTGACCGGAGGCGGAAACACCACCCCATATTTCTCCATCCGTCATTTTAACTACCCCGCGGTTGCTCATAAGTGTCCTCTGTTCTGTTCATCACTGGAGTACCCAGGGCTTCCTGAACAGCACATAAACCCAACCACACTGGGGAATGAAGGATGTTTAAGCATTCCACTTTATAACCTTTATCTATAATAAGAATGCTAAAAATTACAAAGGGCAGAGCTGGAGGTTAGAACCAAGGAGGAGGAGGGCGGTGGGTGGGTGATCAGGGGCTGCTTTGACACACTGTCGCTTTAGAAAACCTCATGAGAGCCCAGGCCCAAGAGACAGGCATCGGGGAGGAGGGGAGAGGGGGCCAGGTCAGGGGAGGTCCCTAAAACTCTGCCCTCAGCAGCAAGGAGTCCCCACCAGGCCCAGCGTGCTAAAGGCTGCACACGTGGTGTTTGGAACAGGAGGTGGGGTTGGGCGGAGAGGAAATCAGGGTCTTGGGGTCTCCACCCGCTGCTAAGTTAGAAAGTTAGAAAGTTCATTATACAACATTTTCCTTCCCTGGGTGGCCGAGCTGCTGGGTGTCTGACCGCCATGAGGCATGGGAGAGGCTACAGGGGAATGGGTCTGATGCAGCGGCTCCTGCACGCAGAGGTGACGAGGTGCGTGGGGCCCCGCCACAGGCCGCGGAGAAACCTGCACCTGCTCTTCTGTTGTCCCGATGCCCCAGATGAACGCCCCCCGCCCCCCGCCAGGGATGCACAATCCAGCCCGCCCCCCCCCCCACATTGCTCCAGCACTGGTCCTGTGACCCGCTTAGGCCACTAGGGTGACAGCAAACGTGCCCTAGCAAGGAGGCCTAATGCGCTCCCCAGGGGCCCCGCATTGGAGTGCAGCTGCTGTGATGCGCACCCCCAGGCATCCTCCTGGAGAGGCTGCACCGAGAAGGAATGATCCAGGAGACGCCTTGGCTGCCAGCCCTAAGCCAACCGCCTGGAAGGGGAGTGAGGTCACCTTGAATCATCTCTTGCCAGTAGCGCAGCCAAATGACACGAGTGGCCCCAGACCGAACTGGCCAGCCAAGGCCGAATTGCACATGAGAAAAATAAATGATTGTTATTCAAAGCTACTGGGCTTGAAAGGGGTTGTCACGCAGCAACAGATAACTGCCCCGTTGTACTTCTCATCGGGAAGGCCGGCAGCAAATCAGGGAAATAGAGCCATAGGACACCCAACAGCTCATCGTGAACCAGCCATAAAGAACCTTCGCAACCTGACAGTGTCTTCCAAACGCTCACAGCACACGTACAAATGGTGAGATGTCGGCGGCGCTGCTGTCAGCAGGAGCAGATGCCTGCTATCGCTGCTTCCATTCAACGTAGTGGTAGAAGTCCCAGGTAACCAACAGGCAAGAAAAAATAAAGGTATAAGAATCGAAAATAAAAAGAGGAAAAAAAAGTCTGTAAATTGTATTTATGGACAATGTGATTGTCTGGGGTTAGCTGAAAAATCACGCCCCCCCCCCAAGATGTCCGTGTCCTAACAATCCCTAGAACCTGTGAATATGACTTTTCATGGCCAAAAAGACTCTGTCAGTGTCATTAATTAAAGGATTCTGAGATACAGACATTATCCTGAATTATCTACATGGACCCAGTGTATTCACAGGGCTCCTTATGAGTGGGAGGCATGTACAAAAGTAACAGATCTGTAAAAGAGCTGAGAAAAATCCAGCAAAAGATATAAAGACCTTTATAAGAAAATTATAAAAAACATTTTTAATGATATGAAAGAAGACCTTTATAAGCAGAGAAATATGCCATGCTGATTAGGAAGATCATCATCATAAAGGAGGCATTTTTCCCCCAAATTGATCTATCTAATGAATGCATGAATCTCAAGATTTCTTACAGAACTCCATAAAATGATCCTGAAATCCCAAAGACAGTGGGCAGGAAAAGGGTTAACTCAGCAGGCCTGGGTTCCTCAAATCCTTCGCATTCCAAAGAAAGGCTTGTCCTCAGGGTAGCCAGCTTCTGGGATTTGCCCTCCAGGTCCTTGGAATAGTTGGCTTGATAAGACTGTATTTGTCTACTTGGGGCCTCCAGCCATGCTGTATTACTTTGGCCAGATAAGTTTGTCCTGACAGCGTGATTTATGGTGAATGCCTGGTTTTGCTCAGAGTGGGGTTGGGGTGCTCAGAGAAGGGTGTGAAATCTCAGGTGCTGAGGTGGGTTCTGCAGGCTGCCGCATGTCTGTGTAAGTAACCCTGCACAAGTTCAGCTGTACTTCCTGGTTGTGACAGCTCACGTGCATTGTCCCACCTTGACGCTGGGAGAACTATGGGTCCCCTTGCAGCACCACTGGAAGGGATAGCTAGAAGCTGATACCTGGTTTCTCCTTGACTTTGTCCCAGGTAGCTTTCCTGTTGCTGCTTTTGATCTGTAGCCTTTTGCTGCAATAAATTGTGAGTATAACATTCTGAGGACTTCAAGTCCTTCTGGCAGGTCATCAACCCTGAAGTCTTGGAGACCCCCCCCCCCCCCCAATACAAAGAGCAAAGCATTAGGAATAGCTGAACCCACTGTGAAGAAAACCAAGGTAGGGCTAGTGCAAATTACCTTTACCAGCTTATCGCCGGTTACAAAACTCTAGCAATTAAGTTGAGTGGCTTTGGAACAAAGGGACAAAGGAAATGGACAGGCCTGTGTCTAGGAGCTTGACAGATGACATACAAGTGGCAGGAAAGGTATGGATATTCAGTAAACAGTACTGATAAAAGTAGGTCTGTAGCTCATGCTCCATGTACAAAAAATAAGGAGCAGAAACTAACTGCGGAGGGAAAGATGGTAACCCGTGAATGTGACAAACCAATGTAGAGTAGGTTAAAAGGTGCTCAAACATGTAATGAGGAATAAAGAGAAAAAAGCAGAGCAGAATTACAGATGTCGGAAATGATTGATACGGGCAGATTGTGATTTTAATAGGGAATCAGGACAACCCTTCCTGAGAAAGTAATTGTCTCAGTCTGCTGGGCTGCTGTCACCAAATACTATCGACTAGGGGACTTGGAAAACAGAATTCCGTTTTCCTCAGTTCTGGAGGCTGGAAGGCCAAGATGAAGGCGCCTGCATGGTCACATTCCCATGAGGGCCTGCTTCCTGCCTCACAGGAGCACCTTGTGACCCCCTATGATGGAAGAGACTAGATCTCCCTGGAGTCTCTTATTAATTTCATTCATGAGGGCTCCACCCTCATGTCCTAAGCACATCCCAAAGGGCCCATCTCCTCGTAGTATCATCTTTGGGATGATTTTAACATATGAATTTGGTGGGGGGCCACAAACACTCAGATGATAGCAGTAATATTTAAAGAGGTGTAGGCATTGACCATGTGGAAAGAGCATTCTCCATAGAAGGTTCAGCTGCAGTTTCCTCATGAGGATGTGGAAGCTTGCAGAGGTGAGGCCACTAGCAAAATTGTGGGTAATCTAACAGCTCAGTACAGATTTAACCCCAGGTATCTCTAACTCTGAAGTCTGGAGTCCTCTGGTTACCCCATTTAAATAACATATCCTTAAAATTCATGTCAGGGCTGGGGTGCCTGGGGCAGCTCAGTTGGTTAAGCGTCTGCCTTTGGCTCAGGTCATGATCTTGGGGTCCTAGAAATTTGGTCACATGGAAGCTACACCATGTGGCCTCTGTTTATCTGTCTGTCCCTCCAGACTGCAGACTCTGAAGAACCCAGTTGATATGTGATTCATCTTTCTTTCTAACACTCACCAAAGGATAGTCCTGCATCAGGCTCCCTGCTCACTGGGGAGTCTGTTTCTCTCTCCCACTGCCCCTCCCCCTGCTTGTGTGTTCTCTCTCTCTCTCTCTCTAATGAATAAATAAAATATTTTTAAAAAATTTAAACAAAAATTAATGTCAGGGCTTTCTTTCCCAAGTGTCAAGATATTTTTCAAGACCTAATAGTAATCCTCAGACTTGACTCATCAACTCTTTCCTCCTTGTTTTCCACCAACCATTCCTAATGCTCTTGCACCAGCTGGTCAGGCTCACCAGGGCCCCTCACCCTTGCCCCACACACCATACATTTCCCAGTCTCCACATGACTTTCATGCTGGCCCCTCACTTTCAATGCACTATCCCTGCAGGTGAACTTCCACCTTTGCAGCGGCTTCTCAAGTGCTATTTTCCTTATGACACTTTTCCAGCTTTCCAAGGAGGGAATCGCTTCCTCCTCCATGCTCCCCCAGAAATTCGGTCACATGGAAGCTACACCATGTGGCCTCTGTTTATCTGTCTGTCCCTCCAGACTGCAGACTCTGAAGAACCCAGTTGATATGTGATTCACCTTTCTTCCTAACATTCACCAAAAGATAAAGGCTCTCAGTAGATGTTTTAAATAAATAAATGTACTTCCAGCGGAAGATGAGTGAAATATTAATGACAGTGAAAATCAAAGCATCATGGACTAATTCAATTGTGATGTTCAACAGAAACTATAGTAAAAAGGTAATAAAACCTAAGATTTATTTTTTTTAAACCTAAGATTTACATTTGGACATAAAATGATGTGCAGCCCAACGAGTATATTCAAGATTTACTAAATATTACACAAATAAAAGAAGGCATCAAGAAGACCAAGCTAAAAATGACAGCCAAGCTGCATGCAAAGCTTGTTGATTGGTTGTGTTTGTTGGAAGAGTGTCTCCATGTAAATACATTTTTTTTTTTCAGAACGATGTTTTTCGTGGAACTAGTGAGCCATAAACATGCCTTGAAAGCTAAACTCTGGAAATTGGGTGATTTCACTGAGTACAGACTTTTATAAGATTCCTACTCATGCTGAAATTCATTCTTCTGCCTCTAGGAATGTATATTTACTTAATAATTTTAAAGATTCCTGCTTCAAACCCAAGCATTCTAAAACCACATTAATTCATGTGCAGGAATTATGTACTTCATTACAAAAATAAGAGCAAGAAAAAATTAAAATCTAGTTCCCTCCCCCATTGCAGTGTTTGCAAATAAAGCATTTGTTAATCAAATGAACGGGAAGACTGTGAAGCCCTTACAGCATCTCCCATTCCCTTACTCAGCCCTTAGTATACCCGATGCGTTATGCATTATGGTAGCCATTAGCAACACGTGGCTAGTGATCACTTGTGCAGCTAAGGAATTAGATTTTCAATTTTATTGAATTTCAATTCATTAAAAATCACATTTAAATAGGCACATTTGGGGATGCCTGGGTGGCTCAGCGGTTTAGCACCTGCCTTCAGATCAGGATGTGATGCTGGAGCCCCAGGATCGAGTCCCGCATTGCTTCTCCCTCTGCCCATGTCTCTGCCTCTCTGTCTGTCTGTCTCTCTCTCTCTCTGTCTCTCATGAATAAATAAATAAAATCTTTTTAAAAAAATAAATAAATAAGCACATTTAAATGTAGCTAGCCACTACCATATTGGACAGCATAAATACAGAATACGTTTTCCATCAACTCAGAAAGTTCTACTGGATAGCATTGTTTGTACTGCTATAAATGGCCCAAATACAATAAATATGAGTCAGATGAGTTAACAATAGTCAAGATATGGGAGCAGCCTAAGTGTCCATCAATTGATGAATGGATAAAGATGTGAGATACACACACACACACACACACACACACACCACACATACACACTGGAATATTATTCAGCCATAAAAAAAGAATGAAATATTACCATTTGCAATGACATGGATGGAGCTAGAGACTATAATACTAGGTAAAACAAGTCAGAGAAAGACAAATACCATATGATTTCAGTCCTGTAGAATTTAAGAGATAAAACAAATGGGGATCCCTGGGTGGCGCAGCGGTTTGGCGCCTGCCTTTGGCCCGGGGCGCGATCCTGGAGACCCGGGATCGAATCCCACATCAGGCTCCCGGTGCATGGAGCCTGCTTCTCCCTCTGCCTGTGTCTCTGCCTCTCTCTCTCTCTCTCTGTGACTATCATAAATAAATAAAAATTAAAAAAAAAATGGGCAAAGTGGAAAAAGAGAGAGAGGTAAACCAAGAAACAGACGCTTAACTACAGA
Source organism: Canis lupus dingo (assembly GCF_003254725.2). Lineage (NCBI taxonomy): Eukaryota > Metazoa > Chordata > Mammalia > Carnivora > Canidae > Canis > Canis lupus. Next base: position 8,541,255 of record NC_064259.1, on the reverse strand, counting down.
GAGCAAACTGATGGTTACCAAAGGGGAGGCAGGTGGGATGGGTTAAATAGAGGATGACGGGACGCCTGGATGGCCTAGCGGTTGAGCGTCTGCCTTTGGCTCAGGGCATGATATTGGAGTCCCGGGATTGAGTCCCACATTGGGCTCCCTGCCTGCTAATCCTTCTGCCTATGTCTCTGCCTCTCTCACTGTGTCTCTCATTAATAAATAAATAAAATGTTTTTAAAAATAGAGGACGGGGATGAAGGAGTGCACTTGTCATGATGAGCACCAGGTGATGCATTGAAGTGTTGAGTCACTATACTGTACACCTGAAACTAATATAACGCTGTATGTTAACTAACTGGAATTAAAACAAAAACTCAAAAAAAAAAAAAAAGACTAGTTCATCAAAATATAAACTCTGACACCATAGGCATATAACGAGGTCCCTGCCTTCAAGGAGACAGACATGTAAATAGTAAAATAGAGTAGTCCCTAATGCACGGATGCACAAAAATTATGCAAAGGAGCAATTAACAATATATAATAGATCAAAAAAGCTTCAGCAGAAAACACGATATTTGTACCAATTCATATAGAAAAGAAAAATTTGAACAGGGGATGGAGCAAGAGCAGAGAATCAGCAAGCCAAAGGAATAGCCATGTGTGCAGGCACAGGAAAGCATCCCAAAAGGTCATGATATTGGGTGGACAGCTCACAGCTTAGTGAGGCTAGAATGTGCAACCTTTGTGGAGAAGGGGCGCCTAACAGTTCAGTGGAGAAGCTTGAACCCTTGGAGACCACGTGAGGGAGCTCAGGACTGTCTTTGGGGACAAGAGGGAATTGTATCCCTTTTCGAGTAAAAAGGCCATGTGGCTGGCTGGATCTATGTTCTGAAAAGTTCATTCTGGCCCATGCACAGGATGGAGCTGGGACCATGCAGAGACCCAGAAGGAGACTATGAACATAAAGCAGGAGGGAGAGGACCGGGCTGAGCTGGGGCAGAGGAGGTGAGGCTGGAACGGAAGCAAGGGATGTGAAACTTGTTTATTCAAAATGGATGAATATTTATTTTAAAAAGACTCCTTTTTTTTTTGAAAATATAGCAAGTGTGAGACGTGTGATCATCCTGACATCCCGATAACATATGTTACAAGAGAAGGTGTTGCTGCAATTTTTATGATGGGCTCTCATGAAAGCTCACAAAACCACTCCAAAGTGCTGAGCGTGCAGCCAGCCTGAGAAAGTCCACCCCCATGGCTGAGCTCATGCCCCCACATGCCAACTGCAGTGTGGGTTCCTCAGGACGAGGGCAGGTGCCTGCCACAGCAGGGGAACAGAACAGGGAGCAAAGGTGGCTGGATGGGAAGAGGGATGGGCCTGGCCGTCATAGACCATGCACAAAGCCCTGGCAAGAGTCCAGGATGTGGAATCACACGGACCACACTCTAGGGCCCTGCTCAGCGACTAACCAGAGCTGGACTTTAAGCAAGCCGCAGAACACTCTGAACCCTAATTTTCTCACCTGTAAAATGGGAGCAAGACTACACCCCTTGTAAGTTTTCATGAATATGACTAGGGCCCAGGGAGGGCCCTAAATGTGTTAATCCCTAGCCTTCTCCCAAACACACTGTCTCTAGGTAGCCAATCCCCCAAAGCTCTAGTGAGAAGAGCTCAGATCCAGTATACAGCCTAAAGTCTTTTCAACTCCTCTGTTACATTTTTCTTTCTTTTTTAAAAATTTTTAGAAAGAGAGAGAGAGAGAGCAGAGGGTGGGGCAGAGGGAGAAGGAGAGAAAGAATCGTTTAGCAGATGCCCCGCTGACCGCAGAGCCTGCTGGGGGGCTTGACCCAAGACTCTGAGATCATGACCCAAGTGGAAATCAAGAGTCAGTCACTCAACCAACTTCTGTCACATTTTCCCCATCCTTGATGAAATCTAAGTACCCTTGTAAGCTTTCAAGGGGCTTTTGTGGGGACTGCAGAGCCTGGGCAAAGAAGGCAAATGGACCTGAGCTGTCCAGAGCTACCAGTGCCCTGGGGAGGATGCAGTCCCCACTGAAGGCCTGAGCCCAGGAGGTCCCAGGGAAGGAGCGAGGTGAGCTAGAATGGGTGGCCCCAGGCCCTGGCTGAGGAACAGAACTGGTGTCCCAGTCTACCCTCCTCCACAAGGCAGGCCAGAGGGACAGGGAAGGAAACTGAGGCTGATGCTGATCCATCTCATAATACCAAGAAAACAGACCAGAACACCGGCATTATGCATGTCCAAAGCTGAAAGTGCACATAAGAGCATAAACAGACAATTGCATGAATTTTCTAGATCCACTGGTTTACATTACAGCTATCTCACCCTCGAGAGGTAGCCCCTACCGGGATCCCTCTCTTATTACCACCCAGATAGTGACCATATGGAGAACAGCATCTCTAAACACCTTGTTGCCAAGAGTGAATTCTTAGATTTCTTCATTCCTCAAAGTACAAAGCAAGTCCTTGGACCTGCGTTTGCATTTCTGGTTTTCTATATGAACACCCATTGTTTCTTCAGGAAACTGACACTCTTTAGATATCATCTGTCCCCTCCTCACGGTAGAATATTTTTTCTTAATAGGTCTCTTTGGAAGAGCTGGGCCAGGATATACCATCACAACTCCAAGTGCAGTCAGTACATACATAGCTAGAACAACTGAGGGGTGTCTATTCTGGAAAACCTTGAAGAGCACAACTAGAACAAAAGGAATATTGGGAACTTCTCACGCTAGTCGTCTAAACCACCTAAACTGAATTTTCCAAACTGTGTTCATATCTTCCCTAACTTAATAGGGTCCTGTGGGATTTTTATTGAGAAGAATAAAAATGTCTGTCACTTATCTTTTAAGAAATTTCTATATGGTTCCTTTTCCTATAACTAATCCTCACAATGATCCTGGGTGTAGGTTGTTATGGAAACTGCAATTCCCCCCAAATTCCCATGTTGAAGCCCTAACCTCTTGTAATCAGAATGTGGCAGCATTTGGAGGCAGGGTCTTTAAAGAAGTGATTAAGTTAAAATGAGGGCTTTAGGGTGGGCCTTGTCCCGTCTGACTAGCGTCTTTATCAGAAAAGATTACAACACGTAGAGAGATACCAGAGATGAGTGTGCATGGAGGGACAATTGTGTGAAGAGGCAGTAAGATGGTGCCCATCTTCAGGCCAAGGGGAGGCCTCAGAGGAAACCAACCCCGCCAGCACCTTGATCTTGACTCCTACCCTCCAGAGTTGTGAGAAAAGAAATTTCTGTTGTTGCAGCCACCCCACATGTGAAATTTTGTCTGACCGCTAATGACAACTAGTACATAGGTATATTATAAAAATCACAATTTTTTCAGATGAGAAAATGGCCTGAGTTTATACAGCTAATTCTAGCATTGGAACATGGGCTTGCTGTGGAAACTCACGCTTTAACACTACCATACATGGTTTCCTCTTTTGAGAAGCAAGTTCAGTTTTAAGCATATCTATGAAATTGTCATTTTTTAAACTAAATTTGCATGAAGACACTATCTCTGAAGTGAGTTCCAGTATCTTATCTCCAAATGGTTACCTAACCCCCACTCAAAATCAGTGCTTTCTTCCAAACACAATAAACACCAGCTATACCACAAACTCTACTGCGGCTCTAGCTACAGTTTACTAAATTTGTTTCCTGTGACCAAAATAAGGAAATAAAGAAAGGTAAGAAGGCTTAGAGCCCTGATATCTATCATTCTCAATCTACTACATGAACACTGATAACTTTTTTCACTTCATCCAAACAGAATCTAGGAATCATGTGTGGGAATGCATGGGAAGAGAGTGGGATGTTGGTGGAAAGAACATAAAGTTGTATCAGGTCAAATCAGGATAGAGAATCTCTAAGCAGAGATTCTGGGTTTAATGTTGTAGCTTGGGGGGTTCAAAAGGGCTCTAACAATTTGTCCAAAACATGGACCAGAGGTGGCCTCTACTAAGTGAAGTTGAAATGCCAAGTAGACTCTACTCGTAACCTACAGAGGAAGATAGGCAAAGGTATAGGAAGATTGGAATGAGGGAGTCCTTGTCCCATGAGACCTACTCATCCATCCAAGAAAGGTCCAGGGCACACACCTTCACCACAACTGTGACAGATTTGTGAGGGGTCCCAGAAAACTTGAAGACTCCTGTGGTGGCTCCTCTCTGTAGGTCATATCCTACCATGGACAGTGCAGCCATGGAACTGGGACCTCTAGATGTAATGGGGATAATTGGATCCCAGGGTGGCAGGGGCCGAGTGGCAGCACTTCACCACCAAAGGCGAGGTGGCTGTGATTATCTTCATGAACATCACAGCCAAAGCAGGAATGGGAATAGTCTGCCTTGCAGAGACCTATGGCATTAGCCAATTGATCATGACATCCTAAGAAGAGAAATAAATTAACCAGCTACTAAATTCTTACTTTATCTGTATACATGGGAGATTTCTAAGCTAAATGAACAGAAAACTGGCTCGAGTCATGAAAATTGGAGAATCCCAGTCCTTCAATCAATTCCCAGACTTGAGCCAGTTTGTAGACCCCTTGATGGGAGAGGAGGCCAGTTCCCTGGAGGAAGGACCCTGCTACACCACCAAAAATGTAGGCATTTCTACCCAGCCTTCCCAGAGAGACCCTTAGCTTTTACGGGGTCACTGTGCAATGCAAGAAAGGAAGTAATCAGACTTTTCAGGGATTGCTAGACTGACTGAATTGACACAAATTCCAAGAGACCCAAAGGTCACCATGGTCCTCCTGCCAGAGTAGGAGCTTACGGAAATCAGGCGATTGATCACTAGAGCCTTTGCTCATGGCTGGCTTCCCAAACCCATCCTGTGGTTATGCATCTGGGATGCAGAACCCCCAAATGTCAATTTCAAATGTTTCCTCCAACTGACTATACATTAGTGCAAATTTTGTTCACTTGCATAAAATCATCTGAGGCTCTTTCTGTCCTTCCTTTTTCAAATTACAAAGAACCTGTCCTTTCAAAAGTTGTTTTTTTTTTTTAAGATTTTGTTTGCTTATTCATGAGAGACACAGAGATACAGGCAGAGAGAGAAACAGGCTTCCTGTGGCAAGCCCAGTGCTCAATCCCAGGACCCGGGGATCATGACCTGAGCCAAAGGCAAACGCTCAACCACTGAGCCACCCAGGTGCCTCCCAAAAGTTTTAAAACCCGAGGCTAGACAAAACCAGACCACGCAGAGTAGTTTTTCAGTGGTCATGAAAACAAAGGCTTATTGATGCAATTTGGTGAATTCTTTTAGAGAAAGTCTCTGCTCTAAACCAACACTGAGAGAGGAAATCCACCATTCTCCAGGTCTAAGAAGTACATTAATTCATTGGGCAATTGTGGCTCTTTTAGGCACTTCCAGGTATATTAGAAGTCTGCAAAGCACCAGACAAAAATTACCCATTTCCCTCCATTGCAGAGTGCCACCAGGTATCCTCCTCTCTGAAGTCTTCCTCATTGGAGAAGAGCAGGACTATCCACCCATGTCTCCATCTTTTGTGCTCAAGAGTATCTGCACTGACCGCCACCATCCAAGGCTCATCCACATGTCCAAGTGGTGATATTGTTTGCCATTAGTCATGACCCAACCCCCAACATCTCCTGCAGGTTTGGTATGGAAGGCCATGGGGCAAACCCTTACATTTTGCCTCTGTGACCCTCTTCCTAGGAGGGGTGTATCGGCCCTACTGTGCCCCACCAGAGAGCACCCTTCAGCAAGGCCAAGTGCTAGGGCATCCAGTAGGCAGAAGGTAGAGTTCAGGTTGAGATGCTGGCATGCCAGACAACTTACTTAGAGAATCAAGCCCATGGGACAACTGCAGAGACTCAGCCACTGGACATGAAATACAAGAGGACCTGAGTCACAGACAATAAAGGCCAAATTCTCTCATTCACATATTCACTCAGCAAACACTTCCTGAGCACTTCTCTACCCCAGGGTCATTTGAGGACCCAGACAGTCAGTGCATTTATTCCTTAGCTTCCAGGCTCTTTCATCCTATAGGGGAGACAAATGACTAGAAAATAAAACTATAGAGTAAAACTTCAAAAGGTTCCCCATCCTCAATGTTAAAGTGTTAACATATATTCATTGAAAAAAATTTGGTGACCCAACCTACAAACAAAACAGAAACTCCTAGAAGCACACTTTGCATGCTGCACAGCTGCATATCTGGAATCATGTGCACAGCAGCATTTCCAGGTGACAGGAGCCACAGGGACGAGCAGGTGAGCCTTAGGGCTGCTGCGGGAGAGGCTGCACACTGCAGGGAGAGACATACCCCAAGCAGGTGAACAAGAATGTGGACACAGGACTAGGCTCCCAGAGCCACTCTAGGGTTCCCTCCATGCCCTGCTCCCAGGTCTGGATGGTGCCCTGAAGGAGCAGAACTCATCTGCAAGTGGGCTCAGGGCCCCGCAGGAGCCAGAAGACGAGACAGGGACTTGGAGCCCCACAAGCCCCAACTCATGTGCCATGTTTGGAGCCCCGGGTCTGCCCGGACAGCAGCAGGGGAGGCGGTGATGGAGGATGCAGTGCTCAGGGTAAAGTAGTAGGAAATACCCACAGACAGAAGCGGGAGAGCTCAGGGTCCACGATGAGTCAGCGGCACAGCAGCATCTTGCAAAGCCCTTTCCTCCAGGGACAGACAGGAGTTCACACCATGTGCCAGGGCATGTCCCCCAGGACTCTTGGCTGGCAACCCCTAGGGAGAGGGACTGCCCATCTGTGAGCAAGCAGCCTCCGTGCAAGGCCTTGGGGGGTGTCCACAGCAGTGTGGGCCAACTCGGCTGTCCTTCCCCAGCAGAGGGAGTGAAAGCCAGCTGGAACCAAAGAGAGATGGTGGCCTGGGCTTTGAGCATGGCCTCTGGATTCGATTCTGCTTTACTCACCCTCTTTTAGCTGGAGTACAAGCCCTCTACCCTCAATTTCCTTTCCAAGAAAATGGAGGTAATCAGACTTTTCTCCAGGATTTGAGGAGAATGAAGTGAGAGCACATATTAAAAATGCCCAGTCCAGGGCTCATCTAATAGTAGCGCCCATGGCGACGTACAGAGCAGTGTGCGCAGGGCAGACTTGAAGCCTGTACGCCTCTTGTCATTCAATCCTGGCAACAACTTCAGGAGATAGATGCGACCATTATCCTCATTTTGTATGTTTGGAAACTAAAGCACAGAGAGGTTAAGCATAACCTCCTGGAGGGATGCCCAAGGTCACCAGACTAGAAGGCAAGTCAAGCTGGAAGCTGAACCAGGCCATCTGAGTCCGGTACCTGTGGCCACCACCACTGGTAGACACGGCTCACTAAGCACCAGAAGTGGTGGCCTTGCCATTTTGCTGACCTTGCAAACTTATTGTGAGAATTAGAAATGAAACAGGGGAAGTTCCTAGAACGGTGCCTGGCCCACGTTGTCAGTATTCGATAAACAGTGATTAATGATTAGCATTACTGTCGCTAGTATTACCACTGGAAGGTGTGCATATATATTCCCCTATAAAATCCCCACAGCAGTTATCTCTTGCCACAATAATGCTGTGTAACCAATACCCACAAAACTTCAGTGGCATGCAGCGACAAATGTCTAGTGTGTCCTCTGTGAGATGCAGGGATTTGGGCTGAGCTCACACAACCGGGGTTGGCCAGCTCACCACTGATCCAGGATGGCCTCGGTGGGAACTCCGCTCTGCTCTGCTTGTCTGTCATCCCTTAGCTGACTCGCCCAGGCATATTCTCGCCGTGATGACGGAGGGCAAGAGCAGCTGGCCCAGCTGAGCGGGGGCTTTTAAAGCCCCTGTCTACATCCCGTTTGCTAACTTCCCATGGGCTAAAGCAAGTCACAGGGCCAAGCCAGAGCCAGGTGGGAGGGTTCTCTACAGTTGCAGGAATAGGATGTGGGTAGGGAAGGGTAAAACAATCTATCACAATTCCAACCCCGGTAGCTGCCACCAGCACAATTACCAGAACACTCCACCCTCCTGCCACGGTAAAACTCCCTCGGTCCCTTTTATCTTATGGTTCCTGAACTCCTTGCCCTTGGTCAGCACCATTATTCTCTCTGAAGCTGGCTTGTTTTATCTCCATATGCCAGACACCATGGTAGGGATGAGAACACACCTGTAAGACAAACAAGGTCTCTACTCTGATGGAATTAATGCTTCAGTGGAGGAAACATGCAAAAAAAAAAAAAATCATATAATTTCAGATAATGAAAAATTCTACAAAAAACAGAGAACCAGAATTACTGGATGCAGAGAGCTTGAGAGTGGTCTCAGAGGACAGTGACCTTTGAGATTCATGTCTGTATCCTCAGCCCTAAACCCAAAGCCTAATACAGAATAGGCTTCAATAAATGTTCAAAGGAGGATGGATGGATGGATGGATGGATGGATGGATGGATGGATGGATGGACACAGACCTGAAGGGCACTTCTTGCCATTGCCTCTCCACCATCTTTGCTCTCTATAGCCCCCTGGAGCCAGGAAAGGTCCCAGAGAGGAGATCCCATTCACTCTCCGCATCTGAATAGCCAGCCCTGAGACTTCAACTGTTTTCTCCACAGACGCGGAAGCCGGGCATCTCAGCTCTAATGCTGCCCACTGACCCTTTGGAGAAGTCCAGAGCCACTTCTCACCCTTCTGTGTATGCTTTGGCGTTGGGTTACACAAGGGACGTGGAGAAGCATGCACATTGCCAGCTCTGATCCCACTCCCACTGGATTTCTCAGAGCCACGGCAGCAGGTTCACTGCCCCGATATTACAGCTTCTCACCAAAGTATACTGGGTGTTTTCACGTATATATCTATTCTTCACAATAACTCACTGATGTTGGTTTTATGGCTTAACTTCACTGAGAAGTGATGGTGGAATGGAAAGAGGACAGTTCCTTTGAGTCCAGCAGATGTGGACTTAAATCCACATCCCAACCACATCTTAGCCCCGTAAACAGACATGCTGACGCAGAGCTGAGTGTGACAGCGACAATCCAAATCCTAGAAACCAGCAGACTCAGTGGCGTCTAAAGCGTTTGGAAACATGTTCCAGCAGAGTGGATCTATTGAAAGTTCAGATGTTGGTGGCTAATACTTTTCTTTTTTAAAGTCCTTACAGAATTGACTGACAAAGTCCATTGAAAACTGAACAAAGTAAGAAAAATTGCCCAATCGTGTTGGACTACAAATAAAAAAAAGTATTTTAAATGACACCTTCTCCCTGACTCGGACATGGTGGCTTATCAAACAAAGGCTGCAGATGTGCACTCTGCTTGGCAGGAGGGGCAGGTGTCTTGTGGGGTCCTCTTCACCCAGGTCTCTTTCATAGGTGGTGAAATGCAAGGCAGACATGAAGTCGGAGGGAACAGGGGGAAGGAAGGGTCTTTGAGCCATTCTCTGGTGCAATTTGTACCATGGAAATTTAGTTTTGATTTTTTCCATATGAATCATGAAAAACATGAAACATGCAGGGGGTTTATCATAATTCGCGATGAGATAAATACTGTGCTCATGCAATAAAAAAAAAATGGAAAATATGTGTTTAGTCCAAAAACTTCAATGAAAAAAAACTAACATAAGGAAATGATTTCCTAAAGAGCCTTTCAGTCTGAGACGAGAGATGGACCCAGCCATCTGAAGGATAGATCAGTTCATCACTTCAGACACGTCCCTTGACTAGGACAGGGTTAAGCCGTGAGTTTTCTAAGCAGCGAGGTGAAATTCCGCAGAGCCCACGCACATGCTTGACTAGGCCATGCAACTGAACACTTGCTCAAACCATGTCCCACAGGCCCGACTATCCTGCTTCAAAATCAGTAGCTGTGCCACCGTGGGCAGTCACTGAGTGTCTCTGAGCTTCAGTTTTCCTATTACCATGTCACTAACTACTTCCCGTGGTAGGTGAGAAGAGCAGAGGAAACAATAGAGCTGGCTAGATAAACCACCTAATTTACAGATGTTAGCTATGACCGCTTTTGTCAAGTGCGAAGCAGACACGAAGTATTTCCAGGGCCGATCATGAGCTCAGCAATGTGCTAGACACTAAGAAAAGAAATGCAAGAAAAAGCAGAAGATGTGGTCCCTGCCTCCAAGGAGCTCATAAGCAAGTTTTCAGGCATAAACAGGAAGCAAAGAGGGATTCCTGTAAGATACAAATAAGCAAACTAGTATTTTATGGAACAAGTTACAAATGGCTAAAAGAGTCTGCTAGTCAGGCTCGTGCATGCAGATAGAAGAAAACACAGTGGGAAGGAAGGTAGGTACCCTGTGGGATAGGAGCAAGGCTGGGAAGACTCACAGCTCAGATGTCAGTTTGGCAAAGACAATGGGAACTAATTTAAGATCTGGTCATCCCCCCATCACTACACGCTTCCCAAATGTGGCCATGGCCCAGCCAGGCCAAAAAGGAAGACGGGGGGGGGGGGGGGGCGGTGCGGGGGGAGCCTAGTGTCTCCAGGCTGGCAACGGAAGAGGCATCTCTCTGGACCCAGATTCCTTATCTGCAACAGAAGCCACCAATGGCCCTTGCCAGCCCCACTCCCACCACACCTCCATTGGGAGGAGCTTTGAGAGAGGTCATGCAGGGACCAAGGACCATCTCCAGAGAGGCCAGCTGGCCTGACGGTAGAGACAGACAGAATGGGGTAGAAAGGAGACGAGGAAAGAATGCACTGAACACCTGCCATATGCCAAGCACTGTGTCATGCACTTGTCACCCATTATCTTACTTAATTCTCTCAACTGGAGCTGAAATAATACTCCCATTTTACAAAAAAGAAAACTGACCTTTTAGCAGTTGAGAGATTTGCCCAAGATCCTATACCTTGTAAGTAGAGGAAAGATTTGAACCCAAGGCCTTCAGACACCAAAGCTCACACTCTGCATCGCAGAGCTGGAACAGGATCCCAAGTGGGGCAGACACTGCTGGGAGGCCCGTGATAAGCAGCTTCCTCTGCTGTCTCCTCTCCTTGGCTAGAAAGGGGAGAGGCCTGGGTTGGAGACATTTGCAGAATGTCTTGGAAAGGTCTTTGGAAAGGTCCTTGGAAAGGTCCTTGGAAAGGTCTTGGGCACTAGGAGAGCCTCAGGGCAGCAGCTTAAAGGTGACTCACAGTTCCCCAAGACAGAGAGGGGAGCATCCAGGGATCCAACACAGGGGCTCGGCAGGGAACGGCTGGAACTAGGGTTACACTCTGTCCAGGACTAAAGATGGGGCATCCAACAGGTGCTCCCTGCCCTGCCCAGGGAGACAGAACAGGTAAGGCAAGGGGCTGGTCTCAGGAACCACCAAGGTGAAGCACAGCCAGGAGCCTGGGTCCGAAAGTTAGGAAAGGCATCCCCTAGGAGGGTACTCAGCCAGATAAGAAGTGGGAAGAGAACACGCAGACTCATGAGCTGCAGAACGCAGGAGCGGCACACACAGGCTCCGCTTCTCAACCTTGGCCCATCACGGGTAGATGCGTGTGCAGCAAACTGCAGGATAAATGTGCCCCATCTCCTTGCAAGATCAAAGCAAAGTAGTTTCCAACAATACTTTTACATTAGCAAATGGAATTGAATTCGACACTCACATGGATTTTTAGAATGAAACATGAGGCTTCAAAGAAATTTTATACTTGAGGCAACCACTGGGGCTGCCCCCCAAAACCTCCCAGCCATTAGGCTTTGCAATTGGGAGTTTCTGAAAGGGAATCAAAGGAGGTAAAGAGGTAACAATGCAGAGGAAGGACAGCAAGGCCTGCTCAGGGGAGGGCTGGAGCCTGCCTGAAATTAGATACCCAAAGGTAAGGAGGGAATGGACAGGAATCCCAACAGGTGAGCCCTGTGTCAGCTGCTGTGGGTCCATTGATACAAATGTGGAAAGGTGCCAGCCAGGTAAAAGACATCCCCTGCCCACCTTGGGTCTGCATATCAAAAGAAACTGTCAAATTGAGGGGGTGTGTAAACTGCAAAGGACTCCAAAATAGAAGGAATTATCATCTTTACTATGTAGCACTAACCTGGGCAGCACTGCCCTCTCCTGGTTGGTCCCCCCCTCCCTGGCCTCGCATCCCTCCTCTGTAGCTCTACCCAGCTCCAAGCTGATACCCCACCCCAAACACTGCCCCAGGTGTTCTCTCCCTGGTCTCCTAATCCATGCATTGCAGGTGTGAGCTTTGCCAATATTCATTCCCATTGGCCACCGTTTCTTGGACCCTCAGTCCACACGTGGGGTTCTGGCTGAATCACTTCCACTGCTAGGCCACCCTTGGGGGAGATGGGTCCACAGCAAGGAAGGGAGTCCAGTAACACACCCAGGGGGACCTATTACGTGTTGAATTGTGTCCTCCAGCCCCCACCAAAATTTGTGTATTGAAGTCCAAATCCCCATATTTTCTAAATGTGATCTTATTTAAAGATCACATGTAATTGCTTAAGGTAAGGTCACACCAGAGCAGGGTAGCCCCCTCATGCAGTATGACTGGTGTCCTCGTAGAAAGGCGACGTGAACATGAAGACTGAGCAGGGTGCTTCTTCTTCAAACCATGGAGTGCAAAGAATGCCAGTGAACCAGCAGAAGTACCAGCATGGAACAGAAAGAACCCAGCCCGCTGACACCCTGAGCTTGGACTTCCAGCCTCCAGAACTGTGAGGTGACAAATTTCTGTGGTTGGAACCCCCCAGCATGTGGCCTTTGTCACAGCAGCCCTACAAACCACTGCAGGGCCCAGCTCTATCCGGGACTGCAGAGGGCTTGTGAGAGCTGCATGCCTGAGCCAGGTGGTAAGGAAAGAGAGAGTTCCAGATCGAGAAGGAGGGGCATGAACATTGTTTAGGGTGGAGGAAAGAAAGCGAGCAGCAGCATGAAGATTTTCCCACTTAGGAAGCAGGAGTTGGTGGTCTCCCCGGACTGTGGTGAGACCTAGGACTGGAAAGGGCCTCGGAGATGTAGACAAATCTCTGGTCTTACAAATAGGAAAACCCAAGGCATGGGGGCGGAAGCCACTGGGGTCACCCGGGAGTCAGAGTCCAGCCGGAACTAGACGCCAGGCCTCCAGATCACCCACTGAGGGCACTGATTTCTGCTTGCAGCACAGCTGATGGGAAACGGGCTCTGTGTAAGAGCAGATTTCTCTTTATAACAAGACTTTTTTAAGAAATAAATAAGTAGAACTCACTTACCTGTGGCTTTTGCTGGATGATACAAAGTATTTTGTGATCCAGTGTAAAGCTGTCTGTGTCAGATGGGAACAGAAGCTGGAGGCCCACGTGGCCCGGGGATGCTGTCACCTGAGGACAGGGAGCTTCATCTGTCAGTGTCCTCACCTTCCTGAGGACCACTCTGTCCCAGCCTGGATGAGGAAGAGGAGGAAATAGCATCCAGGGCTTCCATCCGCTCACCTGATGACTTAAATGCACTCGTTCATCTGCTCAGATTCAGGCTTAGTGATTCATCCTTCCCTGAAATGGTCTGGACTCTTAACTGGATTTAAGGAGAAATTTCACGGTAGAAATCCTGGAGGAGGATGGATGGGGAGGCTCCGAATCCCATCATGGGTTCACCAGGCTCCCTCACTGGGAGGCTATGATCCACGCCAGGTACAGTGGGGTCCAGCCAGCCAGGGGTGTCTTGTCCCAACCAGAGGAGCTGGTTGGAAGAGTTGGGAGTCTACCCATACTATTCTCACCTCATTGTCTCTTCTCACTGTCTGTGAGATCTCAGACAAGCCCCAACCTCTCCGGGCCTCTGTTATACTATGGAATACAGCTTAGCTCCCTTGCCTGGATGGAGGCAGAGTGCTGGTCAGATGAACTTGACATTTCTCCCCACTCTTAAGTGCTGAGCTAATTTATAAATGCAAACATTAGCATTAAAGCATTCGCATTAAAGATCCGAATGGGCTTCAGTTGGGAACCACTGAAGGAAGCTCCTCTGATTTCTTTCCTCTCCTCTGTGAGCTCCCCTTCCTCCATTCTTTTGCTTCAAAGTTAACCCCTCCTCCATGAAGGGGGAGAGGACAGTAGCAGAGTGCACATGCCCCCTGCTCTGTCCCCCGTCCCTGGCTCTGTATTATCCCTTTATGCCCTGTACATCACTTCATTTAATTCTCCAAATCCTGGTTGAGCCCATTTCACATATTTGAAAACTGAGGCTCATAGAGATAAAACAACTTGAGGCCAGGGTCCTGATCTCCAAATATACCTATCCTCTTGCCCTAATGTGACACTGCACCACTGTAGCAAGCTGTACCTTGGATTCTCAAACCTATCGCCTTCTGCCTCCCAAGGGCCAGGTTGCAGCCCCATCCCCTCTCTCCCACACCAAGTCAATGTTAGCCTTCTCCCTAACTCTTGTGAACCAGCCTCCCCAACTTCTGCAACACACCATGTCCTGCCAGAAATCCAATTCAATGGCCTTTCTTCCAGCCAATACATTCGTACCACGCACAAATGTCCTGTCTTGGAGATACTGGAAATATCCTTTTATTTTTTTTCCTGTCCTGAGCACTCCTCCTGCACTTCTTTTAGGATGAGGAGCTGAGTGGGGAGTGGGTATGGACTTACAGGTTCTGGGCTCATCCCCAACCAGCTACTTCTAAATCTCACTATTTTTTTTTCTCCTAAAGCTTTCTCTGATTCTATCTCTTCCCTTCCTGAACCTCCCATATTTCCTCATAAACTACTGCCTTGTTGGAAATAACACCACCACACAAGCTATCCACCAGACATAGGGAAAGGCATAATTATTTCTGTGGATTCATCACAACATGCTTACAAGGGAAAATAAAAATCAGGTCATCTTGCTTTCTTAAGAACGCTGATCTGAATGCAAAATTCCGATGCCACAGAATCACACTGTTTATTCAGATAGATGCCAGGATAAAAAGCTTAACCCTTCCTGATTCAGGATAAATTCCTGTTGTTTAGAAAAGTGGCTTCTCCTCGGTGGTCTAGAATATCTAATGTTTTACAAAGAAAAAACTAATATCTTTGAGTAATAGAGGTTGGGGGGGCAGCTAAGCTTTAAATTTTGAACGTGATGTCACACAATAGTGTCATTTCTGGAATAGAGAACATTCTCTATTCCAAAGTGTTAAGAATGTTATCAGAGGGGGACTTGGGTGGCTCAGTGGTTGAGTATCGGCCTTTGGCTCAGGCATGAGCCCGGGGTCCTGGGATCGAGTCCTGCATCAGGCTGCCCACAGGGAGCCTACTTCTCCCTCTGCCTACGTCTCTGCCTCTTTCTGTGTGTCTCTCATGAATAAATAAATAAAATCTTTAAGGAAAAAAAAAAAGGATGTTATGAGACTGAGGTTCTGGATCTGGTGGCTCCAGACTGTAAAAATATGCTCTCTTTCCTCTCAAGTTTTCCTAAATGAAATAAGATTAAAAGCAAACAAATAACAACAACAAAAAACACCTGAGCCAGGAATCTTATTTGAATGTAGAATTTGTCCTAGCCAGAGTACAAACAGTTAACAAAGAAGAGAGAGAGATGCGGCAAGAGGGTGCTAATCCCATGTTGCCTATGAAAGGACAACCCAAAGTACCACATACAGAAAAATCAAGTCCAAATTAACAAAGGGAGCAATAAGTTCTAATGAAAGCCCACAGCCGTGACTATTACCTCTAATGCTATGGTTCTTAGGACAATCAGAGGGTATGAGCGTGTTGTCTAAAATCTCAAGAGCCCAGATCATTTCTTCGGCTTCTGTTCCGTGATTTCTAAGACGCAGGTAATAATGACATATCAGGGCTGTTGAAAGAAAAGGTTCGTCATTTTTTTTCATGCTTTTCTCAGGTGAGCTCAATAGGTCTTTCAAGACTTTTGTTCTTATTATCCACCTGATTGGGGGAGCAGAGCTATTTATTGAGGGCCCATCGAACACTCATCGCTCTACAACATACAGTATCCAGTAGGGTGCGGGCTGCAGCCCATGTGATATGTGGCATGAACCAGTTCAAGAGCATCACCCCTCCTCACCTCTGACTATTGCTGCCAGGACTTCTTTTTAATAGTGTGATCTTGTAAAAAGTCATGGTGTCTATGTTTCTACCTGACGGCAGAATCTGTTTTCAGCTCATCCACCAACAAGGAAGGGAGTCTTGCTACCAAAAGGCGTTCACAACGTCCCTCCTTCCTCCACGGAGTGGTGGAATTCAACACTGGGAGAGAAGAGGTGGGAAGCTAAGAACAGAAAGGGAACCATGCCTGCATTCACAAGGATAGCCGGCAGCCAGCATTTCTGTAGGGCGAGGAAGGGAGCTACCCTGCTCAGAGACACAGTGGGAATGGGTGCACTGAAGGAAATGCAGGTGCATAATGGAGCAGGTGCAGGCTCGGACACCAACACAGGTGTCCTGTGCAGGAAGATGCCCGCCACGCCACAGTAACCGGTGTGATATTCTCAGATGATGGGCAGAGGGGTCGGTCCTCCCATCGCTGGCCATACTAGTTACCAGTAACTCCTTTTATGGAGGTTCTCAGTCCTGGGGGCCTGTGCAATCACCTGTGAAACATGCTTGAGTGCAGCCCAGCCCTGCCTAACGAGGAACTCTGGAAATATTTATTTCACAAATATTAAATGCCATTACCCAGTCTTCTGACTCCACCCCCGATTCTTCCATAAATTTCCTGCCTTCATTCTCCCTCCATTCGAACTTGAAGAGACCTCCAGGTCCC
Source organism: Canis lupus dingo (assembly GCF_003254725.2). Taxonomy (NCBI): domain Eukaryota; kingdom Metazoa; phylum Chordata; class Mammalia; order Carnivora; family Canidae; genus Canis; species Canis lupus. The sequence continues at coordinate 8,524,582 of NC_064259.1, read as the reverse complement.
CTTCATTTTCCTCATACCCTCCTTCTCCCTCCTCCTTTCTGGCACAGCCTGAAGTCTGTATTAGTCTGGGTTCTTCAGAGAAACAGAACCGGCAGGACATACAAAGAAATTTATTGTAAGGACTCGGTTCATGTGATTATAGATGCAGTCCCAAGATCTGCAGTCGGCAAAGTGGAGACTCAGGAGAGCCAGCGGTTTAAGCTCCAGCCCAAGGGCAGGAGACCCATGTCACAGCTCAAGCCCTCAGGGAGGCAATGTTCCCTCTTGGTCTGCCTTTCTGTTCTATTCAGGTCTTTGATTGGATGAAGCCCACATCGGGAGGGCCATCTGCTTTACTCAGTCTTCCAATTCAAATGTCAGCCTCATCCAGAGACCCCCTCACAGACACACCCAGAAGAGTGACCAAATCTCTGGGCAACCCCCTGGCCTGGTCAAATTGACACATGAGATTAACTAGCACAGACTCCGGGGTTGATCATTTGGACCATAGGGAGGGCTTCTGTGATTCCTGCTAAGATCCAACATCTTCTACATTTCTACACCCAAGTGGCTCAGTGCTCTTGGGGAAAAGTGCATACCTTGGACTCTGAACAACCACAGACTTGTCTCTCCATGGCCAGCTGAATCTTCATCACCTCCTCTCAACTCCTCACTTCCTCTAACCTCCTATTCAGTGATTTCACACATGTGCTGGCCCTCTCAACACCCCTACTTAGACCTTTCCCATGGCCTTGCCGCCTCATGCTTCCCTGACTGTAAATCCAAACACACCCACTCTTACCTGTCATGGTTTCATTTCTCTCAATTCCCCAAACTTCTCTACCCACTCTTTATTACTATCACTTTCTCTCTTTCCCCCTCCTCCTTCCTTCTCTCTCTCTCTCTTCCTCCTCTCTCTCCCTCCCTCTCTCTTCTTCCCCTCTTCTTCCCTCCTCTCTCCCTCTCTCTTCCCCTCCGTCTTGCTGCTTCCTTTCCCTCAAACTTCAAACAGCTTAATTCTCTCCCACCATGTGATGGTGAAATAATGCCTCCACCCAAAGATGTCTATGTCCTAGTCCCCAGAGCCCAGAATATGCTACCTTACACAGCAAAAGGGACTTCACATTGATTAAATCAAGAACCTCGAGGTGGGAAACTCTGCCTGGATTCCAGGGGGCCCCAGTGTATTCACAGGGGTCCTAACAAGAAGGCAAGAGGGCTGGAGTCAGAGGTGTGACTACAGAAGCAGAGGTCAGGGTGTTGCGAGGAGAGAACCATGAGCTAAGAAAAGTGCAGATGACCTCAAGAAGCCAGAAGGGCAAGGAAACAGATCTTCCCCCTGAAAGCTTCCAGAAGGAACAGAACCCTACTGATGCCCTTAGGACTTCTCATCTCTATCACTTCACAAGCATGTATCTATATTGTTCTAAACCCCTTAATCTGTAATAATTTGATACAGCAGCCATAGGCAACAAACATGCATATTAAAAATAATCTCCCTCAGTCTATATCCCTCCTTAGGCCACCAGCCAAAACTCTCCTTTCCTTCTTATCAAAAATTTTAAAATTAGTTTTCTGATCCCCTTCCTTAGACATCTTCAACCCCCATTTAGTCTTCAACCTACTGCTTCCCATCCCCTCCCTACTGACATGGGTTTTATAATTTATTGGTTAGAATAACTTATTGCCAATGCAGTGGGAACCCTCCAGGCTGAGAATGTTCGAGGAGTTGCTTGGAAGGGCAGGGGCTGCCTGCCATCTCCATACTCACATCCTGAAATCTACATCTCCAAGCCAGACCTCCCCCTGTAGCTTCAAACCACACATCCACAGCCAGTAGCACGATTCCACATAGGCACCCAAGAGAAGCCTCAAACTCAAATTGTCTGAAACAAAACTCAATGCCACTGCCTGCCCATGCTCTACCCTCCTCCCCTACCCCCAGAGCCTTGTGCTACTCTATCTCAGGTTGCAATGCAACATGGAGCATGTCACCAAGTTAGTGACCCAGGGTTCATCGTCGATTACATACCCCTCCTTCGGTTACCCGTATCCCACCAGTCTTGCCAGTCTTGCACCCTTACTATCTCTCGAATCCATACATTTTTCTTCATTCTCTGTGTTTGTTCTTTTATTTGAGGTGACCATGACTTCTCTCCTGTAATCACCTCTTCATCTATCCACCTGCTTCCACGTGAGCTGATCTGTTATTCCCACTGCAACCAGACAATTCAATCAGCAGTGGAAAATCTATTTTTCCCTACTTATTACCTCTCAGCAACTTCCTAGATGAGACAGAGTGTGATGCGTGGCTTACAAGGCTTTCAGTAATCTCATGCCTGCCCAGCCTCTCCTGCCCCATTTAACTTCAGACTCTGCCTCAAGCTTCATGCACCATCAACACTGCACATCCCCAGCTCTTCCTTGCTCCCGTGGCTTTTGCTCCTATTGACTCTGATCCTTCCAATCCTCTTCTTTCAGTTACTTGTCCTTCAAGATTCAATTCAAGCACCATCTCCTAAAGAAAAGTTTTTTTTTTTTTAAGATTTCATTTATTTATTCATGAGAGACACAGAGAGAGGTAGAGACATAGGCAGAGGGAGAAGCAGCTCCCTGCAGGGACCCAGATCTGGGACCCAATCCCAGGATCCCGGGATCATGACCTGAGCCAAAGACAGATGCTCAACCACTGAGCCACCCAGGTGCCCCTAAAGGAAAGTTTTCTAGACTCTCCCAGGCTGAGCGACATTCCCCTCATCCCGGCCCCCAGAACGTCCCTGCCAGCACTTGGCACAGGGCCCAATGCATCAGGGTGTGCTGAGTGAATAAATGAATACATAAACAGTCCATTACAGTTCATAGGTGGCACTACCGGAGGTGAGAAAGACGCTTTAGGAGCCTGGTGGAGGTGCCTCCCTCTCCTGGAGAGTCGGGGAAGGCTCTGTGAGATGGAAGCAGTGGATCTGAGCTTGGGAGTGACATAGAGGAAGGAGACGAATTATGTGCTAGGCAGATAAGCAGAGTCAGCTGCCTGGACATGTCACCTCTGCGGTCACACAGGGACCCTGCTTGCTTTAAGGGTCTCTACCACCACCAACTTGAAATTCTTCACTTTTGAACACCTGTGTCTTCCCCTCGCACCGGGCCCATCTGAGTTGTGACTACAGAAGCAGACGTCAGAGTGTTGCATCGTGCAGATAAGAGTGGCTTGTCCAAAAGGCATAGGAACATGAGAGTTGAAGGGGCTCCTCGGGATACCTGACAGCTCCAGTTCTGGCTGTGCCCCTCCAAGCCTGATATTTAACCACAGGAAGGGTGCATCTTGATCTATTTATAAGTGTGTAGGCGGGAAACACCAAATCCACATTCCCCAGCCTTTTTCTGCTCAACACTTAAACATGCTTATCATGGGGAAAATCAAATCCATACGATTTAGATTCATTTACACTTTGCTCATCAAAATGGCCCCATCCCCCTCCCCATAAGGATGAGCTCATGTCCAGGAAGGGCATCTTAGCTCTCGGGGAAGTTTTTGAGCTGAAAAGAAGGGGGGGGGTGGTATTTGAAAAAATCTGACTAAAGAAAACTGGATTTAAACCTCAAAAGGTCCGATTACGTTTTGCAACTCTACCAACCCCAGATCAAGGGAGGGGTTCAACTCATTCCCCCAGGTCACTCCGATATCCCTGCAGCAGACACAGCCCCCAAGGAAGGACACTTCCTTCCAAGGAGGCAGTGCCTTGATTGTGCATGAAGAACAAGAAATTTGGAGGAAATATCCATAGCTGCTTGAGAAAAAATAAGCCTCTTGCTCACACTGCTGCATTTAGAATCACAAATCTTTAGGACTGAAAGGGATAACTGAGATCATCCACAATAATAACTACCATCTGCGCAGCACTTTACACTTGATAAATCACTTTCTTATCTAATCTCTGCAGCTATTTTATAAGAGAGGTACTATTATCATCACCCTCAACTCTATAGCTTGGAAAATGAGGCTCAGAAAGGTGATGTGGATTTCCCAAGCTCACACAGCAAATACAATGGAGGGCCTCAGACCCATGCCCTCAACACCCCCCCACACACACACACACACACACAGGGTGTGTCACCAACCCCACTCACCACTTCTCAGGGTAAAACAAGGTCAGAATCATCTACACCCTCTCCAGGCTGGCCAGCACCCATCACATGCAGGGTGGGGTGACAGAGCCAGAACACCCACCTCCTGCCTGGCGTCCTTGCTGCTTCTCTGAGCACAGTTCTTCTTCCTTGATTAGAAGAAGTCAGGAAGGAAAGGAACTTATCTCTTCTCCTGAGGTTCAAAGAAATGATTTCATTGTTTCTGACATTGCAACACCCATCCCTTTGAAATAGTCACAAACACAGCGATTCACTTTAACATATGTTATCTTTCCAATTCTTGTAGCAACCTGGTAAAGTAGATATTCTGCAACCCATCTTCCCCCAAGAGGAAACAGAATCAGCAATGAGAATAAATACTAGCCTCCTATGACATAAATGGCAAATAGCTAACAGTGCCAGGACTTAAACCCAAGCTTTCTGGCACCAACCTGAAGATCTTTCCACTAAGCCACATTGATGGCATTTGGCTCCGATCCCACGAGGACAACCGGTAGCAAAAGATGGAGCTGATGGAGAGGCGGAGTGAGGAGAAGGGCTCTCTGCAAGGGCCTGCTAACAGAACAGATTACTATACAACCTGCCTATTTGGCCAGGATCATTAGAAACTGCAGGAAAATCATATGCATAAGGAGCAAGACAGACCAAGAAGGACATGGGCTAGTTTAGAGCAAAATCAGAGTACCTATGTATATGTATGCAGAAAACACGTGGTTTTACCTCTTTCAAATATATGCAAACTAAGCTATAAATTAGTACTAATCAGTACCCGTGAGGTGAATTAATTAAAAAGTTATAATTCACAAGAGGCCTACGTTACCCGATAATGGATCACCAAAGCTTATGAATATGAGAATTAATTACTTGCACCAGATGTTGAAGGAATGCTAAATTTCTTGAGCTGTTTGTTTCAAACATCCACTGATTTTATACAGCTTTGAAATGAGGCTAACATTATTGTGTTTACTAAATCATTATTTTAACAAACAGCCACCACTTACTAATGAGTTAATATCCAGCGCCTTGCTGTGCTGGGGATCTTATACTCACCATTCTGCTGAATTCTCACAACAACTATATAAGATGGACATAATTATCATCATTTTATATGTGCTTTTAAAGAAAAAAAAAAAGGTTCTGTGACCTAAAAAGCCAAGGTCACACAAATTACATAAAAAACTGCACATAGGAACTTGTGTCTACCAAATTCTGCCCAGGCGGTGGCATTTGTTTCAAATGAACTCCTTGACAACTCTGGCTTACTAAACTCTGAGTGACTGAGAGTTTATCCCATTTGTAAACCATTTGGGTTTGCCTGTTTTTCACCCAAAGCTTGGAGAGACTCTTGAATCTTGAATCTACAGGCACATGAATCCATTCATTGCAATGCTACGCATTCATTCCTAACTTGTTTCTCAATTCCACTTTAACCAAAACCAAAATCAAATGTTTCTGCCTGGTGGGTTGCACAAACACAGAGCCAAATTCCAGTCATCACTGCAAGGGCTGAGGAGCAGAATGAGCACAAATAAGTCACAGCCACAAAGTCCCAAAACCTCACTGTGTGCAGCTACAGGAAAAAGGAAGCAGTGGAGAAATTAGAATTAAAAAAAAAATGAATTCCATGTGGTTTTAAGTTTTTAAGATGTTTTAAATTTTAATCGCATTTTTTTCCTACAAGAAACCATTTTTCTTGGGTAATAGGAAAATGCATGATAATTATTAAAATTACTAATGACAGTTTGGCTGGGTATAGAATTTTTTAATCACAGACTATAAATGTTGTTCCATTGACTGCCTTTACCCAACATTGTAGAAAGAAGTCTGAGGGATCCTTGAATTTTTTTTCCAGTGTACTTGTTTGGGGTGTGTGTGCATATGTGTGGTTTTGTTGTTTGTTTTTTTTTCATCTGAAGTTTTTTTACTATTCTTTTATTATCCATGGAATTCAATATTTTCACAGACCATGTCAGTATGTTTGTCAGACTTACTTAACTCTTCCTGATAAGATTCTCGTGACAGGTTCACAAATGACTTACGGAAACATTTTATTCCATACGATTCTGAATGTTGTTTTCATCATCTTGTATCTTTGTCATTCTTTTTCTCCATTCAAGCTTCACTCATGATTTGGTGCTCTACCATTATTTCTGCATGACTTGGAATTTGAATTCTGCTATTATGAGTGGCTTTGCATTATTTTCTGGCAGCTGCTTTATCCCAATAACTGAATGGAATTTCAGTCAAAATGCAATGAAACATCTTAGGAGATTTAATGTCCTAAAGTTTATCTATAAGAACAAATCTATAAAATGAAATGGGACATTACCAGGAAGGAAGTGGGGAATAGGAGAAATTAAAACCAGAGACACAGCCAGCAAATAAAAGATATTAAACTGAGTTTGTTATAAAATAACAAAAACAATGGTAGCCCATTGCTAATCTAAGCAGCAAATCAAGGGAATGGTATAATTTTGTTAATTCTTCAGAAGGCATTTCAGCTATGAGAGGAAAGGACTCTACCTTGCAATGGCAATGAAACTCCTAGCTAAGCAAAAGGGGAAAAATACCATGCTAGAACCTTGACTTATACTTTATAACTTCAGTTATAGATTAATTTTAAAAATTTTAAATTATAAAAATATCTAGAAAAAGTTAATAAATATTTATATAATCTTCATCTATAAGGCTTTTGAAGTATTTCACCAAATAAATTCAAGACCATAATGTAAAATCTGACAAATTCAAGTCTATGAAAATCAATTAGAAAAATAAACACCAAAAGCAGTAGAGAAAGATACCAATGAGAAAGTCACCAAAGAGAGAGAGAAAGAGAGATACCCATGGCCAAAAACAAGAAAAACACTTACCTTCACTATAATCAAAGCATTATAAATTAAAGGAAACTCTTCACATTTTCTCAGCTTCAATCTCTTGCTTCATAGTCTCTATTTTTATGCATTTGAGAGACACAAAAGGGAAATTTTGATTGGGAGAGCCTGGTAAGACCTCAAGGTGGAATAACATAGCTGCACCCTGCAATAAAAAAATACAACAGGTAGGACTAAACTAACATGACAGAAAATTCACCATGGACTAGGGTAGTCAAAGAAGACATTTTAGGGAAACTGAACCCCTGAACTTGAACTTGAAGAAAGACAACCAATATGGTGGACTTGAGTATACTCCAAACTTGTCGACCTGCCTCACATGATCAAGATGGCTATGAACCCACAGAAGATAACTGAGCAGTAGGAAATTAATTCAGTCTAGACAACAAGAAAATGTGCTTGTGTGTCATGCTTTATGGTTCAAAAAGTCCTTTGATGTATTATTTTTACATAATCTTCTCACCACTCTTTGTTATTAGGCAATGCAGAGGCCATGCCCTCATTTTGAGAAGAGGAAACCAAGCCTTAGGGAGATGTGTTCATGTATGCACAGCTGTATCCCTAAATGTTACCAGAGGAGGTACTTTAGCTCAAGCACATGGGGCAACCTGCCTTTTTTTTTTAAGATTTTATTTATTTATTCATGAGAGACACAGAGAGAGAGAGAGAGAGAGAGAGGCAGAGACACAGGCAGAGGGAGAAGCAGACTCCACACAGGAAGCCTGACATGGGACTCGATCCCAGGTCTCCAGGATCAGGCCCTGGGCTGAAGGCAGCACTAAACCGCTGAGCCACCGGGCTGCCCAGCAATCCTGCCTTCTTCTTCACCATCTCTGTTGCCACGTGGAGTAAAAATAACCAGCTCCATACTTCTACATCACAGCTGCATGGAGTTCAAAGAGTGGATTCTCATCCAAATTTCAAGCAGTTGTACTAAGGAACACCAACTGGCGTGGGATATAAAATGTTAAAGACAAGAATGTTCTTAAAGAATCCAGATGCTCTTACCACGAAGAAACTCTTTGTGCTATATCTGAATCCTTTTCTAGAAAGAGTAGGGAAACATAACAATGAAAGCATAAAAGTTACTTACCCAAGGACATCATAGCTGTAACCTACATGAATTAGAATACACTTATTGGGGGTATGTCCATGACCAAGAAAGAATTTGTTCTATTCATATTCCTCACACTGGGCCACAGTTTTTCCAGGTATGAAACTAAAGGTGAGTTACTATATAAATTCTCTTTCACCTCTGACCCTCATAGGCACCACAGATTGAGTAGGAGGTAGGCACACACTCAGAGAAGAACAACTAGGGAAAGAGGACTAGGAACAATTTGATGACACGAATGGCCAAAGAACCAGGGGATGGAAATAAGAAGGCATTGGGGGACAAGAGTGATGTCTGTGGTGCTGTCTTAGGAAAGACCAACTCAGTTCAATCACAAAGAGGAAAACTGAAGCTACTAATAAAAGGCCTGGGAGTCAGGGCTCACTAAAGAGTAAAACCATCCAAAGATGAAATAAGCAGCTTCCAGGGAAGAGAAAGCGAAGGAAAGGAGGAAAAACTTGTTGAGCTCTCCTGTCTTGATCTTTGACAAGTATGACTTCTCATCCCTACAACAATTTTCATACCTGGGCATCATCAACCCCCTTATTCCAGATTGGGAAACTATTACTCAGAAAGAAACAGTCTGATCAACATCAAGGGCAGTGAGTTACTGAATGCCCCATCAGGAAAACCAATTTAAATGGGTTTAGGCATCATATGTGAGAGGTTGGGGAATAAAGTCTTTATGATCCCTTCCAGCCAGGGAAGCCCATAATTCTGCTTTGTTTGGGGACTACTTCCTAATTATCATGATGTATCATGTACCTCAAAACATTGAATGGGAAAAAAAAAAACACTGATGCTCAGCTACTGCTGCTGCCACCCCAATCACCACCATGATGACCACAACCATGATCACCTTCACCGTGATGACAACATACACCACCAGGATCACCACTACCACACCACCATGATGACCACTACTGCTATCATCATTATCAGTAGCGGCATCTATTATATGCTGGGGACTAGTATAAGCTATAATCACAGTTATCAATTGCCATTAAACACACGGCTGCCAAGGTAAGGATTTTTGTCAGCATTTCACAGTTGAGAAAACTGAGCCTCAAAGAGACAAATTATTTACAAAAGGTCATCAAGCAAGTAAGTGACAGAGCTCAGACTCAAGCCCAGTTCGGACTGATTCCAAGCTTGGTGCCATCTTTAGGATGCCCCATCCTCTCTCTAATTCCTCCTGCATGCTGCCGTGCCAACCTTGCACCTGAGTGCAGAACAGACCACATTAGTAAGTAGAGGGGCAGGTCTTGGAAGAGTCCCTGCTCTCGTGGTTCTTCAAAAACTGTGCTCTCCTGCACGTAGCTACCACAACAAGCATTACTTCAGTGGTTATCGCACTCCTTGAGAAACTAAAGAACTTGATGGCATGGTAAGAATCTGTTCGCTGTGACTCCAAAAGGTGGCTCTGGGACACAGTAGCATGCCATCCGAAAGCCCTACCCACAGAACCTCAGGAAGCAAGATGCTACCTTGCAGAATGTAGCTCATTCGAAAGATTCATCCCCCTTGATGTCACATTTCCCTCTCTGGGGATGCTGACTTGGCTTGCCTTCCTTGAAAGGTGCGAAGGCCATCCGTAACTTTCCCCACGCTCAGCAATTTTTCCAACTCTCTGATTCTTTCAGCTGAGGCTGCAATGTTAAACATGTAGTTTTGTAAATTAATTCTTTGAAGATTCACTCTTGTCAGCTAACTTTTCTCACTGCAATAAGCCAAGGAAGTCGCTTACTAGCAACCGAATTTTCCACTTTTCATGTACTCCTAAGTCTTTTTAATTTAAGACAGTGTTCCAAAACCCCTATTCAGCAAAACTCACCAGTTATACACAGGAATCTCTAAAATGTTCGCTTAAAATTAATGGGGAAAGTTATCATCTCATCTTGGCCTTAGATATCTTTAAAAAGTGTCTGGGTATATCATTGGGGTTGGGGGGAGGAAGGAGGCAGAGGAGATAAGTCTACAGTGAGCATTCAACTCAAAACAACCCCGGTTTCTCAGTTTTATTCTGCTCTCTTCAGCTGTCAATTGTGCCATGGATAGCTGGTGCCAGGCCCTAGAAGAATGTCCTACAGGTGAGAACTAAGAATTCACAAGGGAATAACGAAAGGACATACTCTCCACGAGAGGGTGGACAGGCAGTCCTCAGAAGTGCAGGAGTGTATTGGGCAGCTCCAGGCTGGGAAACCTGAGCCCTGGGTTTTGGTCTTCAGCATCCCTGATGTACTCCATACATTTGGACAAGTGGCTTCCTGCTTAAACTTACTCATCTATTAAAACAAAACAAAACAAAAAAAGTAGAACCAGATCATAACTAAGATTCCTTCTACCTCTAGCTTTCTAAGAGTTAAGAAAGAATAGCAAAATGTTCCAGGAGAAAAACAAATGTTCTAGCAGAAATGAGGAGAGTGGTTCTCCCTGGGTTGATCCGGGAAAGTGCTGGAAAGGCTGCAGTCATGTGCTGGTCTCTGTGGAATGCCCAGGATGTGGGTGGATCTGGAGGTGAAGAATGTCTGAGACACATTCTTGTCAAAGGAAACAGATGACACCCCTACTGCTGCTGAAGACGAGAGGAAAGGAAAGTAGGGAGGATGGGTAGGGACAGAAGGGGAAAGAGGAGCAGAATAATAACCATAATAATAATATCTGCATAGCGCTTTGCGGTTTACAGAGTAGTTGGCTCCGTTAGCCCTCAGAACAAAGCTGGGAGGCGGGGATGGGCTTTTTAGCCCACCTTTATGGACTCAGAGATGACCACACATCTAGTAAGTTGGTGGAGCCAGGATTCAAAGCAAGGTCTGACTGACAGCAAGCCTCATATCACACAACCACAAGCACAAGCTCGGTGAGCTGATGTAGTGTCCAAAGGAGCTCCACACACATGCACTCTGTGATGCTCCTGGCAAACATAGTCCTCAGAGGCAATGGAGGAGAGCCCTGCTGTGTTCTGTGTTGACCACCTCAGGACCACAGCTTGCAGTTCTGTGTCCCACACTTCATAAGGAAAATTGCTCAATTGGAATGTTCCAGAGGATGGTGAGAATTTTTAAAGCCAAGTAACATTAGGGACAATTGAAGCATCTTGGGTCACTCTCATAGAAAAGGGAAGACATAGTGGGTACCTAGTGTTGTTTCAGAGTTATCTCAGGGGCTATTGTATCAGCCAAAGTCCCGACTGGAAACAGATGACTATAGCGAATTAGGTTAATCAGAGGAAGATTTGTTTACAGGGGAACTATTTGCAAAGGTACAGACATAGAGGAACCAAAAGGATAAGGCTGGTAGCAGAGAAGCGATTTTGCTTAGACGCAGAGGATGTCGAGAGGAAGTAGTCATTGAAACCTGAAGAAAGTCATGCAGAGAGAGGGTGTCCCTAAAAGAAATGGTGACAATCAGTTGGACAATAAGGACAAAGCCAGGCCAAGGGAACCTCACAAGTAAGAGCCTAGGGAATATAGATACTAAAACTCATTCTTCTCTCTCCTGTCAATGTCCTCCTAGGACACCTCTGTGGCTAAATCCAACCAGAAATCAGAGCATACAGGATCCCAAGGATGATGCTCCAGGTCAGTCCCCCAGGGCAGAGGGCAGAGTGGAGAAGGTGAAGGCAAGTCTGGGGGGACAAATGGAAGACGTCAGACATGGTTGTTCCGTGGAAGAACTAGATACGGTGTGAGATCGAGAATGGGTGAGGGACCAAGAAAAGAATTAGGAACAAAGGGATGCTACAAGAAAATGAATTTTAGCTAAATTTTAACATAAGAAAGGAAGAGATTAACAGTCAAAGAGAGCTGAACTAAGAAGGAATGTTTCTGTAAAGATGACTGAGAGCCCCAACATTGAACTTCAAGTCAAGCTTGGAAGACCAGTGAGTCAGCAACGCTTTAGAGGAAATCCAATGTCAAGGATGGATTCAATGACTTATAAAGTGTCTTCTAATTGTGATATTATAACATTTTATGAAAAAAGGAAATAAAAGGTAAAAATAATAGAAGGGATTTTTAAAATTAATCTAGGAATATTCCACCTCGTTTTCCTCCTCGATCTTCCCTCAAGTTAAGTATTTGCATTCCTCTTACCTGGCAGCTAATAGAAGATGTCTACAAATTGCAGATGGCACCGGAGATAAGGTTCCCATTAGGCAAAATCCCGGAGACACTTGAGTTTTGTTTTTTTTTTTTTAACAACCTTCCGCCTTGTTCACCATGGCACTACAATGACCTTGACCAGGAGAGGGAACATACTCTCTAGTCCAGACAACCTCAAACCACTTTCTTCATCTTCTCAAGGAGCGTCACATTTACTCACAAGATTCTGATCCATAATTCTCCCAGAGTCTCTCTAAAGTGGGGAGCAGATTGTAATGAGGGAGCAGCTGGCAGATAATTTAACAACTTTATTAACCTTTTAAGTTTTTTCTCTCCCGTTTTCCAAATAATAACTTTTCCCCCTCTTAATTACCAAAAGAGTTTCACTGCGCTCACTATGGAGGTTAGTTAAAATCTACATTTGCTGATGCTTCCATTGCCTGAATTTCCAAAACAATGCTTCAGAGAAGTTTAGCAATCGCATAATTACCCATAATGTACTTTATATACTAGAGGCATCTTGTGGGCTTCATATTAAGTGAATAATAGCAATGCTGTTTTGAGTGAATAATAGTTTCGTTAACTCCATTGTTACCAACTAATTTACACTTAGTTAGAAAAGCAAGAAGGTCATTTGGAAATGTATGCATTGGAATCTGCCCTATCTTGGTTACACAATATGCTTTTCATTATTTCACAATGTCTTGAAGAATGGAACTAATAAAGCCAAGATTTCATGGTGTCGGGTGCAGACTAGCAGTTTGATGTAACGTTTCAGCTCATGATTCCCTATATGCAAAGAACAGATTAATCTATTCAACTGGAGAGAAAGACCCCCCAAGGTTTCACTGCACAGGTGAGGTGCAAAAGACTGGCTCACAACTATTTCCTCCCGGAATGAACATTAACCAATTGGCACAATTCCAAAACAAGTATGACAGAGCCATAGGTCGATAGATTCAATTCCCATTCTAGGAGAACCATGAATTAATTCAGCCTTGTTCAGTAAACCAAAATACTGCGGCTATTAAGGGAATCTTTTAGGAGCAGTAGTTTTAATTTCTTTGTTCCAACGTAGTCAACGGTAAGTGAAAGACTTGATCTTGTGACTGGCCCATGTTAGCGAGGAGTCGTTCATGCACAGGCACGCCCCATAAGGGAGGTAAAGCGAACCCCATGGATGAGGCAAAGTCATCAAAATGTGATTCGCAACACCAGAATTTCACCCAGTCACCAAGAAATCCTTGTCACCTCCATAATCTCTCCTACCTTCACCCCAGTATGAGCTTGCTAAGTCTTAAACTGGATGGGCAATGTCTATCTCTTCTCCCCATTTCTTGAGCAAAATCTGTCTTCACTCACACATTTATTCAGACAGCATTTATAGATACTCACAGGCACCCTGCCCGCACTGCGCAGAAGACTTTCACAGACCAGATCTCATCTCGTCCACATACTGATGGCATGTCTGTATGTCATTCCTGGTTTTGTCATTGTTTTCCATATCTTCACTCCCTTCCAGCCATGTTGATCCATGTGCTTGCTAACGTGGATGGGGAAAACAAATTCAGAGTGGGTACTGTGCTTGCCCAAATCACCTGCTGTCTTTACCTGTTCAGGCTGCCTATAACAAAAATCCCAGGGACTGGGTACCTCATAATCACCAAAAATTTGTTTCTCATGTTTCCAGAGGCTGGAAGTCCAAGGTCAAGATGCCAGCAGATTCAAAGTCTGGCAAGAATCTGCTGTTCAGGGATCCCTGAGTGGCGCAGCGGTTTGGCGCCTGCCTTTGGCCCAGGGCGCGATCCTGGAGACCCGGGATCGAATCCCACGTCGGGCTCCCGGTGCATGGAGCCTGCTTCTCCCTCTGCCTGTGTCTCTGCCTCTCTCTCTCTCTCTCTCTCTCTCTCTCTCTGTCTGTGTGACTACCATAAATAAATAAAAGTTTTTAAAAAAAGAATCTGCTGTTCATAAGTGCTTGCAGGTTGTTTCCACCCTCTTCAATGTTTATGACAAAAATGAGGAAAGTTACTAATATTATCCTCATCCAACAGATGAGAAAATGAGGCATGAGGGTGTTAAGTAATTTCCCCAAGATCGCACAGCTGCAGAGTAGCAAAGTTGAAATTCAGGTCTGAGCGTGCGGCTCTAGAGTTTGTACTTTTTAATCTCCACACCACTCAGCTTTGAGAGTTCCTCCAGCCACATAGAGGTGTTTCTTCACTGACATAGCAACCATTTACTAACTGCCTCCCGTGTGTGAGCAGTGAGCAGGTCCTGGGCACCCAAGAGCTAACGAGAGTGTGGTCCTTTCTGTGCTAGAATTTTAGCGTAATGCGAGAGACAGATATTAAACAAGAACTATGAAGGAAAAACACTTACTACAGGTGATGCATAGGTGGCAGACAAGCTCCTTTGTAGACGGAGTGGTCCGAAAATGCTTCCTGGATCCAATCGGATGAGATTCAGCACTTTGGAGAAACGTTGAGTGACACATGGGAGTGATACCGATTCTATCTCCACTGATCATTTCCTGAGATTTTGTGGTTGTGTCTGAGCTTGGACCCTTACTAGCTTGGTGGCTTTGATAAGTAACTTCTTTGAGATATCATCTGCTCATCTATAAGAGGGAATTATAAGGATGTCGTAGGTAGCCGTGATCATTAGAAGGAATATAGAGGGCAGCCCCGGTGGCGCAGTGGTTTAGCCCTGCCTGCAGCCCGGGGTGTGATCCTGGAGACCCGGGATTGAGTCCCACGTTGGGCTCCCCGCATGGAGCCTGCTTCTCCCTCTGCCTGTGTCTATGCCTCTCTCTCTCTCTCTCTCTGAATAAATAAATTAAAATATATATATATTAAAAAAATAGAAGAAATATAGAGAAAGCACCTTGAGTCCTTGCCACATGGTAGATATTGAACAAAGGATTGTCCTTGCCTTTCCTTCGTGTTAGCCGGGTCAGTCAAATCGGTGCTGGGACTGTGGTGCCAGTGGGGCAGGTGTCCATGTGAATGCTACAGCCCAGCCACTCTCACACCTGAATCTTTGTGGCCACGCATGTAACCTGCTCAGTAAGTGTCTGAAATAAGGCAAATCTAGTGTCTGCTCCAAATACAGCACTGTGGAGGCCATGTGGGCAAAAATAATGCCATCTATTTTCCAGTATCTGCCCTCAAATGGGAGATCAGTCAAAATAACCTCGGTTCTGCTTCCATAACAGGAAAAAATAATCCCAAATACCCAAGACTTAAAACAGCAAAGGTTTATGCTACTTGTCACCATGCCCGACTGGGAGAGTCCAATGTATGTCATCCTAAGTCCAAAACCCAGGCTGAGAGAAGCTCCATCGCTGTTTCCAGGATGACGGAGACTGGCCAAAGCAAAATGACAAAGTGAATGCTGGTCCTTGAGGCTTCTGCTCAGACATGATGCACATCACCTCTGCCCACACTGTGTCATCCATGGCCACACCTAATGTCCAGAGTCCAGGGAAGAGTGCTTCTACCCAGTGCCCCCAAAAGAACAAGAGACAGATGATGGACCTCTCGAGTGACTCCCACAAAGAGTCTGTAAAGATTCGGCGCAGGCCAGGAGAGGAGCGATCCTACCCACCTCTCTTCCCTGGGTGAGGGGGGTTCTCTTCCAGGAGGGCTACTCCCTCTGAGCACCATGAGCATGGCAGCCCACCAGGCTCTGCTCCCTTCTGGAAAGCTCCTCAACATTCCCCAGAGCTTCCCAAGCACTTCCACTCAAGTAGCCCTAGTGGCTGAGAAGACAGAGCTCACCCCTCTGTGCATCTGAGACCACAGACACCTCCCAATGATGCGCAGTTTCTCTGACACCTGAGGTTTCATCTTATTAGTTCGTGTGGTTTTTGCATCCCACTCCATCACACGGCACTGTGCATTTTAACAGCAAAGTCCATGCTCATGGAAGGTGTGCCGTGCTTACCCCCTGTTTCTGCACTACCACTAACCTATCACCTCATGCTCCTGCAAAAGCTCGGTAACAGATCCCTGATGATTATTCTTGGAATTTTCACAAATTGGCAAAAATCTCTACACCATCATTTCCTGATCATTTTTCTTTCCCCGAATAAAAATACTGCCATTTATTGAGAATGTATTATGTGCCAGCCCTTCTCTTACTATCTGATTCCATACATTATCTACATTATGTCATCCCCAACTCAGAACGGTTCTCTGAGGAAGGCACAGCATGACTGTGGTTTCCACTAATGACAGGACGTAGAGGCTCAGCAAGGTCGGTGGTTTGTCAGAGCCACACAGTAAGTGGCAGAGAAGGAATGTGCACCCTCTTCTGAATGGCTCCAAATCCCCCCCTATCTTTTTCCACTACAACCACTTAGCTTCACTAGGAAGTCAACCTCAGATTTCCATCAACACAAAAGAGAACCCACAATACCCATTGCATTTCCTTCTGTCCTTAGAGTATGATCTTGGTTTGTTCTCTTTCAGGGATAAACCAAATAGTGCTGCTCATCAAGAAACAGCACTGTTACCTCGCAGGTAGCACCGTGAGGCTCCAGTGAAATACAGGGGCTGAACACCACGGCTCTGCTCGTCAATCCGCTAAGCAACTCATAAGTCGCACATTGGCCTCGCAGCCACTGGGATTAAAATTCGCATACAGGGAAGGCACAAAGTCCTAGGCCATGGGGGCCCTGGGAGTGCCTGGTGCCGGGTCCCCCTGGGATTGTATATAGAAGACCTCACTTCCTGGTCAGGAGGGTGGGGGGCTGGGGCCAACGGTGACAAGCAGAGCAGTGGGCTCATGTGCGGTGCAGTTTTCCTGATGGGCTTACAGCCACACCACCAAGCTACAAAAGGCTTTGGCTGATCATCCTTGTGTCAGTTAAACAGGGACCTTGGGGGCAATTCACAGGGGCTCAGCTGGAGGGGGAATCAGCACACAGATCAGCTCCACCTGTCAGTTCTGCTTCCAAAGACAGACAGCCTTCCTGAACACGGTGCTGCTAAGTGACAAAGCCACTGCATCTTACATTTTTTAAGAGATGGATCAGAAATGACATTGTAAGCATCAAAGCAAAGGGTGTTATAAAAAAGAAAGAAAGAAAAATAGATTGAAGAATGAAAATTTTTCCATCCTTACATGTCAAAAAAAATTCCCCAAACAAAATTAAAAGGCAAATGACAACCTCGAGGGGAACATATTCGTAACTTCGATGATAATGTGTCAATCACATTAATACAGAGTAATTCATGCTAATTGCTTTAAAATGTACTTTTATCTTTTTTTAAGGAAAAGGACATTCACAGAAGAACTCTAACTGGTCAGTAACAATTTCTAAAATGTTTATCCTTAATGGTAATCAGGAATACAGATTAAAATAAGATACCATTTTTCGCCTAATTGATCTTTTTCTCTTTTTAAGATAATACTTAGTGCTCTTGAGAGTGCCATAATGCAGTCCCTTTCACTGTAGAGAGTGCTGTGTAAATTCCAGGAAAGCAATTTAACAATATGTATCAAAAGCCCTGTGAATGTTATTGTCTTTGACCCAGTAATTGACTTCTGGGAATCTGTCTTGGGAAAATCATCAAAAATGTAAAGATTTGTATCCCAGAATTGTCAAGGTTATTTATAATAACCAATACCAAAAACAAAAAAATAAGAAAAAGAAATAGAGACAACCCAAAGAACAAAAATAAATAAATTAAAGGAAGGGTAAAGTTAAATTAAATATGGCAGGGAGCTACAACAAAGTATTGAAAGAATTATATGATAACATGGGAAATATTCATAATATAATGTCAGTTCAAAGGAAAGCTTTGTAAAATTCTCCTAAAGGAAAATATTTTACAAACATATATGTATATAGTCCTATGTTCATTCATGTGCTAATAAGACAGGAGCAAACACACTAAAATGCTGACAATGATTATTATCTCTGAAAGGTATATTATGAATGATTTTTTTTCCTTCTTTAGATTTTTCTGTATTTCTCCAATTTTCCAAACTAACATTATATGATATATAGTATTGTATATTATATATTTAATAATTTATGTGTATTGACTTAATATGTAAAATATATATTATACATATAGACATTTTTATAATAAAAATGGTTTTTGAAACAGAATATGATAGATGGAAAATTTTGCCCCAAATTATCTCCCTGCATCCTTGTGCTTGGGTAATATCTTACCACTGATTCTGAGCTTAGCCATATAACTTGACCCTCTAGGGATATGAGCCACAGTGTTGCAAACAGAGCTTGCAAGGCACTTACACCCTGAAGCTTTCTTAATTGCTGCTCTTGGAATGTGATAATGACCGTACCATAAAAGACCCTGAATTAGCCTGTTCGGTAATGAGAGACACATGGCCCAGGTACCCCGCATTGCCCCAGCCATATGCCAGCTAGACTCCAGAAACAGAACTTTCTAGCCGACTGGCCACTGACCAGATGCATGAGTGAGCCCAGACAGCATCAGCAGAAAAACCACCCAGCTGAGCCCAGCTCAAACTGCCAAGCCAGAGAATTGTCAGGTAAATTGTTGTCATTTCAATCCACTAAGATTAAAATGTTGTTATACAACAGAAACGAAATGATACAGGGGGGAAATGTACTCCAGTAGTAAAGTGGAAAAATCCTGGTTTTCTCCACTGGGGGCATTTGACCTCTCCAGACCTCCATTTTTTCAATCTGCAACATTGGGAATAATATCACAGGCTACACTGGGTAGTTGTAAGCATAAAATGAATTCCTGGACATGATATATAGTAAGGATAAATAAATATGCAAAGAGTCTGAATTACCATTAATTGTTAGGAACTGTTAAGAGGAAAGAAGCATTTAAGAACATGAAGAACAGATGAATCAGGATACATCCATCTTCACAGCCTAGGAGTGGGTTAAAAATATTATTTTACTAGTCAAAGGATTTAATTATTATGAGCAACAGAAAAAGCCTTGGGCTGGAATTTAGGAACCTAAATTTTATACGCTAACTCTTGCACTTACTTGGCATATGGCATTGGGTGCCTTTTATGTCAATTAATGCAATTAATTCCAAAGTGTTTGTCCGTCATGTCTGAGCCCATTGTAGTGGGGCAAAGGAAGAGCTGTGAGCAGGTTATTTCAGATGTAAAGCTTGGGCTTGCACAAACTGGTATCAACCTACTTCTCCTGCCACTCACAGCCCACCCCAGCACTCCAGCCAAATAAAATAGCTTAATACTCTCAAGACAGAGTACATTACTCTTGTACCTTGCTTATGCTGTTCTTTTACTTAGAATATCTTTTCCTATAGTCAACTTCAAGACCTACCTCCAGGAGGATTCCTCTGAGCTCCCAGACAAAAGTATCTCCTTCCTTTGTGTTCTTATAGCTCTTTATCTTAGGCCAGGTTCTCTAGAAGTAAGAACTAAGACAGGGATGCCTGTGCACCTGATTTATGAAGGAGCTCTCAGGAGGGGGAGTGGAGAGAAGCATAATAGGACAATGGGCAAAGCTAAGTGAAGATTTGGACTCAGCTAAAGTCTATGTGGAACATAACTGAAACCAGTGTTGTCCCACCTTGAGGCAAGAGGTCTTTCTGGTCTTCTGTATCCCCATCTGAGTCAACCATTGGCTAGAAGACATCCTCAGGGAGAGGGTCTAACCTTCCAAGCATTTCCAGGGCTGTGCCCACTATCCAAGGCAATTCTCAAGAGGAGTGAACAGCCATGGTCAAGAAAGAACCATCAGCCAAAGGAATCTAGATGGATTCCAGCAACACCTACCTTGGTCTACTCTGCACCACTCAAATGCCTTTGCCACTCACATTAAGTCCACTCCATGTATGTACAGCTTCTTCAGGGCTCTGATGGGTCATAATTTCTGGAGAAACAAGAGAGAAGCCATTGCATTGGTGCCAAGATCCTATTTGAAACTCATCACTTCCCTTCTCCAAACCCACACTGAGTTTCTCTGTTAGCTAGCACCTCTACTCATCTATGTTACTCATCTATGTGGATGTCCTGAAGGACAAGGAGACATAGACTTTGCCTGAGAGTGTCTGAGACCCTAGTTACCATGCCCTAATTGGACCATAGCCTATTTACTTGCCCATTTACTATTAAAATTGAGCGTGGCAATGCCCAGAAATGCCCAGAGGATCACCTCAATGCTAAACATACTTCTTCCCAACCTCATTATGAAGCAGCAGCCCCACTTCTCTATGATGACCAGAACCAATTACCACTACCAATATGGCAGCTCCTTTCTTTGCCTGATGATTATTGGCACAGAAAGCCCAAAATGACCAGCATCAGCTGTAGCTTTAGGTTCAGTGGGCCCTTACTGTATTCCCTGGTGGTAACATTTCCACTGTTAGACCCAAGACCTCTAGACCCTCAGAGCTTCAAGTTGCAGAGTTGACAGGAAGCACAAATTCCTTAGGTGGGACATGAGGTGTAACGGTAAGCAGAGCTACTCCTGCTTCCATCTCATAGCTCCTGGACCCATGTGTCCTATGTTCTACAGCTTCAGTCATTCCAGAGGCTATGCTTCCTTGCCCAACGGCTCCCTGAGGGCAAGGTCTATTTTTTATTGATCTTTGTACATATAACAACTCACATTGCCCAGTGAATAGAACAGAAAAAAATGCTTTCTCATACCATATACACTATGCCTCTGGATGGTCTGACTCATATTCCTCTAACAAAGAATCAAGAATATGGTTCTAATACCTAATACAGGGACAATGGGTCAAAATGTTAAATTGGGACCATCCCGGGATACCTGAAAAACAACTGAACGCCCAATTTGGGGGCAGTTCTGTAAAGAGCTAGCAAAGTTAAAAATACGGTTAGCAGTGTATGTGTGGTCTGGAAGAAGGAGGGAGATGCCAAAGGCCAGCGTTTCCAAGGATCCTGACCCTGGAGAAAATCAGACTTGGAAGATGAGCTCCATTTCTTTGCCAGGCAAGTCTCCCTTATGTGGGAATCAGGGCCGAAAAGGGTCACAGCAATGTCAGGTCTCTGTCCCCAGGCCACATCTGTTCTGGCTCTGGGAGTGAGGGCAGGATGGGTGGACGGGTGATGATGGAAAGCTCCCTGGCCACAGCCAACCCCGAATATCCTGCCTTGGCCAAAAGGGGCCTGGAAAGGAAGCAGACTCAGAACAATTGGGAAAGGTCTAAAAACCACAGGAGTCTGATGAATAAAGCCAAGAGTCTGCCCAGTGATGCAATTCAAGGGAGACAAAAAAAGAAAGAAGGGTGGGGGTGGGGGGGTAGGAAAATAAGAAAAAAGAACTCTCCAATCCTACCCAGGAGCATTCATCATTCAGCGTGACCTTCCAGGAATCTGCTGACAGACACAAAGTGTTCTGTGTGACTTTCTGCCTGGGACCTGGAATGACTAGGGCTCGCAGAGAAAGGGGTGGGGGGAGACAGGAAAAGAGGCTGCAGTGCAGAGGTTGGGGGGGCATGGGGGGGTGGCCTTAGTCCAGACTCGGCATTGTCGCGCGCCATCTGCTGGTGGTGTGGGGAACCACGCCACCTCCCAGGTCTAACCAAGTAAAACACTTTCTGAGAGAAGGTATCTGAACCCCAGAGGAACAAAAAACATGTTTCCACCTATGATGACCCAGACGCTTCCACAGACCTTCCATCTCCTTTGAATGTTATGTTCCTTTTAGGTGATAATCGCAGATGGCAAACTGAGGTTCAGAGAGGGGATTGATTTCATCAAGGACTAAAATTGACCCGTTTGTGGTCCTCCAAGAATCATTGCTCATTGTGAACCCTTGAGGGCCGAACAGTTTCTGGAGTGTAAATGCTCGCCGAGCAAACGACCAAGTAAGGCCTGAGTAACTCTTCTTTTTTAAATTTGTTTGTATGAACCCAACAGAATAGGAAAA
Source organism: Canis lupus dingo (assembly GCF_003254725.2). NCBI lineage: Eukaryota > Metazoa > Chordata > Mammalia > Carnivora > Canidae > Canis > Canis lupus. The sequence goes on along the minus strand of NC_064259.1, from coordinate 8,502,457 downwards.
AGTAAATGCAAAGCTGAAGATGACAACTAGGTCTGTAGATGGTGCTCCAGAAGCATCCAGGACATTTGCTGCCTCCCTCACCACCCTCCAAGACCACAAACTCCTTCGAAGCCTGGGATGCCTTGTACTGCTTTCTGACCTCTCCCTCGCACTGAGCCATCCTGGAGAGACCACAGAAGGAAGACTTGAGGACATCAGGCTGTACAGGCAGGTGCCAGATTTCAGGGACTAGAACTGGTCCAAGGTGACAGGTGGCAGGCCACCACAGAAGGTTCTGAAAAACCATTTGCTATTGTGACACCTTCGCTCAAGCCATCCCCTTGTTTCCTATTCAGACTAGAAACCCTCCTTCCTCTCAAAGGTCTAGTGATATTCAGGTATTTCAAGTCTCTTCATGCTGGGCCCTACCTATCCCTTCATCCACCCCCTCCCAGCCACCTTTCCACACCCAACACACACTTCCCCCCAAATACAGAGACACTCCCCCACATGGACAAAAACAGCAGCAGTCATGGACTCTAGCACGGTAAACCTCAACATCCTCCAACACGCTGGGGTCCATCACAATATTTTTATTCCTCTTATTCTCTCCGGCTGGATTGATTGTCCTTCTCAGGCAAACTCCTATTCAACCTCCAAGACCCATCTCCAATATTACAGCCTTGTGAAAGCTCCCCCCAACCCCATTCACTATTTAGTCATTCCCTTCTCTGAATACCCAGAGATACTTTTTTCATACTTTACAACAACGTATAAAGCTGTGCCTTCATCTACGCATGCCTCTTATAATCCCTCTTCGAAAGAGAAGAGGAGTCGAAGCTGACTTGAAAGGGAAGCTGCATGCCATCAGCCACTAACAATCCCAGATTTGGGCACAAGCAGCCCTCAACTTTTTGGTTGGGTCCAGAGCCTCTCAACAGGTATGACTGTGTTTATGGGGGAAAGGGAATTGGGAAGCCCCTAACTTTTGGAAGAACAATGTGCAGCTAGTCAAAGAGAAAAATGGTCTTTGCAGGCAGCAGCAGGTCACAAAGACTGAGACTCAAGAGTCCCAGCCTCCAGCACAGCTCCTGTACGAAGCTGGTCCAGCAATGGACATTCATTTCTGGACATTCAGAGCCTGATTTTGGTTAACATATACCTGGCAAAGGTGGCTCCCAGAGCGGCTAAGCTAAGGAAACAGCATTTTAGCTGTTTACTAAATGAATGGTTTTTAAATGAAAGGATAAAAATGATCAAAACCAACGGGTACATCCACTGATCTGAGATCTTCATCCCTATCCTAAGACCCTACATCCTAGATTGCAATGGTCCCTCCAAGAAAAGATGTCAACATTTAGTAGCATCTGTTGTGCCCTGGCCACTTGACCTACACAAAGTGCCTTCAAGGTAGATGGCACCATGCTTTTCTGGAGGACAGAAGCTCAGAAAAGCAGAGAAACCTCCCCAAGGGTGCCCAGCTTATCGGTGGGGCAGCAGGTCTCCATCCCAGGGGGTTGACCTCAGCGCCCCTGCCCACCACATGGCACCTCCTGCTGCACACAGGGGGCTGAAGACCACCTAACAGAGCCTGCTGCTTTCTTTTGGTGTTTGTCCTCTAAATGACCCCTTTGCAAGTCTTTACCCCAGTCGGGAATGATGTGAACTCCACAATGGGTTGAAGAAAAGCCTCCGTCTACTGGGACAGAAACTGCAGACAGGAAGGCAGCCCCAGAGCCCCTGATTTTCATTCAGCAAGCGTGCCTACCGCCTACCCACCGTGGACCAGGTGTGGGCCGGCCGATGGATGTGAGGCTCGCAGACCAGGGGCTCCGGCTGTCCCACCCACGGCACATCAGAGCTGCCCATACCTTGTCTGGGAAGACAGTTCCTCAGGCTTTGGGAATATAACACTAACTCTGGGTTGTAAATCGGCATGCCACCACTTTCTACTAAAACTTGGCAAAGGCAGAGAAGCGAGATCATATTCTGCAGGATGTGAAATGAAGTTGCAGGCTAGCAAACTCTCGTTCGGCCTTCCTATATTGTCACGGAACACGACAGAAACACTCCTCGTATAAGCCAAAGCCTGCCTCGTTTTTGGAACACAGAGGCAAGGAAAAACCCTGAGGTCTGATTCGGACAGCGAGAACAAGGGGTGCAGGACCTTCCCTCGGAGAGCAAAAGCCCCAGCAGGGTCAGAGATCACCGCACCATTATTTCTCGTCTATTCATTTTATTAACAAAAATGTACTGTGTGATGACCAGGTCCCAGACGCTGTCCCAGGCCCCAGAGATGCAGTGGGGGTGAAACGGGCAGGGTCGCCCGGCTGCATGCGGCCTACGTACCAGTGGAGGAAGCCAGACAAAGCCAGTGAGTGAATCCCAGGCGGCAGAAGAGGACATTCTCTACAGAGAAGAGACAAGGCAGTGGACAAGGGGATTGAGAAGGCAGTGTTGTGGGAGGTCTGAGGACGCTGTCCTCCCTGTCCCCTAAGGAGCTGCTGAGAGAGGACAGATGGAGGCGGCTTCCCACAGGGGGGTCACCCGACAGCCAGCAGAGCAGGTGGTTCCTCAAGCCAGAGTCAAAGGCGCAGGGGGTCCAGCGCAGCTGGGGTGATGACTAGCCAAGCGCCTTGGTCTGCTCAGGCTGCTGTGGCGACACACCCCGGACCGGGAGGGCTGAAGCAATAGACATTTATTCCCTCCCAGTTCTGCAGGCTGAAGCTCAAGGTCAAGATGTCAGCAGGTGTGGTGTGTTGGAGGCCTGCTCCTCGGCTCTGGGGGGGCCGTTCCCCCGGGCCTCCTCTCTGTGGGCGCAGACCCCATGTCCCTGCATGTTCCGATTGTCTCTTCTCATGGGGACACCAGTCATACTGGATTCGGGTCCACCCCTAAAGCTTCCTTTCACCGAAATCACCTCTTGAAAGGCCTCGTCGTCTCCAAATGCAGTCACCCGCTGGGGCACCCCGGGTTACACCTCCCGCATATGCATTTAGGGGAAACGCGACTCAGTCCAGAACCCTGGCTCACCAGGAAACAGTTCCTAACCCTGGGTCACAAGGCTGTGTGTGGTGCGGGGTGTGTTCCGGTCCGGGTGGGCACACCCAGACCACACTCCTCCCGCGGTGGCCGCTGCCTTCCCGCCCCCACGCTGACCCGGCCGCCCTGGGCTGCACGCTCCTCCCAGGGCTCCAACAGCGAGGCCTCTGCTGCCCTCTCCTCCCCACGCAACCCGCACACCCGCCACTCGGCTCACTTGGCCAGGAAGGGCGGGAAGATGCTCCAACCACCTGCTTGCCCCACCTCCCACCGCCAGCCCTCGGCCCCCGCCCACACCCGGCCCGCCCACGCTCGGCCACGCCCACGCTCCCACGCCTGGCCACGCCCACTCCTGGCCACGCCCACGCTCCCGCGCCAGGCCACGCCCACGCCCGGCCACTCCCACGCCCAGCCACGCCCACATACCGGCCACTACTACACTCCCACCATTCCCGCGCCCGGCCACGCCCACCACGCTCCTACGCCAGGCCCCGCCCACGCTTGGCCACGCCCACGCTCCCACGCCAGGCCCCGCCCACACCCGGCCACTCCCACGCTTCGCCACGCCCACACACCCGCCTTTCCCACGCCAGGCCACGCCCACACTCGGCCACGCCCACACCCCGCCGTGGGCCTCTGGGTCTTGCGGGGCAGACTCTCCACCTCTTCCAGCTGGAGAAAATGTCGACTGGGCGCGTCCTCCTAGTTCCCCAGGGCTCGCGCCGCCCTGTAGGGAGGAAGGCCCAGGCTCCCTGCGGTGGGACCCGGCGTCCTGTCGGCCATGGAGGCGGCTCGGATCTGGGGATGACCAGCCATGAAAATTGCACGGCTTCCGGTTAGGAAAATATGATTCCCACTGTAACAGTAATAGCTAATAGAGCATTCTCTTATCTTGTTTAAATTTCGAAGCGACCCTCACCAGCCCGGCTTTATGGATGAGGAGAGGTAAAATGACTTGCCTGAGATGACGCGTCTCCTAAGTGCTAAGTGGTGGTGACTTGCACACTCGCCCGCCTCAGCTGCATGACGGGGGCTCTCGGTGTGAGGAGCTGAAGTCAGATCCGCGGCACAGTCTCCAGGCCTGACTGCACCCCTTCCTCTCGGAGATCACGAGGAACACGAACCCCACACCTCCCCTTCCAGAAAGTCCCAGCCTCCCAGGCCAGCCCTATTCCTGTCCCCCTTCTCTGGGAGCGTGCTTTAGAGGGACGGGGTACAGACTCTCCTCCCACCAGCCTGCATCAGGCCGCCCGCACCTCCTGACCTCCCAACCATTCGCCTTGTCCCTGTCCACCTCTGCTGCCGCCCTAGGGGACGACCAGTCAGTACCCTCCTTGCTGGTGTGTGTCCTCACGAGGACCATCTTTGCCCCCATCAACCTCAACCGTCCAGCGGCAAGCACCTTCTGGGCTGTGTGCCTGACAAGGACCACACCCCCTGTGAACTCTCAACTTCTGCAGCCCCGAACTGTCCACCACTTCTTCACTCCCAAACCCGCTGCTCTATAGCATTCCCAGTGGAGCACATTTCTTGCAGCGATGAGGCTGCCAATCCCATGACGCCCCATTCCCACAGGCCATCTCCTCTTCCCTTGCCACCCAGCTTTGCTTCTCTGGTCCTCATTGCAGTCAGCCCATTCCACGTCCACCCTCCACTGTTCTCTCCCAGATACTCCCCAACCCCTGTGAAACACAACCAATCAATACAACAACCCTCGAGGCCTACAGCCAAGTTCCTGAATATTACTGAAGAAAATCCATGCAACGACCCCTGTTGTTCATTCCAAGTTCGTGACCACAAATCTCTAAACATGTTCTCACCATTGCCCTGCAGTCCTGCCACCTCTTTCTCCTCCCTGAGACACCGTGTAACTCCTTTTGTCCTACCTCCAACTTCCCAGCAGGGGAAGCCACCAGGAAAAAAAACAAAAAAACAAAAAACCTCTCCATCACTCTGTCCCCTTCTCCAGGGTCACTGCCTCCAGTGATCACAAGGGTCCACATATGTCCCGTCTTCAATCTTCAGCAAGGGGGGAGAGGCACAGGGCACATGGGCCTTAGCTGTATGGTTCTTTCAACTTCTTGGTAACTTTGAATTTTTCAAAATACAAAGTAGAAATAACCAAGGATGAAAAAATGCAAAGAAATTTGTTGAGGGTTTCAGATTAGATCCTCTTTGATATTTGTGAGAGACTCCAATAAAGATTGAAGTTGCTTAAAAACTGGGGAGTTGACCACTCCCCATGCATTTACTCTTCTTGCCAGCTGAACTCCTCAAAAGGGTCTTCCACGTTCATTGCTCCCACTGCCCCACTTCTGTTCCTCTGAAAATGCTTTTTGTTGGGTATTCTAAAGGCTCCCATGGTACCAGGTCTGATGGACCCTCACATCCAACCACCTGCTGTATATCTTAGATTTAACAGGTCCAAAACACGTTCAATGGGCCCCACCCTAAGTCTTCCCTCATTCAGTGTACCTGCCACCCACCACCCTGCTGGTTGAATCACAAACACAGGAGACACTCTTAATTTCTCCCTGTCCTTTAAGACTCACACATCTAAATAACCAAAAAGTCCCCCTGGAACTACCTCCAAAATATTTCCTAAATCTACCTATTTATTGCCTCCTGTCTCTCCACTGTCCCCTACTTAGAGCGAACCGCCGTCCTCATTGTTCTGGACTATTAACAACGGCCATCCTGCTGATCCCTTCATCCACCACTGCCTCCTCGTTACTCATTCATCTCACACCATCTTCGTGTCCCGAACATACCTCAGTGACAGCCCCGTCCCCCCCCCCTCACCACAGCTTAGGAAGGTCCACAGGGATCTGCCACTTGCTCTCTTGTCCTCCCTCCTGTCACATGTGGCTCCCCTCCACAGCTGTCACACTGGCCATCCTTCACTACTCTGAACACAGCTGGCTCCTCCAGGCCTGGTCTCTGCACTTGCCATTCCTTCTGTCTGGAAGGCCCTTTCCCCAGCTCAGCTCATGGATGAATTGTTGTCATCCTCAGTGCTCACCTTAAACACAGGCCTTCCCTGATCACCTAGCCAGAGCAGCCCACCTCCCCACCACCCACCCCTGAAATAATTCTGCCTCCCTGCCAGATAGCTTCCTTCAGAGCCTCCTCTTGCTCCTGGGGTGACTCTGCTTTCAACTGTGGCAGCAATGCCAAGTGACAGGGAATTTGACTTGAGCATGGCTGAAGGAGCCACAGCTGAGCAAAAACATGGCGAGGAGATGTGGATGGAAGCCTTAGGGTCTAAGTGCTCACATAGCACCATCTTGGACAAATACACCTGTTCAACCCTAGGAATGTTCCAGCCTCATGAGGCCGCTCAGAGCAGGTGTCTCAGGAGGACTTCAGTCCTGGCTGCAGCTATCTGAGATGCTCCAACAGCACATCTCCAGCCAGCTCCCAGATAAGTGTCTCCCTCTCAGCATTTGGGGAAGACCTACCCAACCAAAGACCTACACCTCCACAGGTATCTCCACTTCCTGCCCCCCAAAAAACAGGACAAAGAATATTCTTCATTGCTTGGTTTCACTATCCTCCCTGACTCCCTCGGTTGCTCCTTATCACCTACAGGCATGTCACACCCTCATATCCAGCGCCATTGTCCCACCACCAGCTCATGGCCCACAAGCCTCAGGACACCCTGCAAGCCCACTTTAGGCCTTTGCTTACCCATGCCACCCCACCCCCCGACCTGGATGCCTTGCTTCGCTTTTCACCACTTCTCTAGAATCAAACACTTCTCCCAAGCTGGCACTACACCTTTAAATTTATATTTCCCTTGTGAGTCTCTTACATCAAGCCTCTAAGATCAATAGATATCAGTTTACCCCGCTAGATGGTTGTAAGATCCTAACGCTAAAGCTAATGTGTGTTAACAGCGGATGACTTGCTGTGTGTGGGCGCACGTAGAGGTCATGGGCGGCACAGGACAGCTGAGACAGGTGCCGCTGCAAGGAGCATGCAGGGGTGGGAGGTGGGGAAGAGAATGGATTTGGAGTCAAGCCGACCAGAGTTCAAAACCCACCTCTGACACTTTAACAAGGCGAGCTCAAGCCAAGACTTCCCTTCATCCTCGAGCAATATCCTGATCCTGCATCATGACAATGAAATGAGATCACGTTCACACAACATTTGGCACCCCATCAGTCTATGTTCACCCCACTTTGCCTCCCCCACCTGCCACTGTAGGACCCTGTGGCGAGCTGGCCCAGCTCCCTTCTGTCTCTGAAATAACTCTACTCCTTGCCCTTCCTCTAAAGACATCTCGAAAAACAATTCACTTGTTCCAGAAGAGAAGACCTCTCTACCTCTTCCTCCTGCTCTGGGCTCTGGTCTGAAGCTCTGGGGCTTCTGAGGGACACGTGCTGGAATGATGCCTCCTTTAGCGTTTGCATCATTGTCCGTTATTCCGAGGACATAAGGCCTCCCGCTGTCCCAGCTGCTCCCCTCACCTCCCCTGAGGCTGGCAGCCACATGAGACCTCAGATCTCAGACAGCAGCTCCCGGTCCCCACAGTCTTCCACTGTGGAAGCACAGTCCTTGGCACAGAGGAGATGCTCGGAATAAGTTGGCTGTTGGTCAATGACTCACGGAATGAATGACTTCCATTGAACTAACCCGCCCGCCAAATTCTGTGAGCCCATTTCTTCATGCAAGATGGCGACCATATCACCTCATGAGCCAAATGTAGTGAAGGTTCTCTCCATCAGCTTCTGTCACATTCTCTGAAATTCTCCCTGGTGAGATGCCCACCTCCGGCCCAAGTGCCAATGGATCTTACGCTCCTAGAGGTGCCTCTATCTGAAGGAGAGCCTCCATGATGAACTACAGGCTCACGATGTGGGCTTGTAATAGGATCAAGGCCTCCCTGAGCGTCTCAGCGTGTGATGTACCTAATGGCTCTCCTGTTCAGGAATATCCACGCTCTCAGAGAAAACTAATCTCTTGGGACCAGAGGCTGAGGTAAGTAAAATCCTGAAAATTGCTAATGGTGAAAATTCAGACACCACAATCCCTGACAGGGAGCAGGGCTCTTCTAGACCCCACAGGAATACGGCTGAGAACAGGCTGTAAGGTTGTCCATTCACCCAAATACGTGTGGGGGTGCAGTTCAGGCCTGGCTACCTTCTAGCCCTGTAACTGAGGGCAAGTTCATTTACCCCCCTTGGGCCTCAGTTTCTTCATCTGTGAAGTGGGGACAACAATACCTATCTGAAGCATTACTGCGTGAATGAGAATAATTAAGTAGGTAAATTAACATAGGTAAAACAAGTAGAGAAACAGAATAATTAGAAACAGAAACCCATCATATAATGAGTATATTATTGGCTTCATAGCAGGCACTCGCCAAGTGAAAGTAAATTTAGTGTCTTGAAAATAAAATAATAAAATAAAATAAAATAAAATAAATAAAACAAATTTAGTATCTTGACTCTAGCTCTTTTATTCTTGTGCGACTTTGGTCAGGATATTCATTCTGTGGACCACAGATTTTTCATCTAGAAATTAGAAACCGCTCCTACCCAGCAATCCTGCAGTGAGCATAATGCAGTGTCATGGATGTGAAACCATGGAGCGGTGCCATGTGCAAAATGTCATTTCCTTCGACCGCTCTCCTATCAGACAGGAGCTTGGGAGAACAGGCGTCTGATACAGCAGGCCCCTTCCTACGGCTCCGGGGAGATAAGGAGCTGCCCAGAATGGACTCTGGGATTCCAACTGAGCCTCGAAGCAATTTTTTAAAATGACCCGACAAGCCTCAAGCTGCCATCAGCTGATGTGCACCACACCTACTGCACGCTAGGCCCTGAGATAACCGCGTCCTGGCGCAGTCCCAGGCCAGCCCCAGAAAGCAGACCTTTCCTTGAGTGAACAACAGACCTGTCAACGGGAGCCGGGAATGCCTCCCATGGAAACAGATCGCCCCTTCTCGGGCTGCGGGCACTGTTCCAGGGAGCGCTGGGCACAGCTGCAGCTGGAGGCCCGCCAGGCCAGGCCACACTTGCCCAATTGTGTCAGGAACCAGGGGAGGAACAGTATCTGCTCTGAGATGCACAAAGCTGCTGTCAGCCGCTCTCTCCAGGTGCTGCCCACGGGGAACCTTGTCAGGGGCCTTTCGGGGACAACCAAGCACTGTGCTTCACACATTCACTGCAGGCCATCGGGACCTTCCCACGGCTCCCCTCCCAGCATCTGCTTCCATAACTTAGCAAATGGAAGCCAAGTAACTGTGATAACAGGTGATGTCTTGAAAGGAACGTGTATCGCCACGTATTTGAGTTCCACGCTCAGTGTGTGAGCCCACGGTCCCACCCATCCTCAACCTGGGCGTCATCAGTAACAGGTACAATCTGTCCTCTTCACGGAGCGAGAATCACAGACAACTAGAGCCAGAAGGTGCTCGCTTAGCAGGAGCCAGGTACTGCTCCAAATGTTTGCAAACATGAACTCATTTGACCTACGCCACAACCTATAGGTACCGTCCCCATTTCAAAGGAGCTGAGGCAAAAGGAGGTTAAGTAACTTGCCCCCAGGCACAAAGAGCCCAGGGAGTCTGGCTCCTGAGTGATGGCTCTAAATCACTACTTATGTGGCCCGGGACCACACTCCCAGGATTCTAGTTATCCCCATCCATGTGACATGAAATCATAATTACTGATTTATTGGTCTGTCTCTGCAACCACCCCTGCCACCAGTCTACAAGCTCCTCGAAGCCAAAGACCCGGTCTTGGTGTGGTTGTTAGCTATGCGCAAGCTTGGGACGCGCCCGGTGTGACGGGCCTTTGGCAAATGTTGAACGGACAGATGCATGAAGAGATTTCTTGGGAACAAATCCACACATCAGTTTAAAACACACACACACAAACACACACACACAATGGAAGAAAATCTAATATTGATCAAATGTAGTCTGTGTCAGAAACGCTCTATATGTTATCATGTTTGAATATGCGAGACAGCCCAATGAAGAAATATCAGCCTTATTTTATGGATAGGGAAGCTGAGACTCAGAGAGGTAAATAACACGCCCAAAGCTACTATCCTAATATTCCCCAGGGTCACAAGAACATTTTGAAAGTCTATGAAATGGGGGAAAAAATGGATTATTGAGCATTCTTTCTAGAGCATCTTGTCAAGATAACTACACCTCCTGCACATCTTTGTGCTAGTCTACTACTCCGTAATTTGTAGAAAACTGACAGTAATGCAAATAATTCTTGTCCACGGAAATGCAAATGAATTTTGGTCCTTGGAGACACAATTGATTATTGCCCTGTGGACATTGAACTGCTTTGCATCTACTTGTAAATTCATTTCAGATTCCTGGCTGCCTATATGTGTGTGTTCCTCAAATTCTTCACCGAATCTGTTTCTACATTTTACTGGTTTCCTCATTAATTAATGAGCTAAATAAAATCCTTGGCATGTATTCATTATGTATTTTCATGAGAGTCATAATTTTACCTTATTTCAATTTTAGCACCAATTAGGATTCAAATCCAAGGCTGTTGGTTCTTTCCAATTAATTATACACAAATACACACATGCACACATCACTGCTGATCACACTTGCTTCATCATCAGCTTCTCTGTCGAAGGCAAACTGAGCTCCGTCAAAACACAAAAGCAATACAAATTTAAATTGATCTTTTTAAAATTGCGTTTTTCAGTATTGCCTAATAAGAACTGAATCAGTAATGTTTGACTTGAATAATATGGCAGGCCATCAGTGAGAGCCCTGGAGTCCTGCTATAGCATGTATTCTAGTCCTTTTTGTTCCAAATAATTTCTGTGCTTGCCTGCCTCTAACTCCGCCAGATCCAAAGGGCATGAGCCATGTGTTTCCATGTGTTTTCTTCCTAAACTACACTGTGGCCCAGAGCAATCTGGCACATAATCAAAGCTAAATAAGGCAGGTTGGATTGAACTGAACTGGACCGAGCTTAGTTTCCTACATCCATCCATGAATACTTGCCTCCCCCAATGCCAGGTCCTGGGGAACAGTGTTCCAGAGACAGTATAGGTTTTTTTCCCCTATAAGGTGATGGGAGAAAGAGTAGCTGCTGTAATGAGCAGACTGTCAGCTAATGATCCCAATGCAAACCACCTCCCCCGCGCCCCCAACACACATGTACACTAAGGAGATAGCAGAACAAATTCTGGAGTCAGCTCGCAATTCCAGTCCTAGCTACAGTTTTCAATACTTCTCTGAAATTAAATCTTATCACCTGTGATGGTTAATTTTATGCATCAATTTGGCTAGACGATGGTGCCCAGATGTTTGGTCAAAGACCAATCCCGATGTTGCCGTGAAGGTATTTTTAGATGGGATTAACATTTAAATCAGGAGAATCTGGGCAAAGCAGATGCCCTTTCATCATGTGAGTGGTCTTCATCTGCTCAATTGACGACCTTAAGGGAAAAAGAGTGAGGTCCCCTGGACTGCAGCTTCGACACATAACATTGACTCTGCCCAGCGTCTCCAGCCTGCCATGCTGGCTGCACATCTCAGACCTATAAACCCCATAACTGTGTAAACTGATTCCTTTATCCCTCCCCAACCCCCTGGGGTGGACTGTAAAGAACTGGGCTTTCTGGGATGTTGTGGTCCCAGCAAGAGCCTACCTTACTTACCTGGCTACTGCCCTGCAGATAAATGGAAAGGCCAAGGGAAACTATAAGGCATCACAGTGTACCTCCTCCTCTCTGCTCTGTGTGACCACCTCAGTTCCAGGACATGTCTGCATCTTTGGCTGAATAAATAGAAAACTCAGGTGGGTACCTGGGTGGCTTAGTTGGTTAAGCATCTGCCTTAGCTCGGGTCATGATCCCAGGGTCCAGGGATGGAGCCGCATGTGGGGCTCCCTGCTCAGGAGGGAATCTGCTTCTCCCTCTCCTGCTGCTCTTCCTCGCTCGTGCTCTTTCTGTCTCTCAAATAAATAAATAAAATCTTTAAAAATAAATAAATAAATAACTCAGTTGGATCATAAAGTGGTTATTTGCCTGGGATAAGGGAGTGTCAAATCCTCAAATCCATAATCTACCAGAAGTGTGGCACAACTAAAACAGTTAAAGATGATTTACTAAAATTCGATACCTTTGGGGGACATTTCATGAACCCCGGAAAGGTTAGTTCATGAGTATGCTGTTGGAAAGCATTTGAATGTTTCATGGTGGCACCCACAGACCCCATGCTATTCCATGAGATCAAATGCAGACCAAAACCAGTAGAGTGGCTAATGTCACCAGACCCGGGATGCACTCATTCACTGGACCTGGATCAGCTGTACAAGTGTGTCTATGCATGCAGCTGTCCCCCTGTAAGGACACCACCCCAAGCTGTGAAGCCACTCCCTCAATTCCTCCTACTATTCCATGTTTATCACCAAAGGTTTTGAAATGGAAAAGAACAGGATAGTAACTAAATTAATTTAATTAACCCCAAGGTCACATTTCCTCTATTTTGAAATTCACCTCCATTCTATTCCACATGATAAATAAGTTGGGCCCTCGGGTCTAATACAATCCTGGAGAGATTATGTGGTGAGCCCAAATATATATTGAAGTGTATACACGCACATACACACACGTAACAACATTCCAACCATTCTTATGGGTTAACTTGCTTCAATCTTACGCATTCCTTGCTTGCTGACCTAAACCCCACACTTTGTAGCAGAACTAAGCTACTTCCCCTGAGATCCTGCAGACCACTGAGCTTGAGGGAAAAAAAGACCAGACTTTCCAGAAGATAAGAACTGACCACATTTGAAAGCAGTGACCACTGACCATGGAGTCCTCAGTAAGACGTACCTGGGAGTTTTGATTCCTGGTACGGGGGAAGGAGACGTGACTGCCTTGCCAGGACACAGCTTGTTGGGCTGCATGGCCATCCTTCACTGAGAGACACCTGGAGGCTTGATAACTGACATAGTGGAGGATTCTGGAAGCATTGCAAGGACAAATGATGAACTACTGAGCACCAGGTTCTCCAGCTCATAGCCTTCTCACCATCTTCTGAGACTTCCCCTTTAAAAGCCTCCTGCTTCACCTGGATGGGGACATGGTCTTTGAGATATTAGTCTGTCATCTTCCCAGGTTGCTGGCTTCCTGAATAAAGCCACCTTTCCTTTCCCACCAACAGTTGCTTCTCGTGTATTGGCTTTTGAGCAGCAAGCAGCCGAACTGGAGTTCAGAACCAGTTTCTGTCTGGCAACACACACACACACACACACACACACACACACACACACATTCTTCATTATCCCAAATATGGACACTGTAAATTAACTCCCACTTTTAAATTTCAACATGGAAATTAAAAAGCCAAAGAAATTGAAGTCTAAAATAATTCTTTCAAGTTTTTCATTTCTCTTGTATACCTAATACAAGACTGTAACTATATTGGAGTTAAAATTTTTAAAAATTAAAAACATTTTCAAACAAAATTTTCATTCTGCTTAGTGATGGAGAGAGAGGTTCCTGATAGAATTGATTTCAGATGGGTTTGTTCTGAAGCTTCCACTTACCAACCCCCTTGCAGTGGAAAAGATGTGATTTTTTTTTTAGTACCTGTAAAGGGACCGAAATCCAATGCCCATCTGGGCATATGTCCCATTTCATATGTCCCATTTCCCCCATCCATTAAGAGCCACCAGATTATCTCAGTACCAGCCCCCCTCACCCACGAAAGTTAGAAACCCTAGCAAATTCCAAGCCCTGGAGAATTATGATGGTGGGACCAGTCCCTCGTAGAGATCAGAGATCAGCCAAGCACTGTAACAGAGACTTTGAAAATTCCTGGGAGGAGGAAAATAAATGGGAAATATATGAAAAAGTTACATATTCTTGGTTTCAGCCTCATCCGAATACCAGTATGTCTGGCCGGTTGTTTGACATGATTTTTCTATAAACACAAATCCAGTAGGACAACTTCACCTTTGAGGAGTTTCATGGTGATAGTTGCAAATTGACTGCTCTCTAGAAAGTGACATTAGAGACACTTCTATCTTCCTGAAAACTTGAGAAATTTGAAGTCTCCATATCTTATTAGAGGCTCTCTTCTCCTTCTTAAAATCTCTTCGTTTCTATTTCCCCAGATGTCTCTGGTACCCTGATGCTGAACCAAGTATCCGATCTGTCTCCCCTCCCTCCTGCCAGCAGAGCACGTCACATTTATTTTTAGCTTCTTGTTTCCTGATAATTCCATTTTGGTTTTTTGCTCTGCATTACCCAAGAAGATGGAACATCTCTCATGAAACAACTCCTTCCCCTGGCTCACAAAGGTCTTTATCTTTTTATAGATAAAACCCACCATCACGCTGTTGTGGTTGAACCCACAGTCTGGGTCTTTCAAACCTACAATAATCAGAATTTATGATGTAAGCACTTCTGAGCCAGGCTGACCCCACTGAAGGGTGGGGGTTCAGAGACTCAAATTCAGTGGGGCTGGGATGGGACTCAGACATCAGTGATTTAAAAAATCCCCCTCATGTTAATGTTCATGTACAGCCAAGGTAGAGAATCCCTGCTAGTGAGACCTAGAAGGCTCTCAGCTCCTGATCCTCACCAGCATCAGTGACAGATGGGTTCTGATGGGAGCACATGACTCAAGGCCCACAGAGGGAACCTGTTAAACTTGGCCTCCCCACCAAGAATCTCCTCTTCATGTATAAGTCATAGGGTTTATTCTCAAAGATGCCCGACCAAAACTCACCAAAATGTATCAATCACTGCCCCCTCCATTCCACAATCATAATATGGATCAACATGGTGAACCAACAGTAAGTAGATGCTGGGAATGGAATCACAGAAGAAGCTAGAATAAAGAAGGAGAACCCGGCGGGCACCTGGGTGGCTCAGTGGTTGAGCGTCTGCCTTCAGCTCAGGGCATGATCCTGGGGTCTGAGGATCGAGTGCTGCATCCGGCTTCCTGCAGGGAGCTTGCCTCTCTCTCTGCCTGTGTCTCTGCCTTTCTCTCTGTGTCTCTCATGAATATAAATCAATCAATCAATCAATCTTCAAAAAAAAAGAAGAAGAAGGAGAGCCGGGGTGGAGAGCACACCTGGATCTGAAGCCAGCTGAGGCTCCCTGCCTATTTCTCCTCAGATATGAAGATGCCAGGGCCCATCCATCAGACCTGGGCCGAGAAGTTAAGAGGGGAAGAGAACAGAAGGCAGAGGGCCCCAGACAGGCCTTCAGAGCTGGGGCCCAGGGGGCTCCAAGAGAGTCCGCCACTTGCTCAACCCAGAAGTGAGACTTGTCCTGGCTCAGCGGAGGCCTCAGGAAGCAGATCTGCCCTTCCCCTTCCTGTGAAAAGGCAGCCAGGCATCACTGTGGTGGAGGGAAAGGGCAGGAAGCAACTCTGAGAGAAGAGCCATTCTGGAGCTCACCGGAACAGAGCTGCTCTGGCAGGGCCTGGGTCTGAACCTCTCCTGTCCACCTTGTTGGGGACAACCAACTATAACCAAGCTGGACTCATCACCGGCTGCTTCGCGCCACCAGGTGGGGGTTCCTCAAGGGTCAACCTCATGTCTCGAGCAGGCTCGACATCTGCCCAGTCTGTGTCCTTGACCACCTGTTTGCCTGGGCACCTAGATTCTGTAATGGCCACTGGGAAGTGGTGCTAATTCCCCCCTGGGCTCCCCTCTGGTCCTGCTCCCTTGTGCTGGGTCACTACCTACTTGTGGGCCCTCAGCCTCACCCCTGTGACTGCCTGCAAGGGTCTACACAAAGTCCCCCTGGTGGCCTGATACTCTGTCCACGCTTCCCCCTCCCTGCCCTGGCCTGACCCCTCTAGTCACACCCCAGTGACACTCTGGGCCACTCCTCTGACCATAGGCTGCTCACAGCTGCTCCCAACGCACCATACCACACCGTACACCCCACCCCCACTGCCCCCATCCCATGGCTGGAAAATGTTCAGTCATCACTCCAGGCTCCCCCGCAGATGGACTCCACCCTCCCTCTTGGCCGTCCCAGGCAGGATACATTTCTGCCACTGTACCTGTCCCACTGAGGCCCACAATTTCCTTAGACGTCCATCTTCGCTGGCCATGAGCTCCTCAGACCCTTTATCCAACACTTGGCACTTGATTGGTCACACAGTAGGCCTTCAAGGTGTTTTGTCCCTTCAAATGTCTGTTTTCATTTTCAGGTCCTAGGCCTGAGGACACCCTGTGGCCACAATGGTGATTGGTTTGTAAGCATCTGCTCCACCATAAAGCAGCTTATGAGTACATGGATTGGTACTCTCAAAACTGGCCACTAGACAGAATAAAAGGGATTGTCCTTGGGGAGTCTGACTGGTGAGGAAGACTCGTCCCTTGGAAAGTACTAAAGAGTGGACAACAGGAGCGGCCAGATCTTCGTCCGTTCCTCCTGTTGGTCCACTTCTCCTTCTTTTCCTCCTCCTCTCCGTCTCCTCCTTCTGTTGTTCTTTTGTTTTTTCTTCAACATACTTTGTTGGCATCCCTTTATCATTTTCATTCCACTGTTTTTGAGACCAAAATCATATATCCCCATAGTTCTAAAAGCCAAAGAGGATTAACCAGAAGACACAGAACAAAATCTAGCCCCGCCCACAGCCCCCTCCAGCCCCCCCAGGACTGGCCCTTTCCACAATTTATTAGGGTGTTTGCTTATATATTTCTGAATGATAAGAATGTGCCATTGTATTTTGATTAATCAAATTTAGATACTACTTACTGACTTAGAGTAGAAGACTTTATCATCCATGTGCCCTCTTTTTCCATCCCCCAACCTCCTAGTCTGACCACATGATATTTTCAATCTCTGTAACTTTTTACTTCTCCTGGGCCTGATAGTTGCTCCATTTTTTTTTTCATCGTTCATCATCTTTGAAAAGTATTGCTAACACTTCCCTCTCCCCACAACATGGTACAGGAGAAGAAGGCTTTCCAGAAGCATCTTGCATGTTGTCAAATATACATCTCCTGTTTTCCCTCTTTTTAAAAACAGAAAAAAAAATAGGGCATAAAACTCAGGCTCAAGCGCCACTTCTCCGAAGCACCCTGACCCTCTTCATCACGGGAGGTCTGGGTGGCTGCTTCCCTCCCCAAGGCTGCTCTGCCCCCGCGTCCCTCTCCCGTGTGAATCTCTTCCTTCGTCTGTTCTCTCACTCCTTGTATCCATTAGGTCTGCTAGCTGCTGTCACAGATAAACCTCTGAATCCCAGAGGTCATCACCATGGAAACATATTTCTCACCCTACAGCATCCATTTTAGTATTTGGCAGGCTGGCTGCCACACAGTGATTCAGGGACCCAGGTGCCTTTGATCCTGTGGCTCTGCCCTAGAGACCTTTGCTTCCAGCTGATGGATGGAGAGGGGAATGGGGGGAAAGCACACCTATTTTTTTAACTGCTTTGGCCCAGAGGCAATCCTAGTGGGCTCCCCATCGCCAAGGTGAGGTGGCATGGCCCCACCTAGATGCAGGGGTGGAAGCTGGAAATTCGGTCCCTGGGAGGCAGTCACTTTTCAGCAATGACTCCACAGGAAAGCAGGACTCTGGGGGAGGACAGCTGAGCACCTCTGCCTCACTCTTAAGGCTCCGGGTCTCCAGACTCAATGGTCCTGCACCATTTTCACAGGAAGCCCCAAACCAATTAACATTTCCACCAGGATATCAAACACCAAGAATTCAGCAAGCACATGAGTGTCATTCCTTTTTACTGTTAAGCTGTTGTCAAACATCAGTGGCAAACAGAGAACAGAATACAAGTCATTGCGCCCGCCCTGCCAAACACATGGCTTATAGGCCCATGGGTCCTAATTGGTAGGTTTCAGGCACCCCAGCAAACCCAGCAGCTCAGCCAGGAGAGGGTGCATTTGGCAAGAGCTTCATTAATATGTTCTAGCTCCTCATCCAAGCATAACGGGTTCTTGAAGGTATTTTTTTCTAGGATTTTATTTATTTATTCATGAGAGACACACAGAGAGAGGCAGAGACATAGGCAGAGGGAGACGTAGACTCTCTGCAGGGACCCTGAGATCATGCCCTGAGCCGAAGGCAGACACTCAACTGCTGAACCACCCAGGCGTCCCCTTGAAGGTATTTTTGAATTGAAAGGTCAAGCTCTGTTTGGTGAGAGAAAAGGGGTCTGGTTTTGCATTTGTTCCTGGTCCACACAGGAAGTGTTTACCCCATTTTATGAAATGTGTTAGCTTTTTTAAAAAAAGCAAATGCATTGTGATGCACACAATGATTCCACCCTGAGTAATAATGTGGAAGTTGCCCCACGGCCTGTTCCCCACTCTTGTCCTCTTGTCTCTATCAGCTCAGCCCGAGTGGGTGTCGGAGCCTCTCTTGCGTGTAGAGTCCCGGAGGCTGGCTGGTGTGCTGGGCACACGGTGTGGTGACTGCCCTGACCTTTGCGCATTTCACCTCCATCGTCCCAGGGGCCACGTACGACCACCACTCTTGGTGGGGGCGGTGGGACCAAGTTATCACACTTCAAATTAGGCTGGATGTGGAGACCGGAGTTCCAGCTCTGCCTTTTACTAGTCAGAGGACCTTCAACAAATCACCGTCTCTCTGAACTTCAATTTTCCCAATAAAATAGGAATGATGGGGAAAAGTGATCTGAAATAGCAATGATCAAAACACTCAGAGTTGGGCCATATCTTACGCTTTCCAAAGCACAGACACTCCACTGTTGTATGCCATTATTTGCTTTGTGGCAAATAATAGAACCAGCAGGAAAGATGATGATCCCCACTTAACTGATGAAAAAAAATGACACCCAGGTAGGATGCTGGTGGCCACAGGGAGAGATTGCAAACAGAACAGGGGACAGTGCAGATTGCTTCAAATCAACCTCTGCGGGAATGTAGAAGGTGCCAGACACTGCACCAGTTGCTTTTGAAAAGAAATATAAGAGCACGTCCTCCTATGGTGCTCGGGACTGACGCATGGCAAATGGGCGAGCTCCATTCCCTGGCCCGGCCCGGGCAGGCTCAGCAAGTTTGGGCGAATTGATTGATGTGATGTTCAGCCACCATCCAGGGAGCTTCCCGCCGGCCAGCGTAGAAGAGGGTCTGGGGAGGGGGAGGCCAGGCCCGACAGGTGCTTGAGAACGTGCAGCAGTCGGTAAAGCAGAATGATGCGCTTCGAAGGTGCGTTACTGTGGACACGGGCCTCGGACCCGCCGGTTGAGAGACGTTCTTACAGGACTTGCTTCACTGAACACGTGAACAAGCATATCAGCCCTTTGTAAGTAAACTGCCTCCCAAAAGCCATGTTTTATTCACATGCTTGGGTGAGATACTCCCATGGACACATAGGACATGCTCATTTTCAATGTTTGCTCTTATCAGAGCTCGTGTTTTCATACGTTGTACACTGACAGCCTGAAACTACGCCTCGTGTCTGAATTTCCACTCCTGTACATGGGCTGAGGACTTGATGCTGCCGTGAGAGGATGCTCATTGCCAGGTGCTGCTGCTGTGGGACGAAAGCTGGGACTCTTCTGAAGCCCCAGTTGAAGCCATCGTCCTCTCTTCCCCTTCCATGGGGATGTCCAGGGGTACCTCAGGAGGACTCAGGTCTGGAGCTTTCTCAACAGCCAGCTGTTGCAGGGGTACAGGGGTGGGAGCTCAGGGAAAGATGCGACCCAAGGTCCCACTCATCTCAAAGTGTTAAGATCCCTCCCCCTACCTTTTCTCCAGGTGCTGAGTGGATGGGAACAGACACTGGGGCATTGGAGGTGGCCCAGCCATCCTGCCACAGCTCCTCCAAAAGGAGGTATCTGTGGGCAGAGAGATGCCAGGCCAGTTTCCCCAGTCCCCAGAGAAAGCCACCTCCCCAGGGTCCCCCTAACTCTATGCAAAGCCTCTCACCTGACCATCCTAACTTCCTGCCCAAGTAAACAAAACCATAATTCAAAGTTTCAAAATAGTTTTGGCTCCCTAGGAGCCGTACTGCCCACTGGCCTCCTCAGTGTTAGCAGATGTACTTTCAGACCATAGGACGCTCCGCACTATTAGAGTGACCACACGTGTGTGGGTTTGCAAGCAGCTGCCCCAGGATCTCTGCTCAGCAGCACCCTCTTCTCCCCACAAAGAGGCAGCTCTGGTTGGTGGGGTCCCAGAGCTTCTTCCCATGTGACCAGAGTACAGGAAGACTGGACTTGAAAGCAGGAGGCAGGCTCTCCCCCCTTCTAAGGTACTCAGGCATGGAGACTGCATTTACACCAGGGTAAAGACTGCTTGGAAAGCCCCCCACCTCCATGGAGCCAGAGAGGGGAGGCATTCTCCCGCTTTGGGGGTGAAAAGAGATATTTAAAAGCCCCAATTTGGCTTCGGGCAACTTCAGTGACTTCTATCACTTTGGGCAGTAAAGTTGACCCTAGCGTGCCCATTTGACTCAGTTCCATCAATCAGAGTCTTGGGGGAGAGAAGTGTGATAAGCACCCCAAATCGCAATCCCCGAGCGTGCTGATGCTTTAAGCAAAATGTTGGCAGATAATGTCCACACGGAGCCCTTAGGGCACTTCAAAGAGAAAATGAAGACAGTGGAGTCAGGGTAGTGCAGTCCCCAGCTAAATTCAAGTGTCCCCATTTCCAAGTCACACGTGTCCTGTGAGATGGCTTATTGAAGATATTGCGCCCTTGGTGAAGAATCTGCAACAGTTCATTAGCAGCCAGCGTCGACGGAAATACGTGATAAGAACTTTCCAGTTGCTGTGTTTCGTGGAAGTCAGTGTCAGTAATGCTTTGAAGGGTGATCTATCGTGCTCAACAGTTGGAAGAACCAAGTTGACAAATGCAATATAAAACACAAATACCTCTGTTCTAAACCCAAATCCAGCATCATTTCACCCGCTCCCATTTCCCATCACATTAACATTCACGTTCATTTGAATTTTATTAGTGTCACAGTGTTAACTGCACTTAATTTTAAACGCATTTTGGTTTTATTATCGTATAAGGGCCATGGTTTTATGCGCGTACACACTTACACAACACTGTATAGAAAGAGTTTAGCTCGAAGCAACGTTTGGAAGATGACCATATTATTTGGAGGAAAACAAATACCGCGTGTGGTTTGTCCACTTCGTACCCCCTCTAATCCTAAGAAACACATCTGTTCAGATCCCATAAACTAAAGTTCTGTGCAAAGTCGGATGAGGCTGACTTTACTGTATTATCATCATCCTTTGTGGCCGGCATGAAACCGGGAACACAAACTTCTGTCCAGAACCAAGTCTCTCGCAATAAATCAGAGCTTAACGACCTCGCTCAATCAGCAAGCGCCGTCTATTATTTTTTAGGATATCCCTGAAATATGAATCAGGAAGACAAAGAACAGAAACGAAACTATCAAGCCCTTCTGGAAGGAAAACTACGAAGTTCCCAAGCGAGCGTGTTACTTGAAAACCATATAAACCATTTCTTCTTAGCTTGGCTCTGTCATCCATCTCGGAAAAGGATGTTTTTACAATCAGAGCAGAAATATGACTGGCGCTCAGGACATTTACATTTCTTTGTTGCAAAATGAATGTAACTTGTTCGGATTCCAGCAGCGGAGAAAGCAGCAGAAGTAGTGGTTACTTTCCAAAGTGAAACTTAAAACCACAATCTCCGGCAGCGCACAAAAGGCAGAATGAGTCACCGGAAGAGGCCACTTGCTTGCAAAACTCATTAAAGGCAATGCAGGCCTGAATGGACTTCCTGCACCAGTGAAAAGATAGCTGGCATCAGGACAGCCCCTCCAGGCTCCCACAATTTGGGGGAGGAAAGGAGCCATCGGAAATCTGGGTACAGCCCAGGTCTGCTGTTCACACGCACCCAGCTGCCCGGTCCCCTCCCGGCCGCCAGCAGCCCGCAGAGATGCCGGGAAGGGGCCGAGGCTGGCAGCTGTGCATCACAGGGTTACCACGGCACCTCGTGACTCAGAGGGTTTCCAGGGGCCTCCCTCCTGCAGCAGGTCCTCTCTCCCCCGCTGCAGCCAGACCAGGTTGCTTCAGTGCAGAAGCAGCCCCTGGGAACAGGATGTGGGCCGCAGCTGTGTCATCGGGAAGCCGGGCATGCATCAGCATCAGCATCCTGGGGAGGACTCACTAGCATGGGTTATGGGGTCCCGCGCCCCTAGTCTGGGTCGGTGGGTCTGGGCTCGGGCCCAAGAACTTGCATTCCTAACAAGCCCTGGTGCTGGAGCTGCAGGCTCTGGAGAACCCCAGATCCGAAGTGGTGCTTAGACCTGAACAACAATCACCCACAAACCGCTCCCTCCTCTGAGCTGGTTAGTGATGTCTGGCCTTGGGCCGTGCCAACTGGAGGCACGTTGGCGCCCACACAGTCCCCGGGGGCCACTCCTCCCCCTCCCCACAAGCCCTCAACACACCTGGCTGGTCTCCAAGACAAGCACCATGGGAGGGGCCTTGTCAAGCCCGGATAATGTCTTTTAAAGGCTGTGCCTCCAAAGCAAAACTGATTGTGCCCCCAGGTGGCCGCTGGGGCCCGCTGGTTTCCAGGGCCCGCCTGGATCGGGTCATATTCAGGTTTCCTTTGGGCCATAGCAGGATGCTCCCTTACTTCAGCAGTGACAAACAGGAGTGGGAAGGGGGTCAGAAGAGGAGGGAGGCGCTACTGGCGTTTAAAGCACTTGTGTTTGGTGCAGAGACGGGATGCCCTCCCACCAGCCCCAGGCCGTGGAAGCAGGCGGTGCTGCTCGCACTCAGCCCCCCTCGTGGGAAGACAAAGTACAAACACAAGGAGGAAGTGGGACAAGTGATGGGTGACATGACACAGCTCTCCTGGAATAGCTCCTGCTGCAACTAGGACATTCAGATTCCGAAGAAGTTCGGATTTGAGTTCTAAGGAGGCCGAGGCCGGCTTAACCGCCCTCCAGGACCGTTGCCCCGTCTCAGGGCTGCACCAGGGCCGCCTGGCATTACCTCCAGCAGGAAAAAGCACTCTTAGGCCCAACGCCGGCGCCGTGGCCCCACCGTGCCTGTTCCCCGGGGTCCAAGCGCAAGGGCCAGTGAGTCCGGCCAGGTGTGCCAATTTCGAAGACCAAGGTAGAAAGTAGTTTAGACATTCAGGTGAGTACAGCTGAGACAGTGGGGACACTCAAGCTGCCCAGCTGGCTTTCCTGCACCCGCGTGAGAGCCGCCTGCACCACCGAATGGAAACAGCATAGCCTAGTGGTACCACTGAGATGAGGGCGGCAGCAGGTGGGATCTCCAAGCCAGAGACTCCAGTTCAGGCTGATTTTTATTCAACAGATAAGAGTGTCTATAATCTGAAATCGGGGGTGGAATAAATCTGTGATATTCAACTACATGAGAGCGCTTGTTTTTGTTTTCAAGATACAGAAGCAGTAACTCCAAGACACCCAGATGGTCTGCTTGGCTCTGGCTTGGGGAGCAGCTCAGCCTGGGGCCCCGGGTAGCTATCTTTTATGCACTTAGGGGCCTGTGCTTTTAAATATCTATCCCAAACGCTTGGGCAGATGCAGGTAAATCAACAGGATGTCTCAGCCTATCAACAATGCATAAAATCAGTAGGAGCTATGACAGTTCTCAAGTCATCTGGGAAAATTAGCCAAGGGTTTTGACTGATTCATTCAAAATAAAAAGAGAGTGGGGCACCTGGGTGGCTCAGTCGGTTAAGCATCCGACTCTTGATTTCAGCTCAGGTCATGATCTCAGAGTCATGAGATCGAGCACCACATCGGGCTCTGTGCTCAGTGTGCCCCTCTCCCACTGCTTTCCCTGTTCTCTCTCAAATAAAATCTTAAAAAAAAAAAAAAAGGCAAGAGAGCCAGCCAGGTGCCTCTGGATGAAAGCGGACACTTGCTGCGATGAACACCGGGTGCCGCAGGTTAAGTGCTGAATCACTAAATTGCACACCTGAAACTAGTATTACACTGGGTGTTAAGTGGAATTTAAATGAAAACTTGAAAAAAGAAAAATGAGTCAGGGGTACCCCAGGAGAGAGTCCAAAAATTGAGGACAGGGAATGTGAGGTGAGGGAATCTGTAGTTTATACTTTTATTTTCTGTGTATTGTTAGTGTTTTGACATCTGAAATCCCTTTCTGCTGGGGAGAGACTGGCTAGCCACCTCTAGAAGCAGCGAGGGGCCCAGCTGGAGCACGCCTGTAATATGCCAACTAACCCACCCAGAGCCAGACCCCCTCTACCTGATTCGTGCATCCAGAAGGCAATCTTCCTCGGCCTTACACATCCCAAGGCTACACACCAGACAGCCGGGGACCAACCCCCCAGCCTGGAGGCTGCTGAGATTATTCAAACTACTCAGTCCTCAGCTGCACCCCTTGCCCTCCCTGCCTCTTCTCTGGAAACCCCAGTAAAGGCTCTGGCCTGGGCTCTCCCCTCACCCCAGCCACATCTGCCTCCTGGCCACCCTGGTGCTTCCCCACGTGGCACGGCATGGCGTGAAGTGCCTCCCATTTCGAGGACCTGAGTGGAATGAACGTGGTTTTCCTGAGCCTCTCCTGTGTCTTCTCCTGTGGCTGCACCTGAATGAGCATCTCATTCAAGAACACAGACCGGGGATCCCTGGGTGGCGCAGCGGTTTAGCGCCTGCCTTCAGCCCAGGGCACGATCCTGGAGACCCGGGATCGAATCCCACGTCGGGCTCCCGGGGCATGGAGCCTGCTTCTCCCCCTGCCTGTGTCTCTGCCTCCCTCTCTCTCTCTCTCTCTCTCTCTCTGTGTGTGTGTGTGACTATCATAAATAAATAAAAATTAAAAAAAAAAAAAACACACAGACCGGGGCGCCTGGGTGGCTCAGTGGTTGAGCGTCTGCCTCCAGCTCAGGGTGTGATCCCAGGGTCCTGGGATCGAGTCCCACATCGGGCTCCCCGCAGGGAGCCTGCTTCACCCTCTGCCTATGTCTGTGTGTCTCTCATGAATAAATAAAATCTTTAAAAAAAAAAAAAAAAGAACACAGACCAGACCCCGCCTGTACTACAGTCATGTACGCCCACTCTTGTCATTTCCACCAGGTAGGACGGGCCCCAGACACAGCCCCCTTTCCTCTCCCCCTCCTCTCCCTGCCCCCAGGTGTATATGGAGGATCAGTACTGCACCAAAGGCCTCAGAAAAGACTGGCTCTTTTATTCCAAATATTGAGCAGTTCATACCCTTAAGGATTTTTTATTTTTTGAGTAGAGAATAAAAACTGCTTGATATCGTACACTAGAGAGTCAGCAACTTAGTAACTTACCAAAAACTTTAAAATTCACACGCCTGATTTTCAGAGAAATCTCTCATCCAACTCCTTTATTACAGTGTTTTCTAGCTTGGCAGCCAGCATGACACAATGGGGTGTTACAGTGATTTTCATCACTGTGCCAGGATATACAAATACAGATCGAGGCCTGTAAATAAGATACATTTAAAGTGGCAATCTCAACCTAAAATTGTAAAGGGAGTTTCCCTTGGAAGGTGTCATCATTTGTCCACGTGCCAGGTATGTATTTTCCCTCATCACACGGGATGATCATCTGATGACGTCATATGTGGGATCGGTTTCCCACTGGGCAATTTTGAAATGTGCGGCCCAAATGCAGCATTCCTGCCCTGACCACAGGGTTACTGGGTGATGGTTGTGTAAATATGGATGAACCCACTGACAGGTGCATTAGTGCAGCCACATAACAAATCTCACTTTCGGAAGCCACAAGGCAGGTGTGAATGTTACAGCCCCTCCAGGGGTCACGCCCTGGACCTGACACACACCCGAGCATGTAACCTTCTGAAAGGCATGCTGTGTGTCGGAGTGCAGCGGTGTGGGGCAGTAAGGTACAACAAAATCAGGAATGCAGGGTCGCACGTGGGCGGCCTGATGAAGGCTCCGAGGGATGGCACGACATGGGATACCCTAGCCATCCTCAAAGCCGAATCCTCCCCAGTGTGGGGGACAAGCGGTGTCTGCCTCTGCAGGTGCATGACCTTAAGGGCACCCCAAAATACTCGCATGACGGAATTAACTAAAGATCACTAAAGAACAAGCCCAGAGTAGTTAAGGCAGAACTATTTTTTATTTTTTAATGCCTCCGAAAGGGAATCTGCACATGCGTGTTCACGTTTCTAGGCAAATCTGTGATAGACGACACACGTGTGTTTGCCCTTCGAATGGCCAGGCGCACCGTTCCGGAGAGGCCCCCCTTGCTAACAGAGCCCACTGGCTACAATGAAGGCAACACCTCTGGATTTTCTTTCACAGAAAGAGTAAAATTTCATTCAACTGTCGCGGGTTCTGACACTAACACAATGCGATTTAAATATAGGAAAGCGTTTCAATCATTGGAGTAAAACACTCTTTAAAAAAATAATACTTCAAAAAGTAAAGCAAAATCTTTTACCAAAATAATTCTTTCACTTTTCAAACTGTCCTCTCCACAAGCCAATTTTATAAACAAGTAAAGGAATCATCTTCTGCCCCCTTAAAAGAATGTCACTCGAATTCTTATTTATCCACCTGCCCTTAATTTTGGTGGGAAAAGCAAAGGAAAATAAGAAGTATTACCCATACACTCCGAAAGAGGGTCAGTCTGTGAGATACACAGAATAAGGCTCTTTGGATAGTTTAACATCTTTATCTTTTTAATGCATTAATGACAGCTCTAATAGAAAGACTATGGCTAAAATGCTTGTAACAGTAACCCAATCAGAGTAAAGTAATAAATAAGCGTATCTACAAAGGACATAGCTTCTTGAAACAATTTTTGTAAAACCACCTGGTTTGAGAGCTCTCCACAGAAGTCGACATCATTACCGTTTGGTGTGAGCTCCATGCGAATCCGCGTTTAGAGCACCAGCTCTCTGGAGAGGGGCTGGAGAGTGTCGGGCGGATTCGAAATACTGCCCTACGAGTGTTACCTATGATCTGAACTTAAGGCATTGCAGAGCCGGACAAAGCACATTCTAAATAAAACGTCTGCCCCAGATGCATTAAGGCATAAATACTCCAGCCTTGGGCCACAACAATGGGAGGGGAGATGTACCAACTCAACTACGTAGGTCATCTTTAACCAAAGGAATTAAAGAACTTAGGGCCTAACCATCAGACCCGTCGGCAGATGCCACAGGGGACCCCCAGGCCGAGCCAGCACAGTGAGGGTGGAGACCCTGCAGAGGCAGGTCTCGGGACCCTAGGCCCCCACCCATGTGCGGAACAGGGGGCACCCACCTCCACAGGTGGAAATGTGCCCCTACTCTACTAAAGTCCTGCATGTCTGGTGTCCCTCAGCTGAACTGTCGTCGGCGGGGGCCCCCAGGCGGCCACCTCTGCTTCGGTTTCAGTGGCCCACCATGATGCACAGGACCAGTAAGGAACCCCAAGAGCAGACAGGTCAGGGCAGTGGGGCGACCGCCTTTAGGCCACGACCGAGGGGTACCTTCCCGCTCTGAATGCACCCAATTCTCGCCTATAAAGTCCACCCTTCATATTTCACTTAGAAAGGTCTAGCCCCCAGGGCATGGGGACAGAAAAGCCCCAAATTTCTCTGCTCTTTAGCAAATGACTGCATGTCAGGCTCTGGAGCTCCTGCTCCATGGCTCCCAAACCTATCCTTTAATGGGGGGTGCTTGGTCTTCACATGACGTCAGGAGGCTGCTTGCAACATTTTACGCTGAGGCAGAATGAACATCCTGGTTTTCAAAAGGTGGCAGTGGCTCTCTCCAAAAGGTGAAATTACTGAAAGTATCTGAGCAGGGGAAGTCCGAAGAATGGCTTCTTTTTAGCAATGGGAAAACGTGGTCCACCACTTCACAGAGTCTCACATACCTGGAAGGAGAACAGACAACGTCATGACCTCAGAGGGACACCCGGGCAAGCGCAATGCCCACCAGGGACCCTGCTGTGCCTGGGACCTGGGACAGATCCACGACCCTGGGGGACAGACCACCGGCTTCACAGAGTGGCAGTGGTTCTAGAACAATTCCTCACTAATTAGTGGGAAACCAACGAGTGTGCCAAGCAGGAGTCAGAGAAGCCCCACGGGTGAAGCAGGTGGAACCTGATTGGCACGAAGGACAGAAGAGGGACAAGTGGGAGCCGGGGGACAGGACGAAATCAGCGTGGCGGTGACAGCTGCCCGCCTCGGAGCTCACGTCCGAGCCTGCGGGGAAGAACCACAGATAAAGTACGAGTCTGGAGCATCAGAGACTGCTCCGCTGTGCAAGGAAATGGCCCTGGGCCTGGGGTAAGGGGACACAGACTTGACCTTCAGCTCTGCTGTTAGCAGCTGAGTGACCTCAGGCAAATGGCTTCATCCCTTCTAAGCCACAATCTCTTCAACGGTAAAAGAAAAGAAAACTGCCCCCGTGTCCACGTGAGAGAGAAATAAAATAACATATGGGACAGTAAAATGAGCACATTCGGTGCTCGGTGAAGGTATTCAGCGTACATTAACATCAGCCCTCGCTAACTATAGGGGGAAAGCCTTCACCAGCGTGAGGGACAAGAGACGTGGGATCCACTCCCACCAGGTTCGCTGTGTCACCTCGAGCAAGTGTCTTGCCCTCTCTGGGCCTCGGCCGTCACCTTTACAGAAGATGGAGTTGGACTAGATCAGTGTTTCTCAACGATCCTGCAATATTCCCCCCTCCATCTTCCCTGTATCCCCAAGACGTGTGTTAGTCTCTTTGGCCAACACTACAAAAAGAAAGCCGCTGTATTGAAAATGCATCTCCAGACCTCCGGGCGCCTCCAACCAGAAATTCTGACAAGCCCAGGCCTCTCCGCACGTCCCCAGGGTCCTCCCTGACGGTCACGGGGTCTCCCTCTCCA
The DNA here is from genome assembly GCF_003254725.2 of Canis lupus dingo. Classification (NCBI taxonomy): domain Eukaryota; kingdom Metazoa; phylum Chordata; class Mammalia; order Carnivora; family Canidae; genus Canis; species Canis lupus. The sequence goes on along the minus strand of NC_064259.1, from coordinate 8,473,631 downwards.
ATTCCAATTTGCTAAAAACCAAGAAGCGCTTTCGAAACAAACTCCAGGAATTAGCATGTTCTGAGGCATCAAATAACTTATTAACTAAGGATGAGGGTGTGTATTTAATAAAGGACCCCAACGGGCTCATGAGGAACATCGTGCTTGCACAGAATGGGGAAAATCTCCCCTAACAAGCAAGAATTACGCTCTTCCTGGAAATTAAAACAAATTTTTAAAATACCTCCTGGCTTTATGACCTACTGGAGTGTTGCGGCTGCGGCAGGCAGCCCGTCCCCGCCGGGAGCAGCTCGTGCGCGGCAGGGGGTGGCAAGCCCCGGATCCAAACTGTCGAGTGCTATGCGCGCTGGACTGTGAGAGCAAACAGCTCCTCGGCCGCCGCAGGCCCCAGACCATCTGGTTTCTCAGACACAGCATCCCAGGATCCCAAATGACCGCCCCATGTCCGGTTCCAGGGGCAGTGTGAGCTCTCCAGGGGCAGGCGGGCTGGGTGTCCCCACCCGATGTGAGAGGATGACGTGCAAAGGTCCTCCGCACTGAGGTCCGCGCCAGGCCGAGGTGTGGGCACGGCGGCACCTGAACCCCAGAGCCCGAGCCAGCGGGATGACCTCACAGGCCTCCGGCCCAAACTCCCGTCGGGGCTGGGACCCTCCTGCCGCATCCCCTGTGACAGGCCTGCCACTGGGCTGCTGCCAATTCTCGGCAGGGTCTCCTCAGTTCAAGTTCCTTATGACCCTGGAAAGACCCCTCCTAGACCTTCTCCAGACCAGGAGACCCCTTCACATAGCAGGGTGCTGCACTGGGAGAGAGGGGACCCCGATGCTGTCGGGGCCACTTGGAGGAGTCTACCATGCGGGCCGGGAGAAGCTGTGCGGCCGGGGCAAGGGAGGCGTCGTCCGCACTGCTGCTCTGCCAGTCGGAGGCCAGCCTGGCTCTGCCTCCTGTCCTGAAGCACGGAGGAGGCTCCCGGCTGCATCCCCCTCGCCCTCCCCGCCTATCTGGAGAACTGCTTAGGAAAAGGCATGACTGGGAGGCAAGGGCTGGGCTCCCCTCAGCCTACAGCTGCCCCCATTTAGGCCACATTAAGCTTGACTGGGCCTAAGGACCATCTTGGGATGTGAAAACGTGGTCTAGGGGGAACCTAAGTCTCTGATTTACCTAAAACCACAGGAGGTGCCTGGAGGAAACCATTCCCTTCGAAGCCTCCAGAACCAAACCCCCAGTTCAACAACTCCCCATGAAGCAGGCTCCTGCAGTCCCCCAGGGGGTCACCTAGGGCCATGAGCTGTCTTCTAGGTCTGCACAGATGGTTCAGTAGGAGACACCCCTCTGCCCGGTGTCACCGGGTGGGCAAAGCTCACCAACACATGGCCTGAGGAGAAGCTCTCGACTCTAAGAACCCAGAGAGAAACACACCGAAGGCAAGGGACAGTCCACAGCCAGCCAGGATGCCTCATTACAAACAGGAGCCCAATTCAGCCCACTGCCCTGGGGAGACTCTGCTGGACCACAAGTATGAGAGGAATTCTGACAATTTCTGGTGAGAGCATTAGAGCAGGTCAGTGTGTGAAGACACACAGCTTCTCGTCTGTAAATACAGCCTCACAGGGTATTTCAACGTGGTTGCATTTCCAATTTGTACGCTAGGCTTTCAGTCCTAACCTGGCAAATCTAAACCAGTAGTTTTGAAATTCATTAAATTCCACTCAGGAGCAGAACCTCACCACTAACTTAAATTGTTGACCTGGAGGGGACCTGATTTAATACAGGTTGTCCAAAAATTAAGTTTTGGACCAAATGCCAAGAGTTAAAATGTACTACCTCTTTGTAGGAATTCAGGATTAAAATACAGGCAACAAAGGATAAAAAGGCGCACTGTAAACTGTAAAGAATCATTCCAAGACTGAGGCTACAGCCACAATGTAATGACACAGAACTCCCGCAACACGCGCATGCTACTCACGAGGAAATGTTGGTCTTTGCGTGTTCCTGGACAAGTTCTCCTTTGGGATTGACAGTAAATATTCTGTTCAAAGACACTCCTACTTGCTTATATGAATACACATCCTGTATTTGGGAAAGTATAAATTAGGAAAAAAAAAAGAGTGCACTGTAAACACAAATAGATGGTATTCCATATTTGATGAAATATTATAAACTTTTCATTAACCAGAACTCTACTTCCAAGTAGCGCAGAGAAAAATTATCTCTGGATGTGAAATTATTAGATCAGTTTTCCCCTTGGGGCCTCCATTCGTTCATCTGTTCAAGAGCTGAGCTAATGAGTAAACAACCTACCACATCCCCTGCAATTCTTACAGCCCTTAAGGCTATTCTCTGACCCATTTTCTCAGGCAGGGGTTTCAAAAGGGGAATTTTCTTACTGGGAAGTTAGTGCCCAACTATATTATCCAGAAGGCTAAGCTCTCTGGCAAATTTGGGTAGAGCACATAAAATCTCAAAGCACTTCCTTTACCATATGCAACAGTGCTCTTAAAACTTGCAATCTCAAATTCACCATTGTGTTAAGGCTTGGCTTTGTGGCTCTATTCTGGGAGAAAGGGTCTAATCCTAATTCTATGTTCTTGTTCTACTAATTTGAGCAAGTGATTTGGAATTTGAAGTTTCTAGTCCCACATTCCAAAGCTTTAGACTAAAACCCACTAGGCCATCTTTAAAGAAAGCTAGAGGGGATCCCTGGGTAGCTCAATGGTTTAGCGCCTGCCTTCGGCCCAGGACATGGTCCTGGAGTCCCACATCGGGCTCCCTGCAGGGAGCCTGCTTCTCTCTCTGCCTGTGTCTCTGCCTCTCTCTCTGTGTCTGTCATGAATGAATAAATAAAATCATAAATAAATAAATAAAGCAAGCAAGCAAGCAAGCAGGCTAGAGGCCATGAAATTACTGAGAGTCTCCTTACAGCTATTTCTAGTGGGATGGGAATCCGGCTCCACATGGAGCCCAGACCCAGCTTTCAGATGACTCCTGGGAGAAAAGGCAGTAATCCTAAGAGCCTTCATATACCCGATCTACTACTTACAGCCGGTCGGTTTCCAAAAGCAGCATAAAAGGGTTCTGTATTTGGGAAAAACAGGTTTTTGATGTCTGTCAAACACTGGACTTTAAACTTCTCTGGCTTCTTCTCAATCACTTCTCTGTTAAAACAAATAAATAATGGATCAGCTTCATTAGCATCAAACTATTTTTAAGTTCACAGAGGGTGAATCCACACTTTCAAGTCTTCCCACAAAGAAAACGCTAAGGACAGGTGATTTTACAAAAGACCTCCACCAGTCATCCAAGGAACAAGGAATTCTGGATGTAGGAGAAGAGAAGCCCTCTTCAAACTCATTTTATGAGCCTAGCATAACCTCAAAAAGAAAACCGAAAGAAGAAAACTTGAGCAAAGTGTGGGCCAATCTCATTCCTGAATGTCAGGAGCCAACATCCTAGATAAATATGCATATGCAAACTGCAGCAAAGCACAAGCTTCACTCCAGGAATGCAAGAGTCATTCAATACTTCAAACCAATTAATGCAGTGTTAACAAATTTACAAATTAAAGGAAGAGAAAATATACCATATCAATAGATACAGACAGGGCATTTGATACAATTCAATAGCAAATCAAGATGAAAAATCTTAAACCTGGAATAGCAGGGAATACTCCAAATCCATAGCAAATGCCCCAGTAACAGTGAAACAACAGGTGGCTTTAACACTATGCCATAGGTCCTCCCTCGGACAGTGACGGAAGGAAAACAATTGAGAATGAGGATTGGAAAGGAAGGAAAAGAAACTGTCGCTATCCACAAAAAACATTAAAAAAAAAAAGAAAATCTACAGATGAATTATCATCACTAGTAAGAGATCGATAAGACTGCTGGCTATAAAATCAGTGTACAGAAAAAAATAATGTACAAAAATCAATTGCACTTTCATGCATCAGAAGAAACAAACAGGCAGGAATATAATTATGTGAACAGAAATTTAAAATCTCAAATGTCCAGGAATAAACCTAATAGGCTTTCATGGATAAAATGATAAACTTTAGTGAAATAGATTAGGAAAGACCTAAATAAATGAAAAACTACACCATATAAGTGAATGGGAGGATTCAATATTACAAGGAGATACTGACTCTCCCTAAACTGTTCTCCAGGTTCACTGTAATTTCAATCAACCTCTGGACAGGGATTTTGTCCGTATGTTTTTATAAACCTCGATCGTCACAGTCACACACAAGAGCAAAAGCCAGAAACCAAACCACACATTTATGGACACTTGATTTATGAGCATGATGATGATTCAAAGCAGGAGGAAACAGGCAACTGTTTCAGTAAATGATGCTGGGACATCTGAACATCCCTAGTAGGAAAACCAAAAAAAGAAAAGAAAAGAAAGAAAATGGGCCTCTCCTGCACTCAATATGCAAAAATCAATTCCTGGTGGACTACACATCTAAACCTGAAGGGTAACACCTTCAGAACCTATCATCATGCCCACAGTCAGGGAAGCCCTGTTTAACAGACAAGCAGCACAAACGATGGGCAAAATGATATGTTCAAGTACGTGAAACTAAGGATTTATGTTCATCACAAGCCATAAACCGGGGAAGGCTCTTTGCAGGACTCATAACAAAGGCTCCGTATACACACACTTAACAAATCAAAAAGAAAATTGGGAAAACACTTGAACAGGCACTTTGCAGAGGATGAAGCCCAAATGGCCAATAAACGTACGGAGAGAGACATTTCACACCCATCAGACTAGCAAAAATGTAAATGGCTAAAAACGTGGTGGCAAGAAAGCAGAGCAAGTGGAGCGCTCATATACACTGTTGGTGCATAAATTGGTTCAATTACTTTGGAAAACAGTTCAGAATGACCTCGTAATGCTGAATATGTGCAAACGCCATGGCCAGCATTTCCAATCCTGATTGTTTACCTTGGAGCACCCAGTGCACACACATACGAGCAGCACTGCTTTTATTGGTAAAATACTGGAAATGACCCAAGTATGCCTCGGCAGTAGGATGGATAAACTGTGGTAGTCCTACAACAGGATACCATACGGAAGTAAGAGCAGCGACTTACAGTTCTACTCAACGATCATGGGAGCGTAATGTTGAGTGAAAAAAAGCAAGCTCCAGAAGAACATATGACAGTTACACCAAGTTCACACGTGTGCACAATTAGACTAGGATCACTAATATAGGTGATGAAACTGTTTAGAAAACTAGGGAGTGATTCACACAAGATTCGGGGATAATGGCTGCCGTCACTACCCAGTGGGGAGGGATGTGAGTGACTAGGACTTCACATGGAATGGTCTGTCCTTCGGCTGTAACCAGATGGGGGGGCACACTGGTGTTCACTATTTGGTTAACATTCATACCTCGCATATATTTTAGAACTATTCTTCTCCACCTACTCAAAATGTAATTCAGATGATGCTGGTGAGGGTGAGGATGAGGATGATGGGGGTGGGGTGAGGGTAGAGTATCAACCTGAGTGTTATAAGACCCAAGGGCTAGTCCCGGCTCTGTACAGACTCCTATGGACTCCAGAACCTTCCCTAAACTTAACACTAAAAGGGTTTTACATTCTGTATCTTAGGACCCTATGGGTGACTATGTGATTATGAGTCTCAAACTTCAATCTGCTCAGGGGAAACCATCCAAATTCAGCTTCCTGCTTCAATTTCAATCTCTCTCTCTCATGCACATGTGCATGAGTGTGCGAGTGTGTGGCAGGTAGGAGGATGTCTGCATGCATACACACCAGGTAAGTCGTGCACAGTAAGAGGAGACCCCATGTCCCCATTGAAGGAGCAAGTAAGATACCCCGGGAGGAAGCAGTGAGGGCTGCTGACAAGTACTCAGGTGAGCAGTCCAGATTGCCCCTTGCACAGCCTAGGTCTTCAGTGATCTGAATTTGCATATGGTCCCTGGTCACTCAACTCACCCTTGAGGTAATGTTACTTCAACAAACAACAAAGTGTCATTTATTTGAGTCTAGGGCCCTCAGAAAACCCCAAAGGGAAAATGTGGTTGCTTGTGAAACAGTTTCTTCTTTCCCAGAGGTAGAGGCCAGCCTCTGTTCTTGCCAAACTCTAGAATTTCACACGTGGCCAGTAACCCAGTCTTGGGATCTAGCAAAGGTGAATCACTTGTCATTGGTGAGATGCCCCCTACCCTGCACCATGAGACTTAGCCACACGTACCAGGAACGTGTGCCGTACTTAACAGAAGCTTTATGAAGATGATCCGAACAGCCCTGCTGCCACAACAAAATAGGGCAGGTAACAAAAACTCAATTTCTCAGAACATGAGAGACTCCTAACTCTGGGAAATGAACAAGGGATGGTAGAAGGGGAGGTGGGCAGGGGTCGGGGGTACTGGGTGACAGGCACTGAGGGGGGCACTTGACGGGATGAGCACTGGGTGTTATGCTATATGTTGGCAAATTGAACTCAAATAAATAAATAAATAAATAAATAAATAAATAAATAAATAAATAAATAAAATAAAATAAAAATTTTTAAAAGCCACTCAATTTCTACTTTAAAAGAAGCTCCCGAACCAAAAGAAGAGGTGTGTGGCACAGATTCCCTCAACTTCTCAGACACATTTCCTAGGATCATAGCATTTCAGGGCTGAAAGGGGACGCCTGAGATCATCTAATGAAACCCTTCCATTTGGCAGCTGAGGACACAGACTTGGGAGAGGGAAGCACCTGCTCGTCACACCACCAATCAGTCGCCGAGCAGCATCAGAGCTTGGGGCTCCCCGTCCCCACCTGCCGGCTGCACGCCCCTCACTATGCTTATTTTCTTTCTTTCCAGTTTGGACCTAGGCAGGATGCTCAAAAGTGCACCCAATGAAAGCACCCTGCTAGGGAAGGTCACTCTGGCTCATGGCAGACTTGCCCATCAATTCTAGAAAATCTGCGAGACGGCTGACACGCAGAACGGCTCCGGCTAGAATGCGGAGCCCGGAGGACCAGGCTGTCGGCCGTGGCTGGGAGGGTACATACATAGCTCCTGGGAGGGAACACACATTGTGAGGTTCCCTTGTTTGGTTTCATAAATCCTCACTGTCCAAAAATCTATCACTTTTGATTTAAATAAGGTAAAAATGAAAAAGATCACCTTAAGCGTATCATTAGTGGTAGCATATCAAAGCAGTGATGTCAACGTTTTGCTTCGCCCTGCAAATCCTCAGTACTTAATACATGATAATGAGTAGCTTGCTCACTGTCGACATAGGTCAGGGACATAGGACCCCATTTCATTAACATCTGGATCCTACTGAAGCCTACATTGTCAGGACAGCTCTCAAGACTTGAAATGCATTATGGCATCCAGAGGTTTTGCCTGAATTTCCTCCCCAGAATGTCTAAGTTTCAGTGAGAGATCTTTGACTACGGGGAAAAAGTCACAAATCACACAAAACAAAGCAGCGATGGAAAAGGTACCCGCAGAGCTGGAGAGAAATACCCAAGAGGAACCAACATGGTGCTCTGGGCCCATCTGGATCTTTCCGTTGTCTGAATGGTGAGCAGCAGCAAGCAGCTTCCTGCCAGAGCCCCTGGCTGGGTCTTGAAGACACAACTATGTGACCCTTAGAACCAGACCTTGGCAGAGCCACGATAGCCCATGCTCAGAGAGCAGCCTGGGAAGCTGCCCTGGGCCTCGGGGTACAGGGAAGTCCAGTCCCCGCCTCTCCCACCCCAGGAGGCCAGACTTAGTTTGGCTTGACTTCTCTGAATGAGGCTGCAATGGTGAAGGGAGGAAGGTACTCAGACATTGGCTGGATGTTAGAGGACCAGTAAAACAAACCCTGTGGGGGCGCCTGGGTGGTTCAGCCGGTTAGGCGTCTGCCTTCGACTCAGGTCATGACCTCAGATCCTAGGATCGAGCCCCGCGTCAAGCTCCACGCTCAGCCAGGAGTCTGCTTCTCTGTCTGTCCTCCCCCACCCCTGCTCATGCTCCTTCTCTCCTGTTCTCTCTCTCAAATGAATAAATAAAATCTTTAAAACAAAGCAAGTGTGTGACCAGAGCTCCCAGAAATAAGTCTTCTGGGAGACCAAGGGCCAGGCGGGTGGTGGGGGCTGGTCGAGGGGCCACTCTACCCAGCCCAGGCCCCCGATTAGACGGATTGCAAGTTGATTCAGGGAGGCCTTAAGACCTGGCCTGGCGACAGCGGCCAGGCAGCTGCCCACAAAGGGGAACAGCAGGTGCACAGGCTTGAAGTGGAGAAGATGGTTCTGGAAAACGAGGACAGCTCAGCATGACTGGGTTTTAAGAGGTGCAAGGGGGTGAGGGGGGTCAGGAAGGGTCAGGTGAATGGAGCCAGTGAATCTGGACTTGCCCCCAAACGCCGTGAGGAGCTACTGAAGGGGGTGGCCGGGGACTGTCAGGTGCCCCCCCGCGGAGCAGGGCCGTGGGGGCAGGAGACATGGAGAGGCTCTCCCAGGGAAGGCCCACAGCGCGGCGCCCTACCTGTGCAAGGCCGAGAAGAGACTGCTGGGGCTGAGCAGCAGGGGCCCCTGGGGTAGCACCGTACCCCGCTCGTTCACCCAGTGCAGGTAGCCCCTCGTCATGTCTGCCATCCCGATGGCCCGCGCGGAGCAGTACAGGAACTTATAGCCGTTTCTGAAAGAGACAGAGCAGTGGCGGGTCACAACCCCTGACCTCGGTGTTCCACGCAGAACAGCACCCCAGCAGAAGGCTCATTCTGGAAAACACTCTTTTGCACTGAGAGCCTGAGTGCGTTTCACTGTCCTATTACTAAGCACATGCGCCTCCCTCACTTGGTTCGATCCTCGTGGGAACTTCGCTCCGTGGGTGTTTTCCCTCCTCTCTACTGCTCGAGAAACTGAGGCTCTCGGCCAACTGGCCAGCCTACCTGCACCCGACCCTGCACGGGGCCCCACTGCCACCGGCCGCCCACCCCCTTCCACGCACCATCAGTGCCCCCTCGGCTGGAGGATTCCCGTAGGCAGGTTCTATATACTCCACCCTCTCTCATCTCCTCCGAAAACCACCACTGCCCCCAGGGCCAAAGCCCCCTTCTTAGGTTTTCCCTCTCTGCAGACCAAATCCCATCTCCCCGCTCCCTTGGCGGCAAAACTCCTTCAAAGAGCCGCATCTCTGCATTGACTGCACATCTCACCCTCGGCAACCCGCTCCAAGCCCACTTGCTCCCCTCCCTCGCTGGCCCCGTAGGTCCCTGCGATGAAGCCACAGTTCTCAAGTGAACAGACTTCCCAGCAGCACCTGGCACAGAGAGGGGGGGTCACCCTTTCCCTCAGGACACCTCCGTCCCTCGGCCTTGGGGACCCACCATCTCCTGGGCTGCTTCCCACACAGGTCCCCCAGCTCTGTCTCCCAGGGCGTAAGGCTTGGAGTCCTGGGGCCTCTGTCCTTCTCCCTGCCTTGCTCCCCAGGGGATCCCACCCCCTCCCGAAAGCTCTAAATGCCACATCCAAACTGGTGTACGATACTTGTGATGTTGCGATATAATAGATACGTGGGGTCTTCATCCCCGGATCCCAGGAACCCAGCATGGAGCTTCCAAACCCTTGGAATTTCCTGAGTGACAGGTCATTTATTATTCGCAACAAGCCCCTTCCTCCACACCTGGGTTTTTACTAATGGGGTGATCCTAGGAGGGGGGCTGGTTGCCATAGGAACCAACCTGCAATCAGAGGGTTGGAACTTTCAGCCCCACTGCGCGCCCCCCCCCCCCACACACACACACAGAGACACACAAATTCTGGGAGAGGTAGAGGGGCTGGAGATTGAATTCAATCACCAATGCCAATGATTTAATCAATCATGCCTACATAATGAACCTCCACAAAAACCCTAAACAGCCCGGACCTCATGGAGGCAAGACCTTTCCATCTCTGCCCTGTGTACCTTTCCATCTGGCTGTTCATTCGTATTCTCTAGAATAAACCGGAGTGTTTTCCTAAGTTCTGTGAGCTATTATAGCAAATTATTAAACCTGACAGGGGGTTGTGGGGCCCCCTGATTTGAAGCCATGTGGGGCCCAAGTGGGGGTAAGCCAGGGACCTCTACTTGCGGCTGGCGTCTGAGGTGGGAGCTGTCCTGTGGACCTGAGCCCCTACCCTGTAGGGTCTAGCCTACCTCTGCGTAGTTGGAGTCAGAACTGAACTGAATCGTTGGACGCCCATCGGTCCCCACAGGGAATTTCAGAATCGCCCCTTGTGACAGCCCCATGCACTGGGTGTCGGCAGTGTTGGGCATGAAAAGCACATCATGGGATCATTCTTCTGTTAAACACAACTCTTCTACTTTATTAGGACTACATTTCACTTTTTTTGACGGTTAAAAGCTTAGTGTCCAAAATGAGATGTGATTAGCATAAAATACGTACCACATTTCAAAGACTTACTATAAAAACAGAATAGATGATATGTCTCATTAATAATTTTGTGTTGATTACATGTTTCAATATATTGGACTAAATCAAATGCTCTAGATGTTTTTTAAACACCATCTATACATGGCTGTCTCCTAAACGTATACTTCCGGCCCAGGCCCGTCTCTTCCTCTCCAGGCCCGTGTGTGCAGCTGCAAAACCCCCGTCACTCAGGGCGTACAGGACAGTAGCCGCCACCCACATGCAGGTGCTCCTGCCGCATCCTCCCCGCTCAGCAAGTGACACTCCCGCTGGCCCAGGTGAGCCGCCAAAACTCAGGGCCACCCGGGCTTCTACTTCTCACAACCATTGCCCCCAGCCCCACCACACCAGCAGGCCCCCTCAACTCCACCCCAAAGAGGACCCCAAACCACCCCCAAGTTCCCTGCCACCCCTACAGCCCTCGTCCACACCTCCGCGGCAGGGCCTCCCCCTCCACTCCCGCAGCCTGAATCAGCTCCCGGCCCCCCACGCCAAGTCTGCGCACAGAAAGAAAACTTAAAACCCGCTCACATCATGCTCAAAACCCTCCAGAATCTCGTTATGTCTCTCAGAAATAATGCAAATTCTTTGCCATGACCTACAAGGCCAGCGAGACCCTGTCCCTGTCCCTCCCGCCAGCCCCACCTGCTCCTTCACTCCCTCTTATCAACAAGGTGCCCCTGCCAGCCCAGCAAGGCACCGTGCTCATTCCTGCACCGGGCACCTGCACATGCTGTTCCTTCTGCCTGGAACACTGTTCCCCACACCTCCGGCTCGCACACTCCCTCCTGTCACCTAGGTCTCTGCTCCGATGTCACCTCCTCAGAGGGCCCTTCCCTTGCCCTTCTATTTCATAAAACACACCCTCACTTACCCTGACTGGATCCAGGCACTAAACCTTTGCTCTGCTTTGTTTTTCCTAACAGCACTCACCACAAATATTATAGCATAGTTCCCTGTTTGATCTCTCATTAATCCAGAAGCCTCCCAAGGGAGGGCAGGGGGCTTTGTCCCAATCCTTTCTGTACCCTGGTGCCAAAAACCATGCTGGCAAGTGACAGACACTTAGTGAATATTTGCTGCATGAGCCAATACAAACTACCCACTTCTCATCCAACTTATTGCATGAATGTTTTACGCTGGTCAAGGAACGCGTCTCTACCCTCACTTACTATGTTCCTTAAAACTAGGAAACAGGAAAACTTTAAGATGAAGAGAATCCAGAAATACCAGCTTGTTTGGAATACAGGGATGCATCTGAAAATCAACCAACCTTTTTAATTAAACATCTTTGTATTTTAGCTGTCTAATTAATGCGATCTTAAAAAAAAAAAACACTATTTCTGTATAGAGCTCTTCACATCAAAATCCTAAAAGCTGCCACCTGCAGGGGCTTGAGATGCTAATTTTATTCAAAACCTGATTTTCAAATACATTTCATGGTTTGATTAGGCCACTGCCTTGTTCTCACCGTGCAAGTATCCTGCTTCAAAGGCCATGACTAAACTTGGCTAGAAAATCAGCTTGAAGATGTCCTCGGGGGTGGGGAAATGCTTGTTGGAGACAGCGCCTTTGCCCCCATGAAAGCCATCTGAAATACCAAGCGCTCCCATCTAGTGCTCAAGTGGCACCAAGTCACCAACGCATACTCTCAAGGGAGCACCTCGGGGGTAAGACCCCTCACTCAGAGGCGCAGGACGTGTCTTCTTGTCGACGCCCTGCCAGCGGGCACTCCCTCGCTGGGCCCAGGCTGGCCTGGCACAGCCCTTCCCTTCGGGAACAGAGCACTCGGGGAAACCTACCCGTCACAGCAAAGGTGGAACGGAGGGCTCCCCGGGAGGGAAGGATGAGGCCTGCCCGAGGAGAGAGCATGAGCAGAGGTACGACACACACGGATCACACTTACCCCCAGCATCTCAGCAACTGCAACAGGACTCGGGGAAATACCAGAGCCAAAAGGAAAGAACATTCCACGTCCAGTCTTTGCACTGACGGTTTCTCCATCTGTCCCAGTCTCTGTATCTCTCTTAAAACACTTGGCCCAGGCAGATATTAAAATAGCTTGGAAGGATTATCTTTGGGGCTATTTGCCAAGATAAGCTCCTAGGCTGAAGTTTCTCCACGACTGACATCTTGGCCTGGATAAATCATTATTCGGGGGCAGGGCAGAAAGCCCAGCAGCGCCGCATCACGGGGCACCTAGCAGCATCCCTGGACCACCTGTGAGGTGTCCATGACACGCCCCAGGCACGACAACCAGAAACATCTCCGGACATTGCCGTGCTCTCTGGAGGCCAAAATCGCCCTCGGTTGGGAGCACCGTTGTCCTGGAGCCCCATTTGCAGGCCCAGAGGAAGGATAGTCGCCTGCTCCCTCGAGGATGGAAGCTCTATGCCAAACTCAGACTTGTTCTCAGCCCAGCTTCCAAGGCCCCCTGCCCGGAGCTTCCCTTTGGCGCCCACCGTGCACGGGCTCGCCTTTCAGCCCCACCTCCTCTCACCCTGCTTGCCCTTGACAAGTGTGCTTCTCTGCAAACCCTGCTCACCCAATAAGGCTCAGCTCCAGGGCCTCCTCCTCATTAAAACTGTCTTGGATTCCTCATCCCTCCCATCAGAATTAACTTCTCCCTCACATCTGTATGAGAAGCTGCATCTCACTGCACACCCCTCACTACCTCCTGACAGGGGTGCTATCTGCTTCTACAGGACCCCGAGCTCCCGGAGGGAGGGGCACCCACAGCCCGTACAGCACCCACAACAGCCCCTGCTGCATAGTGGGTTTGCAATCAAAGTCCGCTCAATCCTGGGGTTCTGAGGCCTGGCTTGGAAAAGCTCACCCGGTGGTAGCACACACACTGTGACCGCAACCCCACGACCCACAGCACTGTGCTCTGGGCCCAGCAGGGTCCTCAGGGATCACCTGGCCTCATTTTCCCAAGTTAGACATAAGGCAACCAACACTGGGAGTGGGGGACGAGGTCTAAGCATCCAGGGTGAGCTAAGTCCTTCAAAACCCAGGCCCTCACTCCCCATCAAGACCTTCCATCCCTACTGGCAGCAGTAATGAGCGCAGTTGCCTAAGAAGACCTCAGGTGGAAGAGAGAACGATGCTGTGGGCAGAAGAGAGATCCTAGTAAGTCTGCTAATGATGATTTCCGTTCTCAGCATCCTGGCTTCACACGGCACAGTCTTCAGGCCACGGACAAATGCATCCATCCAGCGTTCATTCTCACTACATTGACTTTTAGTTATGCGATTATAAAAACATGCATCAAATAAGGTGGAAAACCAGAGCAATTATTGTCTAGGTTTAGCCCCTAAACGACCCACTGGCTCAATGATCTAAATGTTAGGAAACAAAAAAAATAAAAAAATAAAAAATAAATGTTAGGAAACAGTCCTTTACTTATTGAACATATTTGAACCCGAGAGAGGGGTTTCATGTCTTCCGCTTGTATTTGCTACAGTTGGTTTTATTTTTAAGAGAGTGCAGGTGAGGCGGTGGCCGGGGCAGAGGGAGAGGGCGAGGGAGAGGCTCAAGCAGGCTCTACGCTCAGCACAGAGCCCAATGTAGGGCTCTATCTCACGACCATGAGATAGTGACCAGAGCTGAAATCAAGAGTCGGATACCTAACTGACTGAGCCACCCAGGCGCCCCTTCTTTTTAATCAATAACCAAGCAAGGTATTTTCTACCCTGGATGAATAAGGTGACCATCAGCCCTACAGATCATTTCTCACAGCCAACTGTATTCAAACAAGTAATTACATTTGGCAAAAAAATAAAAACAAAATTGCCCTCATTTTCTATTGTTTTCAGGCAGGAGGCTATCTGCAAGGCTGGCTTCTCCACGAGATAAATACCACAGTGCCTAAAATTTAAGTGCAGCCTAAATTCAGAAAAAGCAGAGTGAGGACAGAGTGATCCGTCCCCAAACCCTGCAGTAAGCAGCATCACCTTGCTAGCACTCCAGCACACTAAACATCTCTCTACCTAGGCCTGTGGCCGTCACGGGAGGACGCTGAAGCAATGACCCCGAGTCCCCGCACCTGTCCTGCTGCAGCCACCCAGGGCTCTGGAGGAGGAAGCACGTGGGACACTGCCAGGACAGGGGTTCATTCTTACCCACAGCCAGCCACGGGAGCATCACAGCGAGCCCCACCTGGACCTGCACTCCAACAAGCTAGGCCAAGATTCTGGGAGTCAGTAAGGAGGTAAAAGCTGCCCCAGGGTCACCAGCTCTGGCCTGGGAAGGCACCGAGAGGACCAGGGCTCCACAAGCTGAAAAATGTGGAGGCAAAAATCAGAGGTACAGGCATGTCAGGTAGAGGCCATCGTTTGAACACAGGTGGGAAGATGGGAAAACAAAGTGTGGAGCGTGGAATACAGCCTGGATGAGAGCAAGGTCTGGGGAGAACCTCGGAAAACAAGGGCCTAGCAGAAGGCAGGGCAGGGAGCCTGAAGGCCACGGCCGAGCTGTGTGCACGCTCCAACTGCTCCAGAAGTCCAGAACATCACTGGCCTGTCTGGTGCCACTGAGGACACACGTCAAACCCAGTGAATGAACAAACGTCAAGCTCCTTCCTCTCGACCAAAATGAAAATACAGGAGGTACTCTGCACTCATCAGACCGCCCCCGACAGACCTCACTCACCCTCCGCCCGTTGATCAAAGCAAAGAATGCTCAGGTGTTCTCTAATAAGCTACCCTACTTTACCTTCCAAAAAGATATCTTTTTCTGGGGGAAAAATGCAACTGTGCCCTTTTTTTAATTAATATAGAGTAAGGAGAGGAGTAGATGTTTGTTCCAAAGCCCAAAATGATTCAGGCTGTGAGCTTCTTGGGATCCTGACTCATGAGGGCTTCTTCCAACTAAAAATAGATGCAATTTCCAGGGTCACGCAAGTCCAGGCAGCTCCTCAGTAGATTAATCCTTCTAAACGAGAGGTCAGCCGCGGTGAGGCTGTGGGGAATGGGACCTGCACACACGCCGTCCGCGGGTCTGCACACTGGGCATACCTTTACAGAGGGCAATCTGGTTCTATTGATCAGGCCTTCAAATGTGCTCATCCTCTGACCATCAATTCTACTTCTGGGAATCCACTTTATAGCAGTCGCTCCCTACGTGCCTGTGCCTTCTTCATTTATTTATAGGCTCATCATACATAATAAACACTATATGGAAGCACTTAGCACATCAGCCTTGGAAATAGTGAAAAAAACTGGAAACTCCCTCCTGTGTTCATCAACAGAAGACGAATGAAATACAGCACGCTTTATCCATATCGTACCACGTGTGCAGCACTGAAGAATGAGGTAAACCTTCCATCTAATGAACCAGAAAGCCGTATTATTCAATAACATAGGCGGACGTGTGTGTCGGTGGGGGGCATGGCGAGAACAGAAGTGGATTTTAAGTACACCAGGAGAGAAAACCAAACTGTTCACGATGGCTCCACTTCTGGGAAATGGATCAGCTTGGTGGCAGGGCTGGGAGGAATAAGATACAGCCTTCGTACTCTCAAGTTTCTCTCATTTTTCTTATTTCTCTTAATTTTTTAAAGAAGCATGAACTACTTTTGTCATTTTTGGAAGAGAACATCTGGAAAGTAAGGTCGAACCCATGAGCCAGGCATCTAAGAAATCGGAGGCTCTCAATCCCACCAGGATATGGGGGCACCATCCAGCCACCCTGCCCCCACTGCCACGTGAGGTCCAGGAGGCCAGAGACCGTGTCTGCTTCCTGACACGTCATGTACCTGTCACTGGGCCGGGTACACAACAGGCACTCAATAAATGCTGGATAAGCGAGGGAAAGAGGAGCAGGAGAGTTCACTTCATTCATCTGTGCTCACAGACTACCTGCAGAGCTCTGCATGCCCATCGCCCCCCCAAACTGTCACCTACGTGGGCCAGAGGTGACAGATGAGGTTGGGAACCACAGGGCCGGTTTTCCAACCTGGCCTCCACTCACTACATAAGTCCTCACCTTCCTCAGCCATGGAAAGGTGGGGCTATCCTGTGCTGGCCCAGGGCACCTTCCAGCGCAAGTGGCTGGAGAACAAGAAGCGTTGGAAGAGAGGTTTCCCTCATGAGGGAGACTCCGAGTCCACAGGAAGATGGAGACAGTGACAAGCCAATGTGGGAAGGGAGAGACCTAGACGGGCCCTGACCCTGGAGACAGGGCAGAGTGAACGCAACGGCCGTGGGGCTGAGCAGACCGGGGTGGAAGGTGCCCTGCCTCCGGTAAGCAGCGACGGGCATGTGGACCACGCACTCCTGAGTGAACTCATGATATTAATTCTTCTAATAACTCTGAAAAGCCAGTAAGTGAAGGTGAGAGGTGCCTGACATACGACAGCAGTTTACGACCTAGCCCACCTCCAGGCGCAGCCGGTGCGGCCCCAGAGCAGGTGCTGTCCTGAGCGGCAGCAACACAGCAGAGCGCCCACCCCCCAGGCCCTGGACAAGGTGAGCACTGCAGCCAAAACCTGCCCGGAATCTGTACCTTTTAGCCCAAACCACATCGCTTGGCATCAGAGCACCACTACCTCACCTCACCTGAGGAGACGGGCCTCAGTATGAAATGAATCTCAATCCCGCCCCAACGCTGCCATCCTCCCTTGGCCAACAATTCTGGAGACTTCTATCACTTCCTCTTTTGAATTTGAGGGAGTTGGCAGGATGAGGACCCACAGTGTCCTCCACACCCCATGGACACTGCCCCCACGCTCAGTGTCCAGGCTCCGCGCTCAGGGTGTCGTGCGCCCGCAGAGTGCAGGAGGCAGGGGCAAGCACCCAGTACTTACTGGCTCACTTTGTGGTACAGCTTCGCGATGCCCTGGTGGGTCCAATCTTTCCCCAGGGTGGGCAGAATGTGGCCAAGAGTATCTGATCTAAATAAAGACAGAATTGAGAAAGAACGCATTAAAAGGGGCATGACAAAAGGGGGGAAAGCCCACTCTGATTCACGGGACCAGAAATACCTCATAAAATGTGCAACAAGCCCCCGACTCACTTGCTGGACAGAAAGACAGTAATGAGAGAATGTTCACGGAGGGCTAGGTTTCCACACAAGGGGGCACCTTCTCCCTGACTACGTATCAAGTCTGTGACTTGCAAAATCAAAGTGAAGAGGCCATTCAGGAAGTCGCCCTTGGGGAGCATCCACGTGAGCAAGGGCATGAGGGAAGCAAGCCCCTCGCCCCTCGCCCCTCAGCACTACGGCTGCTGAGGCCAGGATGGAAGATTCCACGGCCGCACCACGAGCCCAACCACAGGAGCCCTGCGGCCCCACAAGGAAGGCGAACTCGCCCACAGCCCCGAGGCAGCCACACCCACCTAGTGATGGTCCCATCGATGTCGGAGATGATGACTTTATCGTCCCAGTTCCACAGGTAGATGGTGCCCTCGCAGCGACAGGTGCCTTGGTACTGTGTGGTCACGCTGAACACCACGTCGTTCGGGCCATTCTTCAGCTTTAAGCTTTTCTGAAAAACACGAGTCACATGTCCACT
This sequence comes from Canis lupus dingo, assembly GCF_003254725.2. Classification (NCBI taxonomy): domain Eukaryota; kingdom Metazoa; phylum Chordata; class Mammalia; order Carnivora; family Canidae; genus Canis; species Canis lupus. Next base: position 8,455,683 of record NC_064259.1, on the reverse strand, counting down.
ATAGGGGAAGGCCCAGATCGAGGGCCACCGGGCTTCTGTTCCACCAGACGCTAGGTCAGGGTCATTGTTCCCGCTCACTGCCCTGGGCCTCTGCATCATTCTGCCTCCAGATGAGGATGGTTCTTTCCAGGATCAGCCAGGCTGAACCCCAGCTGTCCCCACGGGGTGCCCCCGGAAGGCGGCTCGCCCACTCCCTGCAGGGTGGGGGGACAGGCCGGCAGGCTTGCCACAGTAACTCCACCTTCGGCGCGGGACACACTACACCATGAATAAATATGACGGACCACAACGGGGGGCACAAAGCCAGGCATGGAGGTCTGTTTCCTTGAGTAACCGCAGACCCGAGGAATTCACAGCAGATCGGGAAAGCAAATTACCTTTGGGCGGGTTTGCATCCTGTCGCTGGGACCCAACAGGGCCTGCCAGCTGGCTGCCTGACTCCAGGTCCCCCCGGCATCGCTGGCCTGAGCCAGGTGCCATGCAGCGGCACTGAGACGGGGCCTTGGTGGTGTTAGTGGGGGTCTGGCCCTGACCTCTTCCTGTGAAATGTCATCACAGCTTACCCCGGCCCCTCACTGATTCTTAGGATGAAAGCAAAGAAGATACTTGCTCACTGACTGTTCATGGTCCAGGGAAAGAAGGGTCTGACCAAAATTGGTGATATACCCCCTCGGAAGAAGACTCTGTGACCATGGTGGCCCCGGCCACCTGCAACTCCCTAAACCCCATTGCAAGTGCTTAATCTCCCCCAACTTAGGAGATGTGCTCTCATTAACAAATCTCTCTAAAAATGGAAAAAGCCTGGGAGACTCGGGTCTATCAGTCATTTACATCTAAGGATGCATTAGCTTCATCAGGCTGCCCTCCTCCAACACTTGAAAACAGGAGCCTCTAGGGCCACAATGGCGAAGCGAGGCTGAGGGGCCGGCCTGGCCAGGTGCTGAGGTTGGGGCACCCGGACCACCAGGCCGCGGAGTCTGGGTGGCCACGCCTCAGCCAGCGCCCACAAAGACGGCGAGAGAACAAGACACTCACCAGCTGCTCTGAAGTGAGCCGGAGGGTCTTCCTGTAGCTGACATTGGACAACAGAGGGAGGTGGCTTGCACTTGATGGCTTGGCAGCTGCGTGCTCTTCATCACTGGAGGATGATTCATGCTTTATTCTGGAACACACAGTGATGTAATCACCAATTAGGAAATGCATCTGGGTAGCCATTAAAAATGCATTAGGCCGGAATCAATGACAGAGTCAATCGGGTCTCTCCCGAGTACTGTCTCCTGGGTGGTCACTTACCATCTGCCATTACATTTATCAATGAACGCTCGCTAACTCCCATTCATACGCCTCCTGCATTACTCATCTGGGGCTGCCTCTCCTCATTCACTTCCCTGTTCACTAGCTATCATCACTCTATTTTAAACCAAGACGCTCCTTCTTCCTGATAAACAGGGTTAAGCTCCCTCTTGCCAAGGATGCTCGCAAACATTCTGTGGCGGGTCTAAGGCTGCAGGCCAAGAAGGCGAAGTCCAAATTTCTACACACCCCGGCGATCAGGTCCAAGTTTATGCCTCTCCACATACACATTTCCATACACATTTCCAAATAACCAGGAAACTCTAGGACATCAGTCCTCCTCCTCCACAAGCCGCAAACAGGCTGTCCCACGAGCAAGGGCTGCACACCTCACCTGCCCATGCAGGACCCACAGGGCCAGCTCCTTACTCCTCCAGACTTCTCTGTTTGGTGAGGGGCTGGGGGATGCTGATGAGAAGCAGGCTCGTTTTCTTTCAACAGCTCTTAAAAAGCATATCAGTAATTAGATGTTCCCTCAATTACAATGCTGCTGGAGCATCATCCCCAACCCAGCAGTGTCAGCTCTGCTTCCTGAGGCCATTGCCTTCAGAAACATCTTAACACTCTACAAAGTTAATAAAAGTTTGTTAAGGCTAAGTGGAAAAGCAAGCACGTCGCATCCTCAGGTGCACACCTTCCTGCCAAGCTTCCTGCTCGGGGCATCCCTTTATGCAAGACTGACACGCCAGGGGCCGGGTCATTTTTACCTCAATGAGTCCTGACTTCTCCATGCTCATGTCACGTCCCGTGTCCTCCAGGCTCCTGTTCTGCCCCCACCTCCCCCCTTCTATGCAGCCTGTTGCTTTCTTACCCTGTGTGTTCACTCCAGAGCAGTCCCTGCAATCCACGACTGTCCCAAACTAGGGAGGACACCGTGACACAGCATCCACTTCTCTGTTATTTCTAAGAGGAGCTGAGCCTCTGTCCACATCTAGGAGGGGCCCTTCCCTAAGCACCTGCTGCCCTGGTCCCACAAGAGGGAGCCTGTGGCCCTGTGGACCGGAGCTCTTTCACCTGATGCTCACTGCACTGCACCAGCTGCGGTCAACACAGCAAACAGCCTGGCTCCTGCTGTCCCAGGGCCTCCTCTCTGAACAATCACAAGACCTATGATGGGAAGGCAGACTTGGCCATCACCAGGACATGGTGGCTGTGGTGAATAAGCCAGGGGAACAGGTCACTGTGTCCACAAAGGACAGCACATGTAGGCTAGAATCCTGGTTGGTTCGTGGCAGGCCTGGGCTACGTGCGGATGACTCTAACCCATGACACTGTGGGCCGTCTCTAGGTAGTGAAAATGATGCAGGGGTTAGAACCTGAGGAGTCCGGGTTGAAACTCCACAGGAATCAGGTTGTTACGCTAAAGAGATTGTTTCTTCTTTCAGCCCTGACTTCCTTATCTCAAAATGAAAAGGAACAAACCGCATCACACCCACCAGACATTCAGGATGCGGGCACATAACCGCAACAACCGGACTGGGAGACACGAGCCGCACTCAGAGAAGGCCTCACACGGGGAGAATTCTGGGTGCCTCTGGATTGTCTCTAAAATGACACGTTCCAACAACAGTCCTTTCCAGTTCTGGCCCCCGTGGCTCCTGCGAACAATGCTGGTTCTTCTGAACCTACAACCCACGGATTTCCAGCCCAGGAAGATGCAGTCCTGGAGCCCACCAGGCCCAACAAGCACCCAGGTGGGAACCAGGATGCAGGCCCCTCCCTGAAGATGAAAGGTTTATGCTCCAACCAACCAACGTGGAGTGAAAGGAAACCCTGATGTGAACCAGAGCTCCCAGGACAACAGACTGATGTGTGTCTCTGCTCAGAGGGTATGAAAAAAAAGGCAGCATTGCTGTTAATCCCCATCTGCTGCTTTAAAAAAGGAAAGAAAAAAAAGAGGAAAAGAGAGGAGAGGAGAGGAGGAGAGGAGAGGAGAGGAGAGGAGAGGAGAGGAGAGGAGAGGAAAAGAAGTGGAGAAGAGAGCAGAGGAAGAGGAGAGGAAAAGGAGCAGAGGAGAAAGGAGAGGAGAGGAAGAGCAGAGGAGAGAGGAGAGGAAGAGGAGAGGAGAGAGGAGAGGAAAAGGAGTGGAGGAGAAAGGAGAGGAGAGGAGAGGAAGAGCAGAGAAGAGAGGAGAGGAAGAGGAGAGGAGAGGAAGAGGAAGAGCAGAGAAGAGAGGAAACGAAGAGGAGAGGAAGAGAGGAGAGGAAGAGGAGGGGAGAAGAAGAGGAGAGGGAGAGGAGAGGAAGAGGAGGGGAGAGGAGAGGAAGAGGGGAGAGGAGAGGAAGAGGAGAGGAGAGGGAGGGGAGGGGAGGGGAGGGGAAGGGAAGGGAAGGGAAGGGAAGGGAAGGGAAGGGAAGGGAAGGGAAGGGAAGGGAAGGGAAGGGAAGGGAAGGGAAGGGAAGGGAAGGGAAGGGAAGGGAAGGGAAGGGGAGGGGAGGGGAAAGGGGAAAAAGGAAAAGGAAAACCGCCACCACCAACTCCGTGCGGCAGCCCATGTTTGAGGGAAAACAGAAACAAACCCTGAAGCGGGAGTTGTACAGTTGGCTGCTGGTGTAGCCAGCTCAGGGCAAGCATGTGACATCCGGGGACTCTGCCACCTGCACAGGCCTGCGATGGCCCATGAGCTGGTGCCTGCTTTACGACGCCTGCAAGCAGCACCAAAACACAACAAAAAGGGCGCATCTTGCTCGGAAGTCTGTGTTGAAGAGTAGCTGTGAACAACATCTAAGTTAGCACTTGTCACAGTGCGCATTTCTCAAATAGGATTTTAATGATGTGTATGGTGACAAGCATTTTGCTCAATTAGGAGACTTCGGGGAACCGCTCTGTCAATCAAGCCTGTCAATGAGGAGAGCACTCCAACGCCTTCTCTGTCAGCTGTGCCCATCCAATGGGGAGGCTGAACGTCTAAGAAGCTAGGAAAAAATGCAAAGATTTCCATTTCTCCGAAGAAGTTGATGGTAATATTTTTCTGAATCTCAATTCCTCCTCACAAGAGTCAATGCTCCATTTTTCAGGTTTAAGAAAGAAGCATAGCGTGACTAACTCACAGAACGGTGAATTGTCTTAAACGATTTCTGTTGAACTGGGAACAGCATCTGTGCCAACACTTGAAGAGGATGGTACCGGATGGTAGGAAAATCAAATGCACCTCACCAGCTGATGCTGCAGCTCCAGAGGAGCCGCCCTGGGGTCCTGCTGCTCGTCCCCTCACCCCGGCCTCCCAGTGTCCTTCCTGGTCCTCCATGAGACTGCTGCCAAGGGGAGAGGACCAGTAGCAGAAGCCGCTGCATGTCACACTACCAGCTAGTGTCATGTTTTGTGCCCTTTTTATATATATAAGATGTATTTATTTATTTTGGGGGGGGGAGAGCATCTGTCAGTGGGAGGAGGGGCAGAGGGAAAGGGAAAGAGAGAGAGAGAGAAGATCTCAAGCAGACTCCCTGCTGAGTACAAAGGTGCATAGCCAGACGCCGGACTCACGACCCTGAAATCATGACCTGAGCTGAAATCAAGAGTCAGGTACTTAACCGACTGAGCCACCCCAGAGCCCCACGTTCTGTGCCTTTTCAACTGTGGGCCAGGTCCACCCCAGAACCACCTCCTGACTGCTCTCACTCAGCCACCGCAGGCACACCTCCTGTGTGGCCCTGTCGGGTTTTGCGTCCTAGGTCTCCTTTTTTGTCCTCACAATGCTGTGAGAATTAAATCAGCAGATATACGTGGGGTTGGTAACATCCTTATCCATATTTTGCAGATGGAGGAGGAGACACTATGGGGCTGATGGCTTCACCAAAGATCACATAGAAGATTGACAAAGTCTCCGCTCTACGTCCTGCTCATGCTGCCTCTCGTGTTTGGAAATCGTGGCTAGGACAAAGACCGTTCTTGAAAACAATTCCAAGAGAGCAGGATGTTTCTAGTGCAGCGAAACCACTGGTTTAAAGGCTCAGGGCAGGTGGGCTGGCGCCTCTGCTTGTGTCCCCTCTCACCATGTCACCTCTCTCCTGGGCTGCCTTCCCCCGCTGCTCTGGACCTGAACATCACACCTGTTCCTTTGCTCAGATATGGAAGCCAGTTTGCCCAAAGCCAGGATTCCAAACCAGGTCCTCCAGACTCCCAAGTCTGCTGTCTACAGCCTGCTGCTGCCCACTCACAGGAGTGAACAATGACCCCCCCCCCCGAAAGTCCACTGGCTTCTGGCCTGCTTTACACATCCCTTTGCAGGACAGCACACCCTCAGCCTGCGCTCCATCGTGAACATACCAGCCTTCTCCCTTCCGAGCTCACGCAAAGGTACACTCAACATTCCAGGCTGGGAAGGTCCCAAATAATTGTGCTTAAAAGCCCTCTTCCAGAGAATGAGACAGAGACAGAGGGCAAAAAACTGAAAAGCCAACCCCACTTCCCTCTCCAGTGTAGATGGGCAGAGGGTCAGGTGCCGGGGTCCCACCAAAGGAAACAGCAAGGGTGCCCCCAGTAATATTCCAGCCAAGAACTGGAGAGGCCTCTTAGTCATTTTCGAAAAGGTCTACATGCTTCTACACACAGAACAATAAAGAAATCAGGGTTTTTTCCTACTTCTACCTATATGGGCTTCTGTTTCCCATCATGGATTCTAGAAATAAAATAGCTGATGATGCAGAGCTATGGCCAGGAGGCTGAGGACCTGCAATCTAAGCCTGCCTCTCCTATGAGCCAACAATGTATTGGGAAAAACCTCTCAATTCAGGAATAGCTCAACAACACCTACGAAGTACCTGCTACATGTCAGGCATTCGCTTAGCTTCTACGATACAAAAGTGGTTAAGATCTGCAATCTTGCCTTCCATTAGTTCGTTAGTATTTCCTGCCGGCTAAATAAGAAAGGCAATCCTGGGTTCCTAAATACAGAAAGAACCTAAAGGTAAGGTGATATGTAAAAGGTGTTATATCAGCTCACTCGGCGTCAATATACATTGTCAGCATCATAACCAACGCCTGATGGCTTTGCATTCAGATCAGAGTTGCCTTCAAATCCCATACAGATTAACCTAAAGACAAAACATTAATAGTTATCTATCAGTTGCCAAGTTACTGTGAATCCATATAGATTCTTAGAAAAGTATCAACGTAAGCCCCAGTAAGTATCTGAACTACAGAGAAAGGCAATTTCCTTCTGAAAGAAACTTCTTTCCACGTTGCTGTTAATGTTCACATTTGTCATCATCCTCCTCCTCCTCACCGCTTCTGTTGGATTCCGTACGTTCAGGGCCACCACACACCAGCACCCAGAGAGGCGCTCTAGTTACACGACCTCACTGAAGCATCACGTTTACTTTGCAAGGGGGATATCTAGGGGGCAACTGCCTCCATTTGATTCATGGGAAACCAAGTGGCTCCAGGTCGTTGAGTAAATCCAGAGCCAGGGCTGCAGGCCAGGTCTGCATGTGTATCCGGCAAACCTCTGAGCACCCGGCAGGCACCTGCCATGCCTTGGGACACAGAAGGGGGCTGTCCCAGCCCACGTGGACTCGTGCCATACCTGGTGGCCATGCTAAGCTGTGACGGCTGCTCCCCGGTGCTGTGGCTCTTCCCAGCCAAGCACTGCTCTGGCTTACTTTCCTGGAGAGCAAGACAAGAAAGAGTCACGAGAGTAGCAAAGAGAAGTAAATGCACATCACAGCCGGTGTTCCACAAGCCCGGGGCAGCGCCCCAAATGCTATCCCCAACATTACACGCCCCAGGCATGGCAGGTCCCAGTTATTCCTTTGCTTGGAAGCATTCAATTAAGCTGAGAAAATTTTTTTGACAGAAATGAGTCTGTTTTCCATAAGTGTTTGTGGCACCAAACCAAACTTCATAATCACTGTAGCTTATGCAAATGCTTTATCAAGGGCTGCTTGGATACCCGAATATTTTCAAAATATTTTCTTATAATTGCTGATAGAAACGCTTGAAAATATTTTCACACCATATTTTGCTTGGGAAAATGTGGATGCCTTCTCTCTTTCTCAACACCACACACTCTTAATAGAAAATGCTCCTCCGATGTACTGGAAAGAGCTCTGGAACTCTATGAGATCTGGGCTCAGCTCTGCTTCTCTCGCTTGGGAAGCCTAGGCAAGTCATGGAACCTTCCAGAGCCTTGTCTCCCCACCTGTGGAAGTGCCAGCATCTCCTAACACTGCTGCGAGGACCACAGAGATGCTGCACAGATGCACAAAGCCTGGCCCACCGCAGGCCAGGGAGGGGAAGACACCCCCAGCCCCATAGTCTTTCTGGAAAGTCATCACAGAATCACGCAAGGACAAAGGACGTACAACTAAATCCCATTATTTGGGATCATTTCATTTGGTCAGGAGGTAGGTTAATGTTTTCAATGTTAATAAATAAAATGAGAAAAATAAATAATATGTCAGGGTGACCATCTTAACAAAGGATGAGTACAAACTCTTTCCAAATATTCTTTAGCTTTTTATAAGCACACAAATGATTGATGTGACAATAAGCCCAGTAATTTTTAATCTATTTACTGAGGTAAGTTAGCTACCATTATCAACAATTCTTTATTAGACTAGTTCAAAAACATATATCTGAAATAAATGTATTTCAGTTTAAGAAATGTTTAATTTCTTAGCTATTCCTTCATGCCGGCATCTACCTTAATTCAAACTGGTGACAATGTGAATACTCCAAAACAAATAGGCCTTTGAAATAGGAAATAGCCCTCTGCTAAATTCTAGAACATTCTACTCTCCAGTGGGGGAACTAGAAAGGCCCTTTATGTTTTAAGTCACCTAAAGCAAAGTGTATGTTTGCTCTAATGTGTTTACATTCCTTGAAGGTAATGGAATAATTGGTCAAACTCAGGTATGCTAAGAAAATATCAAACAATTTTATCTTGATAAAATCCTTCCACCAGACTTTTTCATTGAACTCATGGAATAAATATATTGAGCTCACTGGAGTTTCTGTTAGTATTATAATAACCAACTTGACTGCTGTGCTTGGGGTTTCTTTATACTATATTCCAAAAGTAATCAGCATTCCCTCAAATCTTTGCCAAGCCCTGCCCTGTGTCCAATACGGGCACCAGGGATATCCAGAACTAGACGTGGCCTCCGCCTTCCTGGAGTTTAGGATGCTGAGGAGGAAGAGACTATGTTAATCAAATAGTCACACTAATATGGATACAATTACAAATGCTGACAAAACGTATGAAAGCAAAGTGCACCTGCAGGGCTAAGAGAGCATGAAAGCAAAGTGCACCTGCAGGGCTAAGAGAGCAGAGACGGGGCAGCCCAGACTAATCCTCTGAGAAAGAGCTTTTTGAGATGCTAATTAAGTAAAGGAGGGAGTGAGGGGGTCCTAGGAACACCAGGCAAAGGGAATGGCATATGCAAAAGTCCTGAGGCAGAGTGTGTTTTCAGCCAGTGAAGCTAAAGCAGGGAGGGCAGGGAGAGAATGACAAAAAAGGCTAAAGAGGGATGCAGGGGCGAGGATACACAAGTGCAGTAAACCATGTTAAGGACATTGGTCTTAATTATGAGAGCCCTGGGAACCCAAAAGCTTTTAAGGAAGGAATAACACAATTCGGACCAGTATCCTAAATCGACCAGTGCAGCTATGGTATAGAGGCTGAAGAAGAGAAGGCAAGAAGAGACCAGTCGACCACTGGAAGCAATCCTGGGACAGATGGAGCTAGTCCACACTTGGCAGAGTAGAACTGGAGCAAGATGGGCATATCGGAGATATATTTAAGATGGTAAACGGATAGGACGTGGTGACGAACTGAATGTGGGAAATGAGGAAGAAGAAAGGTCTAGCCCATGGAGGGACACTGGCACTATTTTCTGGCTATGGTCCAATGAAGGAAGAATTCACAAAAATACCGTGAGTTCAATCTTAGAAATGACCAGTTTGAAGTGTCCTGAAGCATCCACATGGAGATGTCCACAATGCCGGCTACTTGATAAATGGACATGGAATACGAAAGAACGTCTGGTTTGGAAATAAAACATGGGCATGAGTGGGGCTGCCCAGGGAAAAGCAGGCTGTCCAAGCAGACAAGAAGGCCTAGGACGACCCTCAATGACCCCCTCGGGGGCAGAGCCAGAGGCATGGAAGTCAAGCAAGGAAAGTGCCTCAAGAAAGAGATAGAGAGGCTGCCAGAGATCTGGAAAGAAGTACAGGCATTTATAGGCATGGACCCCAAAGTCATGTATGTTTAGACACAGCACTTAAGTTTGAAAGGACTGATGAGAATTAGTCTACCACTCTAAGTATCACCTCACTACAATTATACTCACAAGCAGGGCAGCCCAGGTGGCTCAGCGGTTTAGCGCCGCCTTCAGCCCAGGGCGGGGTCCTGGAGACCCGGGATCGAGTCCCCCGTCAGGCTCCCTGCATGGAGCCTGCTTGTCCCTCTGCCTCTCTCTCTCTCTCTCTCTCTCTCTATTGTTCATGAATAAATAAAATCTTAAAAAAAAAAAAAGTTCCTTACTATTAAAAAAAAATTATACTCACAAGCCACAGGAAGATACTTAAAAAAGAGAATTAATCAGATTGAATTCCTCCTGAATTGGCCACGGTCTCCACGGGGTCAGGAGGTGACCCCAACTCTGTACCCACACCTGCCCTTCCTCTGCCCATGTTCCAGGATGCCTTTACTGCTTCGCCACAGAACTGGCTTGTGAAAATTCAGTATCATGGCCTGTGCTTATTTCTCTGACGTACAAGCCTAGAAACAAATTCCATAACACAGAACCCCAAAATTAACTGAGCTAAGTAGAAACACCCTTTTGTTTTCCACGCTTACCTCTTTGATTGTGGTATTTCTTCCCCTCCATGAAAACCACCATCTTCCTCCCTTTCTGGGCATCTTATCCCTCACGATAGATTCCACAGTGGCCTGTTTTAAATGGATGGTAACATAAATAATGGAACCAAAAAAAGATCAACTTAGCACATCCAAACCAAAAGACACACACATGCAAATTAAAGTACAATTTAAAAAAAAAAATTAGAGAAAACACAACATACTATTTGTGGATTAAAAAATTTCGAGAAGCAGAACCTAATGGCGTCCAAAATCACATGAAGATAACTTAAGCATGAAGACTTAAGAAGATGTTAAAAGAATAAACAAACAACAAATAAAATACAACACGACAACAACAAAAAAAGAGAGCATTGAAAATCATTAGTGATTAGTTAAGACCAGAGGTTTTCAAAGTAAAGTGATTTACTGGTTAAGATACTGTACTCTCAGTGTGATGGTTAGAAAATTAAAAAATGAAATGATTAATATGGAATATAGGGTAAAACAGTTTTAAACAAAGAGTAAAATGCATCTCTTTAGTAAATGTGAATTGCCCAATCTGGACAAACTGAAGCCTGGTAGGTACATTTGGGTTAAAACCTCAAGTAGCAAAAGGAAAACTCATCCTCTTGCCCTAAAGAAATGAAGGTTTAATGGGGGAAGATTAAATATTAATTAATAATTTTCTAAGTATTTCCAAAGAAGAAAATCTTTCTCTTGAGGTGAATTCCGGCACCAGGTAAATAGTATCTCCTCTCCCTTCCTTGGTTCACAGAACCTATCAGGGAATGGATGACCCTCTCCTCCCACTAGAACAATTTACATCTTTCAACCCAACAGGCTGCAGGTTAAGTAGAAAGATTAAAAAATTCCCATATTTCACCCGAAGTGTGCTTTTTATCATTTAAAAATCCCTATGTGATACGAAGGAAACTGAATACACAGAAAAGCAAACCATGTGTACCCTATTCACCAAGAGGATAATTCACACAGATGTCAATTACTCTATTCCCCCTAAATTCATCCATAAAGGTAACTAAACCCCAATGTAAGAAAAAAAAAACTAGCAGGATTATTTTCATATCTAGGCAAAGCGACTCTCAGGGTCATTTATAAAACAAATAAAAATAGCCAAGAAAATTCATAGACAGAAGAGTATTAAGTAGGTACAAGCCTTATTAGATATTGAAATGTATTGAAAATATATCATAATGAAAAAAATGCATCTTGGTACATGAGTAAACATATAAACGGAACAGAAGACAAAGCCCAGAAATGAATCTAAATTGATAAAGAAACATCAAACAACAGGCTGTAGCTATAAGTGCCTATCAGTGAGGAAGGCGGTCTAACCAAAGGTACCGGCATAGGTAGCTATGCCAGGGCCGGTGGGTTACTTGCCTCCCTGGGCACATCATCCCCTTTCTTTCTTGCCAACACATCCAAAACTCTGTTCATGACTCAGGCGCAAAAAAAAAAAAAAAAAGACTCGGGGCAATATGTTCTGACCTCCCTTGGTCTCCGCCACGCATGGTCATTCCACTGTTTTATCAGCACCTGGTTTGGCAGTGATCGTGTGACCACATGGCCAGTGAAAGGGGAGAAGTCTGCCTCTACCCTTCCTATTTGGGACGGGGCTGTTTGAGAGGATGATGTGGGGGGCAGCCACTTCGTGATCGTGACGGGAAAGCCAAGACAATCACGGAGAAACTAACCCTGAAACTACCAACCTCGAAGATTCTTACCACGTCGGAGAATAAACCCCTATTATTTAAGCTGCTGGTAGTCATTCTGTTTCCTACAAAGCATCACGATTCAACAACCAGCTGGGGAAGCCCCGACTTGGTTCCTGATACCTCGCTCACTCACAAAATAAAATCCGGACACATCAGAGATTTAAGAAAGCACTAGGGGAGGGCTGCCTGGGTGGCTCAGTTGGTTACGTGCCTGACTCTTGATTTCAGCTCAGGTCTGGATCTCAGGGTTGGGAGTTCGAGCCCCGCACTGGGCTCCATGCTGGGTGTGGGGCCCACATAAAAAAATAAAAAAGAAAGTACTAGAGGGAAAGCTGACATATTTTCACAAGTTTGGAAAATGGGAACGCAGGGCCATCCTAAGCGTGCTACAAGACTCAACAGCCATAAAAGATGGACAAATTCTATATATAAAACTAATTCTACATCAATAAACGCCATAAGCAGAGTCAAAAATTACTGACAGCTTGTAAAAAAATTTAGGATGCATAGCACAAAGCCTCAGCTTACGAGTCATGCGCACATCTTCTGTGAGTTAAACTGTTTCAGTTAAAGGATATCTCTACCGCATTGTTTTTTTCTTACTGATTTGTAAGATAACAATTTACCCTGAGCCATGAATACCATGTACACTATGAGGAAACAAAACCAGGGAGGAAAAATGACCTCAGGTAAAGCACCACCACAGATGAGGTCACAACCTCCAAACCCCAAATGCTACCCACGCAGGTGCGTGCACACACACACACACACACACACACACACACAGGAAGGAGGGAGCGTGGGCCCAACAAAGTCAGAGCTGACTTTCGAGAACTTCAGATATCCTAACTATCTGATCTGCTGCAAGAAGCACCTGCTGAGTGGATGAGGGAGACAAGGAAAGACATGGTCTTTGCAGAAAAAGAATGTATAATCTAGCAAGAAGATACAATGTTGAAAAGCTGACCAATTCCCAGCGAGTGTCCGGTGAGTCCTGGGGGGAGCGTGACAGCCTCTTCCTGCGACATCACCTGCTCTCTCCTGCAGCGAGGACCTGCCAGGCCCTGCACTCTGCCCTCCTCACCTAGCAGCACTGCCGCTAGCGCTGGCCCCCACACCTGATGCGCCCTCTCCCTGCAGCCACACTGCCACCTGCTCAGGCCCTTCTCTCTCGTCCCCTCGTCACCCCTGGGCTCTGACATCCAGTCACCGACCTGCTCTGTCCCTACCTACATCCCCAGTACAGCAGATTGGGAAAGGAACCCTGCAGGAGGCAGGCCTTGGTCTGGCGCTGCCACGATTGGGAGGTTTCGCCCTGATAAGCAAGAGGGGGGAGGACATTAAGGGTGCAAGAGAGGGAGATTCCAAACTCCTGACATCTGTAATCATGAACTTCAAAAGATCATAATGTAATTAACTCTGTGGTTCTAAAATAAAAGTTAAATTCTAACTGCCCAGATTAGTCTGCCCATCGTGTTTAGTGCCACCCCTTCGGCCTCATGTTAAAGCTCACCTTTGGCAAAGGTTTCTGGAAGGCCTGCATGGCCAGGAGCAGAGGCGCTGCTGTTGTCCAGTTATAATATCTGATGTGAAAGAATGAAATAGGCGTCAAAGACCAAAGCTCAGCCTGAACAATCTTTCTAATGTCACGAGAGACAGTCAAGGAAAACTCTGGAATCCCAGCTGGGTCCTTAACAAGCCCAATACTGTTGCCAACACCCCAGCTCTCCCCAACTTGCCCCTCCCTTGCAGGGACCCCTCGTCCTGCCGACCTCACAGCAGCCCCTCTTGGGGGCCAAGCACAGACTGGCAGATGTGGTCAGAGACCCCCGTGGCCAGCTGGAGGGAGCCCAGGCTCCGTGACGCATCAAGCCACCGATGCGCCTATGGCATTTCTTGCCACACTTCATGGAAAAGGCAACTAGGGACCCCAGGTTAATACCTAAATACCCCCGACTTCCTCTCGCGGAGAAAAGTTTGCTGATAATCTACAAAAACACCTGCACATCCCCTGACCTCAGTCAACAAAGCTCCAAGGGGTAGATAGGCAGTCTATTCTGTGAACGCCCATGGACTATACGGGCCTGAGGCTCACAGGCCAGGGGCTGAGACTGGATGTCCCCCGTGAGATGACAGTGCGAGTGTATGGGGCACAGGGGCACCTGGGTGGCACAGCTGGTTGAGCATCCGACGCTTGGTTTCAGCTCAGGTTGTGATCTCAGGGTTGTGAGATCGAGCCCCGCGTCAGGCCCTGTGCTTGAGAGTCTCTCTCTCCCCCTCCCTCTGCCCCTCCCACTCAGGCTCTCTCTCTAAAATCAATAAATCTTTTTTAAAAAACCTAGTACCGATGAATATTAAAATCCACGAGATTGACAGTTACATCAACCTACCAACTATACAACAACACAGTATTTTGCCAAGAATGAAGAGATGATAATAAATTGTAACAAGGACTTCATTTCACATGTTTCTAATGTTTACTGCCTGGGTCTTTGCATCAGAAAACCTGAAACGCGAACAGTCCCATGTGACAGCCCAAATGACTTTCTAAGAGGAACCTACTTATTCCCGATCTTCACCACAAGATTGGGGTCATCGATGAGAGCCGGGTTGTCCACAAACTGTTGATAGGACACAGCTTGTTCCAGAAATGCATCTGTGAAAGCAATCATACAGAATAAGGAGAAAAGAGAGGGAACATTTTCACCTGCTCATTCACAAGTGTTTTCTGAGAGCCTGTGCATTCCGGCTGTACAGACAATTCTTCGACTGTGTTTGTAAAGGGGCCTCAGTTAGTTTTGGGGGACAGCGTCTGTGTGGACATGAAGGGTGGCCGGGGGCAGTCTGAGGACATGGGGGAAGTGTATGTGTAGGCAGCGAGGCAGGGAGAGGCGTGTGGGAAATACAGTTTCCCTACGAGAAGCAGATGAATAGCGAGTAGGCTCAGAAACCAGGCCACTCAGCTCAAGTCACATTTGTCAGCGTGAGCTTGTGTTGAGCAAGTAATCAGCGTCCCTGAGCCTCGGTTCCCTCGTCTGCCTCCTCGGTGGCTGGACGAGGTCGTGAGGAGAAAGCACAATGCCCCGTGTAGAGCAAGGGCTCGCTCTGTGTCAGTGGGCGTGGTGCTGGTCACTGTCACGTGCAGGACATGCAGGACACAGCGGAGGCCCGGCCTCCTGACTCCAGCTCCTGTGAGGAGCTCTGGCCTAAGGCCCCGGCCTCCACTCAACATCCCCCATTCAGCCGGACCCTGTCTTGAGCCTTGATGACAGCTCTGACCATCTCTCTGGCCCTAATTTGTCCCTATTCCTTCCCTAGGGGAGCCTATATACCCTGGATGGAACCAAGGCCCAGCAGACCCGGGACGTTGGGAGTCACTCCTGTCCAGCAGAAAAAGACCCCGTGGTCCTGATGCCAATTCAGACTGGCCACAACACGCACCTGAGGGATCCTAATTCATACCACCAGGTACTCTCCTCGGGGACTCCGGGCCATGGGAATCTGGTCTCATCCGTATGGACCCCCGTGAGAGGACAGTGTGAGCGTATGGGAGAGGGGGCGCCATCGGACACCAGCCTCCTCGGAGTGCGCTCACCTCTTCAAAGCCCCAGAGCAGTTGGGGGCAGAGATGTGCAAACAGAATGTGGCTGGTTATTAGAGGGGAGGGAGTCTTAAAACGACTTCCTGTGATGGACTAAACCCGCTGGGTCACATAAACTAACCCCCTTCAGCTCATCACCAGGGGGATGGATTATTAGCTGGTTCAGGTTCCAGAATAAGGGGCCTCACTGTCTGTGTGAGAAGAAATTCACAAAGCCCTGAATGGACTTCAGGAGGGAGACAGGAGTGTGGATGGCCGCCCAGGGCAGGAAGGGGAGACGGTGGCTCCTGAGTGGCAAGGGGATGAAGGGCACACCCTCGCCCATCCTCGCCTAGAAAAACAGGCCACTGTTGGCAGGGGGGGGGGGGCATGATGAAAAAGAGAGAGGCCAGTGGAGGTGGGAGGGTGAGAGAGGGTCACCCGGGCGACTAGGTCCACTCGAAAAATTCATCAGTTGGCAATGACTGATGCATCCTCCACTGGGGGTGTTGGGGCCACTTCACCACGTAGCTGTCAGGAGACCCTGGGAAACCACCGCTACGAATTAACTCGCCACCTCCGCCAAGCCTATGAGCACCCCTCGGATCCAGCTGGCAAGCGCCCTGGACTTGCTCAAACTCAGACGTCCCTCCCTCCCCAGGCCCCACAGCATTTCCGCACACTTGCGATGCTCCGTGTTTCCAAAACACCGACACTCCCACCGGGCGGCAGGCCCCCGGAGGACACCTCTGCAGGGCGGCCACCAGGCAAGGAGACCCCCATCGCGCAGCAAACACGCCTGACGACACGTGGCCCCGAAGCCACGTGTGACCACCACAACCCTCCGGGCGGCCCACCGCCAAGCCAGCAACGTTCAGAGCTGCAAGGAGTCATTTGTGCCATCCCCCCAGCAGGAGCACAGCCAAGGGACAAGTGACACGACGTGAGCCGGAGAAGCCCGGGCCTCCGGATGTTCCGACCGCGGGCCACGAGGGGGCGCTCGTGGCTCAAAGACGGGCCGCGGGCTCCGGTACCTTTGGTTATCTCCCTGTTGTCGCTGAGGCCCCCACACAGGGAGATGGCGATGGACGGCAGGTCCCGCAGGCCGTCCGAGGTGCTCTCCACGCCGCTGTCGATGCCAGAGCTGCCCACCGACTGCGGGGACTGGTTGGCCGACCGGGCTCCGTTGTCGCTGGCGTGTTTGGGGAGCCCCGAAGGATCTCCGCTGGGAGGAGGAAGAGGGGAGATGTGCTGACGTCACAGCAGCAGGGGACAACCCCCCTCTCCCCCGCCATGCGCCAGCCCAGCTCCCAAGGCCACAAGCGAGGCCACCTCGGGACCGGGACAAGGACAGACACGTAAAATGAACTACCGTGGGAGAGAAGTGATTCTTTTATTAGCCTCTCGTCCTCCCAAGCCTCTGTGACATGAACCACAGAGAAAGAGGCCACAGGTCGCGGCCACCACCCTCCGAGGAGCCAGCCCTCCCTGCAAGTCACAAAGCTGAACAGGGGTCCCCAAAGGCCACAGGAGAATCTCTCCTGGGGAGGGAGAGGGAGGTGCAGCCGCCCCCTCTTGGCCACCGATTCGGGTTGTGGGCCACTGCGCCCCCGTGACATGACTGTGGTGTCACCCTGGGAGCCAGCCTCATGCCTGCCTTCCCGGTCAGAAGGTGGGAAGCCAGCCACACGGGGATGTAGCCACACACGCGTCCACAGAGAAAGGCCATTGTTTTCTGGTTGCTTTTCACAGTAAAATCTGGGCCTCCCGCTGCCTATTCCAGACTCACACAGTTAAACATAGAAAATGATACGAGGAATAAAAAGAAATCTTACTTTTTAGGAAAATACAGGGCAGCCACCTCAGGATCCATGTCTGTGAGGTCATCCAAGTAGACGCCGTCAGCACCCAGGTGTCTGCTCCGCTTGTCTGAAAGAACAAACGGGTCAGGTCAGAACTCTGGTCTTCCGTGGACTTCTGAGCGGCTCCAGAAAGCAGTTGAGCCTAATGTGCAAACTAGTTCACAAGGGCCCCCCCGGCCCAGGAACACAAGAGCTGGGAAGTCAGCAGCGTGGCACGACTCCAGAGGCAGACTAACCAAGTTGGCGTCCACCCCCCACTGCCAAGGGCGAGCCCTAGACCGTTGTGTGACCCTACTGAGCTCCACCCCCACCTGTGCCTGACATGCACCCAGCACTCAATATCTTGAAGCGATTGTCATCATGATCTTTAAATGATATGATGATGACGATGATGATACACTTGCTTGTATCAATATCCCCAGGCCCGGCAGCCTACAGGGTACATCGGCGGTCACTGTGCACCAGGACTGCAGGCTTCCTGTTTCCTTCTGCCAGAGAATTAGGTCACTGGTTCATACAAATCTAGAAAGCGGCACCAAGCTCCATGGTTAACAGAGCAGGCTTGACGTCATCCCTCCTGCTGCGCAACTGAGTGTGTATCAAACCAGCCGTTACAGAGCAACGACTATGTGCCAACCATTATTCTGAGCACAGACAAAATGAATGTAAACCAGACCAAAAAGATTCTAGATCCCACAGAGCACGTATGTTCTAGTAGGGGAGTTCCCGGCAAAATAAAAATAAGCCAATGTCATCTGAAATAGTGATACACGGCATGTCACAATTAAAACAGAGAAATGGGCGAGGGGACCAGGATTAGCTCAGTAATCAACGTCCTCTGGAGCCCCACGTGGGTGAACACGACTTCATCCCTCTGGATCCTAGCACCCCAAGCTATAAAGTGAGGGGGCTCATTACACCACCCCAAGGCTTCCTTCAGTCTGATTTTCTAGAACTAAATTCCGATGAGTTAACAACTGCAGCAAAAGGGCATACACTGAACATGCCAGCTTCCCCCCTGATATATTCAGGACTTCCAAGGGCAGGAAGGGTAACATGCCAAGCACCAAGTCTACACAGAAGGAGCTGGAACATGCTGGCCTTCCCACCTTTTTTCCTGGAAGGAGAATCCGTCTTGCTTGCTGTCGGGGCTACACTGGTAGAGAGTGGTTTGGGTTCTTCAACTGTAGGTAAAGGTGGGGCTGCGGCCCCTAAGGCCTCGACATCTTCTTCGTTCACAAACTGCATCTCCGTGGAAGGCCTGCCCGGCTCTGGGATGGACGGCACGGGCGGCCTGGCCAGGGTTGGCGACTGGTCACTAAACGCATCTGAAGATTCACTGTGAATGGTCTGAAAGTGCATCTTATCACAGATTTTTCTACTGTTTAACGGACTGCAGTCTTTCATCTTGTGTGGAGATGACTACGTCGAAGGGGCAAAGAGACAGAGACAGAGGAATGGTCAGAGTGTGGGCAAACAGAAAAACAGAGTTAACCCAAGTCACACAATTAACCCATTAACAATCTGCAGAACTGTCTGCCCATTTTGCAGAGAGATGGGTAAGCCTCATGATCTCCGTACCTGCCCAAGGAGTCTACACACCAGAATAGCAGTCCCAAAGCAAATGAGCTTTCATATGAAACATCAACTGCCAGATGGGCCTCGTAATGGCCAAGAAACAGAAGCAGCTCAAGTAAGTGTCCATCCGTAGAACAGGAAGTATATTCACATGATGGGTAGTTCGCAGTGATGACAACAACTGAATTAGAGTTACATACGATACCATGATGAATGTCACCAAGCTAATCTCTGCTGTGAGCGGCAGGAGGGTCTTTATCCCTCTGGGGGGTCGTTTGAGCAGTAACTGCAAAGGGTGGGGCTTCCGAGTTGCTGGTTAGGTCCCACGTTTCCTTCTCCGTCTGGGTGCAGGTCCCATGGACACAGTCACAGTGTGAAAATTTACAGATCTGTACACTTACGATCTGTATGCATGTTATATTTCAATGAAGTTCCAATAAAGGCCCAAAATATGAGTGAAGAAGTACAGATCTGGGGGTTGGTTCACATGAGTGGGAAGTCAGCATTCCTGATTCTACTCCTCCAAGGAGTTCCCAGTTACGGAAGACAATTATCCAAACAAAAATCAAACTGCAATTTATGGGTTGGAGGGGAAGGGGGAAGGTATTCATGTCTGTGTCCAATCTCACAGCTTCTAGCACAAATGAAAACAACACTACAGCAGGTCTGTGGTTGGAAGCGTTTTGCCAGAAGAAGTGATGGGTTAGCACTTTCACGCCATTTCCGCAGCAGCAAACGACATGGATTTGTAAAGACGGTTGGCTGGGTCAGCACTACAGCCCATGGGCAGAGAAATCAGCGTTTTCCACGAAAGCCAAATATAACCCAGAAAAGGAAAGAACCCACAACTCTACCTCAACAGACCTTCCCTCCCAAGAGCTGCCCATCTGGATTCTTAGTAGGAAAGCTTTCAGCATTGACTCATTCATTCATTCATATTACAAATATTTGCCAGGGATACAAGAAGCTGTAGCATCTTCTAAAGGCCGTGCAATATTAAAAAATATTTTATAGTAATGTTTTTAAGATTCTTTTAAGACTGGAATATGAAACAAAATTTCTTGAAAGAAAACACTGCGCCCATTTCATGTTTTTAGAAACTTTCTTCAGTATATGGACAGAATTGGGGCGGGGGTGGGGGGAACTTACCTTTGCAGCTTGTGGCAATTCTCCCCAAAGCCAGAGCATTTCTAGGTTATTCTTCTGCATCGTCCTATCGGTGGCCTTACTGACCAATTCTGAATCACTCTTAGGTGTCGAAGGTCGAGAACCTGAAGGACTAAAGAAAACACAAACCCATGATTAAACAGGGAAGAGAAACTTTTTTAAGATGTTTTTTGGGTCCAGAATTCTATGGTTCAAACAGCCCAGAAAATGCACACAAGCTTCATGACATTCCCACCTGTGGCCACCAGGGGTCCACAGAACACACAGCCTGGATGGAAGGTGCTCCCAATTTGGGTAACCTAGCCCAACCTGCCCCCCAGTTCCAAGTAAAGATGAGAAGAAACAATTAGAAAGGAAAACCGAGGAAAGGAATGAGGACAATAGGAAGGGAAAGAAGTCTCTTCTCATCTCAAAACCACCTGTCTTTCCCCACTTCTCACCCTGAGCTCACCTCTCCTGCGTTCTCAACTCCCAAACCAAGTCCATCAGCTCTCACCTGCAAAGGGGGTGCTGCTGATCTCAGACACGTACCCATTACATTCGATATCTAAAATATTTATGAATCCACACTGGCTTTGGAAACAGGAAAACCGCATCACATGCCAACTTTGCCACAAATGCCAGGTGCCAAGAATAAACTTGCTTAATGTGGCAGGAGCCTCTATGTTGAGACTTCATAAAATACTCTATCTTCCAGGAACACTTCAAAGACCCACCTGTGTGCTAAGGCCTGCTCTGTAACAACATATCACAAGGCTCAATTCTCGGGCCAGCTTTCAAGTGGTTGTAACTTGTGTTCCCAACATTTTCCATATTTCTATTCTGGCCTGAACAAAGCCTTCCCTCTGTTCAGCCAGAGTGACCAGCCAAGGGTAATCATCTTATCTACAAACTTCTCACAGTATCCTAAACAACATCTGGATAGGAAAATGTATCCATTTGATCACTCCCTGACTTCATCCTCCTACATCATGTCCCCCAGAGTAAGACAAAGGTGGTACATGAAGCAGGGGACAAAGATGCCATTTTCCTTTTGCGCCCTCTTTTACAGACCTTCCACTCTCCTGAGTCCCACTCACCATCGTGCTGGGCCGCATGGACCTGTCTGAGATAGACTTCAACTCCCACTGAGTATAGCTTCCTGTCAGGTCAAGGAGTGGTCATAGATGAAAGCTAATATGTATCAAACCAAGAGGGACCCTTAATGGTTAGTTTAGGTCCCAGATCTCTTCAGTTGGGCCATTTTAACACTCTCTCTCTCTCCTCCATTTCACACGGAGATGCTCAGAGGCTGGTTCACTGTCCATAGTGCCCAGTGCCCACCAAACCATCCCCATGGTATGTGGCTACGGTACGGCCCTCATGCTCTATTTCTCCATGTGTGGAGAGGAGGGCCCTAAGACAGCATATTGTGGGAGTATATACAACAGGACACCTCTCCCAACACACACACACACTCACACCCTCTTCTGCCCTATGGGAAGTGGTCCCACAGGAAGAAGACAGATAGCTCCATACATCTAGGTGATAGAGTGTTCATCACTGTCCAACCGTGCTCCCTCTAGTCCTCTAATTATGCTTTTCTCCCGAGAGTCATTGCTTTTCTGGCACTGGTTATCTACGATCCTATATTCACTATCACTGAAATGTGCAGAGAGGGTGTTGCAGCTACCACTGTACCTAAAACCATGACCTGAACCCATTTTTTCTCCAGAGTCATCACAGGAAAAGTCCACTGGAATCAGCTTCCTATCCTCAACAGCTTGCACCCAAATCTCAAATCACTTGTTTAAAAAGCTCCTATCATATTTTATTACATAAAATATCCTTTATATTTTGTGGAACAATAACTGTCTTACCCACTACACTAAATTAAGCAAAGCTCTTTAGACAAGAGTTTGCTCTGAGTAGGTGGTCAGCAAACTTTGTCTGTAAAAGGCCAGAGAGCGAGTACATCAAGCTTTGTGGATTATCCGATCTTTGTCTGAAGTGCACAACTCTGCCGTGGTAGCACAAAACTGGTCGTAGACGATATGTGAACAAACTGGCTGCACTCCCATAAAACTACAAGAACAGACAGTCGGTCGCAGTCGGCCCATCGACTGTAGTTTGCCAATCCTTGCTCTAGAAGGCAAATGCTGAACACAGTTCTCTGTGATGCCAACTCCAGAATCCCCGCTGTTCCGATCCTCTGATAAACACCCTAAGCCATAGGCTTCCAGAAGTTTTCAGGTCTGCAAATGCCTTCACAGAGAAACAAGCCCTGTGTGGAAATCAGAAGCTTGGAGTCCCACCTCTCACACCCGATATGCCACCACAATACGTGGTGGCACGTTGGCAACACCAGCCTTTGTCAAAGGATTCCGTACACAAATACATGCACAGGTTCCGTGGAATTCAGATTGACAGAAGGTGAATCGGGGAAAAGACTCCCACCGCTGGGAATGATTCATAAGAAAGATGGTGGTACCAGATTTTCCCGTTATCAAATATTAGACTTTTAAGGTAAAGGGTTGTTCAAAAAAGTAAGCTTACAAGGTCCATGATTGATTTTCATTAATAGTGCATTTACTAACCACATAATAGCTTTCAGGATTTTGCCAGGCCTGGTTAGGCAAGTTAGTTTTAACCATTTAGGACTCAGTTTACCCCCTTTCAAAATGGCCTTTACACTGCCCATGCAACCTCCAGATGAAGCACATCCTGAGACTTGATTCTTTCATCAAAAAGAAAACCAGTTTCCCAAGTAGAAATCAATCAGAGGTTCATTTGTTAACGTCCATGTGAGTCCATCATGTAGCTTGGAGTGTGGACAACACGGAGGAAATGGAGGCAGGAATCTCAGACCACAGCAACTGATGAAAATACAAACCTATGATCCTACACCTTAAGATCCACCCCATGCTACGCTCCAAAATCCCATTCTAGAAATGCTGTGAAAACAGGATTCTATTATTCAGTCTAATGAGCTACTTAAAGACTTATAATAACTCCCCTTATACAAAAGATCTTATAAACTTACTTGTTGAACAACCTTAGACAGAAAGCAAAGATCATATTACCAATTTTCACGTCATTATTCTGTGTTGCAAAGCACTCCACAAAATTAGGAAAAACTATATACTTAGCCATAATTCCCAGAGAATCAAATTTAGTAGTGAAAAAAATTTAATCATCTACAAATGCTTAAAATCAAAGGAAAATAATCATCACTAGGTATTTCCTCTATGAGTAATTTGGTTAGTCAAGTAGATTTATAAGATTTAAACCAAAAGTTTCGCTTCTACAGTCTCTATGTGTTTCCGGCATAAGTAATTTGGTCAATGGTTAACAGACTGGTAAGGGTTAGATCACAATTTTTATTATCCAAGATCCCAAGTGGGGAAAAGAGCCCCTCTACCTTTCTGAAGCATGGAAGTATGAAGGCTGTGGAGGGCAAGAGCTAGAAAGGCCTCCCTCGGCCGCAACTGCCAGGTGGGGGGCAGTCCTTTGGCAATCTATCGGGCTACTGGATACCACGTGATATACATTAAAAGAAAGAAAAAATCATAAGTCAATTAAATTAAGTTTCATATAAATTCTTTTGACTACTCTCCACAATAATATTTGTTAGAAAATGAACATACTTAGGCCTCTGACAACAGCAGAATGCTATCTGTTGAAATCACTATGAAATCAACACAAATTTTTTGAACCCCCAAAACAAGTGGAAACTGTCAAAAAGAATCATTTCATTTTCGAATTCATCCATATGCCCATAAAAGACTGTTGTTCTCTGGTCAGAATTTAGTGCTTAATCAAACAACATAGTCCAAAGAGCTGATAATTTCTGCTGCCAGTTGTCTCTTTAAAGAAAACATGTCATTCCAAGTATGGAAATGTATCTGTGCTAACTTGTAATTGCATTTGACAGCAGTCAGACTCACACGATCTGACACAGTCGCTATCCTGGATTCATAGAGCAGGAAAGACAGAGGGACACATCAGGGTTGTGTTTCCAACATTTATTTTAAGCTCTTAAAATTATGGGCAGCCCAGGTGGCTCAGTGGTTTAGTGCTGCCTTCAGCCCAGGGCGTGATCCTGGAGACCTGGGATCAAGTCCCACATTGGGCTCCATGCATGGAGCTTGCTTCTCCCTCTGCCTATGTCTCTGCCTCTCTCTCTCTCTCTCTGTGTCTCTCATGAAAAAAAATAAAATCTTTTTAAAAATTAATAAATAAATAAACTCTTAAAATTAATATAGAAGTGTTTGAGCAGATTTTTCAACCAATTAGTGGTTTCATTCCACATAATCTCCTTCCTAAGGTACCATCCTTTTCCCTCCTTAGGGTTCATTGCTACACATGTGGGAGGTTCCAGAAAGGTCTAACATCTGCACTGTCCCTTATGACAGCCACCAGCTGCACGTGGCTATTGAAATGTGACGTGTCCAAACTGAGGTGGTCCTTACGCGTGAGCTACACGGTGAACTCAGAGACTTAGTGCGGAAACAAGAATGTGAAATGTCTCATGAATAACTTTTTGAAAACGAATTAGCTTGGTAATATTCTGGATATGCTGGGCCAGAGGAAACAGATCATCAAAATCAACTTTTTCAGTTTCTTCTCACTTTCTAAGGATGACTGCTTGAAAACTGTACATGTCCTATGTAGCTAGCATTCTGTTTCTGTTGCACGAGGCTGGCCTACAGACCGACCCCCCCCCGAGGACACCTCCAGGCCCCAGCCCCGACCCTGGTGCACTGACACTCGCTGTCCCGGTCCTGGCTGGACGAGGCATGGGACAGATCTGGTTCTCTGACTCGGGACTCCAGCACACGCTGCTCACTGTGCTGTCCTGTTGGCGAGATCACTCGGAACTAGGAGTGATGTTTGGATGACTCTGGCTTTAGGCAGGGAGCCTTTGCAGCAGGGGTTCTTACACTTCCACTGAAAACCGTAAGTCCATCTAACACATGAGGAACAAGAATAATCCAAGAATGTCCCTGTCACTAAGATTGGTGTTTCTCAATCCCTTTTCATGGTTAGTGCACCCCGGGACAGTGGAGGCATTCCCCCCTCCAACAGTGGCCCTCGCTCCACCATGGAATTTTATCACCACGGATGGACTGTGAATGTGCTCACCATGCTTGGAGGCCCTGTGGAGGCCGCAAACCATTATAATATCTAAGAATTCTCTGCTGCCCAAGAACCAGGTTTTGTCCCAATGGGAGTGATACTGTCCTTGCTGAGAACATTTGGGTTACATCTGTCCCTTCCCCAGTTCTTCTGAAAAGTACTTGGAAGGGCTCATGTACTCTCAGGCTCTCAGGGGTCTCATTGCCTAAAAGTCTCTGGGGTCTTCAGGACGGCAACCCACACACTGAGCAGGTCTGGGTCTCCCAAGTTTATACAGTTCTTTTTGGGGAAATAAACATTCTGGCATTCAGCAGAAGGGATTGAGCATGAGGAGAGGCCTCATTCTGACAAGCCCGAACCACCTCAGTGGCTCCTAAAAGAACGGCTGCACTCCCGAATCCGACTTGAGGGCCAAGTGTCAAGAAAGGCCCCACCACCTGTTTCCTCCTATTGACAACCAGCACTGAGTGACTTAACTGGTTTTTCTTTCACTGTTACCTGTGGGGAGCTAAGAGCTATGTTTCCAGTTTGCATATGATTTCAGATAGAAGTCTACGGTCTGCACGTGTTGTCAATCCTGATCTGTACCTCTGACTCTAAACTGCATTTTTTCACTTTTTACTCATATTTCATGATTTTGTTAGACACGCTTCATACAATTGACTTTAAACCCTCTGGACCCGGGTAGGCGAACACACACACCTCCCCCAGCAGCTTACCTTGCGCTGGGTGACCACTCTCTATCAGAATTAGGGTATGATGCCGACTGAGGATAAGTCATGATGGGGGAAGGGCTTTCCTTAGAAACATCTTCTTGGAATACAGGTATATCGTTAGGAAGATTTCTGGAGGGGAAAAAAAAAAAAAGACCAAAGTCAAAGCCTTATTAGTGATTATTAGTGACAGATTCATAATACAGATTCATAATAAAGGCAAGTCTCCCTTTTATCTTATCTCAGTTCTTTGTTATATGAACATGATCTCTTTCTGACCCACTCAGGCAAATTCCGGGCAGCAGAGAGGGAAAAAAGTGAGAAACAGACACAAATAAATGTGCTCATGCTTTGGCTGGATTATAAACACAAAATCACTGTATTCAAGCATCTAGACTGACACACAGTGCATAATGGTGATCCTGCTTGTTATTTATTTACACTGTTGCCTCTGAAACCCGACCCAGGAGGTTGTAAAAGCCTTGCTGTGCACCGGTGGAGCTGCCAAGTAACCAAATGACCACACACAGATGATGCTTCATCTAGAAAAATAAATAATCTATATAAACCAAATGAGGGGCACCTGGGTGGCTCAGGGATTGAGTATCTGGCCCAGGGCATGATCCCAGGGTCCTGGGATCGAGTCCCCCATCAGGCTCCTCACAGGGAGCCTGCTTCTCCCTCTGCCTGTGTCTCTGCCTCTCTCTCTGGGTCTCTCATGAATAAATAAGTAAAATCCTTAACAAATTTTTTTAATTAAAAAAAGAAAGAAAGAAACCAAATGAATCTTATAATTACGAAATGATTGCAAATCGACCTTGTTTTCAGGTAGAATGCATTCATTGAAAAAAATCATGATCTACTCTTCCAGTCACACAGAGGCCATCTGTGTGTACCTGTGATGTTCCCTGAAATATCTATCACTAAGTTCTGGAATTAAAAGCCAGGCAGGGATGGCAACTATAATAAGCCCAAATACCAGTTTGTGAGCCTACAGCAGACTAGAGGCTATAGTTAGGAAAAGTGACATTGCCAATTCGACTGTATTTTTAGCTAGGGGAAGAAAAAAATCCTATTTTGAATAATGAAGCAGAGGGTTACTCCTGATGCTCCTTATCCCTTCTTTATGTTAACAAGGCACAAAAATAATCAGCAAAAATTAAACTGAATTTGAGGGGCACCTGGGTGGCTCAGTTGATTGAGCATCCTCTTGATTTCGGCTCAGGTCGTGATCTCAGGGGTCATGACATTGAACCCCATGTTGGGCTCTGCTCTCAGCAGAATCTACTTAAAATTCTCTCTCCCTCTCCCTCTGTCCTACCACCCTCCTCTCTCTAAAAAAGAAAAAATACATACATATATATATATGTACATATATATATACTGAATTACATGAAGATCTGAAACATCAATTATACTTTACAAATGAGATTCATCTTTTAAAACTGGCCATTTTCACTAAAATAGTAATGCACAGAAAGAGAATTTCACCACCCTATTAAAAGCAAAGAAAAGTTATGCAACAGGGCAGCCCGGGTGGCTCAGCGGTTTAGCGCTGCCTTTGGCCCAGGGCCTGATCCTGGAGACCCGGGATCAAGTCCTGCATCGGGCTCCCTGCAGGCAGCCTACTTCTCCCTCTGCCTGTGTCTCTGCCTCTCTCTCTGTGTCTCTCATGAATAAATAAAATCTTAAAAAAAAAAAAAAGAAAGAAAGAAAAGTTAAGCAAGACAACCATGAAACCTC
This sequence comes from Canis lupus dingo, assembly GCF_003254725.2. NCBI lineage: Eukaryota > Metazoa > Chordata > Mammalia > Carnivora > Canidae > Canis > Canis lupus. The sequence continues at coordinate 8,428,030 of NC_064259.1, read as the reverse complement.
AAGCCTAATCAAAGCTATAAAGGAAAAGCCTGCCTGGAAAGAAAACTGGTTGACATCTACTTGTGACCTGAAGTCTATCACAGATCAGTTCCCAGCTACGCATCAGCCCACTGGCAGGCATACAGCTGGGGCCCAGATAAGAGCAAGCCCGCTCTAGAACACTGGTTTTGTGCATGAAGTATTAATTTGCTCACTTCCCTGCCCTCTTGGTTCTGTCCTGGATGCTGAAGTGGCCAGACAAGGAGGTCAGGTACTACCAACTGCCTTGTAGTTGTAAGCAACCTCAAATCTTTATGCTACTTTACCCTTAGGTCCACGGAGTTCTAAAACTCAGCGTAAATGCATTAACATAACAATAAGGAATGCTGGGGCGCCTGGGTGTTAAAGTGGCTGCCATCTGCTCAGGCCCTGATCCTGGGTTCCTGGGATCCAGCCCTGCATCAGGCTCCTTGCTCAGCAAAGTCTGCTTCTCTTTCTCCTTCTGCTTCCTCCCCTCTGCTCATGCTTGCTCTCTTTTTCTCTCTCAAATAAATAAAAATCTTAAAAGATTTAAAAGAAAAAAGATGATGAAGGAATATTGGGAGAAAAAAAGAGTTTGTTAGAATCGTCTCAAAGAATGAAGGCGCCCGACCCTGACGCAGGTCCTGCCTTTCGTGCACATTTACCTACTGCTGTCCAGCGGGTCAGCCTGGTCGTCGGAGCTCATCTCTATGGGAAACATGTCCTCATCCTCAGACGTGTTTGTGTTGTCATCTCTCTTCAGGGTGTCCAGCTGAGACTTTCTCCTCCTTTTCCTTCTCTTCTTTACTAAAGAGCCGCTCGAAGGGGCCTCACTGGGAGGCAGGGCCTGGGCTGACGTGTTGGGGTCCAGGCTTCTGATCCTATCTACAGGACTCCTTTTCAGCTGGCACTCCATGCGCGAGGCTCCCTCCGACAGGATCGGGGAGGTGGCCAGGTACATGGGGATCACTTCCTAAAGGGCAGAAAATATTTTTCCAATAGTCTCGTTAATCTGGGTTGAAGGAACAGGGTGGTGCCACAGGCAGCCAGGGTTCCTTTAGGAGCCTGAACACCCTCAGGGAGGGCCACACAGGGGAGGGTACCAAGGGTCACAGCCACTGCGGAGGGACAAACAGCCACCAGGTCTGACAGCTGACCACAGTGTCAACAATGAACTCAATGCCATTTTATACTGAATCCTGCATTTTTGTAATTGTAACAAAGCAAGGTAATCTGTGATTTCAGGCCATCCAAAGTCAACTGTGCTTGAAATATCCAAAGCAAAGAGGGAAAAATGAGCTTTGAGGCATTACATTAACTGGAAACTGAACTCAGTTTTGCATTTCAGTGTGGAGGGGAATGTGTGTCAGGGAGGGGGGTATGTGCATGCGTGTGTGTGTGTGTGTGTGTGTGTGTGCATGTGCTTGTGCATAAAAGAAAGAGAATGAGTATGCATTTTTTAATGTGCACTGAATTAAGATGATAGCAATTAAAAGAAAATACAGCTGACAGCACCCCATCCCAAATGCTTGCCTACACCAGAGCACATCCAGGTCTATGGCCACTAATTAAGTAGATACTGACTCTCTTCTTACCAACAAAAGGAAAAAAAACATATAACTTGTCAAATTTAAGTTTGTTTAATAATGATTGGCCAGTTTTTAAAAAACTATAACAATCACTTTCTCAACGACTTATTTATTACGAGACACTTGGTAACAAGAAGTAAAGAATATACATTAAAGAGAAGAGAGAAAGAGAACCCCCACCCCCCTCCGAGCCATGACAGTGGCTTAGAGCACACCCAATGCACTGCAGGTATAAAATCAACACCTGAGAGACCAAGCCTTAGGCGGGGAGGTGCGAGGTCATCTCGCCCAGCTGCTCAGTGGATCAAACAAAGAAAAGCAGACAGTGCTGCCTTGGGGTCAAGAGCAAAGAAGTGTCCACGGACCAGACAGGGAAGGGGCAGACATCCACAAGAAGAGGGAGACTGCATCCCAGGGCAATCTGGTGATGAGGGAAAGAGGCTTCCCTGACTTCCAGCAGCCTTCTGGGGTAGCGAGGGGCAACCGTAAGGGGAAGAACATACTCTGGCCCCCGAAGCCCCATCCCGCCCACAGGCCAGCAGGACAGGCCCCCTGCCCTGCAGCTTCCATGGCGACCTTGCCCAAAACGCTTCTTCAACTCTCACTGCGTAAAACCTGTCCAAAACTAAGTGACAATAGCAATTTAAAATGCAGGTATCCATTTGAGATGGAAAGAATTAATAATTACAAATTAACAATTCTCAGAGCCTTCCCTTTGAACAGAGAGATAAAGGGTAGATGAGCAGGGACCCCCAGTGGCCATGGGGTAATTACATTAGATGGAGGGCACAGGATGAGGACTCTGGTCCCCCTATAAAGTCATACCTCTGGGGAGACCAAAAGTTAGAAGAACCTGGGACGGTTTCATTCTGAATCTGAAACTACAGGTGTTCATTTTAGAGCCTAGGGCTATTTAGAGCTATTCCTTTCGAATCAGGCTATCTTCCCATAAAGAAACTAGCCTAAGTGGATCACACCATAGGATCCCTTCCAGGTGACTTTCTCAAAGAAAGAAAGAGTTTAATTTTAAAAAGACAGAGAGAGAGAGAAAGAGAGAGAGAGAGAGAGAGAGAGGTTTGTCTTAGAAGAAAACATAGTGATAAATCTTCATGACCTTGGATTTGGCAAAGGATTCTTAGATACGACGCCAAAAGTAGGAGCAACAAAAGAAAAAAAGAGCAGATAAACTGGGCTTCATCAAAATGTAAAAGTTTTGTGCTTTAAAGGACACCATGAGGAAAGTGAAGAGATAATCATAACAAACTCTTAACTCAATAATAAAAAGACAAAAGCCCAATTACAAAAAGATCTGAACATTTTTCTAAAGAATACATACAAATGGCCAGTAAGCACATGAAAAGCTGCTCAACATCATTAGTCTCCAGGGAGAGGCAAATCAATACCAGCATCACTTCACACCCACTAGGACAGCCAGAATCGCAGTCCCATGGCAGGTGCTGATGAGGATGTGGACAGATCGGAACTCTCACGCAGTGCTGGTGGGAACGTGAAATGGTGTGGCGGCTCAGGACAACAGCCTGCCAGTTCCTCAAACACTGAGCACAGAGTTACCATATGACACAGCAGTTCTGCTCCTAGGTGCATACCCAAGGGAAATTAAAACACATGTCCACACGAAAACTCATACATGAATAAACGTTCACAGCGACACTATGCATAATAGCCAAAAGGTAGACACAACCAGATGTCATGAACCCATGAAAGGATAAACATGGGCGGAGTACAGAGAGAGTGGACTATTATTCAGCCCTACGAGGGAATGAGGTACTGACCCAGGCTATGGTATGGATGAGCCCTGAACATGCTGTGTGAAGTGAAAGAAGCCAGGCATTAAGAGACAACAGACGTAGGATTGTATTTGCATGAAAGTTCAGTGTAGGGACATCTAGAGAAAGAGAAAGTAGAAGAGTAGTTGCTTAGGACTCAGGAAGGTGACAGGGTGGGGGATGGGGGATAGGTAAGTGATAGTTAAAGGCACAAGGTTTCTTTCTGGGGTGATGAAAACGTCCTAAAATTGACTATGGTGACATATCTTAGGACAATACTGAAAACCACCGAATTGTATACTTGACACAGATAAATTGTAAGGTACATAAACTATATCTTAATAGAGCTGTTAAAAATTTTTTAAACAGGGGCACCAGGTGGTTCACTGGTTGAGCATCTGCCTTTGGCTCAGACTGTGATCTCGGGGTCCTGGGAATCCAGTCCTGCATCAGGCTTCCCGCAAGGAACCTGCTTCTCCCTCTGCCTGTGTCTCTGCCTCTCTGTGTGTCTCATGAATCAATAAATGAAATCTTAAAAAATATATTTTTTGACAATAAAAAATTAAAGTGACTTGGCCACTCACTAAATAAAAATTAGAATATTCAGCCCTGAGATTCAGCACACCAGTATATCCTGTATGCTTTGGACAACAGCTCGGATGTGATTCGGTTACTGTCCCCTTGGAAACAGTGAGCACGCGGAAGCAGGCCAGGACTGCTGAGTCTTGTGTGGACACAGCACACACCCACCGGGGCTGGCTCAACAATCCCTGGTACAGGTAAACAGCCACTCTTCTCTGCTGCGATGGTCTACACCGCCCCGCACCAGCATTACTTCTCCACACAAACTTCCGCTGGGTCCTCTAGATAAGCATTGCTCAAAATTCAAAACTAGGAAGTAACCCTGACCGCCCAGCCTTCCTTACCTGATCATTATCAGTCTCTTGAACAAAAAATGCTTCTCCATTATCTCCCAATTTCATGTGCAGATCCACTGATTCTCCGTTGATTTCTATGTCAACCTGAAGGAAAAACACATTTGGCTAAAGCAGGAAACCTCGCGGGAGATGCCGTGTCTCGACATAAGCATCTTTTAATCACACACGTGATTATGATCTCATAATTCCAATCAATCCATGGGAATCAATCAACTCATTGGAAATGGAGTCTATTTGCCCTCACCCCCCCCCGACCTTGAGCCTGGGAAGGCTTGTGATTGCCCCAGCAAGCAGAGCACTACCAGAGTGGCTCTATGGAACTTCCGAGGCCAGGTCAGAAGAACGCAGGGTCCCCCTGGCTCCTTTCCTCTTTAGATGATCGCCTGTATCCAGCTGCCATGTTGTGTGGCCACCCAGGCCACATGGAGAGGCCACCTGGGGGCGTCCTGGCCAACAGCCCCAGCTGAGAGCCCAGCCAGGAGCCCCCAGCCATGTGAGTCAGCACATCTGTAGAGACGATCTTCCAGCTGAGGCAAGGAATTACTATCCCTGCTGCACTTGGTCTGAATCTCTGACTCACACAACCCCATGAGCTTAATAAGTAGTTGACTTTTACCCACCATTTGTTTTGGAATAAGTTAACACTATTCGAGTTAGAACCTGTCAATTCAGTGAGCGGCCCTTTCCAGGGCGAAGCCACAACTCCAGAGACCTAAAGCTCTATCTAAAGACAGAGACACAGGGGACACCTGGGTGGCTCAGCCAGCTACGCATCTGCCTTTGGCTCAGGTCCTGATCCCAGGGTCGTGGGATCAGGCCCCACGTCAGGCTCCCTGCTCAGCAGGGAGAGCCTGCTTCTCCCTCCCTCTCTCCCTCTGCCCTTCCCCCTGCTCATGCTCACTTACTTGCTTGTTCTCTTTCTCTTTATCTCAAATAAATAAATAAAATCTTTGAAGACAGAAACAGGATGATTTTCTCTAAAAAGAGAACCTGCCCCCAGGTCACCGGGTCCTTTGTTCTTACCACTTTCTCTCGGGAACGCAGGACCCCCATCTTCCCAAAGCGTACGTGAAAAGGAGAGCATTGGAGGCTCCCGTTGGGCTGGCGAACAACAATGATATCGATACATCCAGACAGGGTGGCGGGGTTCAACCCCTTGTAGAGTTCCTTCACGGTGACAAAGACCTGGCCGGCCAACTGCCCGACGTAATTCATGGTTTGAGTCTAGGAAACAGAGACAGACCCAGGAACGATTAATTCAGAGAAGGCCATCTATCTGGGGCTGGTCCAAATGCACTCATCATGGTTACACTAGCTCGACTTGCACACCCTATTGAAATCGTTTTGTTCCACTGGAATGGGCTCCAAGGCACCCACCCCTGCCCGTCCACCCCCACCCCAGCCAGCAAGCCCACAAACCCCAGGAAGCCCCATCTCAGTGAGCACCCGGCTCTGCCCGCTGGGTCCACGGCACTCAGCAGCTTTTGCCATCCGGGCCCTGCTCTGCCATTACAGGCAGTTTTACAACAAAATCTTAAGACTCTTGAGAAAAGAGACTGTATTTTATATCTCTTACTATCTAGCCACGCCCCCCCCATGCCAAATAGAGTAGGTGGTTCAATAATATTAATTGAAAAAAATGACCATTTTTTAACTTGAAAAGGAAAATAAATGACTTATTTTGAACAATTTCCATCCTGGTCTCTGTCTGCCTACGTGGTTCTGCCCCACGGTGGCGGCAGGCGACACACAGGCCCCGCTCGGGGTTGTCAGCTAATCGGCTGAAGGCCAGTCAGCAGACATCCGGGCGTCTACTCTACAAGGGCCTGGTGTGGGGACACAGAGATAAAAAAGACAAAGTCCTGATGCCCCGAAGGGACCCATAGGCTCACAAAGGAGACAAAAGTAAAACACAAGGAATGAGCATCTCTATGTCAGCGTTGCTACGTGTGTTTTAAGTAGACAGGAAGGGCCACAGCCGAGGGAGGCGGAGGGGGAGCCGGGGAGGGGCTGCAGCAGGACCAGGAGGAGGGACGACACCAGCAGGGACCAGGGGGACGAGAGGCCCACAGGAGGGGCTGTGCCCGCCACAGGGAACCGAACAGGCAGGGGAGGACGGAGCCTGGAAGCCACACTGGGAGGTCCGGACTTTCTAAGTGGCCGCAAGAAGCCGCTGCAGACTCGGGCGCGACAAAATGATGATCGGACCCAGGACTTCAAAAAAGCATCATGAGGAAAGCGCACGGGCAGGCTGGAGAGGGACGGAGGTGGGAGACGTGGATGGTGCAGATGACAAAGGACGCGGCCAGAAGGAGGCAGTGAGCAGGGCACGGAGGCCACGCACAGCTGGCCGGACGCCGGGGTCCAGGGGACCGGTGGGGAGCTGGCGCCACGCTCTGGCCCTCCTTCCGCAGCTCGGGCCACCGCCACCGCCTTGGTGCCGGTCCCCACCTGCCCGATCATCCACCTGCGTGGAGCCCGCCCTCCCGTTCCACCGGGCCGGTGCACGGCCCCATGTGACTCGGAGCCCGCAGCCCGGCCCCCAGCCCACCAGGGCCAGCCTGCAGCCCTCCTCCGCCACTCGCTCCCCCTCGCCGGGCCTCGCCAGGCCTCCTGCCCTCGCTCGGGCCACCTGCTCGCTTCTTCCCCAGCTCAGCTGCCCTCACGCAGGGGCCCCACTCAAAGCTGCTCCCCTCTCCTCTCTGTGCCCCTAACTGCGGTGGCCTCCTGAGGCCACACGGCTCCACCATCCGAGCATGAAAGGTCTGCACGCTGGGACTTCCAATCGCTGGATCCCAAGACCTCACCCTCTCCCCCAACCATCACACCCCAATTCTTCAAACTGACCACCTACCCGACATGGGGCTTCGAGGAACCATGCCAACCCCACACCCACCTCGGGTCCCTTACAAGATCCCAGCGACCACCGCCTTGCGTACGCACACTTGTCCCTGACCTGTTTCCACAGTTGGTTCTGTGAACTATCTCACTCGGACGTGTCTATTTTGCCGTGTGGCTTTCCCGTCACCTGGCCAAGCCAGACTCTCCTTGAGGCCAAGGCTCAAGCCTTGTCTTTGCAAGTTAAAAAGCCAAAGACTACCTTTCGTAAGCCTCACCACAACCCCTGTGACATAAGCAGAAGTGATATTAGCACCCCCTGCTTTACAAATAAGGAAACTGAGGCTTGCGGGTGGTTGGTCAAAAGCCCTGCACACAGTAGGCAAATACGAACTGCTGATTTAAGGCTGAGAATAGGCCAGAGCCCTAAAAGCAATGACCAAACACTACAAAGAAAAGGACACATGAAAGCCCTAAGTGGGGGATCCCTGGGTGGCTCAGTGGTTTGGTGCCTGCCTTCAGTCCAGGCATGAGGTCCTGGAGTCCCGAGATCGAGTCCCACATCAGGCTCCCTGTATGGAGCCTGCTTCTGTCTCTGCCTCTCTCTCTCTCTCTCTTTCTGTGTGTGTGTGTGTGTGTGTCTATCATGAATAAATAAATAAAATCTTTAAAAAAAAAAAAAAGCCCTAAGTGGCTCGTTATGATGCCCTGTGGACTGATACTGCTCGTCTTCCTCAGACGAGTGACAAGGGGACCCTCTGTGAACATGTGCAGAGATGCACACAGGCCAGCTGCCTTTGGATGTGGTGGACGCCAGGTCCAGCTCCCACCACTAATGTACGTAAAAAAAGAAAACCGTGCAATTTCTATGTAGCCGGGCAAGCTAACATGCAAAAGGAGAGAGGAGACAGAACAATGCAAAAAAGGATTCCTTCGAAGCCTAATACTTCCTTCCTTTTTTGTTTTTGTTTTTGGGGTTCTTTTTAGTAAGTTTTATGCTCATTGTGGGGCTGGAACTCATGAGCCGAAGATTAAGTGTGGCATGCTCTACCTCTGAGCCAGCCAGGCACCAGGAATCCTGATACTTCTCATATGGAATCATTTTACCAAAAAAAATCACATCAATGTTCGATGGAGATTTTAACAGATGGTGCTTACCGAGACACATAACCCTCTAACCCTGCAGCTCAATGCAAGCAGTAGGAACATTTTTCTAAGATCTTTTCCACATGACCTCATGCTCGAGTGACTCTGACCACAACGCTGCAGGGACGAGGCCTTTGAGACGAGTGAACTAAGGACAAGCAAAGGTGCAATGAAGCAAATGCCCAAGATCACAGGCCTGGGTTCAGAAGCCACCTCCTTTTCTGTTCCACAGTCCCCCTCCCCCCAACCCCCGGGGCCCCTCTCGACTTCATCGCCCTCACCTGTGGGCCACACTGGTCCTGAGTGACAGGTGACCGCCTCCTGCAGTGAGGCTTGAACCCAGGCCTGCACCCCTGCCACTGGTCACGTGGCCCCAGAGGACCCACCAGCCAACATGTTGTAGCCACAATAAAGAGAAAGCTCAGAGCTGGATGGTGTTAGCACATGTCTGCATCCCAGCTCCTCATCTGTAAGACGAGGACGTCGGCCTGGATGACCTGCAAGATCCAATTCCAGCTCCGACCGCCCCAAGAGAAAGCCTGAGAGGGCATCTTTAATAATTCAAGCTAAATGTTGCTCTGCTCCCTTGCCCTCCCCTGCCGTCAGTGAACAAATTCAAAGTTACTGTGCAGAATCAGAAGTTTTGAAGGTGGCAGGACCCCGGGTTGTTCTTCCAACAACTTCGTCTAAAAGAAATGAGCCCACAAAGGGGAAGTGGTAGGCAGCGCCCCCACCTTTGCAGAGTCGGAGGCGGACCCTGACTTCCCGATTCCTGGTCCTAGGATCTTCCCTGTGTGCATGCCACGGGATTGGCCCGGTATAATTCTCCCACCACAAATACTCGGAAGCTGCTTTCGTATCTTTAGCTACCCCCTCTATTGAACAGCTTATTTGCAAATCTGAAAACACCTCCCCCTTGGAAGCAGGACATCTGTTCCATAATTCTGAACAAATGACAGGGTCACGGCCCCACCTAGCAATCCGCTCCCGGGGAACTTCAACATCGACAGGGGCTGCTTTGGCTGACCACCGAGCGAGCATCTTTTACCAAGGAGACTACCTGGATGGCTACTCTCTCCAGAGGAGCAAGAAACAAGGGTTGGCAAGGCTGGGAAGAAATTGGAACCTATGTGCACTGTTGGTAGGAATGCAAAATGGCACGGCGCTATGTATGGAACAGCACAGAACACAGTTCTTCAGAAAATTAAAAATAGAATTACCATATGACCCAGCCATTCCACTTCCAAATATATATCCAAGAAAACCCAAAGCAGGGTCTCAAGGAGATATTCACACACCCACATTCACAGAAGCGTTCTCGCCATGGCCAAAAGGTAGAAACCACCCAAGTGTCCATCCATGGGAGGAAGAGATAAACAAAATGTGGTACAGACTTACAATGGGCTATGAGCCAGTGGGAAAAAGGAAAAAGATTCTGATGTACGTTCTATAAACAACATGGATAACCCCGGAGGACGTCATGCTAAGTGAAATAAGCCCATCACAAAGGGACAAACACCACATGTGGCAATTCTACTCCCATGAAGCACCCCGATGACCTAAATCTGTAGAAATAGGAAGCAGAACAGAGATTACCAGGGGCTGTGGGGAGGACAGAAGGGGGGTTGGTGTCACGGGCACAGAGCTTCCTGTGGCAAGATGAAACAAAAGCTGGAGCTGGATGGTGATGATGGTGGCACAACAGTGCGAACATTCTTACACGAAGTGTGCGGAACTGTACACTTAAAAATGATCAAGATCATAATCATTTATGTTACATGTCTTTTACCACGATTTTAAAGGGGGTGAGGAAGAATGAGGTAGGCACCAGAGCTCATTCCAGGAAGACGAGTACTGTTAGCTTGGGCCCGGAGGTACAGGATGGGCTTCCAGGGTGCGGGGGGCACCCAGTCCACCCCAGGCCTGGCTGAGGGGTGCAGGTAAGTTGAGGGCAGGCCCGGCTCTTCTTCATCTCTGCCCTCCCCAGATTTCTTCTAACAAGTGTTGGCCAAATACTGAAAGAATGCCAGGCCACAGCAGCTGAGCCCCAGTTCCCAGTTTCACTTCCTCAGGTCCCTGTGAGGTAAAGGACTCAAGGAAGAAGCTAATGGGATTTTCCTACAGATACGAAGCCACGCAAACCAGCCCGAGGTGCGCACCCCTGAATCTCATTCGTGCCCTGCTGTCTCCTGCTGTTCACTGAGACCCGGGACCCCCGGCAGGGAGGGGAAGATGTGAGGAAGAAAGGCCGTAACTACCTCCAGAGCAACCGGAAGTACAGCCTGCAAAGCACAAACCAAATGCAGACGAATCCACGGGGGTGGGAGTGAATGGGTGACGGGCACTGGGGGTTATTCTGTATGTTAGTAAATTGAACACCAATAAAAAATAAATTAAAAATAAAAATAAATAAATAAATAAATAAATAAATAAATAAATAAATAAATAAAAACAGCCCTGAGGTAAGGGCTTTCCTCTTCACTCTCCGCATACCAAATTACTTTTGAATCTGTTGATTTTAGTCTCCACCATTGCCAAGATGTGGTCGCTGCCCCTGACAGGGCTTCATGGATCATGAAACAGGATGCCACCAACCTATTTCAGAACTTTTTAAGGAGAGTTAACCAAACCTCACAAATACCCTCTGGCTGAATTAGGGTTCTCAAAACTGTGCTGTGGATTTTCAGACCAATTCTGAGGTGAAGAAACTTGTCAACACACACACATATATAAAATATATCATTATATTACAACTAATTATATATATATATTATTATTACATAATTATATAATTATGATATATTATATCATATTATATAACATATTTTAATTATTTTGATTAATATATGACTGATTATATGATATGTTTATATAATTATATCATAAATGATTTTATATTATATATTATTTACATTATATATTACTTATATATAATCATTGTTACATTTATATTATAATAATATTGACTTAATAATGTGGGCTTTTTTTAATGTGTTATTTTCTAGTTTTCCAGAAGACTTTTTTGAGGCCAATTTTCTTAGGCTATTGCATCTCCTGGAAATGCCATCTCTCCAGGTATTCTTCTCTGAGTCAGAAACTACTACAGTACTCAGAGACAAATAGATAAAACACTGAGGAACGTAAAAATCCAAAAGCGTGTTCCCACCTAGGATTCTGCTTACAACATTCATAATAAACAGTACGTTCGACTCGAATTGCATCAACCATCAAATACGAAGATTCAAGTTATTTTAGGTTAAGGCCCTGAACTGTCAATCCAGAAATTGCTTGTTCTACTCAACTGATAGGCAAGTGGATAAAAGCGATTTTAATTCCCTTTCCAGTCCTCTCAACTAGAACGTTATCAAAAGCACATTCCCTAGGAAATAATAGCCTCTCCACCTTAATTTTGTGGGTTTGCTCCTGGGAAATGAAATGGTAATTTGGTAGGCAACTTCTAAACATGTGCTTCTCTTCTCCCCTTCTCTGAGAACACTGACAGATCATGGCCCCCACCTTAACCAAGGTCAAAATGACTGCAAAACTGCCTCCGTGAATATAACCCTCAGAAGCCCCATCTTAAGTCTCACCTCTATTTCTCTTTCTACCTCTTCTTTTTAAGAACAGAGTGTCCAGCACACCCGGGTGGCTCAGTCAGTTAAGCATCTGCCTTGGGCTCAGGTCATGATCCCAGGGTCCTGGGATCGAGTCCCATGTCAGGCTCCCTGCTCAGCAAAGAGTCTGCTTCTCCCACCCCCCCTTCTCTCCAACAAATATAGTCAATAAATAAATAAATAAATAAATAAATAAATAAATAAATAAATAAGAACTGAGTGTCCGGCAGGAGTTCTACAATCCCACCTTAAACTGCATCTCACACGGCCTCTTCCAGGTCCTCACCTGGTTGTCCCGGGTACCTCATCCATAAACACACCCAAAACAACTCACTTTTTGAGAGCTGAACCTCCTCCTCAGCCCTCCAGCTCAGTGAATGACATGACTTCCCATCCAAGGCAGTGGATGAATATGGGCTGCCATTTTGTCAGGTGGCTGGACAGACCCCATCAGCCAAGTTGGTCTGTTCCGCTGAAGGAAAGGGAGGAGGCTGGCTCATCTCTGGGCTCCAGCCCCTCTACGAGGCGCCGGGCCCATCCCAGGGGCCCAGGAAATGTCTGCAGTCATACACCACCACGTTTCTTTACTCCTCAAGCTGTATTTGACTACATTCTTCAACATTTGCCAGGATCCGAATTTTATTTTATTTTATTTTGTCTATGAAGCTAGGTACCTCTGGGATGATTTACTTGAATTAAATCCACATGGTGATGGTCTTCCAAAAGTGAAAATGCTTTATTGGTCTGGAACATTTTTCCACTGGTACAATGGAAACAGAGGACACAGCATCAAAGCTGGCTCCATCCTGCGTTAGGACAAATGTATGCTGTAGAGTCAGGGGCCAGGGCTAAGAGAAGCTTAGGGCCCTCTGAGGATCAGTGTGGGGAGCCAGGATGGAGCAGTGGGTGGTGGGAGGACTAAGCATATGTTGTAGAGGGGGGCTCCACCTCTCCAGGCCACAGACAGGTCCTCAGGACTGTCGTGGCCCCACGCGTGTGCACAGTCCACTAATGTTTCAAGAGCAGTGAGTTGCTCATCACATAAAGAGAAATAAGGAAATGAGACAGAGCTAGGAAAAACCACCTAACTATACTTGAGGTTGAGCAGAGGCTAACCTCTGTGACTCCTCTTCGAAAGGACACCCAAAATGAAACACAATTCCAGGCTCTCTGAGGAAACCAACCTACTCCTGTACAAGGCTAACTTTCTGTCCCCAAGGCCGATCCTTATTCCCATGAGGCTCTCGGGGAAGCCACAGGTGCCACCTGGGTAAGCAGGCCTCATCCTGACACCATGGCCAGGAATCCCAGGATAATCACTGGAGGTGAGGAGGACAACACGACGGTTACGGAAAAGACGCCAGTGGGCTTGAAACACTACAGTGGGTGTCCACCAACCACTCTGGAGAGAAAAGAATGCTCCGAAGTCATCAGACCCAGCGCCCGTGTTTATGCTCCAAACCCTTAACATATCACCAAGTGAATCCCAGGTAAAGGGCCACACAAACCTCCACACTACATCTGTACAGCACTTCACAAGGCACAGAAAACCTTCATGTGAGTGAGCTCACATGGTAAAAATCTAAGCAACCCTGCATCATACTCAAAACCAACATTACTGCCCCATTTCTAATGAGGAACCCAGGGCACCAGGTTTGCATGATGTTCAGAGTAGCACAACCAGGAGCACGGGGAGCGCAGGAACCCAGGTTGAAGCCCAAGACTCCCCTGTTCTCGTCTACATGGTGCTGTCTCTCCCCATCTCGGTGCACAAAACTGGTATAAATGCGTGACGCCCAGTTGAAGAAAGTTAGCCGTGTGGCTTTAGCAAAACAGATGGCAATCATTTAGGTCCAAATGTTAAATAATGTTCAGCACATGTGAACAGGGTATCCGGTGCTGTCTAGACGATCACAGATTGTAATTGGAGTCAGAATTAGAGAGAGGACCTTCCAGAGCCGGGGGAGAGGAAAGCACAGTCTAGGAGACCAAGCTTCTAAGGAGAGCTGACTCATGAGACGAGTGAGCTCGCCGTCAACGGTGGTCTCAACAAAGAGTCTAAACCACCATCGGGCAACAGGGTTGTGGAGGAAATTCAAGAACGCAGTGGTGCTCAAAGTTCATGATTCTGTGACCTGGCCACAGCAACATCCGGAAATCAAGCCTCCATCCCAAGCAAGAAACTGAGGGTTGGAGAAAGGCATTTGTTTGGGGCTTTTTGTCCCATCACAAAAAAATTCCAGATGTGCAGACCACAAGGTGCACCCACCACCCCAGATGCAGCTTGGCAACTCTGGAAAAGGGGGGGGTTGGGGGAGCAGGGTGCTAAAATGTAAAAACCAGGAGAAATTAAGAATGGGAACTATTTTCTTCCAAGAACATAAAACTCATAAAGAGAAAGCCCCAAATGAAATTCGCTGCAAACACAGTTTAAATAACCAGCTCGTAAGGCTTTTCTTGCCAAAAAAAATAAATAAATAAACCAAACCAGGTCATGAAACATAAAGGGTCAGAGTCTGAAAAACAGAAGCTGCACGAAATGGGGTCAGACCACCAGGATGTGACCGTCCTCCTCCAAAATCTGCGAGCCATGTGCGGGGCAGTGAGGTATCGACACCTCTCTGATGGGACCTACCAGCTGTCACAAGATGATGCCTAGAAAAGGTCTCTGCCCTTGGAAAGCAGGGGGCAAATGCTCCTCAGCGTCCCCTACCTCCCTGAGGAAGCGATGAAACCATGAGACCAAGCAGACTCCGTCGTGGGCTCTCAACGTGGTGTTTCCACAAGGACTCACACCCTCTTCAGGGCCCCACCTCAGGGTCCCCTGGGAAGTAAAGTCTAAAGCAAAAGGTAAAAGGTCACAACAGCCTCCTTTATGTCAGGAGATTTTTCTGGCACTTCCATCCTCCGAATGATTCATCATTCCCCGGAACCAGGCTGCCACTCACCCAGTGTCTACACAAACATGCACACGGCAGGTGCTTAGCGAGGAACCCCATGGAATCCGGGTCTGTGGGACATCCGGGAGTTTCTGGACTGGAAAAACCAACCCAACTATCAGCCTGGGGTGAGGCCTCCAGCTCCAGGAACACACCTGGATGCACAACAAGCTGCTCTCAAGGGCCAACAGCCACTGGCCCGTTCAGCTGTCAGGGGCCAGCCCGCCGGCTACTTGGGTTAAAGAAGCACATCTGGGAAGCTTCTAAACATCCAGAGTTGACGGGCAACAGTAGGCAAAGTAACACAGCAGCGAGCCAGTGTGACACAAACCACTGCCCATCTGCACCTCCCACGGAGGTTGGGACACTGCCCAGGTGGTGACAATAACAGAGTTTAAACTACTTGTTGGTCATAATGATGCAGTGGGTATAATTTTCCCATCTTGCAGAGAAGAAAACCAAGCTTTAGAGTTTATGTAACTTTGCTCAGGGTCCCAACACAGGAAAGGGGTGGGACAGCATCCGAATCCAGGTTCAGTCTGTATCCAATATTGCGACAAGCCTCCAAACCTCCTGTAGGACTTGACAGTCCGATGGACGAATAGGGCAGCACACCCAGACTTGAAATTACACATGCAGGTAAGTGGAAAGCACAGTAAGTGCAAATAAATTCACTTCTCCAGCGGTCAGGCCAAAATTATCCGTTAGGTGCATTTTACTGGAAATTTCTTCCTCCTAAGCTAGTGTCTGGTTTGGAAATTGGTCGGCCTGCTCCGGAGAGAGGCCTGTACTTGCCAGTTGGCCCCGGAACAAGCCAGCCCACCCCCTGCCATCTCCAGGTGGCACACCAAAGTAAAGCAGGAGCCTTGAGATGGGCTCGTTCTTCCTGAGTTCAGAGAAAGGGCAAAGATTTTACTAGTAAAGTCTAAATACTCAGGGATCAACTCTCCCCTGTACCCCTCTTTTCATCCTGATCTACATTAAATATCTGCAAGCTGCCTCCGAGGACAGGTGGGTAACTACCCTGCCTCCCTGGGGTTCTCCCCACTGCTCCTTGAAGCCCCCCGGGTGTCTCATTCTGCATTCTCCCGGCTGTCCCAAGGCCACGCATGGGAGGAGAGCTACGTGACTGCCCCTGGTACCCTAACATCCAGGCAGGCACTGTCTGCATTGGGCAGCCAGGCCTCAGAGGGACGCGTGGGGGGCCTCCACCCACCACCCCCGGCACCTCTCCTCACAGCACATCCTCCACGTGTCTCCATGTCTGGGACCCAAATCTGACCAACTCTGAGAACACAAACATCACACTGCTCCTGGGACTGGCTGAGATCACATTCACCCAGAAGGTTATGGGGTAAGAGCTGGTGTTCCGCCAAAGCACTAGGGAAAAATTTTTAAAAGACAATTTCTAAGAAATCCCTCCAAATGGCCTAACGACTAATAAGACTTGCAAGAAAATGAAATTGGTTTATAAGCAGCGTATCTCCCTCCTGCAATTTGTATTAAGAGCAAAGAAGTCTTTCTTCAGAGCATCGTGAACTGATTTATCAATTGGTAGGAGGGATAAATCACACGTAAATGGCAAAAAAAAAAAAAAAAAAAAAGTATGACGTGTTTGCAGCATGAGGCAGAGAAAGGAATACCAGCCTCAAGGTCGAGTATACCTACGTTTCCCCTCTGCCCTGCCCCACGGGCAGCGCACCTGAGGGCAAGGCGCTTCCCTCCCAGCCAGCTCTGGACCGAGGAAACCCACCAGCTGCCCCATGCAGTAGCTCCACAGTCCTGAATGTGGCCCTAAGACAAGCTCCTTAAACAAAAGAGAAAACTTCTGTGTTCCTCAATACCCTTGGGCACTCGGGGACTTTACTGGCAGGCCAGCAATGCTTCAGGAAACAGCCACCCCTCCAAAATAAGAAAATTCACTAGAAAAGCTTGAGATGCTTCTAAGAAAGCTTGTAAGGCAGACGAGTACTTCCTGAAGAAGTGATGAAGCAGAAAAACCAGCTGGCCCAAGCTTTCCCCCACCACAGCTCTTTCTGAATTAAGCAGGCAGGTAATACAGAGCCCTGGCTGCTTCAGGACCTGGGCACGGGCAGAGCCAGCTCCAGGGGGGTCCTGCAGGAAGGAGGGTGTGGCCGGAGGCGTGGACAGTGTGTCCCAGCAGAGGGGGCTGTTACCATGTTGGAAAGAGAGCAAAGGCCTGGTGTTTTCTCCTCCTTCAAGCCACCACCGCCGCCGCCACCACCAGCAGGAGTGCTCACACTGGAGCTAATCCGTACAATTCCTGGCACACAGCAGATGCACAAAAGCATGGGTTGGCCCAATCTTGTATGGTTCTGGAAGAGTAGCACCGCTAACACATTGTCAAGATGAGGGAATGGAGGTCTCATAACCTCTTGCCTAGTGATTACAACAGAAAAAATCAGCTTTTCACCCCAAATGGACAGAATCTTTCTCTGGATTTCGCAACTTGCCAAGAAACTCTTTCTTAGAATTTCTGCCAAAATGCAAAGCCCATGGTGTTCATAAGCCTGCAGTTTTTGCTACCACCACCCATCTCTACAATATTTAAGTCCACAGAAGATGGCCCCACCCTAACCCAATAGAAGAAATGGGCAAAATACAGAGGGAGTTCCCAGAGAGAAGTCCATTCGGTCAACGATACATGAGAAGATACTCAACCCCACTCATAATGTAAGATACGAAAACAAGGCCTCTCAGATGGTCTAAACTCAGAGCATTTCATAAAAACTCCAGGGTTGGTGACAGCAGGGGAAACCAAGTCATCACCCACTGCTGGTGGATAATAAATGGGGTAAGCACTGGGGCACTGTCATATTTGGCCCGTTCTACCCCAGCAATCCTACCACCGGAAGATCCAGTTACAAGACAGTCAAGGCCCATTGACTGTAATTGGGAAAATCAGAAACAATTTAAATATCCATAGGACTCTGGTTAAAAAAATAAATAAAAAAATAAAAAACCTTGTAACAGGGCAGCCCCAGTGGAACCGCCGCCTTCAGCCCAGGGCATGACCCTGGAGACCCAGGATCGAGTCCCACGTCGGGCTCCCTGCATGGAGCCTGCTTCTCCCTCTGCCTGTGTCTCTGCGCCTCTCTCTCTGTGTGTCTCTCATGAATAAATAAATAAAATCTTAAAATAAAAAAAAAGAAACCATGTAACAGAATATCATAAATCTTCTTAAAAAAAAAAAACAGAAAACAGGGAGAAGTAGCTTCACAACCACTAAATAGACAAAGGCATATATTGAATGAAAGGGTACAAAAATATTGATAAAATGAATCCTTTTTTTAAGGATTATATTTACACATATTCTGAGATGCACAAAACAAAAAATTCTGGTCTGATTTACATACCAAACAAGGTCCACCGGCTGACAGCCCCGGGGACCAGGCCTGGGAAGACCTTCACTTTCACCATTACTATGTCCATAGCGTTGGCTCTGGCTTTTGTTTTTTACATGCGTGCCTATTACTTTAACATGAATTTTTAATGGCCTCAGAGAACTGGGTGAGGGATGAAAACTCTGGCCTGCTGAATGTCGGGGTCTCTTGGTCAACAAGACAAGAGGGGGTGACGGCAGGATTCCTGCCTCAGTCAGAAAGGTCAGAGGGTGACCATTCAGCTCCTCCAGCGATGGGATTTTGCAACGCTCGGATCTCATAATCCCATGTGATAACTGTTCCCGGGTCCCTGCCAAGGAGCACAAAAGGCCTGGACAGTAAGGGCTGGAGACATCCACACTACAGGGCGGCCAATGCGTTGAGCAAAACAACTCTAGGTTAGATGCCTGTCCTCTGGCTCTTAACTATTTAACTCACTAACAGAGCACAGGGCTTGCATCCCCTCTTTACACACCTGCAAGTGCCCTCTGTCCAGGCTTGTGTCTTGGTCAAAAAGAACGTCGTGCTTTTGTGACTTCTACTTCTCTAGGATCCCCACCCCCTCCACCCCAGCACTCCGTGAAGGGCTAACTATCATCACCTGATGTTCAAGACTGCTGCCTACAGCTCAGAGGAGAAGAATGCAGACTCTCCTGGAGGCAGATGGTAGGTGTTCAGATCCCAGCTCTGCCACCCACTAACTGGGACCACGAGCCAATGACTAATCTGAGCCTCAGTTTCGTATCTATAAAATGGGATTAGCATTGTCCACCTCACAGGATTGGTGGTATATGTAAAGTATTTGTCAAAGTACAGGCGCCAAATGCAAGGCACGTGCTAATCCTGTGGTCATAAATGACTCGCGGATTCCGAATTAAGGCTCTTGCCTCAGTTAAATTGCACCCTCCCTAAAAGACAGGGGCAAAGAACATTATAGGCTAAAATTAATACAGAAATATCAGAGAGGTATGCTCCTATTACCATAGGGTGCTAATACATTTCTGTTGGCCCAAAAATCTGAGCCCAAAGGCAACCCCGAGATTGGGCAGAATTCTGTGATTATTATGCAGAATTCACTGGCAGGAAATTGTTTTGCAGAAGCAGCTGCCAAGGAGAACGTCTATGTTCGGCAGTTGTGCCCTGTCATCCCATGACTTCTGTTGCTTGTTTCTTGTCTTTCGTAAAACAAAGGGTATGCCTAATGAGACCCATGAATGCAGAGAAAGATTTCACCAAAAAGAGAAAGTACACGTATCCAAGGAGATATGGGATCTCTGGGAACAAGGTGCAAGGGGTAAATGTCCTCAGTGTCCCAGAAGCAGCTAGCAAACAGGTGTGTCACCATCACAGCATCTGCGGTCAGCTCGGTGAGCAATGTAGAGGACATCACACCGGGGAGCAACAGACAGCTGATACAGCGCCATGACTGTTCTAACAGCCTGTGACTTTTTTTTTTTTTTTTTTTCTGGAAAGCCCCAGCATTTAGTACTAGCAAAAAAAAAATTCTAAGTTGTTGAAAGAATCACAGAACTTGGTAAGGGGGTTAAAAGACTGGCCGTGATCCCCAGCATGAAAAGGCCCCTGCTCCCTTCCAGAATGAGCCCTGGCCCTTCACTCCCCGCCCCCCAACCCTACCTCCCCACCCCCCACCCCACCCCCACCCTGACCTCTCAGTTGGGCAGCAGACATGGCACAACCAGCCTGAGCCACTCCCCAGCAGGCGGTGGTGGCTGCTGTGGGCCAGGAGGAAGCCAGAGCCTGTGGCTGTGCAGCCCCTGCCCACACACCCACGCACTCTCCCAAACACACCCACCTGCCCGCCCACCCTCCTCTAGAGCGTGCAGTCTCACACACACATCACAGCTAAAACAGGTTTCCCAAAACAATAGCTGATATCTTCTTTTCTATTTCACTTTTTCATAATGTCTGTGGGCCAGCCAAATGGATTTTTATGACCAGGAGGTCACAAACTGCACGGTGACAGACGCCGACCCATGCCTAGACCCGGAGCTCTGTGCACAACTGGACTCATCCTCACCACACTCCAGCTTGCACTGCATGTGGCCCAGCCCGGGCTGCTGGATGCTCATGTCTTACTTCTCGTTTGCTGCATAAAAGGTAGGGAGAGGGGCAGCCCAGGTGGCTCAGCGGTTTAGCTTAGCGTTGCCTTCAGTGCAGAGCCTGATCCTGGAGACCCGGGATCAAGTCCCACGTTGGGCTCCCTGCAGGGAGCCTGCTTATCCCTCTGCCTGTGTCTCTGCCTCTTTCTCTCTGTGGCTCTCATGATTAAATAAATAAAATCTTAAAAAAAAAAAAAAAAAAGGTGGGGAGAGGGGAGGAGGAAGACGTGGGAAGAGGAAGAGGTGCACAGGGAAGTGAGGAGGACACAGGAAGGAAGGAAGAAGGCAGAGGGTGCCTTTGGGGATCTGGGGCACCCTAGTCCAGAGGCCTGGGCCCTGGGGTCCCTCTGAGCCAGACCCGCCACCAGCTCCAAAAGCAGATACTGGGCCCCCCACTCACAGCTCAGAAAGTTCCCATTTCATAAATGGCCAGCAAACAGGTACCTGGAGTCTTCCATAAATTAAGAATCACTTTGGGCCTTGCCTTTTTTTCACAAAATTCCACCCCAATTGTAAGTGAGTGGGCCTGTCCCAAAATAAACTGAGCCGGAATTCAATGAAACTATAGAGTGTGGCTTCACCTTCCCAGGGAGCTCGCCCCCCAGGGCTGACAGCGTGCCACTTGTCCCTCTGGACCTCATGATTCCTCAGCACCTCCACAGCTTCCAACTCCCCTCCCCACCCCCAGCACAGGTCACACTGAGGAAGCTGACCAGCACACAGGTCAAGGCACCAGCCTCTCAGTGTCCCAGCTGGACACCGGCCTTCCGAGTGTTTCTCAAAAATGTTCCAAAAGCCACTCCAGTTGATACAGTCTCCCGCCTCCACCAGGCCTCCCCTTCAAGAAGCGGCCCGCAACCCTCACCCATACCCATCTGTCTGTCTTGTATACCCTGAACCTAGAAGAGAGAGGGTCCAGGAAAGGCCAGTTCATGATAGGAGATGGGTGGCAGGGAGGGGCGTGTCCCGTAGTGATGATTTGCAACCCAGGGGCCAGCGTTGGGCAAAACCGTCTTGACCCTACAAAGAGCCCTCCTCCCTGGTACCCCATGCTCCTCCCTAAAACAAAAACCACCATAGTCAGTCACTGACCCTGTATATCTCTTGTATATCTCAGTTAATTTTTACAATAATCTCATAAATGGGTATGATCATCTCTACACTTCATAGATGAAGACACCAAGGCGCAGGAGAATTTAAGTCTTTGGCCCATGTCATACAGTGGTTAAGTGGCCAGTGTAACTACAAAACACTGGCCTCAGCACCCCGCAGGCCCGTGGTGACCTCTTTCAAAGATCTTCCCATCTCCTGCCCTCTGTTTCCCTCTGGTCCAGGGCTCTGAGGGCAGCTCACTGGGCAAGGGCTGGGCCCACAGGCCTCCCTGGGGCCAGGCGGGGCCGGCCATCCTCACCATCCAGGGAGAACTCTCCTCAGTCATTCCTGAGATTCTCCCCCAGAACACAGAGATCCTTCCCCTTCCACCCCCGCCAGGAACCCTCAAGCTCTCTCCAGCGAAACAAGACTCAGCAGGTAGGTTTGTGCCTCCCAGCATATTCTTTACCAGAGTAATGAGATTTTGCTAAATGGACCTGATTTGGTTAACACACTTGCACAGGGGCCCCCAGCAAGCTCAAGCAGAGGTAGGACGGGAGCCTAGGCCCCCAGACCTCCGAAGTTCAGGTTCAGGGCTCTGGCCCGGCCTGGCTCCCTGTCACTACACAGCCCTTCAATACAAACAGGAAGGAGAGCTCCAAGACTCCCGTCCATAAACAAAAATGCTTGACAAGTATGAGGAATTATCAAAACACAGAACCATAAAGCAAACTCTTAGCTCTTCCCACATTTCTGGGGCAAAAGAAAAAAAAAAATGTGTGTTCATTTCTCAATTACTTCTCAGTTACTACCCATTCCTCAATCGATTACTTTAATTCCTAAGACCCAA
The DNA here is from genome assembly GCF_003254725.2 of Canis lupus dingo. Taxonomy (NCBI): domain Eukaryota; kingdom Metazoa; phylum Chordata; class Mammalia; order Carnivora; family Canidae; genus Canis; species Canis lupus. Next base: position 8,405,713 of record NC_064259.1, on the reverse strand, counting down.
ATTATAGAACAACAGATAAATAATGTCACAGTTATCATGCCATTCCTCAAATTAAAACAAAACAAAACTGTTACAAGCTCTCATTTTTCCAAAATACTCCTACTATCCTGGGGACTACTGAGGGCTTAAAAAACTCTGAGTCCATCTGCCAGTCGTTTTAGCGGAAGTTTCCCGTTCTTTGGTCAAACACTGGGTGGTCACCTGCTTTCCCCAGCGGCAACTGTGCACGTAAACCACCTGCCCCCTTACCCACACGCCAGTGCTACTGCTACGGCGCCCCGAGTCAGCTGCAAACCACTACTTTTCATCCTGCATTTTCCTGTCCTTCCCCCAAAATAACATTCTCTGCAGGGGCAGGGGATGGGACTAAGCAGGCCTAGCACCCCCTGGGCTGCGGGAAAGGGGCACGGAGACCGGGCCCCGGAGGCACCAAAGCGTAAGCTGAGAACCGGCTTCCAACCCGGGTCAACCCGCCGCCCGCCCCGCAGCTGTGACCTTGGGCGCGCGGGTCGGCCTCTCCCGGCCTCAGTTTCCTCCGCTGCAGAGCAAGAATCCCAAGCCCCCGGCGCCGTTTCCATAAAAGTTCCGGGCGCACCGCAGGGAGCGCCCCCGCCCCGGGTCCCGCGGCCGCCCCGGGGTCAAGGTCAGCCGCGCGCCCCGAGACGGAAGGCCCGAGGGATGCTGGCCCCGCCGCCCGGGCCCCGGGCTGCTCCTCCGCCGTCCCCCAAACCACCTCCCCGCCAGGGGCGCGGGGGCCGAGCTCCGGCCCCGACCCCGCTCCCGCCCGGCCGCGCGACCCCACCGGCCCGCGGGGTCCCGCCCGCCCCGCCCCGCCGCGCCCCGCCCGGCCGGGCCCCGCCGAGGCTGCGGCCCCCGCGCGCTCGCGGCCCGGGTGCGCCGCGGTTCGGCCCCGGCCCGGCGGGCGGCGGGCGGCGGGCGGCGGGCGGCGGGCGGCGCGGAGGCGTCTGTCTACTCACCGAGCGGCGCCGCGCGCGGCCGCCTTTGTATGCAAACACTCCGGTCCGCCGCGCGCCCGCTGTCAGCGCGCACCGCCCCGGGCGGAGGGGGCGGGGCCGGGAGGGGCGGGGCCGGGGAGGGGCGGGGCCGGGAGGGGAGGGCGGGGCCGGCGGGGCCGCCAGAGGGTACCCGCGAGGCGCGAGCCGCTCGGCTGCTTTCAGGGTCCCCCCGCCCGGGAGGACAGCGCGGGTCGCCAGCCCTTCCCTCGCCGCCCCCCTCCGCTCTCCCGTGGGCACGGCACCTTAGGCCACGTTTCTGATTATCCTCCCCAAGCCAAAGACTGAGATTTAATTCAGCAGGCTAGACCGACCTGTGCCCCAAAGCCTCGGAATTCAGGGGGCGCCAACGTCAGCGGTCGGGCAGCCCGTAAAGCGCTCCGCACCACCCGCACCCCCACCCGCACCCCCCGCCCAGGAGCCAGGTAAAGCGCTCCGCACGCCTTCCCCCCACCGCCCCCACACACACCCCAGGGGCCAGGTAAAGCGCTGCGAACCCCCCTGCCCAGGGCCTGCTGCCGTCTCAGCCCTACTCTTCAGGAGCACTGGGCGGCCCGGCCGAGTCCCTCGACCTCTCCGATCCAGGGCGCCCACCTCTATAGCCGTGTGGAGGCAGCCAGCTTTGTTGGCCAAATTGCGATTGACACTTACTCTCCCACACTGGCTCACCTTCATCCCTTATCCGAATGACCAAGCACTCCTGCCTCATCCATTCATTAAACAAATACTACTCGTGGGGCTCTGCTCCAGACGCTAAGAACAACAGACCCGGACCCTGACCCTTCGGAGCTTCCGTTCTCCAGCAAGGAGTTGGGCAAGGGATGAATAATGAAGGAAATAATCTAGTAGCTAAATGACGTAGATCGGATGATCACAGGGGTCACACAGGTGAACAGAAATCCTAGATGACAAGAAACACTGGAGTCCTCCGAAGATTTGGGGGCAGAGCTGTCTAGAGAGCAGAAACAGCAGGTGTGATGGTCCTGAGGCAGCCCTCTGTGAGTGGCTAGAGCCATGGGGCAGCTGGAACGGAGCAGGGACCAAGCCTCTAGGATCTTGTAGGCCAACTAAGAAGTTTAGATATTCCGAGGTTTTTAAACCTGAGAATTATAGGATTTAATTTATATTTTTTTAAAAAAACCACTTCTCTGTTATGTGGCAAATGGAAGTGTAGAGGGCCAGAGTGGAAGCGCACACACTGCTACAGGAAACCAGAGGAGATGATATGGCTCAGATCGATGGGAGGGGTGGGGCAGCTGTGAGAAGCGGAAAGACTTTGAATATATTTTGGAAGTAAAACCCGTGGATTGGCTGATGTACGGGCCGGGTGGGTATGACAAATCAAGAGTTAAATCCCCATTTGGAGCTTGAACAACTGAGGGATGGTGGTGCTTTTTTTACTGAGGTACAGAAGGAAGAAGAAGCAGGCTTGGAAGGAAATTCAGGAGTGCAGCTTGGCCACTCTAAGGCTGAGATGCTTTTCAGCCATCCCGGAGGAGAGGTCAGGAGGGCATCTTTAGAGAAGCCAGGCTGGCTCTAGATAGAACATAGGGGTCACCTGCCCTGACAGCTTTGCCCAGATGATACGTGTTCTTCCAGCTGCCCATCGGTGGATATGTTCTAGCTGGTCTTGGCGCGACTCCCACCTAGGCAGCCTGTCTCCAGGATGGCAGGTGACCCGGTGCCATTGGCTTTTGGGAGGAGGGGGCTGTGAAGGGGACCACGGATAACAGATGAGACCAAAGCCGAGAGGGTACCACTGCTGCCAGCAAATTGCAGGGCCCCCGAAGGAAGCATTCTTTACACTCCCCACCCTCCCAGGGAGTATTTGGCCTTGGGGTCAAGAAGCAAGGCTACCCGTGATGGAAAGGCTTTCTGGAAGGAAAGTCCAGCTAACTTCAGGCACCACTTAAGTGAAGACTTTGCTTAAAATAAATCTTGAATTATTAAAATTTGGAGACTAGAGGTCTAAGCACATTAGAAAATCCAGTCCAAAGCACTGATTCTACAAATGATGAACTTGGGGCGGAGTGGGGTTGGGGTTCACCCCAGGTCACCCCAAGTGAGGTCTGATGGCTGCCAAGTACTTAGCCTGCCACCTCTGGGGAGGCACATCTCCTATGATCCCCTTTACCTCCACAATATGTAAACAGGGCCAGATGCTGAAGAGGGAAATTTTTTCAGACAAACAAGCTTCCAGGAGAGAACAGGCTCTAGATTACATTTCACTTTCTGATCGGCCCGGTCTGGAGTCCCCCCTGGGAGGGCCCTTTCTGTGTTGTCAGCTACTAGGCTGGTGACCCAGCGGTGACTCAGCCAGGAGAGCTGAGGTGATCCCCTTGGCCAATCCCTGCACCTGCCGCCTTTAGCCCAACTCGGAAGATGAGGGACCACAGAGATGAATAAACTTGCTCCAGCCTCCAGCAGGAGGAGGAAGGAAGGGCTGAGTGAAGCAGGGGCAAACCAGCACACACATCCTTGATTCTAAAGTCTCAGTTTTGCAATCGGGAAAATGGGAGGCAGATCCACGTTGAGGGTGGAAAAGTCCACTGTGTAAAATTCGTGGCACAGTGGCTGACTGGAAAGATTTTTAAGTTCTAAAAACCCCAAACGTTAGGGAGTGGCAGCTCCCAGAAGGATGTGTTCGGTGCTTAGCCCCACTGTGATCCAGGGAGAGTACCCAGACCCCTCTCCTCGGAGGGACACCCAGAGAGCACCAAACAATGACAAGTCCCCAGCTGCCACAACTTTTCTGTGCTTAAAAAGTGAGGGAAGTGACAAAAGCAGCCTTATTCTAGGGTCACCTGGGTGGCTCAGGCCATGATCCCAGGATCCTGGGATTGAGCCCCCCACATCCCCCCCTCAGCTCCCTGCTCAGTGGGGAGCCTGCTTCTCTTCTGCTCCCCCTGGTTGTGCTGTCAAATAAATAAAATCTAAAAAAAAAAAAAAAAAAACCAGCCCTATTCTAGCTAGAAACCTTCTCCCTTTTAGCCAGTGATAATAACTGCATTATCCTGGGATCTCTGAACTTTTCCAGATGTATTATCCACACAATGGAAAGGGCTCTGCACAGGGTGGGCGGGGACAGGAGGGGTGAACGCCTCTCTTCACGGGACCCCAGGAAACATTGTCAGTAGGTGTATAGGTGACTGGTCTCCTGACAGCTCTGAGGAGTGGCAGCCACGGTTAGCTCATGCTCCAGGCAGGAAGGATACTAAAGAAAGAAGAGTGAATTTTCCCCCAGAGGGCTGCACCTTATCTCTGGCAGGGATCCCTGGGGCTCTCAGGAAGGGAGGGGCTCTCCTCCAGGATCCAAGGCCAGTCCATGGTTGGGGGCTGTTGATGAGGTAGGTGACTTCAGCATGGGCCTTCCCTTGCTCAGGGCTTCAAGAATCAGGTGGAAACCATGAACCCCACCTGGTGCCACCTCACCCCCTCAAAGGCAGGCAGTGTGGGGGGAGACAGAGCAGCCTAGAAAGCCACCAGAAACAGAATGGATCCTCTGGGTGCAGGCTGGTGGCTGACCAAAGCAACTTTCATGGGGGAAGCAGCAGGCATGGGGGGCCCTGGGTCCCACAAGAGGAGGAGGAGGAGGGTGGTGGGCCTGGGGAGCAAATGTGCACAACCAAAGCACAAAGACCCACCCCCCAAGTGGAGTGAGGATCCTCGGTTAGAGCTGAGGCACCCAAGAGAGCAGAAGTCAAAGTTGCAGGGAGGCAAAGGGGAGGGGCTGACGGCTGATACAGCAGGATCTTGGAGGTCACATCGCCCAGTTCACCCTAACGGACACGTCAACTAGACAGCACGCGCACCCTCCCCGAGGATTCATAGGACCCATGCGCACAGGGACCTCCCAGGCTTGGGGCATGGGCAGATGGGGCTCACCCAGGGGACCACACCAACCTGCTCCAGAACAGGCCCTGCGTGGAGTGCTGGGGGCTCCGCTGGGGAGCCGACCAGACACAGTCTCTGATGTCCGTGAGTGTAGGTGTGGGGTCGGAACTACGGCCTACAAAACTGTCACCCCGGCCCGCACCACCAGGACCGGAAGGGTTGTACGTGGCAGGCTGCAGGATTTGCCCCATTCGAGCCCCGAGGTCAGGGGTTCAGCTGACCTTGGTGGCCTGAGCAGGCCCTGGTCTGGGCTAATCTAGGGCAGGTGTGGAGGAGCAGAACCGTGGGTGTGGGAACCACCATGCAGAACAGTCTGGCATGCGCAGGGGTGAAGGAAGGTCCTGGCTGGCCTCCAATGGGGTCAGGGTGACCACAGCAAGTCCTATGACTGCCTCGGCAGGGCTCCCAGCCTCTGTCCCCTGCGTTCAGGAGACACTGGGACACCCTTTCTCCTCTGGACAAAGAAGGAAGAATCTTAAGGAGCTAGGCAAGGTAAGAAAGATACTTTTGCTGGGACTCCTCCCTGGATCCCTCTTCCCCATGCATCCCAGGCCTGTAGGACCCAGGTCTCTATTGCCAAAAAGAAAGCCACTGGCCCAAGGTAGACTCCCCAGCCCCCAGAACAGCAAGCCAAGAGGAAAACTGCAATTTCAGGAGTGGGACTAGTTAAGCCAATAAATCTGGCATTTTCTGGTCAGCACCAAAGAGGTGATCCGTCACACAGACCCTCTCCAACTCTTCAACTTGTAAAGCAAGATGAGATGACCCACCTGTTACGGGATGAATGCCCTGTCCTCCTCCCTAGGAGAAGGGGACCCTGACTGATACAATCTATTCTTTTCTTTGGCTAATTTCATGCCACACTCCCCTTCCCATAAAAACCCTGTCTCTCGTACAACTCCTCGGAGCTGCCCTCTCCGCGTGCTAGATGGGATGACGCCTGATTCAGGAATGGCTTCATAAGGCCAATTGGGTTTTCAAATTTACCCGGTTGGAATGTGGTGGGGTTTTTTGAACTCTGTGAAACAGCCCACACACCTTGGAAGTTGTGTCCTGCAATGTAAGCTGCAGATCAGTATGCCTGAATGGACTTTGTAGGCTTGACCCTTCCCCGCGTGTCCCCAGTCTTACAGAAAACAGCTGTCTCTGCCAGTCCCAGATTGGTCATCACCCTATTGGGAATGGCCTGAGCATTTGCCATTCAGAACAGACACTTGGCACAGCAGAGGCAGGGGCCAGCTGGGTTGTAGAGGTTAGGAGATGAAAGGGGAGGACAGATGAGGTGGCAGGAATGAGGCCACGTAGGGAACATGGAACAATGACCAATAATTAGTATTTCCAAATTTCTAATGCCGTAACCATTGGCAAGGCCACACTGGTGACTACTGACTCAATCTACCCAAGAAGAAAATGTTTTCCACTTGCTATGGATTACACATCAACACTCCCTTCACCTCCACCAATGAATATTGAAGCCCTAATTCCTAATGTGAGGGCATTTGGAAGTGGGCAGGTAGTTAGGATTAGGTGAGGATATGAAGGTAGAGCCTCTCCAGAAAGCCAGACCACAAAACTAAGCATAGTGATTCAACCTCTGACCTCGGTGAGGGAAGCTGGCTCCAGAGTAAAAATCAGGTTTCGTGCAAAGACACAAGTAGCCTATTACGGTGCTGTGAGCTCTGGGCCAGTCTTTTTTTTTTTTTTTTTTTTTTTTTAAAGATTTTATTTATTTATTCATGAGAGACACACAGAGAGAAGCAGAGACACAGGCAGAGGGAGAAGCAGGTTCCATGCAGGGAGCTCCACGTGGGACTCGATCCCAGGACTCCAGGATCACGCCCTGGGCCGAAGGTGGGCGCTAAACCGCTGAGCCACCCTGGCATCCCTGGGCCAGTCTTAAGGTGATTGCTCAGCTACCAGGCTTTTCAGCTGATAGAACTTTGCTACCAGTGAAGATAAAATCTCTGATGCTAAGTAGTACAATCCTTTGTCAGCTCTAAAAAAAAAAAACAATTAGGAGAGTAGAAAAGGACCAGGTCTGCCAACCAATTATAACATCTGTTAACATGAAGAATTTAAATGCTGCCTGCCTATAGTGACCCACATGGGCACCTGCTTGTTGCCCGGAGCCTAAATACCATCTAATTATTGACCTAGAACCTAGAGATGGTTGGGCAAAGTAACTCTACATTCTGGGGATTTCAACTCATCAGTCTCATCATCTCTTGTTCTTTGAATAAACAAAATCATTCTAGAATTGGCCATTTTCATCCACCCCTGCTAGTCTAAAGCAGTGCTTCCCACAAAAACATGTCACATATTAGAACCACCCGGGAAATTGTTAAAACTCTTCATGCCCAGGGGCACCTGGGTGGCTCAGTTGGTTAAGCATCCAAGTCTTGATTTTGGCTCAGATCATGATCTCAGGATGCTGGGATCGAGCCCTGCTTTGGGCTCTGCCCTCAGCTGCTTGAGGTTTCAAGGATTCTCTTTCCCTCCGTCCCTGCCCCTGCTCATGCTCTCACTTGCTTTTGTGTGCTCACTCTCTCTTAAAACAAAAAACAAAAAAACCTCTCCATGCCCAGACTACAGCCCACATCCATTAACCACAATTTCTGGGGGTAGGACCCAGCACCAGTATATTGCGAAACTCCCCATGAGATTCCAGGGTACAGTCTCCTCCAAGAACCAGTCTTCTAAGAGCCCATTTCCCTTCAGCCTGTATCCCGGCCACTGCTGGTCTCTCTCAAAGTCCGTCTTCCCCTCTACCAGCCCCCCAAGCCAAGCGCCACCATATAGCTTATATTTCTTCTAAGGTCCATACAATGTAACCCATATAAGCCAGCTCAAAGTGAGTGCCTGTGTGTGTGCACGCGTGTGTGTGTGTGTGTGTGTGTGTGAATGTGCATGATATATTCAAAGGAGCCAGGGATTCTGGGCATGGGCCTTGATGTATGGTGGCTTCTCTCAAACTCAGCCCCTTCCCACTGGGTTACCTCCACCTCCTCTCTCCCCCCCCAGCCTGCTTCCTATGCTTCCCCCCAGGTTCTCCTCCCTCATCCATCTGACCACCCATGGCTTGCCATGAGCCTCTCCCCTTCACACAGCTGTCCCCTTCACTCCCCTATCTCCAACATTCCAAGAGAAATATCCTATGAATCCAAGTGACCCTCTCACCCTGCTATACACAAGTCTTAGGTGGCTGGCCACCTTGGGGTCACATATCCCTCCCTGATCAGGAGCGCCCCAGTTCTTCTCACATCCCCTTTACCTTCACCCAGAGGACCCCAGACACAGTGCTAAACTCTAGAGGAGATGGGAGCCATGAGTCAGGTACCTCGCCTTCCTACCAGGCCTTCTTAAATCTGCCAGATATCACAGACCTGATGTGAGTGTGTGCCGCACTCAAAGAGGAGGTGCTACGGCAAAGCACAGAAGGCAGGGTCCACACAGAGGCCTCCCAGGGGAGGGGTGCAAAGCTGGGCTTTTGATCTACTTTACTTCTTGCAAGTTATATGATCTGAGGGAAGGCACATTTGACCTCTCTGACCCTCTGTTTCCTTTTCTACTAAAGGGGGATAAAAAAGCCTGTTTCATGGGGCTGTTTGAGGAACACATGATCAAGGAATACAAAGCCCTTAGTGCAACATCTGGTACAATATATGGGTCCTCTCTATGAGCCGCGGGGTCATAACAATGATAATTATTTTTATTTACTATGAACACTTAGGAGCCTGATAACAAACACGGTATCGAGCTTGGGCCTTCAGGATGCGGAAGCCTTTTGACAGAGGAAGCGAGTGCAGGTGGAGGCATTCAGGCCCACGGAACAGCACCTAGGAAGGCGCAATAAAGGGGTGTGGGGGACAAGGAGCTCTCCATGTCGTGTGGCACAACTGTGAGGCCGACCCCCCAATCTCCATGCAGAATAAAGTACTCCTCTTCTCTTTGCTCCAGTGTCCAGTGTGTGCGGGGCCCATGGGGAGTCTCAGGAGACATGCTGAGTCACTGACAAATTGATTGGGGGGGTTCCATTCACAGGGGGAGGAATCCCCCACTTAGGAGAGTGAAAATCAATTTCCAGGATTAAAACACACGTTCCTTGGACCCAGGAGAGCTAAACTGAACTTTCCTTTCACCCAGAGCAGAATGTGACTATCACACATCAAAGAAGGCAGAGCACTGTGGCGTCCCTGGAAGCACTTCCTCAGTGTCTTCCCAGCCCCTCCCTCCAGGCCTCATGCCTCCAAGTCTGTGAGAGGTGCCAGCATTCATAACCGAAGGAGATGCTGCTAAATTTGAGTTAGAAATCAGTGAAAGGAAGATTTAATTTTTTTCCACACTAAGTTCATAGACCAGTGCTTTCCATCGTGGATCCTTTGGAGTTCTAGCTAGTACCCTTTGAGAGAGAATTCACAGGATGAGGGATGCAAGGTAGTAATAATAACTTGACCTGTGCCCAGAATCAGGTTTGTAGTGCTTCGTTCTTGAATTAACATTAGCTACCCCATACTGTAAGCTTCCTGTCTTGGCGCACTGAACGGAGCGTCAGGAAAAGCCTATATTCTGAGGACAGCTGGACCAGTGTTAGGGAGGTATCATTAAAAACAAAAATCTCAGATCACCTGGGTGGCTCAGTGCTTGAGCATCTGCCTTTGGCTCAGGGCGTGATCCCAGGGTCCTGGGATCGAGTCCCGCATCAGGCTCCCTGCAGGGAGCCTGCTTCTCCCTCTGCCTATGTCTCTGCCTCTCTCTCTCTCTCTCTCTCTCTCTCTCTCTGTCTCATGAATAAATAAATAAAATATTTTTAATTATGGTTACTATTAGATCTGCTGCTCAGTGACAGGAGAAGTGAGGAAGTGAGGCTTCTAAGAGCCAGGAAGAGGCAGCCAGCCTCCACGGAGGCTTTAGTCAAAACAACAGAGATTTCTACCCCCACCACCTCACAACATCAGGCTAATGAGAACAAGAACCACAGGGTAACAAGAACACCAAAGAGAGGAGAAATGACATGCAAAGAACCCTCTCAGAGGTTCAGTGCAAGGGGAAGGTCTAAAGGTGAGAATCAAGCAGATATTTCTCTGATAAACCCACCTCCACCTTAAAACACAGTGTTCCAACAGGAACCTGACGGGTTTAGTGCACTGAGGGTAACCACAGCAATCGCTCACGCCTCCACACCGCAGGCCTACCAGCAGGAAAAGAAAGCCCCCTTTGGGAGACAAAAACAAGTTGTCTAAGTCTCTGCAGTTCTACCAAGATGTCTAGCTTTCAAGAAAAAATTATGATGCAAATGGAAAGGCAAGGGAAAAAACCCAACATGCTCCCCAGAGACAGATGGCAGTCCTAAGAGCCAGGCTCAGGTGTGACACAGATGTTGGAGCTATCGGACATGGACTTCTTTTTGAAACTAATTAATAGGTTAAAGTCTCTAATGCATAAGGTATACATTTCACAAGATCCAATGTATAATTTCACTGGGGAGGTGGGACCTGTAAGAATCCATTGAAGGTGCTAGAAATGAAAAATACCAGAATGAAGAAGAAGAATATCTTCAGTGAGCACATCAGTAGGCTTGACATCGTGAGGAAAGAATAAGTGAAGCTGAAGCCAGATAATTAGGAATTATCCAAACTGAAATGCAGCAAAGAGAAAAAAAGAATGAGGGAAGGGGAAAAAAAAAAAAAAAAGAACAGGGCATCTTAAGAGCTGGGCTCAATATCAAACAGTCTAATGTTCATCTATGGAATCCCAGACGGAGAAGAGAGGGAGAGAGCAGGGCAGAAGAACTGCTTAAAGAAATTATGGCCTAGAATTTTCCAAATTAGTGAAAAACAGCAAACCACAGATTCAAGATTCTCAAAGAACACCAAGCAAGCAAGCAGGATAAATATCAGCCCTAACACACACATGGACACATGCGCGTGCACACACAGGCATGTCACCCTTGAACTACTGAAAATAAAAGCAAATAGAGGGGTGCCTGAGTGGCTCAGTTGGTTAAGTGTCCGCCTTTGGTTCAAGTCATGATCCGAGGGTCTTGGGATTGAGCACCTGTTCAGTATAGAGCCTGTTTCTTTCTCTGACTCTCCCCCTGCTTATGCTCTCTCTCCCCCACCCCTGTCAAATAGATGAATAAAATATTTAAGTAATAAATAAATAAATAAATAAATAAATAAATAAAAGCAAAGAGAACAACTCAAAGACAACCAGAGACAAGACCAACTACACAGAGGACCAAGGTAAATGTTAGAGTAGGCTAACCACAAAAGAGAGACAGAGTATACATTTGCAAGTCACATAGTCTCTGTTGCAACTAAGCAGTCATGGACAATATGTAAACAAAAGGGGATGAATTTGTCCAATAAAATTTCATTTATGAAACAGGTGGTGGACCAGATATGGCCCAGGTCACATAGTACAACAGCTCCTGGTCTAACGCAAACATGGTAATGATGCTCTGTGTGCTAATGTGAAAGTAAAAGCACAGAGCAGAGAGTGGGAGGGAACACTTGGGGACATGGGGTTGCAAGATCCTTGCCCTACACACAAAGTGCTATCATGTTATCTTAAGGGAAATTCCAGTTAAAGAGGTAAATTGTAAGCATTTCAGAAGTTACTAAAAAAAATTTTAAGAGATACAGAGAACAAGTCAACAAGGAGATAAAATGGAGTCACAAAAAATGTTCAGTGAGTTTAAGTGAAGGCAGAAGAAGGGGGAAAAAAAACAAAGAACAGATGGCAAAAACAGAAAACAGCTGGTAAGATGGTGAATTTAAATCCAGCCCTATCAAAAATGACATTAAATACACCAGTTAAAAGATAAGATTGTCAGGGATCCCTGGGTGGCGCAGTGGTTTGGCGCCTGCCTTTGGCCCAGGGCGCGATCCTGGAGTCCCGGGATCGAATCCCACATCGGGCTCCCGGTGCATGGAGCCTGCTTCTCCCTCTGCCTGTGTCTCTGCCTCTCTCTCTCTCTCTCTCTCTGTGTGACTATCATAAATAAATAAAAATTTAAAAAAAAAAAGATAAGATTGTCAGATTGAATACAATAGTATGACCTAGCTATATACTGTCTACAAGAAAACCACCAGACAGGGAACTTTGACGGTGGATACATGACTGTGTGCATTTGGTCAATACTCACAGACACTGAACAGTGTAAAGAATACCACTCTAGGTAAATTTCAAAAATCAAACAGGATGTAGGAGTGAAGACAGAATGCAGATGGTGACAAGTGAGTCTACCTGTATTATAAATAAATCACCTAATCACACTGAAGAGGATGGAGAAGAAAGAACTGGCTTAACTCTGACAGCAGGTGTTTTGACTGGATACCATAAGGCTTAACGACTACGTGAAGTAGATACCAACACTGTCCTCCAGTTGATAAATGAATTTCTCACAGGGGCACGGATTGACAATTCTGAAGCTGCTTTATCTGGGTACCAGGGTTGAAAATATAAGTAAATTAGTTGTAGATAATAGGAATGAGATTTCTTGCTGTTGGAAGAAGTTTCTACACAAAAGGGAAGAGGAGACACACCAGAATGTATCCTGTGGTCTGAACTGGAGTCAGATATGAACTCATGTTTGAGATCAATGGATAGGTGAGTAGATGATAGATAGATAGATAGATAGATAGATAGATAGATAGATGATAGATAATAGATAGATAATAGATGATAGATAATAGATGAACATAGATATGTGTAAATGCATATATGTTACCTTACATACACATATTTTTGTCTCTTTCCACTGAGAGGGACTAGAAGCAGTGACACTCCAGTAGCAGTGAACACACACAGACACACAGGTCTTGGTTTTTAAATACCATTTTTCCAATAGGAAAGTAGGGCCTGAGCAGGGTGAACCCAGAGGATCTTGTGGTACCACAAAGTAAAGAAGTGCCCCCCCCAAAGAAAAAGAAGAAGAAGAAGAAGAAGAAGAAGAAAGAGAAAAAAGATGAACAAGCATTATGAAAGAGTATAGAGGCTGACCTGAAACATCTCCCGATGGCCAAAGTTGGAAATTGTCCCACAAAATAGATTAGATTACAACCCAAATAACTAAAAAAAATCCATGAATCCATGTGGTTATAAATAATAACTGAATAAAGAAGTTAATGGTGAAGATGCAACTCTTCCTTGAAGAATTTCAATGAAAAAGTATAGAAAGAATGAAGCAAGCAGAAAAATCATTATAATCATTATAACATCAGTAATAATTGTCATGGGTAGGACCCACCAATGGAGGCTAAGGTCAGTGCACAAAGATAAAAGCAGAAACGGAACATTTCCAAGGCTAAATATTCCAAAAATATTTAGTAATTACAGAAGGAAGTCAGAGTGAAAAGTCCTGGCAGATAAGGCCTTAATCAGGCCATTGAGGCTAACATCGTGGGGATGCACAGTGACACCACCACCCGGGCCGTAGTGGCACATTAGCCACCTTTTTCTCAATACCATAACAGCTTCGGTGTGATCATGAAAAAACATCACAGAAACCCAAACCGAGGGACCTTCTAACAAAGTAGCTGATGTGTACTCTTCAACAGTGTCAAGATCGTGAAAGAACGGGGACTGAGGGATAGTCACAGACTGGAGGAGACTCAGGAGACCCGACAGCTCAATGCCATTGAGGATCCTGGATTCCATCCTGGAAAAGGAAAAGGAATTGGCAGAAAAATGGTGGAATCTGAATATATTTTGCAGCTTAGTTTTAAAAAAATGGATCAACATTGCCACCTACTCTTAATATCAAAGGATTAGTGAAGACCCAAAGGCCTGAGGAGTCTGGGAGAATGAGTAGAATGAGTTCTGGATGGCAAAAGAGGATACAGTCTTTACTTACAAAGAGAGGGATTTCTGACCCAGACCTTCAAGGATCATCGTATGACAATCAGTAGATATGATTAGAGAAGAGATTTGGAGTCGGGTTGGGGGATAGAGATGGAACAACAAGTTTACCAAAGGTTTAGCAGTGGTAAAGTCCAAGATGTGTTCAGGATTCACTGTGCAGGTTACCAGAGAGATAAAGCCTTTATAGGTTTGTTGAGTGGTTAGTATGGCAGGCTGAGACCAATACATCATGGCCTCAAATGGCAGCCTAAAAAGTTAGCACTTTATCCTGAAGGCCCTGGAGAGCCCCTAAAGCTTCTATGTAGGGATTGAAAAATTATGAAACCTCCATTTTTATGAAAATGAACCTAGCTATGGTGGACAGACCACATGGGGTGTGCAGCAGAAGACAACTTCTATGATGGTCTACATATCCAGTTAGAGGGTCAACCTGTGATCAGGAGCTGATTGCCATGGAGAATTGCTGAAGGGAGAGCACATTTCCAAATTTACCCATCTCTAAGTCCATGTAAATGGAGAGCTCCAGCAATAATATTGCCAACCACCCAGGTTGAAGGTGGGATGTAGGCAGCCTCTCTGCAGTGCTGACTCCATGCTGTGAAATGACAGTCCATGCAACTTCCTCCTCATTTAAGTCCTTTTTGGATGTAGAAAAACCGATTTTTCATTTCTTTCTCCAACCATCCAGCAAAGAAGGGCCAGAGGTCGAGGGAGGAAAAAGTGCTTCAGGTCATATGTTTCCCTGCCAGGGGCCCCAGTGTAGGCATCTGTCTACAGAGGCTGGCTGCTTCTCTGAGTCTCTGACTCCCACTCTCCCAATTCACAAGCAAAACGAAACAAGAATAATAAATGACTGTCTTAAAATCCCAATGAAATTGCACTTTCCATAAATATTTGTTTGCTGATTACTATTGCAAGAGTAATTACTCTCAGTACTACAAATCCCTTTGCTTCTATGGAATATAAGAAGGGAAAGAGGAGGGACCTGTTGGGGATGGGGCGGGGAGGAAGTGTGGGGGCCAGAGAGGGAAGCCAAAGGCAAATTTCACCTACTTCACCAGGGTGTTGTGGACTCCTTGGAGCCTGCTTTGGGAATGGAAATTCTCGGTCCCTACTGCCTCTTGTCCTTCTAATTAGACTCTGGAGATTCTGGTTAGGCACCAACTTGGAGAGCTCCCTGAAAATACGGTCAATGTCAGTTACTGGTACATACATCTAAATGGCATTCCCCTTGCATTTTCCATGTTAATGAGATAAAATATTGGGGAAAAATCATTTGTATAAATTAAAATTTTATAATATGGCCATTTACGGCCAGGTTTAGCATCCTTAAAAGGCCTCCATGAGAAGGCAATCAATTACACTTAATAGACGAAGAGACCTCTTTAAAAGCCCAGAGCAGATCAACTAACAGAAGGTAGAATCGAAACTCCAAGAGCCTTGTTATAGGCTTTTGTGTTCCCAAATGTCAGTCACTGCTTCCATTCTCCAGTGAGTTCTATGCCTGAGAAGCCAGCATGGGGGGATTTTGACATTTAACCTGGGGAAGCAGTTAAAAATCTCATTGTGCTCCACCCTCCCTGCCTGCCATTTACCTTACTTACTGGAGGAAAGCCTGGTCTCTCCCATTTAGAGGGCATATTCCATTAACTTCTCATGGGAAACCCCGCTCACGGGAGCTTTGGCCTGCTGGTCAACCTTCCTTATTTTCCTGGTTGTCTAGCTCTCAGCTGGCTTGGCCACCACTTACTGGTGGTCATTAGAATAGGCATGGCTGGCTCCCTCCTGGTCTTGTCCTTCTCTCTTCTTCCTCTTGATCTTACCCCTCAGCACCCCCATCCCTCCCATTTTCTCTCCTTCCCCATCACCCTTTCCTCTGCAGGGGCTCCAAGAAAAGCTCATTGTTGGGTGGTGGCAGCATTGTGATGACTCCACTGGACTTGTGATGTCAGCACTTGGTGGGGCCCCAGAGAGATAAGACCTATGAACAAAACTAAGTAAGGCTGCTGCATGGGGCTATTTTGAGCCCAACCCTGGATTTAGAGCAGAGCCTGGTCCACAGTGGGGCCAACAGTAAGCTTGGAGAACAGCATGACCAAATCCCTTCACGAAATCATATTTTGCCTTGCCGATTTCTGAATTCACAACAGGCTGGCTGGTGGGGACTTTTAATTCAGAAAGCTTCCCTCTGACAAACTGAGGAAATGTTGAGGGAGGAAACTGACTGACCCATTTTTTACCAAGCATGGAAATTTGGTAATAGAACTGCATCTATTATTAAGAGATTTCTGTAATAGATGCTATTGCCAAAAGCAACAATTCCAAGAAATTTAAGGCTACATATGAACTCTAAGCCAGATGAAGCCTAAGTCACAGGGGGAAATGATAAATAATTACAAGATACAATTGCTGAATTATTGTCCAATCAACTAAAAATAGCTTTAAACTGGTGATAAAAATGGAAGATTATTCTAGGGTCTAAATGGAATCCTTTAAAATAAGACAGTTACTCCTGCACAAGCATATAAAGTCTTTGCTCAGGGGGCACCTGGGGGCTCAGTCGGTTGAGTGTCTGACTCTTGGTTTCATCTCAAATCATGATCTCAGGGTCATGAGATTGAGCCCCAAGTTGGGCTCCATGGTCAGTGGGGAATCTGCTTGAGATTCTCTCCCTCTCCCTCCTCTTTGCCCCTCCCCCTGCTCATGCTCATGCATGCCCTCCCTCTCTCTCTCTCTCTCAAATAATAAATAAAATCTTTTTTAAAAAGTAGTCTTTTCTCAGATGTGACCCTGGAAGCCCAAGATTAGAGTGGGCTTCTCTTCTCACAAATAGTTTTGGGGGATGGTGAGAATGCTTACTACCAAATGCTACACATCAGAGTAGAAGGTAAAGTTTGAAAATATCCATTCATGAACCTTAGGCCACCTCATTCTTTGGGAAAAACAAGAATTGGAGCCAGCCCTCAATCTTCCAGACACGTGAAATGTGCTTAATGCTTATCTCTTCCACATCTTTGGACAGGGCTTTTGAATCCCAATGGACACTTGACGGGATGAGCACTAAGTGCTATACTATATGTTGGCAAATTGAACTCCAATTAAAAAAAAAATAAAAATAAAAATAAAATTGAATCCCAATGGATAAGGCACATTTGAAAAACAAGTTCTTATAAGGAAGAGAATTTTTTTTTCTTTCGTCTCTAGCTCATGGTGCCTTGGATAGATTTGTGGTTACTGCAGAGTCCTAAAATGAATGCTCTAATGTCAAAAGGCTGGGTGGTAGGTTCTAGTAACTGCCTGGGATTTGTGCATTGCTTTGTTGACTTGTCATTATGCAACGCATCACCGTTCAGTAAATCACGCAAATGTAGCATGTTCAGCTGTCCCGGATAAGAGAATGCAATTGGAAGCAGCAGTACCTAACATATCTGCAAATCCTTTCAACTAAGTACTAGTCTTTTCTATCATTTTATTTTATTTTACTAGTTTTTTTCTATAGTTTCTCCAGATCTTATCAACCCTTCCTTAGGAAAATTTGGGGACTAAAAAATATTCACTTGCTTCTAAAATTGTGATTCTCATCTTCAAATGTATACACCAGTGTGCAATATTCTACAGAGATCGGAAGGGGTGTTCCTGAAGCCAGCATGTTCAACGGGCCAGGAGATCCAGTTTATGTAACAATTACCAGCCTCCATAGAATAAGTCATAGCTTTGCATTTTCCCAACCCTGTGATATCAGACTGTGTGTCTATATGTCTGTTAGCCTGAAACAAAGGAAGTAATTGTTTCTAGTCTTCTCTGCAGGTCAGACCATGCCTGCAAAATCGCATCCAGTGCTGGCCATCAGAACCGAGGGCCAATAAGGATGGCAGCAAGCCCATTGGGAAGAGGACGATCCAGCATGAAAGGAAAGGCCAAACCACTCTCCAAGTGCTTAATCATAACCAAAGCTGTGTAACCTGCAGAAAAGCCCAGCGTGGGGAGTGGGACATGGCAAAATGGTGACTTAATATTAAGAGCTGACCTGTAAGAACACGATTATATTTGTCTGTAGATTCCAGAGAATCTGTGATGGTAATGAAAAGGACCTAGGGAGACAGGTCAGACCCCATGCAGACAACCTACATTGTGTCTGGAGCCCGGGAGCTCCCAGTGGGACCCCCAGCCAGAAAGGGGCCATGGAAGATTTTCCAAACATGAAACTGCACTAGAATCCCCACTGCTTCTCCCAGCCCTGACTCCATCAATTAGTCCTCTCCTTCTCCCTGTCTTCCAGAGGAACTGCTGCATCTTTCACAAGACTAATGTGAGAATTCAAGGTTAGCAAAAAAACAAAAACAAAAAAACCCACAAGACACTAATTCAAGGGGATACATGCACCCCTAGATTTATAGCAGCATTCTTTACAATAGCCAAATTATAGAAGCAGCCAAGTGTCCACGGATAGACAAATGGATAAAGAAGATGGGGTGTATAGACAATAGAATATTACTCGTCCATAAGAAAGATGGAAATCTTACCATTTGCAACAACATGGATGGATCTAGAGAGTATAGTGCTAAGCAAAAAAAGTCAATCAGAGAAAGACAAATGTCATATGATTTCATCCATATGTGGAATTTAAGAAACAAATGAGCAAAGGAAGAAAAAAGAGAGGGACAAACCAAGAAACAAACTCGAAACTATAGAGAACAAACTGATGGTGGCCAGAGGGGAGGTGGAGGGATGGGGGACGTTGGTGATAGGGATGAAGGAGCGCATTTGTCGTGATGAGCACTGAGTAAGGTAGAGAATTGCTGAATCACTTTTTTTTTTTTTTGCTGAATCACTATATTGTACACCTGAAGCTAACATCACACTGTACGTTAACTACACTGAAATTAAAATTTAAAACTTCATTAAAAAAATAAAGACACTTGCATCTTAGTGAAAAAATAAAAGAATTCTGGCTTCTGCTTCCCGGTACCCCACCAGAGCAACTCAGAGGAATAGCAGTCTGCGTGGAGATGGGAACACCACCCTCGGGTTCTGCTGCACCTGCACTGAAGCCAGCTGTGCTCTCCCCTCCACCCACCCGCCAAGACACACACTCCCCTCAGAAGATGACCTGGGTGCATAGGAACAGAGAAGGCCACTGAGTCTTCTGCCCCAGGAGGAGAAAAAAGACAAGAGAACTCTGTCTAAAGGGATCCTGCAAGGGGTGCCTGGGTGGCTCAACTGGTTAAGCATCTGACTCTTGATTTTAGCTCAGGTCATGATCGCAGGGTCGTGAGATTAAGCCCCATGCTGGGTGTGGAGCCTGCCTGAGATTCTCTCTCTCTCTCTCCGTCCCCCTCTTGCTGCCTGTTCCTCCACCTCTCTCTCAAAAACTAAATAAAATGAAGGGATTCTGGTCTCAGAAGAGTTTCAGATCTGCCCCTGAGCCAGTTCCCAGGTTCTATCTGTAAGGTAATCCAAGTACCCAGAGAGAAAGTGGCTGCTACCCCTGATCGCCACACTAAAGTTGACCTGGGCCTCAGCCAAACTCTGTCTTTTCCTCCTAGAACAGTGAGGATATTTAAAAAAAAAAAAATCCCATAGGTCTTTCTGGAATCTGGGGAGTCCTGGGTATGCCACTTATGAGACCCCCTGCATGTCACCTCAAGACCTCAGTCTCCACAATGGAAAGCAAGGAAGTGGGGACAGAGGATCATCAGCTCTGACCTGTCTGTGATGTGACCTTGTGGGTTCAGACAATCTTGCATCACCATCCTTGCCAAACACACACAGGCGTCACTGTCAATCTGGGGTCCGTGGCACCCCTGGGCAACTCTAATCATTTCAAAGGATACTTGAGATAGTTTCAAAAGAAGGAATTGATGTGAATTCACTTTAATTTTAAAATAGATAACATCCTACCCAATACTTTCTACTCCCCTGGGAGTGTGTGAGCGAAGGTTTGGACATCACTAACCCAATTACAGGAAGTTCTGAGCTTCTTGAATTTCAAATGGGAGGGAGGGAGGGAGACAAGGGGTGAGGGTGGGCAGACAAGGATCTATCCCTGTGCCAACACCCTGCAGTGTTGTCACACCCTGATTTGCAACACTGAACCTATGGCAGTGTGATCTGGCTCAGACAATGCTCCACGGGGCAACGGGGTGCTGGGGAGACCTGCAGACAGACAGATGGCTAGAGAACATCAGAATAAGGGAACATCACCCTAATATACCTGCGTGTACACACACGCACACACACGCTTCTCCAGCAACAGCCTCAAACATCCTACTACACATCAGGTGTCATCACTGTTCTGGCCCCACTATTTCCCCATGCAGTCTAAGTTCAAGCGATGCTGCATCGTTTCCACTTCCTTAAGCTTGTCCTGTTCCCTTCTACCACAGGGCCTTTGGGCATGCTCTTCCCTCTACATGGAATCCTATCCCCTCTTTGTCTGATAACCTTCCATTCTTTCTTCAACCTTAGTTCAACCATCACTAACCTCCCCAACTATATCAATTCTCCCTGCTAGACATTCTTACGAGGCTACTTATCTTTTACTTGAAGTATTTATTACAAAGTTTTCCACTTGTGTGTGCAACTATTATAAAATCTCTCTTCAGCAGATGGACTCTGCAGGAAGGAAAAGACCATTTCTGTTCAAGTATCTAGCACAGTGCCGGGCACATAGTCGTTGCTCAATATATATTTTTAAATGAACGCTTAAATGTCATATCGTGAATCGTAATGCTTGGTTGCGAAAATATATTCATCATAGTAAACATGATAAAAACTAGTTATAATAAAAATATAATCATCCTAATAAAAAGAAATGAACTAAGTATGTACTAATGTTAAAAATGCCAGTGCCCTTATCAAAAATTAAGCAGGAGGGAAGTCACAAAGAAGGTACTCATGCAACAAGCCATTTCTGAATGCTTACTATGTGCAAGGTACAATGGGGGAGGGGAGTAAGCCTCTTTTAAAAAGGCTGGGGGGTTCCTGGGTGACTCAGTCGGTTAGGCATCCCACTCTCGATTTCGGCTCAGGTCATGATCTCAGGGTTATGGGATTGAGGCCTGCATCAGGCTCCACTCTCAGTACAAAGTGTGCTTCTCCCTCTCCCTCTGCTGATCCCCCTGCTTGTGCTCTCTCTCTCACACATACATAAATAAATAAAGTATTTTAAAAAAAATAGGGAGGGCAGCCCAGGTGGCTCAGCGGTTTAGCGCCACCTTTGGTCTGGGACGTGATCCTGGAGACCCGGGATCGAGTCACATGTCGGGTTCCCTGCATGGAGCCTGCTTCTCCTTCTGCTCCCCCCCCCATGAATAAATAAATAAAATCTTAAAATAAAATAAAATATCTTTAAAAAAGACAATAGGGAGGTAAACCATTAATATATGCCTCTATTCTCAAAGAGGTCAAGATCTAGTAGAAATACAGTGTCTCCAGCAAGAAAAAACAAGTACACAAAATTCAGAACAAGATACCCACTGGAGAGGGAAAACAGATTGGTAAAACAGGAGATTGTGAATAGACCCTAAAATGAAACGTTCATATGATGTTTCTATTCACAAATGATAAAGGGGTCTTGGGACAGCTCTATGAAACCTAAGAATTCACTGAACAGAAAATGACCATTCTCACTAAGACTCTAATTAAATATATTATAGTTGTATCCGGTTGTGCTGGTACCTGCCACTAATCCAGGCTGGACAAGTATTGCAGAGTGGGGTTGTCATGGCTCCTGAAAAAAAAATTAAAAAAAATAAAAAGCAATCGGCTATAAGAGACAGCACAGCGCATTTCTAGATGGGAACGTGGTGAATGTCACGGGACACTTGCAGAATAGCCCCATTAACAGTTCTGGACAAGGAAGGAAGCTCCTAGGGTGGGGACGGCTGGCAGAGCAGAACCGACAAATAGGCATTTATTTTCCCTTTCCTTCCAGATACCTCATGAAATTTCAAGGAAACTTCAGGACTTAATAACTCACAATGAGGAAAACAGGAAGGGGCATCTTCCGTGGGAAAGCTATGTAATCAAATTTGGAAGTCAAGAAAGGGAAAGGTGGCCTAAAGAAAGGACGTGACGTGTCTCAAGCTGCCTCCAGGACACCTGCAAAGGGGACAGCAGCTGAGGAAGGGGCCCCCAGCCCAGCAGAACCTCCAACAGGTGCTGGAGCCAGAACCACACGGTGCCCCAGGGTCCTGCCCTGCAAACCTGGCCCTTTATTCCAGAGCAACTGGAAGCCGTTAGTGCTTCCAGTCAACTTTCCTATTCGCTCCGTGCTAAAGAAAAACAGACAACCATCAACCACCAGACATTTGAGGAAACCCTGAACCGTGAAAGAGAAAGAATGATAAACAGACATCAGGGGCTGGGGGGATCTCAACTCCCGAACACGTTTAAAAATGATGAAGAGAATAGAACAGAGATGAGTAAGAAGAAACCCCCAAACCAGAACCTCAGATCTGGGAAGATAGTTCATTCATAAGACAAGCAAACCCACTTGATGGGATGATCACTGGGTGTTATACTATATGTTAGCAAATTGAATTTAAACTTTAAAAAATGTAGAAGAAGAAGAAGAAGAAGAAGAAGAAAAAGAAAAAGAAGAAGAAGAAGAAGGAGACAAGCAAACCAAAGTGTTGTGAAAGAAAAAAAAAATTGAAGAACAAAAAGGAACTTTTAAAAATAAAAATGCAATAGCCAGAAGTAATCATGACAAGAAAAAAGAAATAGAAGATGAAATTAATGAAAGACCATAAGCCTGAGAGGCGGGCGGCACGAGATAGAAGACAGGCGACCTAAAGAAGGTTCTTCTCAAGGTCCCTTTCCCTGTCATCTGCTTAAACATCTCATCTGCTGACGTGTTCAATGACAAGCGCATCGCCCTCCAGGAAACCAGGTTCTAAGCACAACACATGACAAGACACATGTGCCTTCCACTGGGAGGCACATCAGTGCGAAGTTTCTGGACACAGAAGACTTATAGAAGATGCTAAATGCTTCTGGGCAGAAAATAATAATGAGAAAAGTTCACCCAGGAGGGAGCCCAGGTCAGACTGGCACGTGGGTAACATCAGCTACTAGAAGTCAGCGCACCGATGCGCTCACGATTCTGTGGCACATTAATACCAGCCTCAAATTCAAATTCCAAACAAACTACCAAATGGAAAGCCAGATTGAAAAGAAGATCAAGGGGCAGCCCGGGTGCTCAGCGGTTTAGGGCCGCCTTCAGCCCAGGGCCTGATCCTGGAGTCCCAGGATCGAGTCCCGCATCAGGCTCCCTGCATGGAGCCTGCTTCTCCCTCTGCCTGTGTCTCTGCCTCCCTCTCTCTCTGTGTCTCTCATGAATAAATAAATAAAATCTTAAAAAAAAAAAAAGAAGACCAAGACATGCAAGGATCCAAAGACTTATCTTCTCTCTCCCCTTTCTGGGAGGCTGCATGAAAACGATCTCCACTGGGGCATGTGGGTGGCTCAGCAGTTGAGCATCTGCCTTTGGCCCAGAGTGTGATCCTGGGGTCCTGGGATCGAGTCCTGCATACGGCTCCCCACAGGAAGTCTGCTTCTCCCTCTGCCTACGTCTCTGCATCTGTCTCTCATGAATAAATAAATAAAATCTTAAAGAAAAAAAAAACCTTCAGTTTTCGCTTTCTTTTAAACAGTAAATTGAAAAAGAAAGCAAGAATCTGGGTAGCAGTGGATCTCGTGAGGGTCCCCCAATGTCACAGCTCTGATGCAGGACTTAAGAGCCAGCGGAGGAGGGAGGTCTCCTGAGGAGAGGAGGGGAAAAGCGGACCCACACAGCTGAGAGTCTGGGAAGTCAGGCCACATGCTAAAGGTACAAAATGCAAGGAATAAATGACAAGAATTTGAAACTGCTCAACAGAGACCCTTCTTATGGAGGCAGCACTTCATCGTGCTTAGGAACAAAGTCTCTGGAGCTAGAGGTGTGGGTTCAAATCCTAACCCTGGCCCTTGTGTGACTTTGGGCAAGTGGCTCAGCCTCTCGGCCACAACATCTCTCAAACAGAGACAAAAATAGGACCAACCTATACAGCTGCTGGGAAGAGCTGAATGAGTGCCTATGAATAATGCTTTTAGCCAAGAACCTGCCAC
Organism: Canis lupus dingo; assembly: GCF_003254725.2. Taxonomy (NCBI): domain Eukaryota; kingdom Metazoa; phylum Chordata; class Mammalia; order Carnivora; family Canidae; genus Canis; species Canis lupus. The sequence goes on along the minus strand of NC_064259.1, from coordinate 8,381,828 downwards.
GTAACAAACCACCACAGAAAGATTTGTTAAATAAATAAGAAAGCCAGTGAGCTATCTGAAAGTCATAGGCATCCAGAGAAGACAGATCCCAATTAAAGCAAGTTAGTGTTTTAAAATATGTTTATTTTTTAAAATATGTTTAAAACAGTTTAAGATATGTTTTACGGGGTTTAAAATATTCAAAATAAAATATATTTATATAAATTTAAAATTGAAATTTCAAATTTAAATACTTTTTAAGTACATGTTAAATGTACTTTTTAAAGCATACATTAAGTATATATATATATATATATATATATATATAATTTAGATTTTGTTTATTTATTCATGAGAGACTCAGGGAGAGAGAGGCAGAGACACAGGCAGAGGGAGAAGCAAGCTCCCTGATGGGACTCAATCCCAGGACCCCAGGATCACGACCTGAGCAGAAGGCAGACACTCAACCTCTGAGCCACCCAGGCGTCCCTAAATATATTTTTAAGTAAATAAGGGCTTAAAAATAATGAATGTGAGGGTTTCCAAGTGGCAGACTAAGGGAAAGGCTTAAGGACTGTATGTGGGGGAGGTGGAGGGATGGGGGCAGAGAGTGGGAAGCACACATTTCTTCCCGAGGAAAGGCCCCCAGGAAAAACACCTCCCCCAGGAAGAACAACGGGGGGGGGGGCGGGGGGGAGGGACTCCATATATAAGAAAAGGCAGAGTCTGAATACAGAATAAACTAAAACAGGGTGAGATCATACATAAACGGCAGAGTACGAGAAAGGAGAACGCACTTGCCCCTGCTGCTCTGTGCAAACAAGCACATTTTGCTCCATCAGAGTGGAAGTCCCAGGAGGACGTGCAGAGGGACGGGGAAATAGCAGGTCCAGGACACTGTGGCTGCATCCGTGGCCCGTATTTCCTAGCTGATTTTCTAGAAACCAGGCACGTGGAGCGCTTTGATGACCTTTTTCAAAACTAAATTTAAATCGAAACAGAATCACTTCCCTCCCACCCACCCACCCCTCTGCCAAGAAATGCTCCCTCCACGGAGACTACATTTTAAATCCAGTCCTTTTGCAACTCAAAGATGGCAAGGAAGGCAAAGTTTAGGTTTGAAAACCTAAAGCGACAAGTTTCAAGTAACTGGACCAGAATAACCCAGGATTCTTAGACTCGCTGCTCTTACAAGAAAGGCTGTAACCAGAGCCAAGAGGAGGCATTTGCAAGCACACGCTGTTCATCCCAAACACACAGGAAAGATGTGCAGGCTTAATGTAACAAGCGGCTCTACGCACTCCCTCTCCTCTCCTCGCCCAGCAAGATGGGTTAAGGGGTTTGGATGAACGTTTCCTTGCTCGACTGTCCCTCCAGAATCTGTGTGTGTGTGTGTGCGTGTGTGTGTGTGTGTGTGTGTCAGACGTCCCTCGGGTCCATGAAAAATCAGTCACCGGCTTCTCTGTACTAATGAGCCCCTATAACCCCATGGTGGCACACTGCACAGAGCGTTGTCACTGTGCCCCTTGTATTCGGCTACCTCTTCTTTAAAAAAAAAAAAAAAAAAAAATTTTTATTTATTCATGAGAGACACACAGAGAGAGAGAGAGAGGCAGAGACACAGGCAGAGGGAGAAGCAGGCTCCATGCAGGGAGCCCGATATAGGACTCGATCCCAGGACTCCAGGATCACACCCTGGGCCGAAGGCAGGTGCTAAACTGCTGAGCCACCCAGGGATCCCCTCGGCTACCTCTTCTAATGACTGGAGAGGCCTTGAAGGAAAGGACTGACCATGACACGCTCGTCACTGATTCCGGGGTACCCAGCACATCTGCACAGCACCCAGGACGGAGACAGAGAGCCCCCTCCTGCCCTTGGAGACGGCAGCCATGCAAAGTTCAGGACTTGCAGCCCAGACCTTGCCCCCACCTGCCGGCCACCTCCAGACGGTCCACAAGCACCTCACACTCAACCAGGCCAACCATGAACTGCTAACTGGTCTCCCTGCCTCCCAGCCCACCCCCGACTGGCCTCTGACGGGGCATCGCCTGCTTTAGGACCTTCCAGGCCACCGGCCCCCGTTCCCATTACCTGTACAGTCAAGTCCCAGGTCCTCAGGAAGGCAGACACGGCCCGCCATCGGCACCCCTGCTTCCCGCTCCCCGGTTCTCTCCCGCTGCTCCCCGGCCCTACCACGGCAGCTCACGGCGCTGCCTCCCACCCCCGAGCCTGCCGACGACGGACGACGACGGACGGCTCTCTCAAGACTCTGCAGAGACTCGCTGTGTCCTGGTGGCCGTTTTTCCTGAATTGCTTCTAAACTCTCCACCCACCTGAGCTGAGTTACAGGCCCCGCTCTTCTGCCGCACGATGCCTCGTGCTAAAAGGCAAGCCCCTTAGTTCCCGATTGCATGAGCTCCCCACGTGCACACGCGGCGCTGAAGCTCAGAGAAGCAAGCAGCAAGCGTGCTCGATGACACACGTCCTCTAAGTGGCGGAGCTGAGGGTCCAGGGCCAGGATTTGTCCTCCTAATTCAGTTCTCCTGGAGTTTGTCACTTTGGTCGAGACTTTGTCACTTCACCCTCGAGACAGAAGCTTCCTACTTGGCACCTCCTGTCCGCTGCTTCTGATCGTGTTGCGGGATGAGCCGGGTGAAGGGCAGCACAGGGCCTGTGGGAGAGGCCCGGCAGATCGCCCCCCTCCGCCTCCCCTCTTGTGCACCGTAGCCGCGGGGATGGGGCCAGAGGCTGGGGCTGGGAACCCGGTGGGCTAGGGAATGGGGACTTGGCGCCGGGAAGCAGCCTGTGCCTGCCTGCCTGCAAGCCCACCCGCAGGAGGGGAGGCTCACTTACGGGGCCTTCCTGCCTCTGCTCTGCTCCCTGGAGGATGGCTCCCCTCACTCCGGGCTCAACTGCCACCAACTGCCCGCTGGTCAGGATTCCTGGCCTCTGATTGGGCCCCATCCCTGTCAATCCCCTGGGAAACCGAGTCCCTGGGCCAAGGCCTCCCTCCGCTACCTTCTTCATTCATTCAATTGGAGCCTGTGGATTCATCTCCCAGGTGGGTGAGAGACTCTCCCCCTGGCCCGCACCACGGGGCCTCCTAAGTCCCCTGCAAATCCTCCCGTTCCACATTCCATTCCTGAGTCCCTCTCCAGACTGGGAGCTCTCAGAGAGCGGGGACATGCTCCTCTTGCTCTGTCTCCCCAAGGCGTAGGACAGGCCGCAAGGGACAGATGAGTGTCCAGGCTTCATCTCTCCTCCCCTGGATCATTCCAAAAGCCTCTTCTTGGGCCTCGCCACCCCCTAACTTATCCCTAAGTCCATCCTCCGCAGGAAAAGAGCTCAGGTTTAAGGCGCATGCGGGTATACAGCAGGTGGTGTGATGTCCAGCTCGAGGGCAAGGTGAGGGCAGCGTGAGGCAGGAACTGGAGATGCAGGTGGGGGCCGCCAGCCGAGCGTGGCTGCAGAATTCCCCTCCCCAGCAGTGAAGGCTCCCGAGGCCAGATCCAGGAGAAGCCCAGAAGCCGGGTCAGGCAGGGGGTGCAGGATGGCATGGACCCTCACATTGCCAGACATGCAGTCTCGGGGGAACCCAAAGGAAGCGTCCGTGGACAGCAAAGCACTAAATACGGTCCCGGGGACAATCTGCAAGGCCTGGCCTAAGGCTTGGGGACCACAGGGAACCGTGGGATGAAGGCCGGAGGACCGGGAACCAGAGGGTGCAGGAGAAGCAGAATGTGCAGAAGTGCCTTGAGGGGCTTGGGGCAGCTACATGGGACCGCACCCACCGTAAGGACTTAAGGACATAAGGACAGTCCACCGAGGGTGACCAACAAACGGCTCAGATAACAAGACGAGCCTTTCCCTGTGGGCACTAGGGAGCCATGGAAGCCTTTTAATCAGGGAGGCGACAAAATCATTTCTGGGCCTGGGGGAGGATAGATCCAGGGAGATGAGGTTAGATATTAGCCAAAATGTTCTTAGCTTCATCCCGGGCTTCTGGAACCCTCAGAAGGAGCTGCAGGCCGTCTGCAAGCATCGGGGGAACGGCGGGGTCCGGAGCGGCACACGACAGTTTGTCAGAGCATTTGCTCCGTCAATGGCACATTCACAGCAACTTCACTCACGTTGATGTTCGAGGGCCACACATTTCTGATCCAGCCAGGGTCTCTCATCATTGGAATCTGAAAAAGAAAAACATGGGAAATTGATGAGCGGAAATGTTCTGGAAATAGTGGTCATGATTGCACAACCCTGTGCCTAGGCTAACACCTGCTGGACTGTATCCTAGAACACGGTGAAGTTTAGGGCATGTATTTACATCTCAGTGAAAGGAAAGTAAGTAAGAAGAAGACGTGGTGGGGATTCCTGGGTGGCTCAGTGGTTGAGCATCTGCCTTGGGCTCAGGGTGTGATCCCGGAGTCCCAGGATCAAGTCCTGCATCGGGCTCCCTGCATGGAGCCTGCTTCTCCCTCTGTCTGTGTCTCTGCCTCTCTCTGTGTGTCTCTCATGAATAAATAAATAAAATCTTTTAAAAAGAAGATGTGGTGAGTTTTCTCCAAGCGTGTTTACAGAGAGTGTGAGGTCTGGGTCACATGGGGCACATTATGGGGTCATAAATGTCTCCCCCCAGCTGCACTGTCTCCACCTCTCCTCCTTCCCAAAGCACACGTGGGGTGACATAGAGAAACACTGGGACTTGGAGTCAGAAGTCATGCGTTCCCGGTGCTGCTCCCAGTTTCTTAACTGTGGCTGCACAAGGCTTGTTTTCTCAGCTGTGAAATGGGTGTAACAGCAAGCCCAGAGCTGATGGGCGAGCAGTGAGCACTGCTGGAGTCCATTCGGGCTAGCACATGAACCAGCTGGTGAGATCGCTGGTGTGACACTACCCGGGCAAGGGGGGCCTGTGGGGGCTGCTGTGTCTACAGGCGCCCGGGTCAGGTCCCCAGAGTGCCTCTCCCACGCAGGTGTAGCCCAGCCTGTCTAAGGGACCTGTTGAATTTTTGTAGGCCTCAAATTCATCTTACATTATACCCCAAAATATATGTGGCCTGGGTTCAGCTACGGCAGCCCAGAATCAACAACCTTTGAAGCCCCTTATACCTTGTTGCCTTGTCCTGTCGCCCCCTCGCCCTGTCACCCTACCTGCTACCCATCAGGCACGTGTTTTCCAGCCCGTGTCGGTCATTGTTGATAGTTAACTGTGTTACTTTATGTCACTGTTAATATACTGAGTTTCCCTCAGGGGTCCTGTACTTAGTAGGCAGTGGAAATGCAGAGATGAGAAGATGTAAATCCTGTCCCGGAGTCACTCGCAATCTAGCAGGGGTCAGGCAGGAAGACGGGTAGAAAAGTGTGTCGTGGCCATGGCTGCCATCAAGACATGGGTTCCCTGGGTGCACAGGAGGGAGCCAACGGGTGTCCTGCAGAGAACACAAGGAACTCTGTGCCATCTGCAGAAGGTGACGTCTGAGCTGCTTCTGAAGGGTAAGTGGGGCTCTCAGAGAAGAAGGGGCAAAGGCCTTTCCAAACGGAGAAGACAGCGTGTTCAAAGAAACAAAGGCATCACCTGTATGTTTAGAGAACAGCACAGAGGGCCCTGTGTCGGGAACACTGGGAGGGAGTGTTGGTGGGGCCATGGGCAGGATGTGGGTAAAGTGGGGCCATGTTCGTTTTTAGAAAAATGTCCTCCCCGAGCAAGACCTTTTAGGAGGCCACATGTAAGCAGACAGGAGGGGAACTGCTACGGTCGTTTCAGCGAAGAGGCCCGAGGCCCTGGTCTGGGCTGCAGAACTCAGGGACTCCAGAGAACACAGTCTGAGAACCATCGCTGGGCATGATGGGAAGTACAGAGGAGTGGAATGAGCAGCCCCATGTTTTCAGGATCATTCCGACGTCTGGTATTAGAGGCAAAGGAGTGAATTCAAAGCTTTTCCAGCCAAGTATGGCCAGGGGAGAGCCAAGGTGGGAACAGCGGAGGGCCGAAGAGGAGGGGGTGGCTGAGGGTACCTCCTAGCAGTGGGTGATTTGGACTGGCTGGGTGGGCAGAGAGGGAGCTTTTGAGGATGATTGAGTCTGTGGCCTGGGGGACTCGGTAAAGGATGGCATCCTTAACTGGATGAGGAAAACCAGGAGGATAAATTTTGAGAGGACTCTTCTAGAGTCCTGGAACCACATCTGGAATAAGGAGAGAGTTCCCTAGGACAGGCCCCGGAAAGCGGGCAGATGTGAGTCAAGGGATCCCACCCAAGTCTGAAACTGTGTTGAAAGTGGGGCCAGAAGTTGGGGTTCTTCATCCATAAACTGCTTGGCATGGCCATTAATTCAGTCCTGGACACAACCACATGATGCATTTGAAACATTTCTGAGAATCCAGTTACCGCTCCCATTTGAGCTCCCGCAGAATATTACAGCATGCTATGAAAAAAAAAAATCATGCAGCTTGAATGGAGCTGTTCTAGATCATCCAACTCAAATTCCTCCTGGGGCACGCGCACTCGCTGGGTACAATGGTTGTACTCATTTCACACTCACGAGGCGGGCTAGGAAGGCCGCAGCAGTTTAAATCTACAATGCTTGCATTTGATCCCCATGACAAACAAAGTTTCAAATCAAATACCAAATGTATGTTTTCCTGCCAGGGGAACTCTGAACCCTCCAAGAGTTTGGTTTGATTTCAGAGATTAAATATGAACAACACAAGAACACTCAAAATGGCAAACTTGTGAACTACAATGACAATTTCTCTCAAAGATGAGAAGAAAATTATCTCATTCCACCCCACAACTATTTGTCCATTGGCATCCAAAATTCTTAACATGGAATTTGAAGCGCAGCCTTCGGAGCCTGTTTACCAACCAGCAAGTGGTCACGGTGGACGCCAAAAACGACATTGGGGTTTGAACCCCAGGCCTTCCGCTAAGAGCTGTGTGGCCCTCAGCACAGAATTCTATCTTTGCAAACCTCAGTATTCTCATCTGTAAAGAGAGGAGAATGATAAAATAGTTGCCCCAGAGCTGACCTAAGAATCAAGAGAGAATCCACACCAAACAAGAATGCTCCTCACGAATACTAGTTGCTACTCGTGGGTGATGATCATTCGGTTGAGACCCGGTCTCAGGAATGAGTGAGCGTCTTCTGAACGGCCAGCTTGCTTTTACCTTATTTATGCTGTGACCCGCTCGGGTCATTTACGTCTGAGTTGCAGATCCAACCTTTCTGCTCCCCCTCTGCTGGGTGATAGGACTCCAGGAAATGCATGTTTGTGCTGGTCGTGTTTGTGGTTCTATTTTCCATCTCTACTTCTTTTTTATTTTCTCCTTTTATTCCTCATTTAACTTAAATGTATACGGCCGTGGACTGAATGTGCATGTCCTCACCACATTCAGACGTGATGCCCTGATACCCCATCCCACAGCCATTGGGGGTGGGACTTTGGGAGGTGATGAGGTCATGAAAGCCTTCGTGAAGCGGTTAGTGCCTTCTAAGAAGAGATAAGAGAGATGTCTCTGCCGTGTGAGCACTCATCAGGAACACGGCTGTCTACAAGCCAAGAAGAGGGCTCCCAACAAAACCCGGCCACACTGGAACCCAAATCCTGAACATCCAGCCTCCAGAGCTTGGAAGCAATGCCTGTTGTTTAAGGCACCCAACCTATAGTATTTTTGTTATTGCAGCCTGAGCTGATGGACCAAGATCCTGTTCTGTTTCGAACCATCTCTTGTCCATGGTTATATACAATAAAGGATACACAGACTGACAGATAAATAGGTAGACAAAGAGATATAGAGGAATGGGGACATGCTCGGCGAATGAACATAGTAAATGTGATTGGATGAACAGACAGAAGATAAGTAGACCCCTTCCTACTGTCTTTTCATTTGATGCTGGATTGTTTCGTTTGCCACTTGACCACATGGATCGGTACGGAGTAAAGAGCACTTGAAATAGAACCACAAAGACTAATCGTGGTCTTGTTGGGGCCTTGCCACTTAGAAGCGGAATTGTACGGGAAGTTTCCTCTTCTAAAGAACCGACATGGGGGCGCCTGGGTGGCTCAGTCTGTTGAGCATCCAACTCTTGGTTTTGGCTCAGGTGGTGATCTCAGATCAGGAGATCGAGCCCTGCATCAGGCTCCGCGCTCAGCTTGGAGTCTGCTTCAGATTCTCTGTCTCCCTCTTCCTCTCCTTCTCCCTCCAGCTCACACGCTCTTTCTCTCTCAAGTAAGTAAATAAATAGTGAGCCGACACGGCATCACATCCCTTGGGGATGCTATGAGAGTCTACTGAAAGGCGCACTTGAAGGTGACCAGCCACACTATGTACTGTAAGGCTGAATTTGAATCTCAGTTGCGTCTTTATGAAGATCAAGACCCAGGTGGCAATCCCTCTGTGTTCCTCACAGGGCCTGGCTCACGGCTCCAACCCAGCCCACCACTTGCTGGGGCTTCCCCCTGTGGGACCTGGGTCCAAATTCCCCTTCAGCTCTGTGGGCTCCTGAGCTCTTGCTGCATTTTCACTGATGGACATACATTTGGACAGTAGGTTCCCACAGGCATGGAAAGGGAGACAGAAATGCTTCCAGATTAGCAGGCAGAAAGTCCACAGCAATAGTCCAGGACGTTCCCAGTTTACAAATGGGGCATGCTGAAGGCCATTTGTCAACTTATTTTGGAGTAGAGAATAATATTCTCACACTGCAACATTTCTATCCAAGCAAGCTCTCTCTCCCAGGAAAGGGAAGACAGAGGAATCCACAGTGCACCTTATAGTGGAGTCTTCAGAGCCCTGAGATCCATGTACAAAGCCTACTTTTATGGGAAAATTCATTCAAGCTCCACCTGAAGTTTCCAGGAGCACACAGGACCTGTCCGGGATGTGATGTAAAGACCATCGTTCCAGGGCTTGGGCAATTCTGGCTTTAGTTCTGTTTCTCCCCTGCAGGGGGAGGTCAGGGAGGCTTGGGCCAGATACTTCCCTTTCCTGGGTCTCAATTTTTCCAGCAGTCAAAAGATGGGAGCTGCACTAGGTGAGTCCTACACAATTTTTTTAATCTCCCAAATCCTGTAAGGCTACACGTGTGTGCGCCCCTACATCATGATTCCAATGACAAAATCCCCTTGCTTTGCTCTGTCAATATGACTTGAGGTGAAAGAAGATAGTAAGGGGTGGTTTGTTCTGGTTGAGGGAGGGGCTGCACAGATGGGGTGAAGTAGATGACGTTACAGGTCGGGGCTGAAATTAGACCAGGTCAGGCCCTAACCTGGACCCTACCCCGAGAGCTCCTTAGACCCCCCAGGAATGGTAAGAGCATCTGCAGTCAAGGGAATTGGATCTAAGTCCTGGAAACAATATTTAATAAGGCCTGATGTGGAGTAGATCACTTCATGTCCTAGAAATTCCTTTGCTTCAATTACAAAGTGAGGGAAATGATACTTCTTCCACCTTCACAGCTAGCAAGGGCTCTCTGACCCACTCTCGGAGCTCATGGGATGATGCTGGACCCACCAGGATAATCCAGGATAATCCCCCTATTTTAAGGTCAGTAATGGGTAACCTTAATTCCATCGGCAACCTTAATTCTTTTTCTCCATGTAATTAATATATTCACAGGTTCCAAGGATTGGGACATGGATATCTTTGAGGCACCACCATTCTGACTGGCACAGCCTCTTAATGGGATCGCCCACATCGCCATCTGCTATCCTGCGGTTCACTCTCCGTGCCACAGCCAGGCTCATCTTCTTGACAATCTGAGTGTGCGGCTGAAAACCATTCAAGTAAATATATAATATGTATGCAATGTTTGAAACCCTTCCCTAACGGGGTGAACAAAGTTCCCACCCACCTGTCCAGTCTCGTCTGCCACTTGCTCCCTGTGATCTCTCTGATCCAGTCACGCTGGCCTTTTAATCCCTCGTATTCAACCTACTGCTTCCAGCCACAGGGCCTTTGCACTCTGCCTGAGACACATCTCAGCTGCTTAGCTACTACTCATTGCCAGACCAAACCACGGCCAAGTGTCACCTCCTCAGAGAGGCGGTCCCTGGCCTCCTCAACTTGATCACATCATAACTGCACCCCCTCAGCACCCTCATCACTCCTCCACAGCATTCAACGCAGATTGCATAGTTATGTTTGTCTGCCTAACTGTTCAGCTAATGCCAGCATCCTCCATAGGGACAGTGCCCATTGTCCTGGTCATTGTAACCCCAGCAATGGCAGCTATTCAACAAATACTTGCTGAATGGAAGAATAAAAGCAAGATTTTCTCCATAGACACACGAGGACCCTGGAGCTCAGGAGGTTGAGGGACTTAGCCGAGGTCGCAGAGCTAGCAATCTGGGGTATGTGAGCTGGGATGTGACCCAGGTTTGGCTGACTTCAGAGCCAGGGCATCACTCCACCTGCATTTCAGGCTACTGGTGTGGAAGGGGGCTTTGCACCGTCTGATTTTTGTGCTCCTTCTAGGAGAAAGAGGAAGGCAGCATTGATCTCTGCAGCTCTCTGGTGGCTCCATGTCTTAGACCTTTGTCTGACCAACGTGGTGGCCAGTCACCACCAAAGGGAAGCTCTCACCTGGCACGTCCTCCCAGCCACGTGTGCGAGAGCTGAGCTCCCCTAGGCCTCACCATTGACCAGCGGTGGTTGTCCTGTCCCAGGGCCCAGTGCTTACCCAGACATGTGACACGTAAGTGCACCTGTCTCTGCAGGGTGATCAGCCCATGGGGGCCAAGGCAGAGGAAATCGAATGGATTATAGGCCTGCAATGGGGAATCGGGGGTTGGAGGAGGACCCAGGACTGTGGGATCCCAGCTGTGTGACCATCCTTCCATCAGCCTCAGGATCGCCATGTGGTACAATGAAGGGGCTGGAGTGGACAGAGTCCGTCCCCTCCTGCTCTGACATTCTGTGTTCCCTGGGTGCCCACAGTATGGTCTGTGACTCCAGACTTTGAGCCCACCCGGAACAGTGTCCTGAAAAAGGGACCTGATTTAACTTCTCAGATAGAAATCCCTCCCCATGAAGAAGTGGCCCCAGCACAGGCTCTTCTCCAGGCCTCGCCTTCTATCACAGCCACTGGAAAGACAAGCAAGAGGCGGCCCTCACCACTGCCCCTGCCTCGGGCCCAGATGCACCCCCCAGGAGTGTGCTCTGGAAGGAAGGTTCAGGCCGCACACGGGAGGTGTGGGCTGCGTGCGTGCTTGCTCACGTGTGCATTCGATCGCAGATGGCCTGAGAGTCTTGCTGCCCCCAATCCCCACACACAGGCGGAGTCTAAGAGCCCGGCCCTCCCCTCTGGGCTGGCCTAGGTGTCTTGGGTGCTCAATAAGAGGCAGGATGGGTGTCAGCTTGCAACCCCAGAGGCCAGGTCATAAGAAGCCTTTCTGTGCCCCTGTCAACCTCCTGCAATGCTCTTTCTGGGGGATGCAGCTGCCACATAAAAGGTTAGGTGCCCCTCCCCCCTGCCCCGAGATGCTGGGGCCCAGAGGCTCTGCGCTACCGCTCGGCCAGCAGTCCCCCTGGGCCGGGCCTTCCAGCCATGCGAGGGAAGCAGCCACCGTCACCCTTCCCGACCAGGCCACACCCCAGCCCTGCTCCACTCAGTAGGAGAGGAGGAGTCAAAGAAACATCCAACTGAGCCCTGCCCTAGTCCCGACCCAGGAAATCATGAGATCTAATGAAGGAGCTGCGTTAAGCCATTGGGCCTGGAGGCAATTTGGTTTGGAGAAATACGCAGCCAGACAGGCACGTGCCTTGTGGGCCAGGGGGCTGGCCTTGCATTTCCTTGCGTGTTCCTGTCCAAAACTGCGTCTGTGTGTCTGTGGTGAGCGAGGGACGGGGCCCACTTTTGCAAGCGCATCAATGTGTTTGCTTGTGTCTACACAGTTTGTGTTTCTGTGTGTTTTGATGTGTGGCTGTGGGTGTGCGTGGGTGTGCGTGTGTCAATGGCAAAATAATGAAGTGGACTCCTCCGCGTGAAATCTCTAATCCCACTGTTGAAGTGCCTCCTTGCTTGTTTATGAAAAGAACCCACATGGACCGTAAACGTATGCACACGTGTATGCGTCCATACAGGGATAGAATTGATTGGAAAAACAAGAATGGAGCCTTTAATTAGAGGATTCTAATGGGAAATTTAATTTAACTTAATTTAGTTTAATTTAATTTAATTTAATATAGGCAATCACTGAGCCCCCAATGTTTGCCGGGCACTATGCCAGGGGTTAGGAATCCGGAAAAGAGGAAGACCTACTACAACGTTCTGGGCAGCACCAGGAGCACAGGAAAGACCCTGTGCAGGGTCAGTCCCACGTCAGACCCCGGGGTTCTCAGGGCAATCACACAAGGCTCTTCAAGCCCCGCAAGCCCTGGCCCCCGTGCCTGGAAGATTGGTCACCCTGAGTCTGTGAGTGGGCAGCTCAGGGCCACGCCATCCCCCAAGCAGGGCAGCAGCAGCCCCCAAGGGCTTCTCAGGGGACGGTAGTGAGTGTTGTGCAAAACCAGCTCCATGGTGGGGAGATAGATTTGGGAACATTAGAGAAAACAGAGATACTCTTTTCCTTCATAGCTTCTCAGCACCCTTAGGACATCACCATACATTGCCAGTCTCCAAGAGGGAATATAGAATGTAGCATTTCCCCAAACCATATAATCCTGAAACCCCCTTTGCACTGAACAAATGGTGGTTTTTGTAAGTCAGGTAACTTATTTTGGAGAAATGATGCTACAGAAATTAATAGGTGTTGTGTCCAACCCTGGGGGTCATTCATCCACCCTTCCCAAATCCACCACCACCACCACCACCCACCCCATCCAGTGGAGGTTATGGTAGCAGCTTCAAGAAACCCAAGTCTGAATGGGGAGACTCTTGGGAGGAGTGGGGGGGTGGCTGCGGGCATAAAATAAACAGCAAAACAGGAGTGAATGTTTCTGAACTGAGGTGAGAGCTAGGGAGGATGACCCAGCCCCCCTGCTAGCCCCCAGCACACTCCTCACACAGTTCTTCCTGCAGAGACCCCTGGGCACACGCTAGGGCTCCCCTCCCCTCCCCTCTGAGCTAGGCCAGACCAAGTAAGCCAAGGCCTGTTTTTCTCAAGCATCCCCATTACTTGGTGTATTAACTATGTCTTTTACTCTCTGTATTTTGATGCTTTAATATTGAGGGCCTTGCTGACCATGGAGAACCCAGGCTAGAAACTAGTGTCACTCCAGGCCCTCCCCAGGCTAGAAACCAGTGTCACCTCTCCGCATCACAGAACTCTTATGAAAAAGAAATGTCAGCAATATTTACTTATTTTCCTAAGAATACAAAACCCTTGGGGGCACCTGCGTGGCTCAGTCTGTTAAGTGTCTGACTGTTGGTGTTGGCTCAGGTCATAGTCTCAGGGTGGTGGCGGGATTGAGCCCCATGACCTGACCCAGCTCCACACTCAGCAGGGAGTCTGCTTGAGATCCTCTCCTGCACCCTCTCCCTCCACCTCCACCCCCCCCCACTAACATGTGCAGGGACTCGCACTCTCTCCCTCAAATAAATAAATAAATAAATAAATAAATAAATAAATAAATCTTAAAAAGAAAAAAGGAATGAAAACCGATTCCTAGTTCCAGTTGAAATCCAGCTTTCCATGATTGGCTTCTTCGAGTCCCAGAGTCTGATAATATTGATGAGAAGGCCTTTCCTAGGCAAACCGACCAATCTAGAGCCTGTAACTCAATCACCTCCTTGATGGGGTACTCACTGACTCCGAGGCTAGTCACCTGCCCTGATCCCCGCAGGGCCAGGTACCAGAGCACCAGGAGCAGCCCTAAGCCCCAGAGCCTGCGGGAATCATTCACACTCTCCTGTCCATCCCTTCCCCATGGAAACCACTATAAAGGCTCCTGCCCACGTCTCTCTCCTTGTTCCTTCTGCTTCTTGACCGAGCTAGTGCTTCCACGCGTGGCCCTGTGTGGGGCATGTCATCCCTCCTGTGTCTAGGGGTCTGGGAGTCTGCCTTCATGACAGTCATTTCCAGGTCTATGTGGCCTACCATTCCCGAGTAAAAAAACTCTTGGGTACCCTTAAAACATTTGTCCCCCTGGTGCTGCAAGACCAGAAGGCGAAACTCAGCAGAAATAGCTCTGATGACATCGGGGCATTGACATGCCCGGTGGGGGGGCGGGTTACGCAAAGTGGTTAAGGAACAGCTTCAGCACAGTCCCTGATGTAACCAAACAGACACAGTGGCCCTGGATGTACCAGCGAGCGGCAAGTAGCTTTTTATCAGGGGATTAGAGTATAGACTCTAGAGTCTGACAGGCTTGAGCTCCAATCCTAGACCCATCACAAACTAAATGTGTGGCCTTGATCTACTCATTTGTTTTATCTAATCATTTAGCTCTTATGTGTGTGCTTCCAACTTTTCAACTGCCAAATGGGGATCAGAATATATTGTAATGATGAAATATGGATGAATATGGATTGTAATGATGAAATATGGCTGAAGTTAAGTCACTTAGCACAGAAACCGTTATGCAGATGCAATCAATTAATGCCCTATTTTATTATCATTATTATTATTGCTGCTGCTACTGCATATAACTAAGTGGTACAACTAAAGGTACGACGTGGTTACTCATCCTTATTGACAGACGGTCCATTGTGTTGCCACCTGGGCCAGGTGTTGTGGACAAACTTGAACGTAGAGAAACCAGTGAGGACGGGATTAGTCAAGTCCAGTCATACGTTAATTAGGCACCTGCTACATGCCCGCCCTGTGCTAAGTACTGAGTTCATCCCTGGAGCAATCACGAAGATGACTACGATCTGATCGTTGAGTTATTCATAGGCGAGCAGGAAAAACAGGTGCAGGAACGAATCTGAATAATCCAACCTAACGTGTGCCGGGGGAGCCCCGAGAGGAAGGTCTCCCAGGGAGGGATGAGGCAGGGGTGGCCGGGAGGGTCATCGCAGATGAGCCGGGTGCTGATGATCAAGCAGGAGTTCGCCCAACGAGGGAGGGTGTGGGAAGTGCAAGCAGAGGCGCAAACACCAAGGACACGCACATTACGGCCTCGTTGTGAGCCAGCGAGGGGACTAGAGCACAGAGGGAGCCAAGGAAGAGCAAGGACTCTGGAATTCAGGAAGAGGAGCCGAGGGCTGACACGGAAGGAATCAGGGTGTCGTTGAGGTGTTTTGGCCTCGAGTGACCGTGTGAGACCCGTGGTGGGGAGGCTGGGAGTGTGCAGAGGCTCTGGGAGCGGGGAGTCTGCCCCTAGGGACAGCCATCTCCGGGGTGCGTGCCCACCTGGCGCTGAGAGCTGCGCTGGGGCGAGCACGCAGGTCCCTGGAAGCCTCACCACCTCCCCGTGAACTTCACCAGCATCAACCAAGAAATGAAGAAGCCGAGGCCCCAACCAGCTTCATAAGACCTGCCCGAGGTCACACACGGCGCAAGTGGCCAAGGTGTGAATGAACCCAAGTCTGCCCAACCCCAGAGCCTCTGCTGTTCCCGCTCTACCGGGCGCCTCCAGAGGGACAGGGAGCCCCATAAGGGGCCAGGCCAGAGACAGCACACGATGGGACAGAGGTCAGCAGGAGAGCCTAGGAAGGCCACGCAAGCAGGGAGGGGCCCCCGGGGACACTGCGCCACCTGCCCCCGTTGGGAGGTTGGTCCGGCCTCAAGGGGCCTCCGAATGCAGCACTGTGTTTCAGCCCTTGGGTGGATGCTGGGGACCACACATGGGGGAGAACACACTGAGCCACGGGTGACTGTGAACTCTGGACACCAAGCCCCCAGGCCCCAAGTCACACCTGACACATGGGGACCATTAGCAGCTACACTTAGAGGGACTTCAGTCTGGGCCTCAAGGTGACGGCCGGGGTCCAACGTGCAGCTTCCTCGGGGAGGAGGAAGAGGGCCTCGGGCACGTGGCTGACGCTCCAAAAGTGGCAGCTCACATGCGGCACTTAGAGTCCGAAGTTTCATGACAAAGCTCTGTTCCCAAAGTGTGCAAAGCCTTGACCGTGTCCGGAATGAAAGAAGGATCCTAATAGACAAAGTGCCTCTGAGAAGAGCCGTGGCCTTGGCGCCGCAGAGCACCGAGCGGCTCCCAGCAGCAGGAGGAGGGGAGCCTTGCACGACGAGCGGAGCTCTGAGCCCCCGCAGCGGCCCCGGACCGGGTGGGTTTTCCTGCAGAGGCAGCCACGGCAACACCAGGAAATCGCTGCCGCCCGAGGCCTCCGGTCCACGCGACAGTGTCCTCACGTTTCTGAGAAGAGGCGGGTGCCCGGGAGCCAGTCACAGCGGCCCTGCTCTGGGAGGGGCTTTTAAATAAAGAAGTGAGGAGCCCCTGACGTCGAGGACGTCCAGTCCCTTCTACGAAAGCATCTGGTCTCCCGAGAGCAGCGGAGGGGCCGGGCCCCCGGCCAGCTGGACAGTGGCAGCAAACAAGAGGCAGCGGCATCAGAGGACGCGGCGTGCCCCCACCCCTCCAGCTGACCTGGCCGCAGCCAGCCACGTCCCTAGGGGCCAGGGCCACGGGCGGGGGGGGCGGGCACGAGAGGGACAAGTTGTCCGTTGTTTGGAAGAAAATGACCCCGTGGTCCGTGCTGAGCACGGTGACCCCTGTGACTGCCGCTGGCCTGCCCGCGGCCGGCAGGGACAGCAGCGAAGCCCGGGGCCCCTGGGGATCCAGCCACGGCCCAGGCCAGCCTGGGGCCCGCTCCTGGCCTGGCGAGCGGCCGGGTCACCAGAGGCCGTCGCCGCCTGGCCAGCCAGCGCCCACAGCCAGCGAGGCTGACCTAATTAGGTGGGAGGCAGGTTCTCACCCACCGAGGCGGCCAACCAAACCCCTCTCTCCTCACCCCACCCCTGAGCGGTGGCCTTTCCTTGTCCCCAGGCCTCAGTAGGCCAGGGAGGAGGCGGCGGGTGGCCGAGGTCCAGGGAACCCGGCCTGCCAGCCCCGGGAAGGCAGGGTGAGCTCCTGGGCCGCGAGACACAGGCCCGGCCAGGCTGCAGGCCGTCCCAGGCCAGGGCGGTCGGGGGGTGCTCCTGCCTGTCCCCCGCCTTAGCCACCAGCCTGCAGGGGCTGCTGCTGCCCCCGCCTGCCGGGGACACAGGGCTCAGGGCTGCTGCAAACCCGTGAGCTGGGCGAGCCTTCTGGAAGAGGCAGGAGGCTGGGCATGCTGACCTGGAGAACCCCGGGGAAGCATGCACGGCGCGGCACGGGGAGCACATCTGAGTTCAGCTGGGAAAGCGAGTCAGGGTCCTGGAGGCCGCCCCGGGAACGCAGCCACAGGGCTGGAGGGGGCCACCAGAGCAGCTCCTCTGGAGGCCCGTGACCCGATGCAGGGCCACTCTGGGTGTTGTGGATAAAGCTGGAAGTCGGGCTTGGCTCTCCTTCTCCCTCCTTTGGCCCCATGGCGTCTATGCAGCCTGCCTTCCCGGCTCGGGGCACACAGCGCAGCAGCTGGCCTCTCGGTGCATCACCCATTTCCCAGCTCTACCGGACCAATCCAATCATCAACAAAACGCTCCGGCTTTGTTTTGTTTGTTGGTTGCATAGGCAAGGCCTTCTCGGGAGCTGATCCCCCGCCAGCTCCTGCCAGTCTGTTTGCCTTTCTAGCCATCTCCTCTAAAGAGTCATCGCTCCATTTCATTTCTTCGATTCCACTCTTCTTGTTCTTGCTCTTGAACCCACTCAGTCAGGTGGCCACTGCACTGGAACTGTCCCCAACAATGTCACCGACAGCGTCCATGTTGCCCGATCCAGTATGAAAGCCTCGGCCCCCAATCTTGCTTTTGGCCTATCAACAACACTGACACAATCTCCCAGTCGCTCTTTCTTGATGTACTTTCTTGCCCTGGCTTCCAGGACACAAGACTCTCTTGGTTTCTATTCTTCTCCACCTAAGGTGAGTCCTTGGTGATCTATCCAGTCTCACGGCTTTAAATACCTTCCATCGGCTCATGAATCCCAAACATATACTCCTCTGTGTATGATTCCTCTCCCAACTCCAGATTCACATACCCCACGGCCTACCTGACATCTCCATCTATGATATCTGGCAGGTGTCTCAAACTTAGCAGGTCCGAACCTCAGCTGACCGACGCCCTGCAGGGTCCTATCTCTTCTTCCTCAGTCTGTGGTAACTATACCCTTCCAGGCACGCACACCAGAAACCCCAGAGCAAACTTTGTCCTTCTCTCACACCAACGTCTAATTCCTCAGGAAATCCTGATGGCTCTGTCTTCAAGACATGTCCAGAATCTGGCCACTTATCACCATCTCCCCGGCTCTCACCCCCTTCTCTGTCGTCTGGTTGACTGCAATGACCTCCCGCCTGGACTCCCTGCTTCTTGTCTGACAAGGTACTCTTCACACTGCAAAGAGGTCAGAAAACATCACTGCTTGGCCCACACCTTGCAAGGGCTCAAGGTATGAGCCAAAGTCCTCACCATGGCCTGCAAAGTCCTACATGTTCCCCACAGACCCTTAGCTTCAACCCCTGCTACCCTCCCCGACACTCATTCCAGCCAGTATGCATCCCAAGTCTCTAGCCAGTAGCTGCTGCATCATAGGCTCTCAATAAATATTGAGCAACTGCATGGAATGAACTACAGCCTCATAATTGCCTTTCACCTTGGTTTTAGGATCCTTAATTTATGGGCAGGAACATCAAACAATGAAACTACATGGTGTCACAGATGATGATGAGCTGTCACGGAAATTCACAGAGGTGGGGAAAATGACTGGAAACTGATACATAGCACTTTTCAACTACAATAATCTGTTGTGGTTGTTTTATTTTTTTTATCAGTGAATAAGGTAGTAGGGATGCAGGTCTTCATTATAGTAATCTCCATAACTTTTGTATATATAAAAGATTTAATATTTTTTAAAAATTCAGTAGAGGACAGCCCGGGTTGCTCAGTGGTTTGGCGCCGCCTTCAGCCTGGGGCCTGATCCTGGAGACCCGGGATCGAGTCCCATATCGGGCTCCCTGCGTGGAGCCTGTTTCTCCCTCTGCCTTGTGTCTCTGCCTCTCTCTCTCTCTTATGAGTGAATAAATAAAATCTTTAAAAAAAAATCAATAGATATTTAAAAAATTAGCCATTCCTATTATGTGTCCATCCCATGTTAGGTGTTGGGCTGGAAAGCAGACGGGGAGCACAAAGTCTTGATTCTATGCTCCACGAGCTTGATACGTACAGTGTGAGAACACCATGAGCTCCAGGACAAGGCACAACAGGAATGGAACATGGGAAAAGGCCAGTCCAGGATTCGTGGCAGGCAAGTGATACAGATAAAGACACTCAGTGGTCTGGAAGTTCAAAGGGCTGTGGTCAGAGAGGCTGGAGGACCCGCACAAAGATCAGCTCCAAGGGGACAATGACCTCACGGAGAGTGGGAGCTGTTGTGGGGTGCTGTCTCTGAACCCTCACGTGAACCCCTCGCGTAGGCTCATGCAAGGATAACAGAACATCTGATTTTGAAGCATCGCTTAACCATCATTTCTTCACCCACTCATTGAGTGACTCAATCAAGACAAAGTCTTTTCTGTTTCAAGGAGTCTATAATTCTCTGTCCCAAAATGGCGAGTTCACCCAATGCTAGGCATTGGGCACATAGAAATATAAAAACCATATGGTCCTTGTCTCGAAGATTCCACAGAATCTGATACGGGATTCAGACATGAGTCCCCCCAACAACCTTGAGAAGAAGGTATGGCAAAGAGGAGGGAACAGGATCAGAGAGGGGCCAGGGAAAACACAACCCGTGCCTTGAGGAGAGCCCATTCCAGGGAAGGCGACAACATGAACCAGAAGCTTGGTTCTCACAACCTGTCACACTCCGAATGGCCTCGGAGTCAGCTGGGGGCTCCTGGTAAGAAGGCAGATTCTGAGAATGACTGGCTATCAGTCAGTTAAGCGTCCAACTCTTGGTTTTGGCTCAGGTCATAATCCCAAGGTCATGGGACTGAGCCCCCATGTCGGGCTCCAGGCTCAGCATGGGGTCTGCTTGAGATTCTCTCTCCTTTTCCATCTGCCCCTCCCCCTGCTCATGCTCGTTCGCTCTCTCTCAAATAAATAAATAAATAAAATCTTTTGAAAAAAAGAATGCAGATTCTGAGTTCATAGTCTTGGGTGGGGTCTGAGAGTTTGCATTTCTGATTAGCTCCCAGGTGATGCCGATGCGGACACTGGTCTGAGGACCACACTTTGAATAGCACAGGACTATAGAGTCAAAACAGCTCAGACCACTGACCAGATCATTCAGCAGAGAGCCTGGATCACATTTAGACTATTCTAGAATCTCTAGATCAGTGTTTCCCAAACCTGACTGCACATCAGAGTCAGATGGGCAACGTGTTAACCATGACCAAGGCTCAGTGCCAGACACTGTATTTCATAGGGATGGGAGCTGGAATTTTGTAGTCTTGTTTGTTTGTTTTCAGACAAATTGCTCAGGGATTCTGGTGCACAACCCGTTTGGGGGATGAGTGCCCACCTGGCCTTCCCGAGACCCCAAGGACCGGCTCTCTGCAGTCTCTATTTCTCTGACTCTCTAGCTCCACCTACTGCACCCATCTTGACTTTACCCACAACTGGACACCGGTCCTGAGAAATCCTCTGGGGGTTTAATTTGAAGTGTTTAAGGAAGGCTGGCCCCTGACCCAAAATAAGACTTCTCAAAATAAAATAAAATTTAAAAAAAAATAAAAAATAAATGAGACTTCTCTCCCACGTCAGCAGGGCTCAATGCCTCCAATTTCTCAGGCTGCAATATAATCCCAAGATCTCAAGGGTGGGGCCAGAATCCTATTTGTCTCTGTATCCCGGGGGTTCACAAAGGGTAGGGAGTAGAGACCACATGAGCGGTGGTGGAATTTAAATGAAGACTTTGACTTCAGCATTGCCCTTTCCCCTGACTATTTTTATCAAAGAAAAACATCTGGAGGAGAGGGACTTAAATGAGTTGTCCTATGGTTTTCCTCTGGGACACAAAGTGGGTAACACCTGAGGAAGGAGGAAGGAGTGTCTCCAGGGGAAGGAGAGGGGGGATGCAGGAGAAGGGAAGCCACAGGGAAGCCCCTGCAGAGTGCTGGCTGTGCTCCAAGAGCTCCCCGCTAAGCACTTTACAAACATCACGACTCAGAGCTAAGCCTGCTTGCTTACAGAAGCGACCGGGGAGCTCACTAACATTCCCGGCTCCCAGGCTCCACTTGACTCTGGTGAGTCAGAATCTCGAGAGGCAGATCTCAGGGACGCTTCAAAGCTCCCTGGGGAACAGGGAGTTTGGGAAGCTCTGCATTGCCCTCCCGGCAGGCCATTCAGGTACAGAGGGACTTGCGAGAAATGCAGCCAGTAGGCACCAGGGCAAAAGCATGGAGAAGGAACTGGGACCCAACTTTCCACTGGCATTTTCATTCAAACTCCCAGGGGAAGGAATAGCTGGTGACTTTTTGCCTTGAATATGCCAGCGTGTCCTTGGGATACATAGTGAGGCAACGTTCCCATTTAGGGCATGCTCACCGCGTAGACTTCACCCTGTGCGCTCCAAGTGAGTTCCCCTTAGTGTTGGGAGGCCAAGGACATGGACAACCTGTAAGACAGTGGCAGCCACCAGAATTCTCAGAGAACAATACCAGTAAAGAAAATACACTTTATTTTCCATAAGATAGTTAGGGTGGCACATCAGGGGAATGTCGCACACACGCGCGCACACACACGTAATGGTTTCAACAAGGCATTCGATAAAATCCTTCATGACACCCTAAAGGGTAGGTGGGATAACTTGGGTTGGGTAACACTGATATGTAAAGCTATTTACGCTAACATTCCTAAGGAATGTGAAAATGGGCTTGGATAGAGACCTCGAATGTCATGCTACTGGCTCTATTCTTGCTCTTTCCTTCCTAAACATTTGATCAATGTTGGGTTGCAACAGAAAGCACATCTGTGGCTTAGAGTCAAGAGAGTGCAGTGAATTTGTACTCTGAATGATCCCTCTGACCCAAACCCAAGTATATAAAAGGATAAAGCAAAAATCACATAGCAGAGGCTCAAAAGCAAGGGAGGTATTTTCATGAATCACAGACACGATTCAAAATGTAAAGCTGCAGGTCTTCGAGGTGCTGGTCCTGAAGCAGAGGGTGTGGCCTGCACCTGCAGAGGGTCATGTGAGATGGGGCACAGGAGCCAGGCTCCACACTGAAACCTGGCCTGGGATTCGGTTCCTGTTGCTGGTAAAAGAGATTTGAACGTTTCTGAAGCCCTACTGCTTAGGGCCGAGGCTATAAGGGTGGTGGGAGGATGAAGACACAACTTTTTAAACAGGAATCAAACCGAGCGGCTATCTGGTTCAGAGTCAGTCTAAAATGTCCCCAGTATCACCACTAGAAAGGAGCTCTGCAGTGCGGTTATGAGGCCTGGCTCTGGACTGTGTCCCTGGGGCCTGGGAGAAAACTAGTCTAGGGTGTGTCCAGGGTGCCAGACTGAGGCTGTGTCTTTCAAATCACCCAGCCCTGAGGCTGGAGACCAGACCAGGGAGTGGGGCAGGGGTTAGAGGAAAGAAAACAACAGCAAACTTCAAAATGTAGTTGTTCAAATTGAGCCCCAAACATACAAAAACAAACCAAAAACCATCCGGAATATGGATTCCCACCAAATTCATTTCATTGAACAGCCTCACAATGGCTTTAAATAAGCATAAGGCTTAAAGATACAGGTTGAGGGATAACTTGCATGAAAAAGAGAAATTATGAAACACGAAGATATGAAAGTTAAACCAAAGCCAGTAGCTAGGACCAGTTAGAAGTCTTGGAAATAAAAAATATGGTCCATGAAATTAAGATTAAAAGGGACGGCTGGGGCAACTGGGTGGCTCAGTGGTTGAGCATCTGGCTTCAGCTCAGGTCGTGATCCCAGGGTCCTAGGATGGAGTCCCACATCGGGCTCCCTGCATGGAGCCTGCTTCTCCCTCTGCCTGTGTCTCTGCCTCTTTCTGTGTCTCTCATGAATAAATAAAGTCTTTAAAAAGGTGGGGGTACCTGGGTAGTGTGGTTGGTTAAGCTTCACACTCTTGGTTTCTGCTTAGGTCACAATCTCGGGTCCTGAGATCAGGCTCCACATTCAGCAGGGAGTCTGCTTAAGAGTCTCTCTCTCTCCCTTTGCTCCTCTCCGCAACTCACAAGCACTCTCTCTCTCTCTCTCATAACTAAATAAATCAAATAAATCTTTTAAAAAATAGGAACCAGGGGATCCCTGAGTGGCTCAGCAGTTTGGCGCCTGCCTTTGGCCCAGGGCGTGATCCTGGAGTCCTGGGATCGAGTCCCGCATCGGGCTCCCGGCATGGAGCCTGCTTCTCCCTCTGCCTGTGTCTCTGCCTCTCTCTCTCTCTGTCTATCATAAATAAATAAATAAATCTTAAAAAAAATAGGAACCAGTAAAAGAGGAAATTAAGGAATTAGAATATAGTAAGGAAAAACTCAACCAGCACCGCCCATGAAAGAGAAAAGGAAAGAGAAGAGGAGGAAGGGGATGGAGGATAGTGAGAGGCTACAGTTTGTGTCTGAGAAGGTTTCCAGAAAACAGAATAAGGAAATCACAGAAGAGAGGCTTTTAAGAGATGTCTTAAATTCTTCCAAAATTGATGAAAGACCTGAGCAATGAGTGACACTGGATTCTGAGCACAGAGAAGTACAGATAAAAATAATTCTACACACATTGTAGCGACACAGCAGAACATAGAAGGCAAAGGATAAACTTTCTAAGTCTCACAGAAGACTAGTATTTTCTCAACACCAAAGGAAAACAACTGTCAACCTAGAATTTTATGCTCAGTTAAACTTGTCAAGCAAGACACCTTCTGTATACAAAAACTAATAGAATTTACCTCTTATAAACCTGTTAAAGGAACAGTCAAGTGATGTACACCAGCAAAAGGAAAAGTGAATCCAGATGGCAGATTGGGGTACAAGAAACAGCTGGAAGCACCCATATGGATACAATAGGTTGGAAATCCTCATTATTAAAATTTTATACTGAAAAATAATTAAAGCTTTTAGGGTTCCTTTAGGGCAAAAACCAAAGCTCTGAACAAAAGTAGCAAGACGGGAGTGCGATCAGTGGTGGTTAAAGTGAGCTAAGGTCTAGGTGATGTTTGGAAGAATAAAAATAACAAATAATTTTAGGGGCACATGGGTGGCTCAGTCAGTAAAGTGACTGCCTTCAGCTCAGGTCATGACCCCCGGGTCCTGGGATGGAGTCCCACATCGGGCTTCCTGCTCAACAGGGAGTCTGCTTCTCCCTCTCCCCTCTACCCATCACTCAGTCTCTGTCTCTCTCTCTCTAATGAATAAATAAAATCTCAAAAGACATAGTAGGGTCTTGAATATTGTCTGCATATCTTAGACATACATATATACACATATATACATATAAACATATACATATATTTCTGTTCATTATATAATAATGTATAAATTATATATAAGTATATATCGCATGTTTACGTATTTATTGTATTTACATATAATATTCTACTACATATCTTCATTTATTTCTATTTATTAGATATATTTATTTTATTAGTATATATTTTATATGTTAGAGAGAGCTGATTCTGGGGAGCAACAGAGGGTCCAGCTAAGACCACCGGTTGACAATGCTCAACCTCCCACTTCCATTTACTGAGCCTCTTCTTGCACCCAAAACCTGTTAGATGCAAGGAGACCAGAGTTCTCCCCGGCACAGTTTCTGTTCCTAAGAAGTTCATGCTCCAAGAGAGAAAAACAACACTGTGAACCAATTAATACAATGAAGTAAGAAAGCACTGAGGCTGGCGGACTCAAACCACGACAGGCACGAGAGGCAGGTGGAATTCATTGGATCTCCAAAGGCAGAAGAGGAAATTGGGCTTTGGAGGAGAAGTAAGAGGAGGCACCTGCTGGAATTTGTTTCACTGCTGGCTGCAATCTCTCTAAGCTCCTCTAAGCTCCCCTGTGTGTAAACTGAGGCTAATAATCCAATGACGTGGTTCTTAGGAGGACTGATAAGACAAAAGGGAAAATGAGTCACAGGCACCCAACACATAAAAAGCACCCAGTTAACAACAATAATATTCCTGGACACTTGATCACTGTGAAAACACTTTATCTGTAAACTGAGAATAACTCATGTTTGCAAAATGCTATTATACTAGGCAGCTGCTCAGTGTTCAACATGCAAGACTTACTGTTCTCTCTCTTTCCATCTGGTGACCTCTAACCCATTGGGCATTTCTACTTGGATAAAAACCAGAAACCTGATCCCATCTTGCTTCACCATTATTTGTGAAGTGTCTATCAAATGGCTATTAATAAACTCAATTTTTGCTTAGGTCAAATCAGGGCAAGACACCAACTTGCCAAGTCCCCTTTGCCTTTACTTTGAAAGACTTTGAAATTCAAATAACCATGTCCTCAGGTAAAGGGAATTCACTGAAGAATTTCATAGGGTAGGGATGCCTGGTCGGCTCAGTGGCTGAGCATCTGCCTTTGGCTCAGGGTGTGATCCCAGGGTCCTGGGATCGAGTCCCATTGAGCTCCCCATAGGCAGCCTGCTTCTCCCTCTGCCTGTGTCTCTGCCTCTTTCTCTGTGTCTCTCATGAATAAATAAATAAATAAAATCTTCAAAAAAAATGTAATCGGGTAACGGAGGGAAAACTGAACAGTAAGTCATCAGACAGGGAGAAAAACCATGAGAGACTCTTGGCTATAGGAAATAAACCGAGGGTTGCTAGAGGGGAAGTGGGTGGGGGATGGGGTACTTGGGTGATGAGCTTTAAGAAGGGCACCTGATGTGATGAGCACTGACTGGGTATTATATGTAACTGATAAACTATTGAACACTACATCTGAAACTAATTACATACTATATGTTGGCTAATTGAATTTAAATAAAAACATAAAATAAAAGGGTAAAAAATTTTTTAAAGAATTTCAACACAACTCTCCTATTGTTGGCAGCAAATATTTTATGTATTAACTCATTTCTCACCTGCCCCCTACTTACACAGGGCAGGGGGACGTGATCCTTGCCCAAGTGCCCCGTCCCGGGTCCCCGGTGTGACAGCGCCCTCTAGGGGGCCTTTTTGGGCCACCAGCTGACAGCAGTGTAATGCTCCCCACAAAGAGCTGCTCTTTTATGGGGTAAATGAGGAAGAAGTAGGCCTCAAGGATATGACAGGGCATGGAAACAGGGTCCTTCCAAGCCATGGCCACATGGCAAGGCTCAGTCCATCTATCTGAAGGATTCCATCTCTATTCTGAAAGAATTCCAGCCTGTGATGGGATGCCTGGGTGGCTTTGTCAGCAACTGACTCTGGATCTCAGCTCAGATCTCGATCTCATGGTCATCTTGAGTTCAAGCCCCACGTTGGGCTCCACACTAGAGATGTGGAGCCTACTTAAAAAAAAAATCCAGCCTGTGATTCCAGAGGGGTCAAGTGGGCCTCCAGGGTTTCCAAACTGCACTGTGTGGAGCCCCAGGGTGGTCATGGAGGGAGGGAGGGTGGGGCTGAGCAGGAGGCAGTTGGCCTGGGGAGAGGCCAGGGAGCTTGACATAGAAGGGCCCCCAGCTCATGATCTTTGCAGCCTGACCAGGTGCCCCATGTTTATTCCAAGTACAAGGAGGGGTCTGCAGATATTCTCATGGCTCACAAGCCTTCCAGGCGGGGGAGTGCAGGTGCTAGAAATCATGGTCAGGCCACTTCCTGAGTGAGTGGGAAGCATCACTCCCAGCTGGGGTTTCAAGGCAAGGCTGCATTTGGACAAGACCTTGACGGGTCAGCAGACCACGGGTGGTGGCGGTCCCTCCCCCAGGTTCTCTTTCAGTTGAGCGTAAACGATAAACGAAGAAATGAGGTTGGATAAACAGAGGCCTTGGGAGAAAGCTGAAGGAACGACAGGAGTAAGAGAAGGCCACAGGTGGCACACAGAGCCCCTCTGTGGAATGAATGAGGACCTCTCGGGATGAACAGATTTCACAAAGACGTCCTTCCTCCCGACGGTGCCAGCCAGCCTTGGTCCCAGAGCCCCGTGGGCTTAGGGAGCCCTGTATAGGTTGGCTCTCAGCCTGCACTTGCCCCTCAACCAGGACTCAGGCAGACCAGAGACAGCAGAATGCTGTGCAGCAGCCCTGCCTCGCCCATCATTCCCTGATGAGTGCAACCTCTCCCTGGAACGGCAGTCAGCAAGGCTGCCTTCCTTAGAGCGGGCACCCCGTGCCTGCGATTGCATGTGCAGAGGCGTGAGTAAGCTGCAGACAGCTCTGGGGGCATGGGGGCATCCTTGCTCCAAAGGGAGAGCAGCCCTGCCCAGGGCCACACGGTGAGCCTAGAACCCAGGCTCAATGCTCCTCTCCTACTGAATACAATTCTCCTCTGACTTCATCCTAGTAACAATAAACTCTTCAGAAGTTCACAGGTGAGCCCCTCCTGTCCCACCTGGCTGGGCCTGCTACAGGAGATGTCACATCCTTCTGTCCCTCCTGAGCCCCAGCCACAGACTCCTGACCAGGGACATCACAGCAGTCACGTCCCCATCATATCCAATAACATCCTGCTTCTGTGTCAGTCCTGCCTTTAAAAAAAAAAAAAAAAAGGTAATTTTATTCCAAACTTTTGGTTCTTAACTGCTTAGATTTTTTTTAATCAAATCCAAGAAGGATCTCAAGCAGCTTAGAAAGAAAAAAAAAAATCAAGTAATAGAGCTGTTTGAAAACAGACCAAAAGCAGTGAAATGGAGCAGGATTTAGAATAAGGGGAGGGAACAGAGAGAATTATTCCTGAAATCTAGACTCGAGATAATCCTGCATTTGAACACTAAACAAAACTTTGCCCCCCTGGCAGCCAGGGCAAAGGGGGAAAGATGAGTTATAGGCCTCTGTGCGACAGGGGCCATATCAGTTCATCACTATAGATACATCTTCCCACCACACCCCCCAGAGGAATGTATTTATGAGGCCCCATACAGGGCAGCTGATAACAGGAGGACGGCATCTGACCCCACGGGAGCCTCAGGCACAGGCATCGTCTGGTTCACCCACCTGGGATGGGTACACTCTTTCGGGTGGGCGTGTGCTCTGCTCACAGCACCTGGGCCGTGACAGTTCACCCCAATCCTGTGCCTTTAAGTCAGACCAGCTCACCCATAAAACACACCACACAACCCTTGTCCAGCGGCCAACAGCCACCAGCCTCAAGCATTCGGGAGAGACTCATCTGGGCCAGACACTCTGGCACCAGCCTGCCTCTTTCCCAAAGTCTGTCTGTCGTCCCATTCTGGTCTTCATCTCCCACTTGGGCCTAACTAGAGAGCCACCTCCGGGCTGCTCCGGAGGCCCACCCGAGCTGCGGCTCCTCCCTCTGCAAGGGCAGCCCACCCACAATGGGCAGCAGCCCCGTGGCTGCGGACGATCACGCGGTAAGAGCTCAAGGGGGATCCGGGGGCCGTCGCGGCACTTCACTGAACACCAGACCAGGCAAAAGCTCACCATCGAATGATAAAGACTCGGGCGTGCTCACCTTGTCCTTTCGTTCATTCACTTTCCTTCCACAGATGCCAAGCACCTGCTATGTGCCAGGGGCCGGGGCAGGGGCCGGGGGCCAGCCTTGGCATAACTACAGTGAAAGTGAGCGCCTGCCAAGTTCCAAGGGGAAGCTGATGGTTGAGAATGGAAGCATCACTCCCAGCTGGGGTTTCAAGGCAAGGCTGCATTTGGACAAGACCTTGACGGGTCAGCAGACCACGGGCGGTGGCGGTCCCTCCCCCAGGTTCTCTTTCAGTTGAGCGTAAACGATAAACGAAGAAATGAGGTTGGATAAACAGAGGCCTTGGGAGAAAGCTGAAGGAACGACAGGAGTAAGAGAAGGGAAACAGAGAGAAACATCTGGAAAGAGCAACAAGACCAAGCCGTCTTCTAAACCCAAGTGCAAAGAGAAGATCCAAGTGGTATCTGAATGTATGTACTTTCCCTACATGAAAGGTCAGGAAACTAGGATTTTAGTCTTAGAAAACATGCCAAGGGCCCACGGGGAGCTCAGTCTCCCCATCTGTAAAACGAGGGGGCTGCGCGGGGTCTGGGGTTCCTAAATTCCCTATTTCAGAGATGGAAGTTACATTTTTAGCCTACACCTTCCCTGGCTTCCACTCCAGACACTTCTCACCCCAATCCTGCAACCACTGGGATTATCACAACAGCCTTTGAACTGGTCCTTCTGCTTCTGTCCCCATGAAGTCCACAGTCCAAGGCAGCCCCGAATCCTCCATGACCTCCTGTCTCATCAGGTAAAGGTCAACGCCCTTACGATGCTCGGCCCCCACCCCTGCCTTGCCCTGACTAGAGCTCCTCTTCCTCTGTTCTCTCTGCTCCAGCCACGCTGGCCTCCTTGCAGTCCCTCAAACCAGCCCAGAAGCTTGGGCCCCAGGGCCTGGACACCTACTGTGCGCTCCTCTCACTCCCTCACCTGCTTCCAGGCTTTGCCCAAGTGGCACCTTCCAAGAGGTCTGCCCTGACCTCTCCCTTAAAGCCACATCGTCCTCCCATCTTGTCACCCTCCCCCTGCTCATGTGTCCCCACAACCCCCTCTCTATCTGGTACATGTTTCACTTAATAATTTGCTCATTCCTTTCTCCTCCACCCAGAATGTCAGCTCCAGGAAGGCAGGGATGCTTGGGGTTCATCCACTGGTCCACCTCCACTGCCGAGAAGGATGCCTGCCACGGAGCAGAAACCTAATGGATATTTATTACCCGAATGAACAAAGAACGAAAAGACAGTAATCTTTTGCTATTTTTGTTTGGAGGAACCTGGGTGGTAACTGGCATAGAGTCGCCAACTTATCTTAAGAAGGAAGGAAGGAGGGGCGCTTGGGGGGGCTCAGTCAGTTGGCTCTTCGTTTCAGCTCAGGTCGTGATCTCAGGGTCGTGAGATCGAGCCCCACATCGGGCTCTGTGCTGGGCATGGAGTCTGCTTGGGATTCTCTCTCTCCCTCTCCCTCTCTCTCTCTAAAAAAAAAAAAAAAGGAAGGAAAGTGCATCTACTATTATAAACTTTTTCATAAAAGAAAAATACTTTAATGTCCCCTAAATAGGATATGCATTCTCTCACGATGAATAATAGTCCTTCCCAAGAAAAAGTCACATCAGGAGACGTGCCACCAACATTGTTCTGCTCTCTTTTCTCCTGGAGCATCCCTGAAGACTTCGGCACCAACACCCACCCACCCCAGCTCTGCATTCCAGGGGCTCTTCCCTGAACAAAAAGAAACAATGGCCACGTGCCCCGACTGGCCCTTGCTCCAGCAGACGTGTCTGCTCACGGCAGAAGCATTCTTGGCTCTGGAGAAAGGTGGGAGTTCCAGCTCCAGAAGCCGGCTCAGATCCAGGCCCACTGCTCAGGCACCGAGGGCCAGCGTGACACCGGCCTGTGGTTCACAAACAGTACGGTCCCCACTGAGCTGTCAGTGCGTTTACGCTTTCTGCTCAGCTCCTTTGTTTTTTAGGGGTTTGTTTTGTTTTGTTAAGATTTTATTTATTTATTCACGAGAGACACACAGAGAGGCAGAGACACAGGCAGAGGGAGACGCAGGCTCCCTGCAGGAAGCCCGATGCGGGACTCGATCCTGGGACTCTGGGATCACGACCTGAGCCGAAGGCAGATGCTCAATCACTGAGCCCTCCAGGTGCCCATGCACAGGTCCTTCGAAGGCCTTTTTCATGCAGCTGCTGAGAGAAAACTAAGAAGGTGGTACAAACCCCACCCCATTTCCTCCGCACAATAAGCTAGCAAAGCCACGTTGTCAGCCCAAGGATAAAGACGAAGAACATTTTGTTTCCCAAAGGTCCTTTCTCACTGGCACTTAGGGGCCCCAGGGTCTCTCCAACCCCTCTGGTCAGGGCCGGAGCTGGGTGGGGGCTCAGGGATGAGCAGAGAGGCTGAGAGCAGCTTCCTCAAGGTGGGAAGGGGCGGATGGGGGCGGGCACTGGGCACACTTGGAGGGGCAGCCCTACCCCTATGTTCCCTCCTCTACAGCACAGTCCCAAGCTTCTAATCATGGCTTGGCCTCTCTGGTTACTGGCGCAACCTGCAGGTACCCAGGAGCCACCAAGAGATGCCTCATTAGAACAAAAGATATTCCGGGGCACCTGGGTGGCCCAGTGGTTGAGCGTCTGCCTTTGGCTCAGGTTGTGATCCCGGGGTCCTGGGATCGAATTCCGCATCAGGCTCCCTGCATAGATCCTGCTTCTCCCTCTTCCTGTGTCTCTGCCTCTCTGTGTGTCTCTCATGAATAAATAAATAAATAATTTTTTAAAAAAATTTAAAAAATAAAATATCATACAAAATTAGACGCGATTCACATTACTTGATGTACATTATTTCATGTCGTTCCCAGCTCACAGCCTATCCTTTAAATTCACACCATCCATTCTTCTAGAGCATGCGCAGGGCCGAGAGCACACACAGCAGACCCCTGTTGGTTAAGCTGCATTTGCAGGAGCTCTAGTTTGCAAAGTTCTGTGACTCACGTAACTCATCGGAGAGAATGAAACTGAGGGAAACTGAGTCTCTCAGCAAAGTGACCTTGTCCAAGGTCATATAGGTAGTCATTTGGAATGCTAGGCCTGCATCCTAAACTCTGAGTCTTTGGCTCCTGGGCACCTCAGCATATTGCTCCTCAGTGCATAGACATGGGCAAAAAAAAAAAAAAAATTATTGTTGGCAAAGAGTAGAGCTCTCGTTATATACATACTTTTCATTTAAATGCATTCAGTTATATGTACTGTTGGCAAAATACAGAGGGAGAGAAAGAAAAATAGTAATAATTTCAAGCATTTGCACTCCAGAGGGTAATTCGCCAGAAAGGTCTCGAATAGAAAGTCTAGAGCTGCTGTTTTGCCAACTGTCCCACTTCCCGGGTGGGTCCCATGAAGCAACAGCTCACCCTCCTGATATGAGTATCATGCTCGAGCAAAGAGATCACATTGTGCCAAAAAGCCCCGATGCCAGGCTTCGCAGAAGGAATAGAAATCTGTTCCAAGGCTCCAGAAAACAGGCCCGTGTTGCATTTGATACAAGCCAATGCCGGTTACGTGCATACCAAGTGCCTCACAGCTTTTAACCCACTTAGTCTCACGAAATCCACTTTGCAGATGAAGAGTCAATCACCAGCCAGCAAGCTCGAGAGCCAGGCTGTGAACCCCAACAGGGAGTCCTCCTCCCCTAGACATCATTGCTAACGGGCCCATGGAGGGCGGCTACAGCAGACCCTCACCCTAACAGACTTGAACCACACACAGTTTCTGCCTTTTGCACTGACTTGAGATCCTAATCTTTGCACAACACACGTGGCCACCGTGCAAAGCCCCCAGCCTGCTCCAGCCCTGACCAGAAAGGCGGAAGAGCGGGGAGGCCACTGGGACCCCAGCGTGACAGTGAGCAAGGACCTCTGGGAATGAGCTGTGGGGTAGGGGACTGCTCCAAAGCCAGGCACGGGTGTGGCCTTACAGGTATGCGCCGGGCAAGGTGATCATTCCGTTCCAGACACTTCTGAGAGCTAAAGGGGGTGTGCTACAGAATCACATCAGGATGACAGATGCGAACCCGACTGACCCAGGCCGGCACAGCTATGCAGTCGGTGCTGTGGGGACACCGAGACGGGACACCCTCGCTGCCCTGTGGAGCTCCCAGCCCAGTGGGAAAGAGGAGTCGGGGAAATAATACCAAACACAACAGGCAGTCAGAGTTTAAAAGCAGCGTCCAGGGCTTGTGGCCCTGCAAATCCAATTTCGTAAAGGGAAACCAATCAGTCCCCATCAGAAACACGGGGAACATGGGGTGAAAAAAATGTAGGTGGTACCCAACGCAAGGGCGGGGGGCCCAGCGAGGGCTGGCTCCGTGCAGATGTTCATCCCAACTAAGTCAGATGTTCATCCCAACTTCCCTTCACTAGTAATGGTCACCGGGGCCACGTGCAGGGCTGCACTATGTGAGGGTTGGTGGCTTTGCGGTTTGTAATGGCTCAGCCTCCAGGGCACTCAAACTGCCCTATCACCCCACCCGGAGGAGGGACAGAGGGGTGCCCGGACCCCTAGAGGAGGAGCAAAGGTGGGGGGAGGCTAGGAGGATTGCTTCCTACAGCTTTTCTCCCTGCGCCCTCCCTCATCCACGCACACCGGGTGGGAGGGTTCAGGCCCAGCTGAGGCTCCTGAGTGGGCAAGCAGGTGTTCCAGGTCAGCTGGGGCTATGTCCCCGCCACAGTCGGGGGCTTGGGCTCCAGAAGTCCCGGAAGGGACCCTGGTTGGGGGTGGGGGGCAGCTAGTGTCTGGCCTCCATCTAGGCCTCCAGTGAGCGTTGCCAAAGGAGGCCAGGCAGCAAACAGATCCAGATCGCAGGCCCAAGTCTACAGGGGCTGGAGGTGGCAGGGTGGGTCTGGGTTCCTCATGATCACCTCCCTGAAGACCCAGCTAACTGGACTGGCTCAGCAGCCCTGAACTGAAGAAAGGCACTTGGTGGGCAGCACTTGAGAACAGGGAACACAGCCAAGAGGAGGAAGGGGAGGCCACCGTTGGAGAAGCCTTGACTGCCGAGCTAAAACCCCCGGATGAAGACTACACTCCGAATTCTCCTTCATCTTAGGGGTGCAGAGTCTGGATTGGAGTAGCTCCTCCTCACACTGCTTACTAAGACCAAGGATCCGAGGGTAAATGACCTGATTTCTCTTCAACGTGACATTTGCCGCCCAACCGGTAGCTACCCTTTCTCAGGTCTAGTGTCGTTACTAATGAGGGCCCCATTTACCCAGTACCTGAGAGTATTACGTGATTACGTATCATAGGCCCATTATACGGATGAGGAAAGTAAGGCTCCAGGAGATCAAAACTGTAAGCGGCAGGATTGAGGCCTGAGCGCAGGTCCCGTGGCTCCTGTACACCTCACCCCAACCCCGCCACCACCCCACATCGGGTCCCACATCCTTGGCCACCGCTTGCCTGCCTCCACAGCCTGGGTGCCTGACCAAGCTGAAGAGCACCGTGCACGCCCTTGCTAAGGAGCAATAAATTCCCAAATGGCCTGAGGAAAAAAAAAAAACAAACCTGCCAGCTTAGCTTGAGGAGAACGCCCTGTCCTCTCCAAGCCCAGCCTTCTTTCATGCTGAGCCCTCAGTCTAGAAGGCTCCCCCACCCCACCCCATGCTCTGTTTATTGAAACCCTACCCTCCTCTCCTCCAAGGCTCGGCTCCAATGCCAGCTTCAGCCTGGCCCTGCCGGTTGGAAATCCTCCTGATGTGTGCACCCGTGAACTAGGCAGCTGGCGGGGTGCAAGCCCACCCATTCGCAGTCTGCCTTGACCCCCCGGGGGGGTAGAGCCCGGGCAGAGCCCCTCCCCCGGGGCCCCCACAGGGCCCGGAGGTCAAGCCCACAGTCCCCTGGAGTGCTTGCGGCCCATGCCACAGGTAGACGGTGCCAGGTCAACAGGTGCCTCCGAGGGCTCGCAGCTCCGTCAGCTGCCCTTCCCCAGCCCCGGGGGCGAAAGCACCCCACGATGGCTTGGGCCACTTTCCCTTCCTTCCCCGAAGCAGCCAGCCCGCCTGGGCCCCGTCCCGCTAGGCCAGCGCTGCAGAGCGAGCCTCCTCCTCAGCCTTCTCACACGGCAGTCAACCCACCTGGGTGCCTGCCTCAACTTCCCGCTTTGCCTTCCAGGTCGGTTTTGCTGAAGCCGAGAGTCGGGCCCCACAGGTCAGATTCTTCCAGACAAGGCAGGAGCCGCGCAGACCCTGAGCCTGGGGACGGACACCCTGCACCCCCCGCCCCAGCTCATCACTCTGTGCGGCCAGGGAGGCCTCCCCGGCTCCTCCCCCGGGCAGAAAGGCACACAGTGGCCCCTGCACAGTGTGGGGCTTTCAAATCAAGCACTCAGGGCTAAAGAAGTTACGGAATAAAAAGGGAAAGAGGTGGATTTGATTTCTTTCTTTTTTTTTTTTAAGATTTTTTATTTATTTATTTATGAAAGACCCAGAGGAGAGAGAGAGACAGAGAGAGAGAGAGAGGCAGAGACACAGGCCGAGGGAGAAGCAGGCTCCACGCAGGGAGCCCGATGTGGGATTCGATCCCGGGACACCAGGATCACGCCCTGAGCCAAAGCAGGGGCTCAACCACTGGGCCACCCAGGGATCCCCAGGAGGTGGATTTGAGATCCTTTCTGCGGCTTAACTAGAATGAGCCTTTTAGGGAAATGAAGCATGACCTCTGTTTACAAAGTTCTCAGGCTCCGCAAGCCATGCATGATCGGCATTTTGCTGCCCTAGTTTCACCTTGCGGTATATTCTGGATCGCCTGTGATGAACACGCTTTTATAATCAGGAAAAACAGCTAATAACTGAAACAAATAAGCAGAGAACAAGAACTGTCAGAGCGTCCTCAGACCACGGCGCCTATACGGGGCCCAGGATGAGAGAACATGGCCTGTGCTGGCCCCCAGGGGACTGGCTTCCTGTCCCCACCTCCCCCCCTCTCCCCCCCCCGCCCCAGAGCTACTGTGGGCAAGTCCCAACCTCACGGCCTGTTTGCTCGACCGTCAAATGGGAATGACAGTGTCTGCATGGGCCGCGCAAACAGAGATGCCCACAGTAGTAAGACCTGCGACCCAGGGCGGCAGGAGACGAGGGGTCCCGTGGTGGATGTGGGAGACCACGATGGGGGAGCAGGGCTGCCCTCGCAGAAGTCAGGGCTGCCCTGGGCGAGAGGGACATTCCAGGAATGGAAACAAGGCATGGCCACCTTAATCCCCAACTATTCACGAAACCAGTCTATTTCATCAGAGTGTGGGTGCCGTTGGTCTACACAGCACTCCTTCGGGGTGGCCCCATTCCTGTCCTCAGCCCACCTCTTGAGAGAGGGTCAGTGATCCACCTTGGGTAACTCTTCGGCCAGCATCTGTCCACTCGTGGATGGAAAATATTCGCCCAAGGGGCCAGCTGCAAATGGTGGCCGAGACGGGAACAGAACCCAGGCCCCCTTTCTTGGCTTAGGACCCCCACAGCATTTCAGCCTGATGACCCACAGTAAGGTCCCAGCAGGGCCTGTTGCCCCTGCAGGGGAAGGAACCACCCTGAGGATGCACGTGACCCAAGTGACAGGTGGCAGGTGCTTCGGGGAACCAGCAGCCTCATGCACGCCTCACCCTCACTCTATTTCCCCAGGAGCCAGAAAGCCCCAGCGCTCTCTGCTTCTGAGGCACATGGAAACTTCCAGCACAACCCAGCCTCGTGCAGCTAAGGACAAGAAGCAGAGCATCATGAGCGTCCCTGATACCATTTGGGGTGGGGTTTCCCACACTATCCTCACTGCAGCCAAATACCCACCCTCGGCCCCCTGCCCCGGCCTCTGGGAGAAACAGCGAGTCAGGAATTCCAACCGAAGCCACAGCCCCAGCGCCCGCTTCTGCTTGGGGGTTACCTGAGCGCCCTCTACTCCTGCTTTGGGGCTTCAGCTGAAGGGAACTACTTTTGATCCGAAGCCCTGGCATCTCGGGGGAGCTTGGAAAGGGCAGGACGGTCCCACCCCTGGCTTTGGAGCCCGCGAGGCCCACAGCACGCACATCACACCCTCTGGGACACCATGGTTAAATGACAGCGCTGGGCAGGTCCCTTCAACGCTGGGGCCTGTCCTCCTCCCCCGCACACAGCAGGGTAGAGAACACATGTTCCCAGCCCTCTGGCTGGTGAGCAGGATGCCCTCAAGACACCCTGCGTCCCTGTCCCGAGGATGGAAGCAATCACTGTTCATTTTCCATCCAAGGCACAGAAAAAAAGCTTTTAAATTCTTGAGTCAGTTCTAAAACCTCCTCGATAAACGCAGTCTCCACGTCACCGGAGCCCCTGGGGAGCAGCGGGTCCCACCTCTTGGAGAAATGTGAATGTCCCAATCCCGAGTGAGCGCCTCTGGGCACCACGGTCCCGGGGCGCGGCCCCACCAGGGCTCCCAGCGGGGGGTGCAGCGCGCAGATGGCCAAGCCCGGGCCCTTACCCACGACCAAGGCGAATCCGGGCGGCTCTTGCCCTGCGGGGCCTCCCAGGTGGACCCCCCACGGTCCTGCTCCTCCATGGCCCGGCCCGCGGGATGCCGGCTGTGTCCTCTCGCCCAGCTCGGGAGAGCAGTGTCCCAACGCGGCTGATTTCTGTCCGGAGCTGGGAGGCTGGGGATGGGAGGGGGCAGGGGACAGAGCCCAGCGCAAGCAGCTTCCCTTTACAGCCAGGAGCCCGGCCAAGTCACAAGGCTCAGGAAAAGAGCAGAGTGTTGAATTGCAAATCCTTTCCCACCTGGGGACTGGCTAGCAAACAACCGGAGACACCTCTCCTTTCCTGAAGGCTGCAGGGATTCCAGCGCCGGTGGAAGAGGGGTGGGAGCCATGACCCCTGCTGGCGGCCACCTGCACCCTCTTCTCCCTGCCCCCCTACCCTGTCCGGTAGACCAACTTCCCCAGGGCTCACAGTTCTAAAGGGCAGAGGTGGGGGGCTGACGGGAGCAGGTATTGGAAGAGACCACCCCCTGTGCTGCCTGTGGGACCCTGGGACCTGCCGTGCTGGGGTGCAGGAGGGACCTCTTCACATTCCCCTCCACCACCGGTGCCCAACCCCCCCCCCCGGGGGATCCTCTCTGTTCCTCTAGCCCTGTCCCTCTGAGTTGCGTGGGGAGTCAAGAAGTCTGGGTTCCCAGAACCTCCCCCTCTAGGCCACCATGGTCCCCTCTATCCCATGCAGCAGCAGCAGGTACCACAACAGCTCGCCCATTTCAAATCCTGCCCTCCCCCCCTGCACCCTCCCCCCCCCCCCCCCCCCCCCCCCCGCGAAGCTAAGTACACCAACCGCATCCTGGTATAACTTGTACACAGCCACCCTACAGGGTTTCAGACACAGAATAGGATGAAGGATGCCCTTGGGTCACAAAGCAGGAAGTGGACGAGCAGGGCCAGGCCGACTTCACATACGGTGCTGGACACAATGTACTTTTAATCCTACAGGAGCCCCGGATTTGTGGTGATGGGCTGGGCTGGCGTGAGCCCCGGGTTTCAGGGATTTCGAGGGACCTGCAGCAGGCTGGGAGGTGGGAGGGCAGGCACACAACGGAGGCAGTTCCTGGGCAAGCCTGGGGGCGGAGGGCACTCTGTGGGAGCAGGTGCGGGGGGCTTCCACCGGCTTTGACAAGGACTTCAAGATCCACCCAGAGGGGGTGGGCGGCCCCCTGAGAGCACAGCGGGCAAATGGGGGCGGGCTTTAGAATAGCGATGAGTCAGGCTCCCTGAGTCAACTCTTACCCCAGAGGACTCCCCACTCGGGGCTCTGCTCCTTCTTGTGTCCCTGCAACGGGTGACGGTGACGGCTGACCCTGACGCTAAGGCCACCCATCTCCTGACGCGTTTCAGCTCCACTTCTGCAGTTCCTCCCTGGCCAAGCCTTCTCTGGTTTCACTCCTCGAGGCTCTTTCCCCTTCCCTCCAGAGAGGACCCGGACCCAGAGCCCGAGCCCCCTGCGCTCGTAGGGACACTGAAGGGAGAACTCAGGAAGACTGTGTCCCATCTAATGCAAGGGGTGAAAGTGCCCCTCCCTTACAGGTCTGGGGGCAGTGGCTTCCCCAGGTGCTACATCTGGGGAGGAGCGGGGGTGGGGGGTGGGGGGGGTGGGACTCAATCCCAGGTCCCCTGCAACCAGGTCACCGTGGTCCTGGCCACACCGGTGCCCCTGGCTCTGCTCACCTGGAGATGCACCCAGCCTCAGAGCTGTGTGCCTCCGCCACCACCTCCCAGAGTCCGAACACCCCAAAAATCGTGAACTATAAGGGAGAAAATGACACTTGAAAACACTTCTACTGAGCTGGGTCACCACCACTCCTACTATTTTTAATTCATCCTGTCAAGATATTTTAAGAATCTCATGACCGACGAGCGATAAAATTGTGAGTAATTATACCTGGTCGTGTTTAGGGTGCAGCCCGAAACCCGATAGAGGTCCAGCACCGCATAGACAGAAGTCACTCTGAACACCGCAGACCGGTGTCACTGCACCGACTGGGAGGACGCAGCCCCGTGGCCACTCGGGGAGGCACGAGCCAGGGCGGGATCCTCGGAGCTCCGCGCCCAGGCCGTCTCACGTCCCGGCTGTTGGCAGCGCGTGTTGGCTGCCGCGGATCCAGCGACGCGTGTCTTGCTCGACGTCAGGCCGCCGAGAGCCAGCACCGGTTTGGCTGGTATGCCCAGGAGCAGGGACATGAGCGCTGACAGGGCTCCCAGAAGCCGTGTGTGACGCATAGACCTCCCGATCTGAGTCACACAGACCTGGGCTCTGGCTCTGACCCTGCCCTTAGGGGTGGAAGCAGTTCTAACTCAGGACAATTCCCTCGGCCTCTAAGAGCCTTTGTTTCCTTATCTGGGAAACACAGGGGTAAAAATAGAGTCTCTCCTTTATTGGATTGTTGTGGGGACACTTGAGGCCATGTGCGGAGAGCCCTGGACACGATGCCTACCTAGCGTGGGTCAGACTCTCAACGAGAAGTAGCAACTATTAATTCTCACAATAACTTGGAAGTTGGCCTTAATAGGTCCATCTTACAGATGAAGAGACTGAGCCCGTGTTTACTGGGGTTTCAGGCAGCTGCTGACTCTCCGTCGTTTCCTGCACTACAGCTCCTGAGACCCCATCAGTGCCCCCAAGGGCCGTGGCCAGACTGAATTTCCCCTGAGCTACCTCCCTGGCTGTGTGTCCCCCCCACCCCCAACACCGACGCTGCTGGACCAGGGTCTGCGAGCCACCTGTTAACCCCCTGAAGGACACTGTGGATTTTCCCATTCCCATTCTCCCTTAGCTCAAGCTCTGACCTCTTCCTGGAGTGCCCCTCCCCTCCTCTCTTCCTTTTCAAATTTGTCCGCCTCCTGGGCCCATGTCAGACCTCCTTCCTCCACGGAGCCTGCCTGGATCTGTCCACCTCATAATGAGTCTCCCATCCTTTAACGTGTGAGGAAAAGGATGGGAGTGAAACGGACATTTCTGAACCCCTTCCACGAGCCTGGTGTTTTCTTAGACATGCCATCTCTAATGATCAAGGTTTGCTTTTTCCCAAAAGAGGAAACAGGCTCAGGGAGGCTCGCCCGGCCAGGAAGAAGTGGAGAGAGTCCTCCTCATCCAACATGTAGAGTGGGCCAGGGAGGTGACCTACCTGGGAGTCCAGGTCACATCATCCCAATTACTGTGGGGACCCCTCTGGACAGGCCTTACTCCTCTTTGGCTCCAATAGTCCTTCACACAGGAGCAAGGACACGGCATGGGGGAAAAAAAACACATCAGGTGGTTTTTTTTTCAATAATAATAATAACAAACTTAATTTTCAATATTTTGAATAATAATTTTCAATAATAATAATAATAATAAACTTAATTTTTCTAGAGTAGGTTAGGTTGATCTACAAAGCGGATCTGAAAGTACAGGGAGTTCTCATATACTCTGTTCCCACATATGCACACCTTCCCCACGATCATCATCCTCGCACCAGATTAGCACATTTGTTACACCCGATGAACTTTCATGCCTTTTTCTGGCCTGATAGTTCATTTCTTTTTTAGTGCTGACCGCTATTCCACTGTCTGGATGCACCACAGCTGGTTCATCCATTCACCTACAGAAGAATATCTGAGTTGCTTCCAAGGTTTGGCAATTATGAATACAGCTGCTATAAGCCCCTGTCCGCACATAGGGTTTGTGTATTGGCATCAGCTTCCAACTCTTTCAGATAAAGACCAAGGAGCACAATTTCTGGATGGCATGAGAAGAGTATGTTTAGTTTTGTAAGAAATCGCCAAACTCCAGAGTGGTTGCACCATTCTGCATTCCCGCCAGCAGTGAGTGAGCGGTCCTGTTGCTCCCCGTCCCCGCCAGCACGTCCATATCTTCACCATCCTAATAGCTACACCATGGTACCTCGTGGTTGTTTTAATTTCTATGATGCCTTATGATGTGGAGTATCTTTTCATGTTTATTGGCCACCTGTGTATCTTCTTTGCTGAGGTGCACGCAAAGATCTTTGGCCCATTTTTTAACCGAGTTGTCGGTTTTCTTACAGTTAAGCGTGAAGAGTTCTGTGGGTATTTTGGATAAGAGTACATGTCATGTACATACACTAGATCTGTCAAGGTCCTGGTAGAAAACAGACAGGCCACTCCAGATGAGTCCTTAAGGAAGCCTATTAAAGAGACTGTTGACAGGATATGGGCAGAGTTGAGGAAGACCGTCAGGGAGCAGTGACAAGACCAGCACCAGCCAGAGGAGGGGCCAAGATCAGCGTGGCCTGGGGGAAAGGACAGTGGGCAGCGGCCTGAGCCCAGGTGTCAGATGCAGGGCATCAGCCTCCAAAGGTGTCTACATCCTAATCTCCAGAACCTGTGTCTATGTCACGTCCTGGAGGTCTAGTTACACAGCAAAGGGAAATTAAGGCAACAGTGGAATTAGGGTTGCTGGTTGGCTGGGCTTAAAATGGGGAGACCGCTCTGGATTATCTCCAAACAATAACCTGAATAATCACCCCAGACCCTCCTCTGCTTTGCCCCTGTAGAGCTTGGAGCACGCCTGTCACCAATGCCTGTCACCGCAGTCTCTGTCCTTGCTGTGTGCAATAGGTGGGCCTGATATAATCACGGGATCTTTAAAAGAAGAGTGGGGAGGCAGGAGAGAAGCAGAAATGGCAGCATGGGAGCAGTTTGGCACCACACTGCTGACTTTGAGAAGGAGGAGACTGCAAGTCAGTGATGCTGGCAGCCTGCAGAAACCAGAAGGCAAGGACACAGGTTCTCCACTAGGGCTTCCAGAAGGAACACACCCTGCCAACACCTTGATGTCAGCCCCACCAGGCCTGTACTTCTGTTCTACTGAACTGTAAGGTAATTAATTTGCATCATCTGAAGCCACTCAGTCTGCTGTCATGTATTACAGCAGACATCAAAGAGTAGTACATGAAATAGCCGGAGGAGACCCCCCCCTCCCCACTGCAGGACCTCTGGTTGAGGATGCCAAGGGTGTGGGCCAGTCCATGGTAATCCAGTGGGGAGGAAGCGAAAAGAACAATACCTTGAACCCTCTCCTCCCACTTTCTCATTGTCCACCATGGGATGAACCCATGTGGAAGCCAGAGAACTCAGGGCAGAGTGGGGAAGGATGAAGACGAGATACGGAAAGGCATAATAAAGGGAAGATGTGTGTGTGTGTGTGCGTGCGTGTGTGTGTGTGCATGCACATGCCTCTCTCTCTCTCTCTCTCACACACACACACACACACACTCATTGCCGTGAAGCTAAACTCTGTTTCTCTAAGTCAGAAAATCCTACCATGACTCAATCCTGGAGTGAGGGAAACAGGAATTAACTCTTTTTCTTAGGGCTCAAGTAGCAAATAATCTCTCCAGGTCATCGGTTGGCATCAGGATCAAGAGCTGCATAGGGATTGGAAGCTGTATTAGTGCAACAAAGTACCACAAACTGGGAGCCTCAAACCAAAGAGATTTGGTTTCTCATAGTTCTGGAGGCTGGAAGTCCAAGATTAAGGTGTCAGCTGGTCTGGCTCCTGCTGAGAACTCTCTTCCTGGCTGGCAGACAGTTTCCTCCCCACCGTGTCCTCAGATGGCAGAGAGAGAGCGGGCTCTCTGGACCTCTGACAGTAAGGACACTAATCCTGTGGGATCAGGGCCCCACCCTTCTGACCTCTCTCATTTAACCCTAATTACTTCCTTACTCCGAATACAGTCACACTAGGGCATAGGCTTCAGCATATGAACTGAGGGAAGGGGGACACAGAGCAGTCCGCAGCTGAAGCCCTTTGGACTGTATCTTGCGTGTAAACGGCAAGAAGGTCCGATGCCCAGGCACACAAAGCAAGCAAAGGGTCTTGGCCTCAGAGACCCCCTGGCCTGGCCAGGAAGCCTCCTTAATACCTTACATGATTGACCACACAGCCCCAAACAGCATCTCTCCATCTCTGTGCTGGACTCAGAACCACTGCCTGTCTACAGATGCTCATGCCTGGTGGATCCCCTTAGCACTGCGTGGCCCTGAATTATATGCTGCATAATTAGAGGTGGAATAATTTAGCCTGGTCTGTGGTTAAACAGGAGAGCCAAGATTTTGATTCCAATGTACACAGTGGAGGACTTCAGGGATCAGAGTTTTCCAATACAGACTGAAATTAGTCTTAACACAAGTGATGTTTCGTTTTTATTCAGTCAGGGTTCACATGGGTATGGAGGAAGCAAGCTCTATGCCCAGAGCATCCACACACGGATACACTCTCTGAGAAGAGTTTCAGGTTAGGAGGACCACCAATGAGAGCTTCAAACAGAGGGCACATCGGCCACTCTGCTGTGGTCCCCTGAGTGAAGATAGGAATTGTGAGCCCTCTGACGTGGCCACAGGGGGAACGCACGGGGTGGGTCAACGGTGCTGATTCTCCCTCTACTTCCACAGTAACTGCACTTTGCAGTCTGCCTCTGACCTGGCTGGAGAGGCTCATCCACAGAAGACACAGAGGAAGTTCTCTTTCTGTGTGACAGAGGTTGCTAAACCTAGAGCTGTCCTAAAAAGGCAACAATACCTCCACATCTTTGACACTCCCTGGGAAAGACACTCCCACTAGAGCCACAAGTGAAAAACCGGGAACTCTTCCCTTTGTCTTTAAGCTTCCCTACCCTGTAGGAGTTAAAAGATTAACTCTTGTAGTGACAGCAGGGCAGGGGGCAGGGAGCCTCCAGTCCTGAAGACTCCTACCTGCTCAGCGCCCTAACACAAAGGAGTAAGAGACTGATCGCTCGCCTGAGACACACAGCCAGTGATTAGCAGAGCTGAGATGCATTATCCACCTCTCCTGATCCCAAGCCCTGTGTCCTCTCCACC
Source organism: Canis lupus dingo (assembly GCF_003254725.2). Lineage (NCBI taxonomy): Eukaryota > Metazoa > Chordata > Mammalia > Carnivora > Canidae > Canis > Canis lupus. The sequence goes on along the minus strand of NC_064259.1, from coordinate 8,337,892 downwards.
GTTCCAGCCTAGACCTTGGGAGACTGAGTACTTCCAAAGGCAAGCAGGAACTTGCCTTTTTCTGGATCCTACAGGCCTTATTGAGCTACACGAAACCCAGTGAAGAGTTAAAAACCTATTAATACAGGTTTTTTGGCTTCAAAGAAAACTGGTCTACCATTCATACGTATGGAATCTTTGTTGTGGACTGTATTATGTCCCCCCAAAATCCATCTGTTGAAATCTTAGCCCACAAGGTGACTGTATGATTGCATATCTGGACGGAAGATCAAACTATCACTGGAGCACAGCAACTTTGCCAAAGACAAAAAAAAAAAAAAAAAAAAAAAAAACAGAGGAAACCTCGGTTTGGCTCCAGTTAAGTATCAGGGGTTCTAAGTGTGAGATACTTTTTATCTCTAAAGTTCTGGCATTTACAAAGGCTAAATAAAGAAAGGGACTAATGAAAGGTCTTAAGACATATTAACACACTTTTTTTTCCCCCTTGCTCACCCTGCTCCATGGGAATGACATCCTAAAAGCCTGGGAAAGCCCGATGCCCTGAGGACACATCTATCAGTGACAAAAGAATCCCTGGAGGATGTCAGTGTGGTGCTCAAACAGCCATTTAGCAAGAAGAGTAACAGCTGCAAAGTGCCAAAGCTTTGGCAAGTCCTTGACCAGCTGTCTCTGGAACGACCCGCACAGCTGCACAGCCCAAGCAGGCCGGGCGCTCGGTGCCCGCAGGATGCCTACTTACACTTCAGGTCTGGAGCTTTCTCACAGTTTGGCTCATTCAATCTTCACGGACATTCTGTAAGGTAGATAATATATATTTTTAAATGCAGAAAGGGGTAGAGAGGTCAAAACACTTGCGCGGGCTCACAGGGCTGGTAAGTGAGGCCCAGCCCTTGGGGATCCCCTTGCACCCAGCACCCGCTTCCCTGGGTTGAACCCAACGGAGAAATGCAAAGGCAGCGAGCGCACAGGCCTCGGTGGCCTCGGTCCCCGGCTCGCCAGGCCAGGCGCGGCTGCTCAGGGGCCCCCTTCGGGGGAGGGCGGGTCCTCCTCCCGTCCCGGAGCCTCGCGGAGAGGAGGAGGCGCTCGCTCTCCTCCCCGGGCAGCCCGCCCAGTCTCGGCGGCGCAGTGAGAGAGGGAGGGAGCGCCGGGCGGGCGCGGGCGCGGGATGGAGAGCAGCAGCCCGCGGCCCCCGGGGCCCAGCGCCGGCCCCGGCCCCGCGCTCAGCCTGGACGCGCGGTTGCGCGGGGACCCGCGCCCGTGGGCCAAGGTGCTGTTCACGGCGCTGTACGCGCTCATCCTGGCGCTGGGCTCCGCGGGCAATGCGCTGTCCGTGCGCGTGGTGCTGAAAGGGCGCGCCGGGCCCCCGGGCCGCCTGCGCTACCACGTGCTCAGCCTGGCGCTCTCCGCGCTGCTGCTGCTGCTGGTCTGCGTGCCCGTGGAGCTCTACGACTTCGTGTGGTGCCGCCACCCCTGGGTGTTCGGAGACCTGGGCTGCCGCGCCTACCACTTCGTGCGCGAGCTGTGCGCCTACACCACGGTGCTCAGCGTGGCCAGCCTGAGCGCCGAGCGCTGCCTGGCCGTGTGCCAGCCCCTGCGCGCCCGCCGCCTGCTGTCGCCGCGCCGCACCCGCCGCCTGCTGTCGCTCGTCTGGGCCGCCTCGCTCGGCCTCGCCCTGCCCATGGCAATCATCATGGGTCAGAAGCACGAGCTGGAGACGGCTGGCGGGGAGCCGGAGCCCGCCTCGCGCGTGTGCACCGTGCTGGTGAGCCGCGCCACGCTCCAGGTCTTCATTCAGGTAAGGGCAGGGAGGGGGGAGGAGGGGGGAGGCTAAGGGGCCTGCGTTTTCACTTCTGATGCCGCTCCCCCACACACACACCCTCCCCACGCCCCACAACACAAGCAGGTCTCCCAGCCTCCATTGTACAGAGGACTTGGGGAGAGAGAGGCCTGGCAAAGAGGAGGCATTAAGAGAAACCCAGATTTGAATTCAAAGCTAATTGTGGGGACACCTGGGTGGCTCAGTGGTTGAGCATCTGCCTTTGGCTCAGGTCTGATCCCGGAGTCCTGGGATGGAGTCCCACCCACTTCGGGGTCCCTGCAGGGAGCCTGCTTCTCCCTCTGCCTCTCTCTGTGTCTCTCATGAATAAATAAATAAAACCTTAAAAAACAAACAAACAAAACAAAACTAATTGTGAAAGTCTGCTTTCTCACCAGTGGTTGCAAGAGCTGTGACCACATATTACTGGGTGTAAGAATTACAGGGGTGGGGCTGTAAAAATGTAGATTTCATAACCCACTCCAGCCTTCTACTTTTATCATCAAGACAGACTCACAAAACAGCAGACTATCCAGTTTAATGGGATTTTGTGGAGCTATAAAAGAGAGGCCTGGATATTCAATTTTAAGGGATCTCAGAAGAAATACACACATGAATTGTAGCCTTAAGAATTTGGGAAAGTAGAAAGTTATTAAGCCTGGCTGGAAAACGTTCCACGCAGCTTCAGAAGTTGCTTGCTCTGGTCACTATAGAGAATTACTCAGAAGCAACAAGGTAGGCTCCCTAATTTATAAAAATCCACCTCCTGTATCAGACATGTTTGCAGGTTGTCAAATTCCTTAGCCAAATCTGGACCCAATGATATCGAAGACAAAAACAAAAGCAGAAACACACCAGCAGGGAGAATAGTAATGGTACTAAAGAAGCTGGGCATGCAGGGGATCCAAACAGCAGTCAGAAGGAGGGGCCCCGCTGACAACAGTGGGAGCTGCTTCTCCTGCCACATCAGGTGGACTAGTCATGGCCTGACCCCTCAGCCGTCCAGTCCACACATTGCCCTCCCATGCTGGCCCAAGCATATCACAGCCACGGAGCAGTGTATCTAGAGCACCCATCTACCTCCCAGCAGCCCCCACGTAGGTTCTGAGTTGCAGCGGAATAGTCAGAGCCTTAGGCCTGACTGTGTAGCTCCCTGCTGCACCCTGGTGTGGCCGTGGCAATGAACCAGCAACCATATGCTCTGAAGGCCTGGTAGCCAAGTTCCACCAGTTTTCACAGACGAGGGTGATAGCTTCCAGGCTGCACCTATTTTGGAGTTGGGCTAAGGGGTGGGAGAGTGCCAAGCAGGGTCGGTGCTGCGAATATGCTGCTTGCATAGTTTATTTTGAGTGGTACAGACTGAGCGACGCAATAGAAACTGCGAAATGTGCCAGGGGCAAGCTTTTGACATGATGCATAGTGAATTCCTTCGGCGTAACAGCATTATTCGACAAGTAGCATATTAAAAACTTTAACTTGAGACATACAGTCTACGTTAACACAGCAAAATAACAAACTCAAATTAGGATTATTTCGGTCCACCTTCCTTTTTAGTGTCTTGTCACTCAGGGTCCATCTTAATCGGTAATTTTTGGCCACAGAAAAATTGCTCATAGCTTTTCAAAGTACAAAAAACTGTAATTTTTCCAGAAAATTTTCAAAGTTCCCAAAGATTAATTACTAGTTTATAGATATATTTTTACCTTCGGTTTCTGTCTTGACTGGTATTAAAGTTATAATTTGATAATAAGTATGTTGTTGCTGATCAAGCCCTGCCTAGTTCTGCAACAAACTAAAATGACTGTCACTTATTTTGTTATTTTTTCTCTTGGTGCTGCTGATTTGTGAGCATGGATTAAGAACAAAGCATGAGTGTTAACTCCTTAAAAACGTACAGCACCCAACCCAGATATTTGGTACTGATTTTAAAGTGCTATTAAAATGTGCAGTTCGGGGGTGCCCGGATGGCTCAGTTGATTAAGCATCAGACTCTTGATTTTGGCTCAGGTCATAATTCTGGGGTCCTGGGATCGAGCCCTGGGTCAGGCCCTACACTCAGCGTAGAGTCTGCTTGAGGATTCTCTATCTCTCCTTCTGCCTCTTCCCCTGCTCCCTCTCTCGCTCTCAAATAAATAATTTTTCAAAAAAATAAAAACTTAAAATGTCGTTTTAAAAAAAATGCTCACATAGAACCAATGAGGAAAAACCCTGCAACACATGCACTTTGAAATTTATCTGTTTTTTAAGATTTTATTTATTTGAGAGAGAGAGAGAGAGAGCACGAGCAGGGGGAGGAACAAAAGGGGAAGAATCTCAAGCGGACTCCACACTTAGTGCGAGCTCGACATAGGGCTCGACTCCACGACCTCAAGCTCATGACCTGAGCTGAAACCAAAAGTCAGATGCTCAACTGACTGAGCTGCCCAGGCACCCCAAATAGGTTGGATTTTAAAAATTAAACACTTAAAACACAAGGTGTTATGTAATAAACTTGTTTTTCATAAGTTAAAAAATATCAATAATTATGTTACAAGGCTTGTAACGTAAGACAGCTGTCCCCTTGCCACCCCTTCACACTCTGATTTATATTCTCTCGTTGAGGGGCAGCTACTGTCTGCCCACCCTTGCCGCTTGCTGCTCTTTGCCTACATATTTCTAAAGAACACGCCTGCTTGATTTCACAGTTTTTACGTGTTATGCAGTGTCTTCTAACTGGAGAGGAGCATTCTGGTCTCTTACTTTCTCATCCCTACCCTCCTCGTCCTGTATCCACGCACACTCCTCACCACTCCTCCAGTGTAATTCCGTCAGGGAATAATAAGGTTAGTCCTGGACTCAGTACTTACACACTGTGACTATGTTAAACGTTCTTCACAGATGAACCACGTCATATATTTTTATTATATTTCCTTTCCAATATCACCTTTGCTTCCTTGCCATTAACAAAGGTCTTTTTTTTCCCCCCAATTTGCTTAGTTTCCTGCGCTCTATTTCTCATGCCTGTTTTACTCCTCTACTACAAGTATAAATACTACTTCAGCATATCCAGACCCATCCGGTCAACTGCCAATCGAATCCTCCAGGCTCCCCCTGGAGCCCCCTCTTCTGCTCCAATCTAACTGATGCACTTCGGCCACATACCCTATTTTTTGGACCTCAGGTCTACCTCTTTATTGGTATACAACCTTGTTTTGATGGAACACATGTTCTCGTAACCTCCTATGACCTGAGAAAAGGTCCACAGAAGGTTAAACAAAAAAGTAAGAATTTGCATGTCTGAAAATGTTCCAGATTATCCTCACATTCGCTGTAAGAGGGCTGAACACAGAATTCTAAGACTGAAACCACTTTTCCTCACAAGTTGTAAAGCATCACTCCATTATTTCCCAGCTTCCACCATTGCCTTAAAGAAGTCTAATGCCATTCTGGTTCCCATCCTTCGTATGTACCCTCTCTTATCCCCCGGAAGCTTTCAGGGTTGTCTTTATCCACAGTGTGCTAAAAGTCCTAAGAACGTACCTTGATGTGGGCTTATTTTCATCCATGGTTCTAGGCCCCCAGGCAGCCTTTCACTCTGGAAGCTTATATCCCTCACTCTTGGAAAAACCTTCTTCGATGTGGCTTATTTTAAGAAACTGATTTCCTGCCCTCTGTTTTATCTATTTGCTTTCTAGAACCCACTATTACCTAGGCCATGAATGTCTTCAACTAATAGCAAATATCCTTATGTCTCTCCTGTCTTTATTGCTCTTTCCCATCTTTCTGAGAAGCTTCTCAGCCTTATCTGGTAACCCTGCTGTTGCCCGTCTCCTGCTGCTGCTGCAGATTCCTGGGCCCTGGGCCCAGCCTGATGCCCAGCATCACAGAGCCTTGGTGCCACCACCATAAGCCATGGAATTACCTTTACAGGTGAATGTGCTGGTGTCCTTCGTGCTCCCCTTGGCATTAACTGCCTTCCTGAACGGGGTCACTGTGAGCCATCTGGTGGCCCTCTGCTCCCAGGTGCCGTCCACTTCTGCCCCGGGAAGCCCCGCCCCCAGCCACATGGAACTAATGAGTGAGGAGAGGAGGACGCTCCCCCTGGGGGGCCCGGCCAGCCTGGTGAGACACAAGGACTCCAGCCGGCTTCGCCGCCTCCAGCACAGCATCCAGGTTCTCAGTTAAGTACTCAGTAACACTGTCCTGAGCACAAGAGTTGGGGCTCCAGGGCCGCCACCCCTAACCCCTGGCCAAGTGACCTTGAGCAAGTTCCTATCTCTCTCCAGGCATACCTCTCTATGCCCCAGGGGAATTGTATGATCACCAGTAGGCTTCCATAAGGTTCGGTGGTATGATTATAGGACAGAATGGGAATTCTGTACACGAAAGCCCCATCTGCTCCAGGGAGTAATATAGAAATGAGATAAGTGGATACCCAGTTACTTTGCAGAGTCTGGCCTATGGGTGGATACAAGAAGCAGCTGTAGTTGGGGACCTGCGGCCTGGGAATGATGGAATCAGACCAGCTGAGTCCCCAGCCCAGTTCCCCACCAACTCCCCACTTTCCCTGATAAAACATTGCTTGTTGGTTGGTTTTTCTAAGTATCTGGGTCAACTTGTAGGGGAAGCATTAGGAAGCACAGGGAAACAGTTGTCTCCAAACACCTGCGGTAATGCAGGCGCTCGCTAAGGTCTGGGAAGATTAAATAAGAGATCAGGGTCTGCTCTCATCAATGCCCCGGTGTTGTACATAGGACAGCAATGCAAGAGCTACATGTCATGTGATGTGACAAGAACAGAGGCAGCCCATGATGGTGCCTGGACTTCTTTCCATAGACAACAGCATTGAGAGTCAATGCCCAAGAATGCAGGGAGATTTGCTTTGGAGATAGGTTTTTTCCAACAGTCTTTGGGTGTGGGCTGTGCTTCTCAAGCTTCTGTGTACATGAGAAAGGTGTGGAGAGGCTGCTGGGCCCCAACCCTGAGATTCTAATTCAGTTGCTCTGGGTGGGCCCAAGACTCTGCATTTTCACCAAGCTCCCAGTTGACATCAACGCCCTGATCCAGAGGCCACATGGGACTACAGATGGATTTGACAGTCAGGACAGGCATAGAGGAAGGGAGGGAGGGGGAGAAGGTTAGGGACAAAGGGGCCTGTTGGAAGACTGCTGTCACAGTCCAGTGGAGGGGGAATATGAGCCCCTAGGGTGGAAGGAATCAAGAGATGCTAAAGAAGAGCTTTTTAACAGATTGGATCTAGGGGATAATGGAAAAATCAACAGACTATCTGGCTTATGACTTAAGTGCTAGATGGATGGTGGGCCGTCAATCAATCAGAAGAAGGAACAGAAGAGGCTTTATGAGGCAGAAGCACATGTAAGTTCAGTTGTCTCTGCAGTTAGACAATCAGGTGGGAATATCTCGCCCTGAGTTGAGAGTATATTCTGGTGGTCAGGATGAGACTGTAGAAGTTTCTAGAAGCATGTCAGTGTATGGGTGGTGGTTAAAGTGAATATTCACCCAGACATCAGGGTAACATCAGGTTTGTCTGCAAATCCAGATAGGAATGTGTCAGATAGCCTCAAAGTCCCCTTCCATCCCCTGGACTCTGGGAACAAGTTCCAGGGAAATGCTTTTGTCCACTTGGCATCTTCATCTCTGGAGGTGGCATAACTGAGAATGTTCGCTGTTGCTCTGTCCCTCCCTACCTGTTCTGCAGGAGCCATTGTGGCTGTGTATGTCATCTGCTGGATGCCGTACCACGTCCGCAGGCTCATGTACTGCTACATTTCCGATGACGGGTGGACCGGGTAGGTGCAGCAGAGGGACCCCAAGTGCATAGGGAAAGGCCACTGGGCTGGGCCTGGGACTTTCCATGCTCTCCACAGGGATTCCCAGTTGCTGGGTGTTTTGGAACTCTGGCCTCCATTCTAGCTGGTCCTGCCCAGTCTGTTCCCTCAAACTCTCTGAGCTGGGGGTGGGGAATGGGGCATTTTCTAGCAAGTTCACTGAACTGATAAGGCCAAGTGAGTGAGAGGTCTCAGTGGTGATCAGGGCTATGGGCAACCTGACTGCCGGACAGAGCAGTCCACAGGTGGGGCGCAGGGGGAGGGCCTTGCTATTGCAAGGAGAGGGGAGGAAGCCTCAGAGCCGTGAGTCCATGAGCTACCAAGGGCTCCCTTGACTGAGACCAGACCATGTATGCCTTTTGGGACATAACTGGAAAAAAGGAGAGAATCTACTGTCTTCCTTTGGGCAATCGCTATGCCTCTGATCATAAGTGGAAGGCAAACATCCAAGAGAAGAGAGATCCATGGAAATGGCTCTAAGGAAATGGCTGTGCCAACAGATGCCTCATCCTTGAGAGCTGCAAACACCCCTTACCTACAAATGCATATGCAAAGCCCTTCCCACTGCAGAGAACCCGTGTGGCGAGGAGCATGGCTTCCCAGAAGGACTTTCACTTCTTAGTGACGCCACATATCTGGACCACACCCAGCAGCACGAGCCTCCCGGGTCCCAGTGGCTAGGCAATGGCGCCTGTCAATCAGCAGGTGCACCTTGCACCATGCGGGGGACTGGGAACAGGGACTCAGAGGCTGGGTGGAGTCCACTCCCCCAAAAGGGCAGCTGGTGTTGAGGAGCCATTTGTCGAATTGACACCATGCTTCCCAGGAGGAGAGAACAGGCCTTCCTCACCTGGCCCTTTGGAGGAGAGATGCATTCTCCAGGAGGGGTGGATGCTGTGAGGAGGTACAGGTCCTCTTACATGCCTCCTGGGTTTCTCTTCCAGAACACTCTACAATTTCTATCACTACTTCTACCTGGTGACAAACACGCTTTTCTACGTCAGTTCGGCCGTGACCCCCATCCTGTACAACGTCGTGTCCTCCTCCTTCAGAAAACTCTTCCTGAAAGCCCTCGGCTCCCTGTGTCGACAGCACCACCGCATGGCGCCTTGACCCCTGGAAGCCCTGGAGCCTCACCCGAATGGACCCCAGCTGCGGGCTCTGGGGCCCCATCCCCTAGATACGCCGACCTGGACGGAGCAGAAGAATGAACGAAAGCAAACAGCAACTGGCCGCTCAGTCACTAGCATTCAGACAAGCTATTTTATCACAAGTAACTCAAGCTCTGCAGTCAGATGCACTCATCCGGACCCCCGGCCCCGCCACTTACCAGCTGTGCATCTGCAGGCGAGTCGCTTACACGCTGAGCCTCAGTCTTCCCATCTGTGTGATGGAGATGAACAGTACCCAGCTCTTAGAGTTGTTCGAAGATTAAAGTGCTTAGCACAGTGCCTAATGCATAATAAATAATAAATGTTGGCTGGCATATTTTTTTGTTACTGTTGTTACTATTCTCATTATTGCTGTTTTCCGCTCTCCTGGAAGTCCACTACATTCTCCTGTAGTTTTATGCTCATCAGTGTGGGCTCAGATGTCTTAGGAATTTCCACAAATAACAAATGACAATGCTCCAGAAGCGTACTGCACTGTCACATCCCATGGGCAGTAGTAACATTCTCCAGTCTCCCCCAGTAGGGAGGTGGCAGCCAGTAGAAGGACCCCATGAGCTGTGGGAGGCCCAGGGGCACCCGCTCCCCTCTCCTGGACTCTGGCCAGTGTGACTGACTGATGCCAGGCATCTGGGGCTCCCTGCGGGAGGACAGATGTGCGGCCGACCTGGATGCAGCAGGGTGCCAAAGACTTTATTTCTGGGATCCTGGGAATACTCTCATTACCACTGCCATCTTCTACGTGGGAAAACAAAAGCAAAGAGAAGTTAAGGAAAGTTCTTCTCCCACTATTCAGTAATGCAGGGATCAAAACCCAGGCTTGGGACCGAGCAGCCCAGGCTCACCAAGTGCCTCGAGCTGCTTCCCAGGGTTCTGATGGCCAAAGAGGAACAGAAAGTAAAGACTCATTATTAACGAATTGGATGAGTCATGATACTCCACTCAGTCCACCCAAATCCTATTTGTTAGGCCACCATTAAATAATGAGTATAAATCTCATTTAGCAGCATAAACATATGTGGTTGTGCTATCAAAAGAGAACACAATAGAAAATTACATTATAATATATGTAGAAATCATTCAGACACAGAGAAAAGGTCTAGAATGGAGCCCTTAGTGAAAGTGGTGGGTTTGCTGAGGAGGCACGAGTGACCCGAGGACTGGGGTGCTTTCTATTAACTTCATGCCAGGATCTGAGCCTAATGACGCCTGGCACCCAGCAGACACTCAGATGTCTGGCAAAGGACAGAGAAACCTGGCTTGTTTCCCTCCAATTTGCTAGTATAATATTGTTTGTATGACATCAAAATAACACATTTCAAACAGAAATTAAGTTCCCCCTACTGTTGTTCCATGGGCAGCACCAGCACTGCTACAGCAGAGCCTGGAGCGTGGGGTGGATCCTCACGTGGGGGTGTCACTTATTAGCTGTGTGACTTAAAGCAAATTCCTTCACCTGCTTGGGCCTCATGTCACATCTGTGAAATAGACATCATAACAATTATCCCCTAGATTTTAAGAATTAAATGGTATCATAAATACGAGGGAAAAAAATGCTTGAAAAGCATAGTATCTAGCACCTGAAAGTGCTCAGTTGGTAGTAGCCGTTGTGAATATAATAAAGGAAACTCCTGGTTCCCAAATGCCAAGTATCTTTCTAATCCCATCTTTAAACAACGTCTACTCTATTTTGTGTGGTTGGCTGGACCGTTGGCCTGCTTGGCTAAGATCAGGAGCCCCCAAAAGGGTTCTTTTCATCAGCCTAGTCTTACAGCCATGACTTCATCAGTGCCGAATGTTAGGAAGCTTCCACTAAACTCTGAAAGGCAAAGTATGCATTGCCCACCTGTAGGAGTTTCCTAGGGCTGCTGTAACAAAGCACCACAAAGTATGTGGCATCAGACAGCAGAAATCTATTCTCTCACAGTGCTTGAAGCTACAAGTTTCAAATCAAGGTGTCAGCAGGGCCCCAAAAGACTTGGGGAAAGACTCCTTCTTTGCCCCTTCCAGCTTCTGGTGGTTCCCAGCAATCCTTGGCTTGTAGGTTCATCATTCCCATCTGTCTTAATGGTCACATGGCCGCCTTCCTTTGTTACTCACTCTCTTAAGACCTCAGCCATACTGGATTAGGAGCCCATTTCATTCCAGTATGACTGGAATATTCCCATAATCCAGTATGACTTCATCTCAACTAATTACATGAGCAACAACCCTATTTCCAAATAAGATCACATTCTTAAGTATCGGGGGTTAGGACCTGGATGTATTTTCGGGGATGTGATTCAACCCAAAACAGCGACCAAACCCACCCTTCTTGGTAGGGTGGACTGCCACCCTTGGGAAAGATCCTTTTATAGAGCAAGAACCAGAGTTGGAGTGGCCAGAGATCCCAAGAGGGAAAAACTAGTGCTCGTCAGAGTTAAAGAAAGAAAGGGAAACTGGGACAGGATATTCAGTGAATGACAAATGTAGTCATGGATTCTTGTTTCTCCTCTAGACATGGAGGGCTTTAAAATGCTGCACTGGCTTTCCAACGGTTTTGTTAATTAAAATGCTAATTCCTTCTGCTCTGGGAAGTCTGCCTAAGCAAGTAGACTAAAAAAAAAAAAAAAAGAAAAGAAAAGAAATGAAAGCCGTCAATACTAGATGTGCCCTTGGTTCATAGTCTTCCCTTAAAGAGCTGTCTGTAGACTCTGAAGCCAGATCTGGAAAGTTAAATGCAAATTTTGTTATTAAAGGAGTATCTAAACATTAATGTGGGGATCGCCCAGACTCGGGATGACACATAATGCAATATATTTGGTATATGCTGGGATCCACTACCTCCCACAGGTGACCCAACACCTCTCCCAATGAAAGAACTTTGGATCCGTACTTTTATCGTACAGAGGGCCTTCTGAGCCAACAGCGCCTCCTGATGAGTGACATTTGGTGGGAGTACATTACTCGAGATGGGAAGTAACCGTGATGTTATTGGAACTATGCTTACACCCGCCGGCATGAACCTAGGTTTGTTCTGTCCCTTGATAGCTGTGTGATCGTAGACAAGTCATCCAACCTCTCTGAGCCACAGCTTTTTCATCTCTAAGATGGTCCCAATGGTAGCTACTTCAGAGTGCTATTGCGTTGGCTAAATAGTAAACAGTCACCTAGTTAAATGCCTGGCACATACTAGGTGCTCAAAAAATGTTTGCTGCTACTGTTGCTCATGTCATAGTTGACGCATTCTCCGGGGGGTGGGGGTGGAAGGGAGGTGCGGTGGGGAGGGCAGGTGACCTGGCAAAGGAATCGAGGAGTGAAACCAAGTCTCCTGGTTTCAAATCCCATGCCCTCCCTGCCACCACCTCTGCCAGGAGAACTCTGACATCCAAGTGAATGTTGCAATTACAGCCTGACTCTTCCTTTACTGCAAGAGTTCTCAAATTGCTCTAAGTCTTCAGGGCAAAAGAGCCACAGCCTGTATGTTTATTATTCTTATCTGGTTTGAGGAGGACTGCCATGTCTGGCCTTGCAAAAGTACAGCTTTCTGTATCTTCCAATGCTCTGGAAGAGTTTTAATTTTAATGTGGCAAAACACACGTAAAATTTACCATTAGTATGATTTAGCGCAATCACAAGGTAATGCAACCACCACCTCTGTCTAGTTCCAGGATGTTTCCTGGGATTTCTATTCCATAAGAATTCTCGACTTGATCAAACATCCTACTGTGTCAGTCGACTCTCACGTCTATTGCTTTTCTGTCTCTCTTTTCTGGAGAGATGTACCAGTCTCCAATTATGGTTTATGCAATTATCCCATTATTGCCCTATTCTTTTCCTAACTGTTCTTGCTTTCTAGATTTCATAGCAGTGCTGGCCTATCTACAAAGTTTTGCGACCTTTATGATCCCTTTGGATTCAACTTTGAACTTTAAAGAATCTCTTCACACACTTCATTTCTTAGAATTTTGAAGCCCATTCTGATTAGCTTTCTTAACCCAGTCCAAGAGCCTCAATATGCTATTAGGTGAATTTAATCCATTTATATTTATTTTGATGAAGGGTATGTTTGGATGTGTTTCTGCCATCTACTTTATTTTTTTTTTAAGATTTTATTTATTTATTCATGAGAGTCACAGAGAGAGAGAGGCAGAGAGAGAAGCAGAGGGAGAAGCAGGCTCCATGCAGGAAGCCCGATGTGGGACTCGATCCCGGGTCTCCAGGATCATGCCCTGGGCTGAAGGTGGCACTAAACCGCTGAGCCACCCGGGCTGCCCTGTCATCTACTTTATTTACCACGCTTCTCTCTCCCCTCCTCAGCCCGTTCTTCCCTTATACACTGGGGTTTTTTTGGTGCTGCTTTCCATTTATTGTTTAGACACTGGACACCCTGTTGCATTTCTTCCAGCAATCACTGTTTTTTAAACATATATTTAAATATTCCTTTTCTGCTAACATGTTACTCACCCCCACCCCATTAAATCAAGAATTTTAGTACAATTTCACTCCTTATTCTCTCAGTTCCTCCGTCACCAGCCACTCCCACCCCCAGCTCCCATGTCAGAAGCACCTAAGACAGAAGAGTCCATCAGTGCGCATGAGCACTACCATTTGCTGGGCATATTCAAGTCTCCAAACACACAGCAGTGAATGTATCTTACAAAGTTCCTACTTTCAGAGGAAAAGACAAAGAAAACACTAAACAAAATATATTCTATTGGGGATGACCTTATTGAGGAGGTGACCTCAGAAGGATATGAGCAATGTGAAGGGGAGAAGTGTCCTGGGCAGAAGAAGCAACAGGCCTGAGTTGGGTACTTGCCTGACAGTGGCCAAGGTGGGCCAGGAGGGCCGGGTGGCTGACATGCAGTGAGCAAGGGGAACAGTCAAGGGTAAGCACAGACCACCAACATTCCTATTTCCTGGCTTCTCAGGGATGCCCCCCTGCCCCCCAGCTACACCTTCTAGCTGCTTCACTCTTGAGCTTATCTGCCTACTTCATCCGCCTACTGAGGTTTCAGTTTTGATTTCCAAGATCCGTAATCCATCCTTTTTGTTCTGGATACCATATAATCTATTTTCTGATTTTAATCACACTTGTTTTTATAGGATAGGATTCCGTTTGCTTTACTCACTCTTTATTGAGGTTATCATCCTTCACTATATAATGTTTGCTTTTCTTATAAGTCTGAGTTGTTTATTCATTTCCATACAGGGGGTTCCTATTTGCTTATTTTGTTTACTTCCCCACGTGACTATGGGGGACAGGACAAGACCATGGAGAGGAGTGGGCCAATAGCTTGTCTTCACAGAAGTCTGGACCCCCTATGCCCTCCTCCTTGAGGCTCCACACTCTGCTGTAGCCTTAGCAACGGCCACCTGCTTAGCCTGGGGTGGTGGCATCTGTAAGCGTTGCAGAAGACCTAGAAGAAGTCGAATAGCCCAGCTGCCCCAAATTATAATCACCCTGACAAATGCCCCAGGCCACCTTCCAGCTTGCTTAGCTACTCCAAAACACACAGCACCCCTGACCGCATCTTCCCGTGCACATTTCTCTGCATGTCTGAGCTGTGCTTTCCTTCATTTCTGTTCTTCTGTACCCCCAATTGTGTCTGCTTTTCTCTTTTAGGGATTCCTCCATGTGTTAACAGGCGCTTATTTTTTTGGATTTATTATTTCCTTTCCAAAACTGTCTTTTCCCTTATGAGATTTTAAGCAGGGAGTCCCTGGAGATCACTGACCACACTACTTCTTCTCAAAATAATGCAACTAATGCTCACCAAAGAAATCGTAAGTGCACTATATATTTTATTCATAAGGCTGGAACAAACAAGAATAGTAGTTTGAGTTGTTTTTCAAGTTTAAATTAACTAATAAAATGGGAAGACTAGCATGGAAACTATTTACAAAAGACAAACATAACTAAAGAAGGTAAGTTTTTATTCCAAGATAGGAATAATGGCATATACAAAGTGATCGTTTTATAAACACTGAACTAATCTTTTATATTCATGGGCTTTTTTTTTTTTTTCTTAGGGAAAAAAGAAAGATTAACTCTTTGGCATCATCTTTTAAAATAATTTCTTCTTGGGCTGCTATCCGTTAGAGTGCTTATAAATGTCTAAGAGGAATGTGTAGGAATGCATTCTGATGGTTCATTTCTGAAGATCTTTATTCAGTTAGCGACACTCCAGAGGCATGGTGGTGCAGGGCAAGACAGACTCTGGTCCAGAATCCAGGAGTCTACTTGTCCATCCTTCTGCTTCCCTCCTGCATTGTGATCTTGGAGAGGTATACTCTCTGCATCCGAACCTTCTCGTCTTCCAAGTGGAAAATAATCGTACCCACATGGGCTGCTGGAAGGAATAGGCAGGATCATAAGTGTGGAAGTACCTGGTCCAATGCCTGGCCTGTGGGTGGCACTCTAGGGCGCTGGCTCGATACACATTCCAGGCAGACAAATGCTGCGACGAGCATCATGGAACATTCCTGCTGTCTTCTCTGCTCTGTCCCCTTCCACTCTGATCAGGGCCAAGCACTCATGAGAGAAAACAAGCTATTTTAGGAACTAAAAACTGAGCTTCAATAAATTATAATCAAATGTTTAGTTCTTACCAACTATTTTATATGTCACTTTGGTTGTTTTTGTTGTTTCAAAGCAAGCAATTTGGTCCTCTTTCCTTTGTAAGGCAAAGTCTGTCTCTTCACGTCAACCTCTGCAACCTTAATCTCCTTCCTGAAACCCTTTTTGTTTTAAAGAAAGTTTCTTTTCACTTTTGCCCTTTCTAAGAGGTAGGGTATTAACCCTATAGGATTTTATTTTAATAGAATCATATTTGCTCTGAAGTAAAACCATTTGCTTTACTTTCTTAGAGTTGATGCCTTTGGGCTAGTTTCTAGAAGAGCAAACTTATAGGCAATTATATAATTCTTAGAAGACGACCTTCGTTTCTTCTTGTCTCCACCCTTTGGTAGTTAAAACGTTCTTCTGGAATATTGCTTTGTAGGAGGTAATAAGGAAACCCACATAGCCAAAATCCTATCCATTGCCCAACATATTGGAACCTCTACGAGAAAAATCCAAGAGTGATCCTTTAGCACTACGAGATAAGTCAAGTTTGTCCATGGAAGCACATGGATGACAGGATAGCAGGCAAAAGTTTTTTCTTCATAAAACTGGCTTCAGCAGAGCCCAGGGCCATGTGGTCTGGCCCAGAAGGCAGGGGCATGGGTTTGCCTCCTTCTTGCTGCCGACTCCTCCTCGTTGCTTGAAGACTCCATGTATGTCCGGGCCTGGGTTCCTGACATGTAGGCTGCCCAACAGTCCCAGGGCCATCCCAGTTCAAGCACCCATGGATCTCAGAATTCCTTTAGCCTCAAGCGTGAGGTCCTGAAGGCTCCATTCTTGCAGAAAACCTGCTGCCATGTCCCTCAGATGTGTCGTCCAGTCAGAAAGAAGAGTGGCCGGTCTTCCTTCGCGTTGGCGGTCTGGAATTCGTCCCGCAGCCGGAACTGCCACTCATCCTCCAGTTCGAGGCGGACCACTGTCTGTCGCAGGGAGTTCCGGTCCTGGCAGATGACACACAGGGTGGCACCTGCATGCAAGGGCAGGGCAGAGGCAGGGAAGAACGTCAATGAAAGCTACTGCCTGGGTTCTACTTGCACTCTGGTTTACTTGTTCTTTTGGTCCGTCTACCTCCTACCTACATGTCCTATCCTCCTATTACACCAAATATTTCCTGAGGCAAAGACTATGTTAAAAACTTCTGATTACTACTTCCCAGGCCTCACAAAGCTTTGGTGCTCAGAAAACAACCCTCCCCCCAAACCCCCACCCACCCACCCGCCCTCAAGAAGGTCAGAGCAAAGACATCCAAGGGTAAATGAAGATGGGTTAGGGATCCCAGCTGGCTGGCTGGAAACAATTTTTTTAAGTCCTATAGAATGAACGCCTGTCACTCTCAACCACTCTAGCATGACAATAGCTATAGAATGAGAAAGGCCAGAGTAAAAGTCAAAGAGCACACAGTACCCCCAAGACGAGGGGGAAGACCTCAGGTGTCAGGAGGAAGGAACATCTGGGGGAACTGGGTGCTGAGGTTAAGAATTTGGCCTAAAAAGGAACACAGAAGTTGAAAATATCTATTTGCTGGGGCGCCTGGGTGGCTCAGTCAGTTAAGTGTCTGCCTTCAGCTCAGGTTATGATTCCAGGGTCCTGGGATCAAGTCCCGCGTCGGGCTCCCTGCTCAGTGGGGAGTCTGCTTCTCCCTCTCCCTCTGCCCCTGCTTGTGCTCTCCTGCTCACTTTCTAAAATAAAATAATAAAATAAAATAAGATAAAAAATAAAATAAAATAAATAATAAATTAAATCAATTAAATAAAATAAAATATAAAAAATAAAATAAGATAAAATAAAATAAAAAGTAAAATAAAATAGAAAAATACCTATTTGGCTAAAAGAAAGGGGATGTGTCTTGTCTCTACCCTGACAGGTACAAGGGAAAGAGAGCCATGCTGGGATCACATCCTAGCCTTCTTTCCTAGATGAGGGCAGTCATAGCCCCTCTCTGCGCTTCAATTTACCCACTGGCAAAAAAGGACTGGGACCAGAAGCCACCTCCACAGACATGCCAGGTGATGAAAGGCATTTAAATTAAGATCCAGGGTAAAAGTATGAGAAGTTACCTTTCAGAAAATGAAACTTTTTCAAAAAGCTAGCTCCCACAAAAGAATCACAGAGGTATAGCAGGAGTCCACTAAACATGAAGTCAGAGCAGCTGATGTTTAGAGAGTGGGGCCTGGAGCTCACGTAGCACACAGAGATCTGGAAAAGAAGAAACCCATGAGAAACCGTATTTTCCCTGACACACTCGACAACATGATGCTAGGGCTTCGTGTCTAACAAATACAAACCGCTTGGTCAAGCTCAAGGCTACTGGGGGGCCAGAGACAATACTTAGCATCATTTGCAGATCTAAATCCTAAAAATCAGTTCCAAGAAATTGCACCCCGATTTCTCTACTCATTGGTTCATTTGAGAATCAGAACTCTTTTGGCATCAGAGCCAGCTTTCATTCCTAACGTATCATACTGGGGGCTAAAGCATTTGAACTCTCAGCCATAAAGTGAGGTGAACACCTGAGGCAAAGTGGCTGAGCAGTTCTAAGTCCGAGTCCTGGATCCTGGAGCATCTGTTTTAGGAGTGTCTCAGGTTCACGGGCTCACAGCCGGGCCCCCTCTGAGAGTCACCTGAGATCCCAGGTTAAGGTAGCAGTCGACGGACAGCACGGGGTGGCTGTGGTTCTTCAGGGAAAGCGGGAAGAAGCGGTGGCTGTGGTGTTGGAAGAATTTCTCCAGCAGAAGCTGCGCGGGGGCAGCGAGGAACGTGTGCTTGCTGTCGGGCGCGCAGATGTACTGGGCCGGCACGACGGCCGCCGCGTTGTCGGACACCTGGCGGGGAAGGGTGGGCTCAGCCACTCCCAGCAGCCTGGCCACAGAAGTCCCTCCCCAGGCTTCGGGGGGTGTGGGGGACAGTGACCCTGCCACGGAACACCCCATCGCCAGGTAGAGCTGGCAGGTGAGAACATAACCCTCAACCATGAACCTCTCTAAGAAAATTAGGCTTTTACCAAAGTGGAACGTGTGATACTGGTGAATGTGATTAGGAGGGATTGTGACATCGATCATTCCATTGCAAAAAACTGGCCCCCTGGTCTAGAAAACTTGAGAGAACCCACAGACCTTGGGAAGGGTCGGCCACACCCCTGCCCCCAGATTCCATCTACCTCCCACCTGCCCCCATTGCCCTTCCTGCTGACCCCTTGGCCATCCTCTCCCACCACCTCTTCCTCCACAGCCAACATGCTTTCCATGCTGCAGCCAGAGAGACTGTGGACATCAATAAAACTAATCAAATTCTCCGCTGGACACCCATCAGTGGTTTCCCATTACTTCTCCAGAAAGTCCAGAACATTCCCATGGCTGGTAAGGCCCTGCTTACTTCTCCAAGCCCATCTCTGCTGCTTCCCCTGCTTGTTATGCTTCTTCCACACTCACCTCCTTGCTCCCACCCACTTAGCTCCTTTACCTTGATTCTTCCTTGATCCTGTTTCTCATTCCCCAGGTCTCTGCTATAGTGTCACCTTCTGGGGGACACTCACACAAACGCCCACCCCCACCCCTCATGCAGTGAGGTCTCCCTGTGACACCCATCACCCTAGTGGCACCTGTCACAAGGACACTTGGCTACGTACTCAACATCTGCCTCAGCGGCAAGGCTATACGCTCCTGAGTGAAGGGACTGTGTGCTCAGTAAATATTTGGTGAGTGAACGAAAATAGTTATTTCATTCACGTGAAAGATTATCGAGTGTTTCCAGCTCCCTACATATAATTAACATGCAACTAAACCCAATGGAAAAGAAGATGATGCTCAAGATAAGAAGATAAAATATCTGGAGCTAAAAAAGTGATACTCAGGGATATGAAAAAAAATTTGTTTTAAGAGCACATCAGGGTCTTTTGATAGAATTAACGTGATAAAAATCAGAATTTTTTTTAAAAAATTAAATCTAACACATTTTCAGTAAGAAATCTCGATGGTTTAAAAAAAATCTCAATGGTGGGTGGCAATAGGACTTAATCAAAGGATTCTTAAGTTCTTCTGGAAGTACAGACCTTTTATTTAAATGTCTTGCTGCTTTTTTAAATAGACATGGACTTTCCCTTTCAAAGAAGGCTTCACTCCCTGCCCATCGGAAGGGGCAGACGGCGGAGGGCTTGGGACTGGTATCTGAATCCAGACCTGGCCCAGCTCAGGCTAAGCGGTTAGTGGAGACAAGTTAGAACAGAGGCTGGGAAGAGGCAGGTGGCATTGGGACTGGCTGATGTCCATCATCAGGACAACATTCAAGGTAGACGGGGTCAAAAAGCAGAGAATGGGGCTCTGGCCCAGGGATCGGAGAGACCTTCAGGCCGAGACAGGCCAGCGACTTTCCATCTCAAACTGTGCAGCCAGCACTGACGTAGTCAGACCGTGCTTCCCCCCACCAAGGGGCCGGCTCGTGCGCGGACAGCACAGCTAGCCGCCAGCCCGTGGGTGCCGCTCAGTTAATCGGCCAGGCGCCCCCAGGGGCCCAGAGGGGAGCACGGCCGCTGCCCCCGGGAGCTCTGTCTGGCACAGAAGCCGGACCGGCGAGCACAGAGCACAATGCCAGGACGTTCAGGGCAGGCAAGCACACGGGCGGGACGTGCACCGGTACCCATCAGAACCACGGTTTAGGAGAGGAACCCGATGGCACGTCTCCCTTCCCGAGGCTGATGATTCGAAACCTTGCTAACCGCAGCCAGCACTCAGGCCCGCCCCCCGAGACTGGGTGCCACCCTGCAGCCACACCTCCGCACCTCACCTTGGACGTGATGTGGAAGGATCTGTGCCCACCCACCGCAATCTGCTTCTTCATCACACTGAAGCGGTTGAATCGGCAGAGCAGGAGGCCGGCGCTGTGCACTCGCAGGTTGAAGTCCACGTCGTCACACATGAACCTGCTCAGAACCAGAGGAGGGGGCGGATAGGACTGGATGCAGCCCATGCCCCCGGCAGGCCCCTGCCAGCGTGGGGAGTGGGTGTCCCTGGGCTGGGGGTTCTGGGTGTGCAGTAGGCTCCTTCCTGCCTTCAAGACCTCCTCTACTGAGGCACGTAAGTAAGGCGACAGAAACAAGGACGACGGATCCGGCTGTGTCTGCACCAGGACAGGTGGCGCATACCCAAGGCTTAAGCTGCAGGTGCACTACCACTGCCGACCGGATGCTACAGGCACCGTGTGAGGGACTCACAACCCCTTTTCATCTAATTGTTCAAGAGAAAACAACAGGGGTGCCTGGGTGGCTCAGTGGGTAAAGCGTCTGCCTCCGGCTCAGGTCATGATCCCAGGGTCCTGGGACTGAGCCCTGCACCCAGCTCCCTGCTCAGCGGGGAGTCTGCTTCTCTTTCCTCATGCAGAGAGAGAGAGAGAGAGAGAGAGAGAGAACAGCAAACTGCCCAGAATAAAAATATTAGCCACTTCTTACAGCTGAGGAAAACAAGGTTCAGAGACGTAAGGCACGTGCCTAAATTGCAAAGTTGGTAAGTGGCAGGACCCAGATTCCCAGCAGGGCAGCCTGGCTTCCAAATCAACGCTGCCACGAGGGCTGTCTTGGGAGTGTGCCCACTGCCTGGCCCGCAGAGACACCTGATAAGCCATAGCAAGTGGATTATTGTTGAGATGTGAGCGCCTCTGCTGCTAGACCCAGAGACAGTATCACATGGAAATTACTTTTCAGTTTTCTTCAGTGCTAAGGTTCCTAAAAAGCAACACTGTTCCAAGGAGGCAAAAAAAGGGGGGGGGGGGGGGCAAGAGAAACAAGGTAAAACAAATGTGAGTCACTGAATAAAGTGTCATGTGGACTCAGGAAGGAAGTTGATGGATTTTATGCAAATCTCCCCTCCACAAAATTAGACAACGCAACATTTTTTTAAAATACTCCATGAAGGGGTAGCCTGGGTGGCTCAGTGGTTTAGCGCCTGCCTTCAGCCCAGGGTGTGATTCTGGAGACCTGGGATCGCGTCAGGCTCCCTGCATGGAGCCTGCTTCTCCCTCTGCCTGTGTCTCTGCCTCTCTGTGTCTCTCATGAGTAAATAAATAAAATTTAAATGAATAAATAAATAAATGCTCCAATGGATGGTATGGGCAGGAGGCCGCTGGTTTCTGGCCCCACAGGACAGAGGAGGCTCAGGGCCCAGGGGTGGTGCTGACAGCCACAGGGGGCAGGACTCACCGATTCTGGTTGTACTGTACGTTCTGGGTCAGGTCCACGTTCAGGATGAGGAAGTCGTGCACGTGGCAGCGGGAGAAGGGCTCCCGCACCTCACTACTCCCGGTCTTGCTGGACCACTTGCGCATGCCAATCAGGGCATAGTGGGTGATGTTGGGGGACGCCTCAATGTGCTGCATGATGTACTTCAAAGACACGTTTCTTTCTGACCAGGAAAGTTCCCTGCTCAAAAGAGGAAGATTGGTGGGACACTCAGTGGTTGAGCGTCTGTCTACCTTTGGCTCAGGGCTTGACCCCGGGGTCCTGGGATCGAGTCTCACATTGGACTCCCTGCAGGGAGCCTGCTTCTCTCTCTCTGTGTATGTCTCTGCCTCTCTCTGTGTCTCTCATGAATAAATCTTCAAAAAAAAAAAAAACAACAACAACAACAGAAGATTGGCGCCCCTGGGTTGATGTGCAAACAGCAGCCAGGCCCCCTGGATTGGGCACTGCTTTCCAAATGAAGCTTACGTGCTGCGTAGGGCTGGTGTAGGGGGAACCCGTCACAACCACCACCAAGTGCCAGGAGCCGTGTTGGCCATGTCACATTTACGGTCGTTTATCCTCATGGTGATCTCATGACAAGGACACATCATCCCCATTTTACAAATGAGGAAGAAGGGGCTCTGAAGAACTTGCCCAGCGTGACGCCTCAGAGCTTAGATTCAAACAATGTGGTCTGTATCCGAAGCCCACACTTTCCCCATCACACTAAAATACTTTGCATTTCTGGTTTGCAGACCTGAAGGTAAAATGGTGGGAGAAGAGCAAAGCTTCCCACCATGACTTCCAGTGGGGAGCGGGGGGAGGACAAAGGTAACGTGTATGCACCTCCCTCCCCCTCACCACCAGAGTCTGCGGTCTGCGGTCTGCGAAGACGACAGGGACACCTGATGACCAGGGAGGGGGTGCGGACAGCAGGGACTCCAGGGCCAGGAGTTGGGCCCAGGCATGCCGCTCAATGATTCCGGTCCCCGGCTTGCTTTTCCCCCACCAAGGGGCTTAAATAAACTCCCCAGGGCCCTGGCCAGCCCCAACATCCCAGGACGTTAACTGCAGCTTCAGAATGGAATTCAGGAAGGAGGAATGAAAGCCAGTTCTGTCCCCATCTCAGGGAGAATATTGAAAACAAAGCAGAATCACTGCTCCTGTAAGCCACGTGCAGCTCTATCACAGGAAAACATTTTTTTTCTAGAAGAACAGTAATTGGTGGTCATAGGTACATGATGATATCACTAACATAAAAGAAATGAATGAACCCATGTCCCTTAAAAAAAAAAAAAAGGGCACCTGGGTGGCTCAGTGAGTTAAGTGTCTGCTTTCAGCTCAGGTGGTGATTCTGGGGTCCTGAGATCAAGTCCCGCATTGGGCTCCCTGCTCAGTGAGGTGTCTACTTCTCCCTCCCCCCTTCTTCTCTCCCCCCGCTTCTACACTCATGCATGCATGCTCTCTCAAATAAATAAAATCTTTTTTAAAAAAAGATTTTATTTATTTATTCATGTGGGATACACAGAGAGAGGCAGAGACACAGGCAGAAGGAGAAGCGACGCCTTGAGCCAAAGGCAGACGCTCAACTGCTGAGCCACCCAGGTGTCCCTAAATAAAATCTTTTTAAAAATTTAAAAATTAAAAAAAAAGCCAAAGATAATTAGGCAGCCCTAAACTGAAACATTCATGTGGCAAAATCACATAAGGAGATATTTTACCAATGACATTCGGAGTCTATCTACTGAGCCTTTTCTGCCGTGTGCTGCTCTACTGCCCACCTCCAGGCACACCATTCAGAGTTTAAGTAATCCTCAGGATAAACCTCTAGCACAGGTATTAGTGTCCCTTCAGAAGATGAGGGAACTAGAACCCAAAAAGATTTTAGTTATTACCCTAATGCACAGCAAATGAAAACACAGCTGGGCATTAGGAATTAGGCAGGGATCCAGGGGAAGGGTCTACAAGACTACAGGAGGGAATTTCTGGGGCACACATGATGCTCCATTTCTTCAAATAGGAGTTGACTAAATGGGTATTCAGTGTGTGAAAGTTTCTGGATGTGTATCATACTTTTGGTACATATTTTATTTTTTATTATTTTTTAAAGGTTGATTTATTTATTTGAGAAAGAGACAGCGCACGTGTGCGTGAACAGTGGGGAGGAACAGAGGGAGAAGCAGACAGCCCCCTGAACAAGGAGCCCACATGGGGCTCAGTCTCACAACTCTGAGAACAGGACCTGAGCCAAAATCAAGACTCAAACACTTAACCGACTGAGCCACCCCGACGGCCCTGCAGAGATTTTATACTGAGTATCTATTGTGTGATTTTTCTATAGGGATTAGAAATCGATACATTTTTTTTTTTTTAAGTAAAGACTTAAAATAAAGCTGGGCTTAGAACATGAGCCCGCCACATGCAGGGCTCTCTGTCCACCACACACCATGCCTTCTAAGATGGGGTGCCCCCCCGGGGTCCTCAGACACTGGCTGAGATTCCCCCTGTTGAAAAGGAACAGGGTCGGGGAGCGTCTCACCTGCTTCTTTCGCCGCCACAGTCCACGTCCACCACGTTCCACATCACGCAGGAGTCATCGGAGATTACAATGAAGGGCCAGATGTCCTGCGGCTTGATCCCAAGCTCCTCCTGCCGGTTCCGCTCCAGCTCCAGGTTGTGGTAAGACAGCTCCTTGATCAGGAAATGGGCGGCACCTGGAATGACCAAAAACCACTCCCACTCTCTGGTCCGTCCTCCGTGGACACCCACACAGGACAAAAGCCCCAGTCAGAATGAGAACAGCTCATCGAGGCCCACCCGAGACCAGCCAGCTCCCGCTGGTCCTCATCTCCATCGCCAACCTGCACACACACGTGTCTGCTTACCCTTGCTGATCACTGAGAATGTCAATTAAATCAATAACCAAACATCAAAGAAAAAAGGATAGCCCGGTAGATCAAAAAAGCTTTAGAAATCAAAAAGCTTGATGAAAAAGGTTGAGTATGTTCATCTCTAGAATATTCTCCCAAGGCTCCATTCACAGAAATTTTATCAAGTAGGGCAGGATAAAAAAAAAAAAAAAAATGCCTACCAACTCCAGCACTGTTGAAGATACTCGGGAGCACCAGCATGATGTGGTTGGGCCAGTATTTCTTATAAATAGCCATCTCATACTCCTTGACAACCAGCACATGCAAGTGGCTAGCTCCATCCATGGCGTGGTACAGGTTAAAGAGTCCATGTTCGTGACGGCCGGTGGTTGGAGTGAATGTTGGACTTTTTATATATTCATGACTCTGGAAAACATAAGAGTAATGAGGGGCAGTGGTTGTAAATATGGTCACAATCACTCCCTTCCCTTTGAAATGTGACTCTGCAGCACCTCCCATCCAAAGATGAAGCCTTTTTCCAATTCAATCCAGCTTAGCCTCGGGACTTGCTTTTGTCAAAAAAAATAAAAAAATAAAATAAAATAAAATAAAATAAAATAAAATAAAATAAATAAAATAAAATAAAATAAAATAAAATAAATAAAATAAAATAAAATAAAATAAAATAAAATAAAATAAAATAAAATAACAGTGAAAATGATGGTGTGCCAGTTCCAAACCCGGTCTCCAGAGGACGGACACCTTCTGTCCTCTCTTAGAACCCTCTCAGGATGAGCCGGGGCTGGCTGCTGGTGGAGGACAGACCACGGGGAGCAGAGACGGGCATCCCCCTGAGACCACCCTCTCCCAGCCAGCCCCCAGCTTACCCAGTAACTAACCACAGACACATGAGTGAGCGCATCCAAGCCAAGGTCACCACACAGCAGGACCGAGGTCAAGCCGTCAGCCCAGAGAATCAGGAGCTAAGGAAGTGCTTGTTTGGGAATGGTCTTCATGCAACCCAAACTAACTAGCATGTATCAATTACCCAAATGCAGCATCCTGCCAAATTAGCACTGAGTATGTGGCTAAGTATATGCTACTCTGGAAGACTTACATCCCTCAATCCCTTATCCATACAGCCTAGCTCCTTATATACTTGGGTTGTGAATCTTTTACATAAATAACTATGTTTTCTTCCACCCCTCCCTCAATAGAAATTTCTTCTAGTTGAGCTAGGTCTCCTGCTCCTTCTGAATTCCTCAGAGCACCTGCTACCAAGCTGTAATGCAGCTGGTGCCCCAAACCAGTTTCTGGTCAGAATTGGCTGGAAAAGTGAGTGGGGGAACACAGAAATCCTCCACCAGGGCAAGAGCCCACCCCAGCCCACGGGGTAGGAGACACCCTATAATCAAGACCCCACTGGTTCTTTGCAAATGTTTTTCGATGCTTGGTAAAATCCTGCCGGGTCTGGAAAGGCTATTCAACACTATGATACTAGCCCTCTGGAGAAGGAAAAGCAGTGTTCCACACAAGGTTCACATTGGCTGGGGCTGGCGGGAGGGCAGCAAGCTGACCCTGAGAGTGTCAGGCTGACCTGCCAAAGCAAGCGTCCCCAGGAGGAGCACCTCTAAGAATGCAGGTCATAGAGACAATGAGTTATTAAGAACAACCTCTTCCAAAGGGAGAAAATGTATCTTTTATGGCTGATGTGCTGCACCGTCTGGAATCTGATTCGCTTCCAAATAACAGAGGACGGCAGAAGAGAAGGACAGATGGATCAACGCTGGTCATGAGGTACTAGTCATCACAGCTTAGGGAACAGGCCCCAAGTGGTCACTACATTACTCTACTACCTTAGTCTGTTTCAAATGTTCTGTAACAGCAATACAGACAAGAAGGGGAAGGGATGGACACCTACTGAACACCTGTCATGGTCAGGCACTACGCAGCTGCTTTATGGCAGTCAATCCAAACCATGCTCATGAGAAGCTCCTGCAAGAGTCACTGCTGCCCAAGTTCACAGATAAGGGAACTGAGGCTCAGCAATATTCAGTGGCAGGTTCAGATAACACATCTAGGAAATGGGAGGATGAGGTTCAAACTGGGGCCGGATTGACCCTAAAGCCCAAGTGCTCCACCACCCTCCAAGCTCAATGACCATAGCAGTCCCCACCTGCCCCACCTGCCCCTGACTCATCAGGCAACTAGGGTTTCCAGGTCTCCAGTGCAACGGTCACTTGCAGGCACGCCTGCTGTGACCCACTGGACTCAGAGCCAGTACCTTGTCTGTGACGAGGGGCAGCCGCATGCTCTCCAGTTGGCCTCCGGGTTGGCTGAAGACAAAGTGATGCTCCTTGGACTTGGGGATGATGAAGTGGAGTTGGATTTCCTCTCCTAGCATGGAGTAAGAGAAGGCAAAGGCGTGCAGGGTGGACTCATAGAGCTGAGGTGTGAGGGGAAAGGACAGAGCTTGTCATCAGAGTCCAGGGTTACTTCCCAGAAGAACCCAGGCCCATCGTGGGCATGACAACACCAAGGTCACTGCCACCTGCCCCCACAGCACAAGAAACCCACAGGCTGCCTCCAGTACAGAGTGTGGACACCCAGCTCTTGCTACTGGACAAACAGGGTCGAGGCCACATGCACTGAGGTGGAGACCTCCCCATATTCAATTCTGATCGTGCTTCACCCAGTGATGCCACATTAGGCACCAACCCCCTCTGGACTCTTGATTTGGCCCGGAGGTGTGCTAGGTTATCAACTCAAACATTCACATCATCTCATTTTTTAATTCTAATAATCGTATTTTTCCATCCCAGGCATTATGTGTAGCAACACATTAATAAAACCGTATCAGTAACTTCATACATTTGTACACTTCTGTCACACTCACTGTATGGGCCCCTTTGGTGCCATAATGAACAATCCAATGAAGCAGGTACCACCCCCATCCCCACTTAATGGATGTGGAAACTGACACTCAGGAGTCTTGGGCTCACTCCTATCCCCAGCTCCAGCCTCACCCCTTTTCTGCTGCACTGCTCTCTAGTGTGAGCCCCTAACCCCATGCCCCATGGCTCTGCCCAAGCCTCCTTCCCTGACCCCCCTCCGCCTCTGGCAGACAGCCTGTCCCCAGACTTCAGCTAGTATGTGCACTGCACCCCTGAGAATCCCCAAGGCCTCAAGGCCTGGGGAGGGTGGACAGAGGCAGGACACACCAGCTGTAAACCCCTCCTGTGGCTTCTCCACTAGAATCACAAAGCCCTTTGGGAGCAGCGATGAGACAGAAATAGATTTTGACCTGGGGAGGGAGCAGAGGGGGATGTAACTGAGGAAGCTTCATTAAAAAGATCAGGGAGGCTTGAGAGAGAGGGAAAGACAGCAGGGTGAACAGGAGCTGGACGTGCCAGCAGGGAGCAGGGCGTGCCCCTCAGCACTCCTCGTGTGGCCTGGTTCTGAGCCCCCATGACTGTGGCCCCCAGACCTGAGCACCTCTGTACACAGGGGTGCAGGCCAGCCAGAGCCCAGGGCCTCCCAAGCTCAGGTCTGGTACGTCACTGCGGACACCTACTGAAGGGACCATGACGACATCCCACAAGCCTCCTCTAGTTCTTTAAATCTCAAAGCTAAGAAAGCGTTTTGACGTTTATTTTCTCTGGTTTGAAAGAAAAACTTCATATCTGAGGCGGAAATGTTAGGACAGCTTATCCGGAGCAAAGAGAATTACTGATTTGTTTTTAATTCTTTAAAAAACTGCTCATACTCATTTTCTGATTTTGTCTACTGTAAAATTGAACCGTTTAAAAAAAAAATCAATCTTGATGCTACTTCAGCAACAGCTGAGCTCCAGACCAGGCCAACTCGGGAAAATTAAAGCCACTCTCTGTTGTTCGCCTCTGCAAAAGGGACACACCTGGCAAGCCCTTCTGGAAGCAGCCACGGGTGTGAGCTACCCTGCACACCCCTATGGGTTTCGTGGGTGTCTGACTGGCTCCCACCACCTCCTGCTGCTCCAGCTGCTTCCTTCCCCTTCCCTTACTTAGGTCTGAAATGAAAAGAAACATTAAATGTAAAATCCTGCCTGCTACCTGTTTCTTCATGACCTGCCACACCAAGCCCTCTGTGAACCTTTACCCAATGGCTAAGAGATTATGCAAAGTGCAGCTTTGCCCACATCAGGCTGCCTGTAAAGGTGCTCATTCCCCCCTCCCCACAGCATACCTTTATTTTTTAAATTTTATTTAAAATGCATCAATTAACATATAGTCCTTATTAGTTTCAGAGGTAGAGGTCAGTGATTCATTGCATATAGCACCCAGGGCTCATCACAGCACGTGGGGTCCTTCATGCCCATCACCCAGTGACCCCATCTACCTCTCCCCTCCAGTGACCCTGTTTGTTTCCTAGAGTTAAGGGTCTCCCTCTTGGTTATCATCTTATTTTATTTTTCCTTTCCTCCCACTATGTTCATCTGTTTTGTTTCTTAAATTCCACATAAGAGTAACATCATATTTGTCTTTCTCTGGCTGAACCTGATGACTTCTGTGGTGTCTCTGCCTCACCTTTCCTGTGGCCTCTCCTGGGACCACCCACCTCTTGCACTTCATGGTCCAACAATGCCCGGCTAAAATCACTTCTAATTCCCACAGAGACCCCAAGTCTCCCCTCACTATAAATGCGGTTCCCACTCCTATCTGCCTTGGCCCCTGGGCAAATTCTTATTGATTCTTCAAAACCTTCTCCTCTGCTTCCCACCCAAGACAGTATCTTCATTTATAAAATGGGGATAATGTTATTGCCTTATGGGGTTTTGGTGGCAATTATGTAAGAAACTACACAGGGCAATTTCTTACCCAGTACATCCTGAATGGATCACAAGTGTGGCTCAAACAAGGACACCTCCAGGTGACCACCAGAACCTGGGACAGCCTGAACCCAAAGCCAGAAGCCTTATCCATTTACCCCACTGACTAAAGGAAATATCATTTTCTATCATATAAAAAGGTTACAGGAAGTACTGACATGCTAGCACGTTGTCTGGCATGTAGTAGGTGCTCAATAAGTGCTAATCTCTCTCCTCTACATAGTTTCTATGCTTCAGCTGTACTGCTTTTCCTGCCAGCTTTTCATCATTCCAAAGTTTTGAGCATCTCTCCCTAGACTGTGAGTCTTGAATATGGGGACAAGGCTTATTCATCTCTGTGATTGGTACATCAGCCACTCAGTGTCCGTGGCACTGAACTCACTTTTGAAATCACTAGGACATAAAGGAAATGGGGACATCTACAGTCAGTTAACTTTGCCACTGGCAAATGTGTAATCCCAGGAGAATCATTGTTTCTGTGGTGTCAGCAATAATTTCCCAGATTATTGAAGGGAATTGGAGATACAAGTAGACCAGGAAGCAAAGGCTTCCAGAACTTTCCACATCCTACTCTGGAATGAAAACATAGAATAGCAAACCAATGGTATTACTCAAGATGAAAAACATGTGGGAGAGCTGTCAGCAGTGCTCCTGGAGACACGAGGCCTCTATGCCCTGCAGCCTACCTGGTAACGGGGATGGAAGCCCATGTACTGGTGGCACTGCTCACAGTGGTGGTATGTGTTGTATGCTGCATACTTGGACAGCCTCATCCGCGCTGTCTGACGCCGCACATAGAGCTCCTCCGGCTTCCGGGACATCCCCCTGTCTGCAGGAAACCCCGGCATTACAGAGCAGCAGAAGGCACAATAAACCTGCTCTCCACAGCTCTCCATGGAACAGACTGAAATGAGCTGAGATGCTGTAATAGAATTTCATGTGATCGTGCCTGCCTGGGCCCCGCGGTGACTCATTTGGTCAGACACAACAGAGACCCAGTAGGAGAAATGAATAGGGTTCCCAAGCGGTCTTACTCATGGGCCTACATATATTTAAAGACATATTCATGGATTCGCTCCATAACAACACAAATGGATTGCCAACTGAATATGCAGACACCGTATTGCAGATGAACTGCCTCTGGTTTGCCAAATGACTTAGCAAGATTAAGATTTTAATACTAAACCCAGGTTAGAGACTGGTCTATGTGAAGGATGTGTCAGTGAAAATGCTTCTGAGAATAAGGATGATGGAATCCTTGGTTTGACAATGGAGACTGGTGAGTATCCTCCTTCCCACTTCCACTCGTCAAATTTTTCTAGTCTGTGCTTAAAATCATACTGGCCACTAATATCCGAGGTCTGCTGATGGTCCTAATACCATGAAACTGGGTGGTCCCTGAAGGACGAGGAAGAAAACAAGATACCGAGGGTAAAGAGGGAAATATGTGCATTTCAGTATGACAACCCAAATTCATACATAAATATGTCGTCTATCCTCTATTAACCAGAACCTTCAGGATATTCTGACCATGACACATCACCAGGAGATGCTCATCACTGTCCACATGTGCAGAGCCTCCAGCCTGCCTTCACGGGAAGAGCCCATCCTTATCCAGTGAGACAGGGACCTCAGTTCTCTACCAGCCACTGCTGGTTATTTCCCACCACCAGACAACCGAGCTCATCACCAACACAGTTCAGCTCAGCCCTCTAAGAGGCTCTTCCCCTGTACACTGGAAGAAGGCGGAGCAAGAGATTCATAAGGCTGACCTTCACTTTTTATGCTCTGAAGGTGGGAACAAATGAGACTGGCATCTTCATACTTCGGATCATGAATAATGTAGTCAAAAGGCAACTTCTTGAACAGCTCCAGGTCTGGCCAGGGGTCACTGAGCTGGAGGTAATGCCAATCTGATTCCTCTCTGAGATCTGTAAGATTGGTGGAAACAGAGACAGGTGACAAACTAGGAAGTCAGAATGATTGATTTTTAAATATGTACAAGGGCGATAATTGTGACAGAGCTGTCACTGAGTCTATGGGTTACTAGGGGATGCTACTGTATCTTGAAGGCTCTTGGAACATATAGCATTTTCAGGATTGTTCTTAGGAGGCAAAAGGTGCCTTCAGGTCTGTCTCTTATTCAGAGGAACAGCCTGTGCTGTGTTTCCTTTTCTGACTCCTATACTGACTTCCGCTCCTCCCAATATACCTACTGCTTGTTCTGCACTTCCCCCCCAGCACTGTCCCCCCTCCCATATGTAGTGCACTAGTTCCCATTGCTAATGGAATCTAACATAGTTCTCGATCTTGCCTTATATCTAAATGCTATGTAGCCAATATAGCCAACTCCTACCACTGCACCTCTAGAAAACCTAAGTATTCAAGCCCACTGCTTTCTCCCTTCTGAATGCCAGCACCACTCGTGGCCCAAATTCTATCTTTACATTTGCCAAGTATCATCTTACATTATAACTGGTGGGTGTAATCTATGATGCTCACTCAATGCTCGTTGGTAAAAAGTTTTTAAAAAAAAATCTAGTTGATCCAACTCAAATTACATAACATATTGATTTTTATATCTAAAGTATGTACTCATGGGCAGAGTCCATGTCCATAAGAGAAGAAAGACACAAAGAAAGAAGGAGAGGCATGTTTGTTGTGTAGGTGATAGGTGCTCAGTGCTTCCTATGTATCTTAATCTTCACCATACCCCGTAAAACAGCAATTATCCATGCTTTACCAAAGAGAAAACCAAGGCAATAAGAGTTTCTGAGAAAATGGGCTTTGCAGTTTAGCAAACTGGGTTCAAATCCTGTTTATCATTGGGCTATCCACGAAACTGAGGACATAGAGACTCAACAGGTCTGCTGATTTTCATCTGAAATTCAGTTCAAAACTGTGGGGGGAAGGGGTGAAAGCTCAGAGCTGGGACAAAGAGCCTCTTTCCTTCTTCCTTCAAAGGAAAGACCAAGGGCTGGATGGGCTTCCTTGGTTCCAAATTTTCTCCAAGGCAAAATCCAAACACAGTTAGGAACATCTAAACAAGTGTTGTGTTTGCAAATAGCAGGACTTTCTCCTCTTTTAAGGCTGGGTGATATTCCACTGTGTGTATAAACCACATTTTTTTTTATCCATCCATCTGCTGATGGACATTTATCCATCAATGCATGACATATGGTCATGAATAAGACTGCAATGAACACGGTAACTATGAACATGTTCATTAGCCCAACTGTAGTGGTGATTTCACCACTACAATGTATACATGTATCAAATCATCGAGTTGTACACTTTAAATGTCTATAAAATAAAAATAAAAAGAAGTGCTACTTAGATGCCAGCACACTGTACTGGTTCCCTTTCTTTGCAACACAGACAGGACTCTCCATACAAATTTTCATTCCCAAAGGAAAAGATCATTTACTAGACCAAGTTTATGAGCTCTTGGAGGAATGTACGAAGAGGTACGAAGATCATAAAACAGCTGTTCAAAGAGCGTCTTAGCATAATCAGGGCATATTCTGCTCCTTGAATAAGGAAATGGCTTTTCCACACATGTCACATACTTCCAGTTTGCCCTAAGATACGGAACTATGTGCTCAGCTGCCTGAATGGGAACCTCTCCCGATGGATAACCCTGCTTCCTAGAGGTGGCCATCAAATCCAGCTTGGTTCCAGCTCTGTCATCTCCCGGTTGGGCGCCTGAGCATGTCACTAACCGGGATATAAGCCATTATTCTCATGGTGATGTGCAGAAAATCAAGTGTGGCAGTTTATGGAAAGTAGCCAGCACAGTGCTGGACACTTGGAAGATATGCAGTAAACGGCGGTTATTTTTAGTGTAGTAATTTTATCTCCATGGAGGCCTCCCGGGCACTATTCTGATATTGAGCAAAATGGGGCAAACGAGGGAGAGATAGAAGCACCCCACGAGGCCCTGGGGATGATCTGAGAATTCTGTCTAGAGGGTAACAGACACAGTCACTTGAGAAACCGATTCAAGAGGATTCTGAGCCCCAGTGTCACCAAAACATAACTCACTGATGTTAATCTCTTCTTCATCATAAACATCCACTTCCGTCAGCCGAATGAGCATTCTGGACAAAATACTGAGGAACTGCAGGTAGGCACCTGTCTTTCCAATCTGTGAAGACATTAAAATTGGAGCCAACACTCAGTACGCCCCGTCCACGTGCAGGCACTGACTGGAGCCCTGCACATGCTCCATGCCACCTGTCTCTTTCAAAGACCCCACCTAATTAAAGCAAGAGCTGGGGGGCACCTGGGGGGCTCAGACAGTTAAGCATCTGCCTTTGGCTCAGGTCAGGATCCCAGGGTCCTGGGATTGAACCCTGCACTGGGCTCCCTGCTCAGCAGGGAGTCTGCTTTTTTCCCTCTCTCTCTCTCTCTGCCCTCCCTCAGCTCATGCTCTCTCTCTCTCAAAATAAGTAAAATCTTAAAAAATAAATTAATTTAATTAAATTAAAAATAAAGTGAGAGTTGGGGGGATGCAAAGCCATTTGAGGGGCAATGCAGCCTACAGAAACAGGGTAGGCCACAGAGGGACTCCCGTGAGTAGCAGACCTGCCTGCTTCTAAGTCATGGCAACGAGTCTCTACTTTTAATTGGCACATTTTCTAAGCTGTTAGAAATAGGGCTTTAATCACAAATTAAAGACAGGCTGCTTCAAAAAACAAACTGCTAACACAAAGCATAATAATGTCTTAAAAGAATTTTGTATAGGGGCACCTGGGTGGCTCAGTCAGTTAAGCACCCAAGTGCTGATTTTGGTTCAAGTCATGATCTCAGGGTGGTGAGATCAAGACCCACATCAGGCTCGTGCTGGCTGTAGAATCTGCTTGAGATCTGCTCTCGCCCTCTCCCTCCCCCCCTCTCCACTCTCCACCATGCATGCTCACTCACTCACTCAAAAAAAAAAAAAGAATCTTGCATAATTAATTAGATTGATATTTTTGTGTTAATCAATAGGTCAACAGTAAGAGAGTAAGAGAACAAAATCTGTTATGCAAGACTTAAAAGACTGACATCTCACTTCTCTCCTCCTAAGGCCAGGAAAAGAAATAAAATGATCTTTTTCCTCTTCCTGCACTTTCTTCTGTATCATAGAGTCCCTTGCTCCCTCCGCCCCATACCAGGCTAGGACACTATGTGTCCTAGTTCACTTTGGTCGCAGATGGTTAAATGGGTACCTACCTATGAGCCAACCTGCCACCCCGTTACACTGGGAACATGCTTTCTAAATTCTCAGCTCAACGCCTGGTTCATAGTCCGTACTCAAGTGTGGACGAACAGAAATAACTAACTTTAGAAAAGAAAATATGAACTATAACCAGGTGAGCTTTCAGAGAAAATATGTACCATACATTTAATAGACAAAGGATTAACATCTATAATCTCTAAAGGAGTTCCTGCAAATCAACAGGAAAAGGTCAAACGCCTAAAGGAAAAATAAGAGAAATGCACCAGAAAAATCACTGTCGAAGTAGTGGCGGTGACCCATACATACATAAAAATATATTCAACCTTAATAAAACTATACTTTTATTATTTCTCACCTATCAAATGGGCGAATTTTTTTAAGATGACATCCAATAACATGACAATAGAGAGAAACCAGGATCCCCTTCTTCAAATTTATAAAAAGTTAACATAGGCTCACTCATTTAAAAATTCAAGAGATACAGAGTGACGATGAAGAAGAATGTTTACAAATCCCACTCCCTCTTCGGGTAACAACTCAGTGATGATCCTGCCAGGAAATTTTTGGTATTTTCACACCAGAGACACATGCATACACACTGATACTTATTTCTCTAATTGATATTCCATCATGTATGTTACTCTGTAACGTAATTTTTTTTATTTCAATTTTTTCAACTTAAAATCGAAGAGAAATTTCAATGTCAGTAGAAAGGGACTTATCTCCAACTTTGGCTGAACTGCATGATAGAGGTGTGCTCACACTTATTCAAATGACTTTGCACCAAGGGAACTTCAGTTGTTTCTGGTTTGGTTTTTCACTATCGTAAAACAATTCAAAAATGAGCATTCTTATACATATTTTTGTGGGTTTGTATTTCTTGGAGCAGACTATAAGGAAATTAACACATAGCGTCAGAAGGTAGCACATCTTCAATTGGGGCAGGATGGTACTGCTGGGGGGCGGGGCAGTAACTAACACCACCGGCTCTCTACCATCAGGTGCCCTGTGATATTCTCTCATTTAATGCCCACGTCTCGGACACATGTATTATTCTTTGCCTTATTCTCAGAGAGGACAGTGAGGCACGGAAGGGCTGGGTCCTGCTGAGGGTGTCAGGCGCTGTCTGAGGCATAATTCGACCCCACTCCACAGCCTACCTCCCACCTCAGCATGGTTCTGACAAATCCCCTCCAAGACCTGACACGGTCCTCTTCATGTGCTCCCAACACTTGGCAGATGTCTGCCAGGTTGACAGCTGAAACAGTCTTCCGTTGTTAGGAAAACACAATGGGGTGAGAGGCTGGGATAGGGACGGGCCTCCTGCCCACCCCCACCCCATTATGTCTCACCGAAACCTTCCAGGTCAGAACCCAGGGTGGTGGAGGGTGGGGGTGTTTCTGATTGGCACAGACTGGCTGTGGGGACCAAATGGAATGATGTGGGAAGAGCAGAATCAGGGTCTGAAGGAGCAGCACCCGCAAACACAAACACACCCCGCAAGGCAAGAAACAGGTTAGAGCACGGAAGTGAACCAGCCGTGGGTGCCCTGCAGGTCCCGACCTGCACCCACCTGCCCACTATGGGGTCTGCAGTGACAATGGCAAGTGTGCCTAAGGGGATGCCGTTAGCCCCGTACCTGCCCCGTGGGCGTGAACACCAGAAGCCCCACGGAGCCCGGGCCCCCAGCGGGGCAGCACCCACCTGCGGGGGCCCACTGAGCAGCAGCCTGCGCGGGTGGAAGCTGTCCACGCGGCCCTCGGCACGGTTGCCGTAGTCCATGTGGCTGGGCCGGGGCACCGTCCACTGCCGGTAGTAGAGGGACTGCTCCGTGGACGTCATGGTCTTGCTGAGCAGGGGGCGGAAGGAGCTGGCCCACATGACCGAGTGGGAGGGCAGGAGCGATGCGGCCTTGGGCAGGCCGCTGCTGTCGGTGGCCGTGACCATGTCGTACACCAGCTTGGGCAGGAAGACGATGGGAGGCTGCCGGCAGGCCTTGCTCATGGAGCACTGCGAGGCCTGTAGGACGAGGGTGCCAGCAGCAGGTGTCATGGACGAGGAGGAGGAGCCCGAGGAGGACAGCTGGGAGGACGACACGGTGACTGACGCCTGGACGCTCCTCTGGCCGGTCCTCAGGCCGGAGTCCGGCTGGGGGGTCGGCCCAGGGCTGCGCCTGCTGATGACCGGTGGTGGCCCCCGACTCGCGTGGGGCCTCTGTCTGTCACCGGGGGCCCTGGTCTCCTCCGAGGGGCCGCAGGACTGAGGCGATCGGGCCCGCTCCCCCTGCGAGGGTGCCGCGGGCTGAGCCGAGGACTCCCCACACGGTGCCGAGCCTGGGGAAAACACGAGTCTTAGGAAAACACAAGCCTTAGGAAAACAGGCTCAGTCCCGCACTGGGAAGGACCCTCACCAAACCACCCCCGTCCCCGCTTCTGGGACATAAACTACCCGTGCTTGACAACACTGGGAATTCTTACTAATGAAATCCCCACTCTGGGCAAACAGAAAGTCTCCCGTCCTAGAACAGAGCCACGGCTTGCTGAAGGGGGAGACCCGGGGTCCCATGGAGTGGCCTCATCCCACAGCCACCCCAGAACCCTGCACACTGCCTCCAAAGTCTCTCCGTTGCATTCCCCTGACCCAATCTGTCCCACAGCACCCTGCCTTCAGTGCTCAAGAGACCCTCATGCAGGTGCTCCCAGGAACACCTCTCCCGTCTGTCCCATGTGACCATGGAGCTCACAGCTCATCTCTGCACCAGCGCAGCGGTGGCTTCTAGTTCAAACTGCCAGCCTGACTCACAGGACACAGTAGGCTTTACCAAACACTAGAATTACCTAGCTTTTAGAAGGATCCAGGAGAGGACATGCAGCACGCACAGCAGCCACCCAAATAGGGACCTTCCTGTGTCCTTCCCCCACGTGGACCATGCTGAGACCCTGGTGAGTGTGGTCACCTGGATGCACCAGACAGCACCCTGCTCTCCTTTAGGTCATCCCAGCCACAGGCACCAGGGCTCGCATGCCAGCTCACAGCAGCCCTGCAGACCTCAGGCCCCACAGAAAGCAGAGCAGACAGGACAGTGCATCGTTGTCTTAAATCTGTCCTTTCCCAGGAGACGGTGTGGAGACAAGATAGACCAAGGGAGGCCTGAGACCCCTGAACCATCCTCCTCAGAGACGCCTTCCTGCCACCCTGCAGCCCCTAGCTTGGCCTGCACCCCATGTACCATGCCACTCGGGCTACTTCCCCTCTGGATCTGAGCTCCCCAGCAAGGACCCCACAACTCAGCTCTGCAGCCTGCATCTAGGCCTTTACAGAGGGCTCAGGGACAGAGGGACTCAGCACCAGCCAGTCCCCTTCTGCCCAAGGCCTGGCTCCTGCTGAGGTTCGTCGTCCTCGGGCA
This sequence comes from Canis lupus dingo, assembly GCF_003254725.2. Lineage (NCBI taxonomy): Eukaryota > Metazoa > Chordata > Mammalia > Carnivora > Canidae > Canis > Canis lupus. The sequence continues at coordinate 8,299,897 of NC_064259.1, read as the reverse complement.
AGGCACTTGAAGTGACTGGCTCCGTGTCAATGGATGACCAGAAGAGCAGATGTGGGGAGGCTGTGAGGGACCAGGGCACTGGCCTGTGGCCAGGAGGACAGACAGGCCTGAAGGACCTCAAAGAGGAACAAGATTCCAAAAGTAGACCAAGGGAACCCCAATGTCTTCATCCACTTCCCTGGGTTGTGAGGACCAGCCTGGTAGGCCCCCAAGGATGGACATCCACACTGATGTTTATCTCTGTCCACCTCCAAACCTCCGTTGGTCTGTCCCCAGTTGAATCCAGGGGGATTGTCGGTCTATAAAAATGGTACCCAGCCCCACCCAGGTCCCCACCCTGACTCGTGTGGCTGTGGAGACGTGTCTCACCTCCCTGGGCCTCCATACCCTCATCTCTGAAACATATGGCACCCAAGGCCATGGGAAGCATCTCGGCAGAGACCCCCCTACAATCTCAGGACCTTTTGAGGAGTCCTGGCTACGAAAGTCACTTCACCTAACTGAAGCAATCCAGAAGGAGAAAGGCTGGCCCATAGCCTGGACATTCTATTCCTGAAGACACCGCACAGACCAGTGTGTCCTCAGAACCTTCTAGAAAGCTGTCCCACCAGGATGAGGCAGAAAAAGCACCATTCCTCTCTGTTCTGAATAGCATAGATTCATTCACTCACCCATTCGCCAGCTCCACCCCAGGGGCCCAGGCTCCCTATATTATTTGGGGCAGAGGACCGGAAGCTGTAGCATTTGGTTTTTCTGACCCAAGCGGAGGACTAGGTCTCCCTTCTGCCGCAGAGCCGCCAGCTGATGTGAAGGAGGCCTCTTTCTGACTCCCTCTGCGTGTAACTGCGAGGGAGACCCCCCTCAACCTGGCTGACTGTCACCCGTGGGCTGTGTGAGGAGGGGTCAGAAGACAGGAAACCAAATCCCTGGGTGCTCTCTGCCCTCCACAGCCATGCCCTGACCACAGCCAGCTGCCCACCCGCCCAGAGCTGCAGGCCCCGGGACCACTCACTGCGCCCAGTACAACGTGTACTTCCACAGCCTGAGCCTCCTCCGTCCCAAATATCTTCTCTTCTGAGACCCAATGGCCAGCTGCTCTCCGAAACCCACAGAGACCGCACCCTACCCCTAAATCTGCCCCCACCTGAGACAAAATTACCTCTTCACCCACCTGTCACTTCATATGTGTGACTGTGCAGGGACAGCAAAGCAGCCCCTAATGCAACATCACCTGGCTTATGAGGACTGATGAATTCTCCAAGAGTAGGTCTGTCTCTAACGTGTCTTTCAATGCCCTAACTCAGAAACAAAGCCGGCTCTTGGTGAAGACTGCAACAGGAAGACCGGTGATACTGTTTCACGTGTGCCCATCCTGTCTGCTCCCAGACACCAAGCCTCCCTTAGGCAGAGACTGGGCGTTTTACCCCCATTTCCATGTGATCTGGGTCCAGGGCTCAGGGAACACCTGCTGCCTTCTGTTGCTTTTCCCCCAGAGAAATCTGTGTCCACATCTCTCTGCCTTTGGATTCGACAAGAGCACCTCACCTCAGCCCCTCCCGTCTCAAGGGCACAGTGATTCCCTAAACCAACAGCTGCCTGGGAGCAGCCAGGGGACATGGCCCAACATAGGCCGTCAAGGGGATAGGGTCCATGATCTTCTCCCAGGAACTCTGAGGTCCTGCCCAAACCTCTGATGTCCTGGACCCCAATCCAGAAACATAATTCCTCCCTAAGCAAGCCCAGTTCTTCAAAGATTCCCTTCTCTCTCCAGTTCTGAATAAAATAAAGATCTCTTTTCATTCTCTGCAAACTCAAAAGAAGCATCCAGATGTGCACTCTTTCCCACCTTGAGACTTACTGGATGCTTTCGAGGAGAGAGACGAAGATGCCGAATCATGGGAGCGGGACCTCTCCCTCTTCACCGGGCTCCTCTTCTCTGAGATGGAGCCTGTTTCAAGACACACACACTGAAAATGCCTCATAAGCATCATCTTGTATGTCAGCCCAGCACTTTATAGTTTGCAAAGTGTGTTCACTTCTAGCATCCAACCATCCATCCATCCATCCATCCATCCATCCATCCATCCATCCACCCAGCTACCACCCTGCAGGTGCCCACCTCTGACAGGGCCCCGAGGACAAAGAAGGGGTGGGGTGCAGGGGAGGCCAGGCAGGTGCCCTGGGCTCATGGGGGCTCCTTCTCATGAGCCGCAGTTATGAGTGTAAGGAGTACAGGGAGAGGCCGGGGAGCCCAGAAGCCAGGGTCCCACCCAGCACAGAGAGGCAAGAGCAGGTGACTTCTTGGAAGAGGTGACCCAACCGGAGCCAGCAGAAGTTTCTAGGTGAAGCACAGAAGAGGGAGAATTGAAAGCCACAGGGAGAGCCTCTGTGTGGCCCAGAGGTGGCAAGAGCAGAGCAGAGCCAGGGACCCCCTATGAGCTGAGTGTGATCAACAGGATGGGGTACAGCATGGGGCGGGGGCTGGGGAGCTGAGAAGAATGAACAATGAGACTAGAGAGTGCCAGGAGTGCAGATTCAGCCCACAGGCAACAGGGAGACCGAGTCATCTTAGTGTCAGGGTCACATTCATATTAGTGCAAGGTCACTACAGCACCAGCAGAGTCTGCCCAGGGGCCTTTAGTCTCCGTCTTACAGATGAGCAATCTGAGACCAGGACAGAAGGCATCATCACGTGTCCCAAGTCACAGAACCAGCAGGTGCAGTGGGAAGAGGAGCCGGGTCTTGGAACCTACACCACACCCCACAAATGCTTCACACTTTCATATAAACAGCTTTGTCCTTTTAGTTGTGCTACTGACAATAGCTAGATGCCCTGCATGGCCCTGATTTGTGTGTCCTGTTAAAATATAGTGTTGGATTTTCACGTCTTCAAATGAAACTGGCCTTTTCTCCTAAATCTTGATAACAGACACATCTTGTTGATTCACGCAGAGAAAATAAGTGAGTGAATCTTATACAGGGCGGTAATGCCACCAAGTCAAACAGAGCAGAATCCTGAATCCTAAGAAACCTCAATTTTCCTTCCTATTCTCTAAGAATTCCAGAACTAGGAAGAGCCAATCGGGATTTCATTATCTCACACCACCAAAAAAGAGGGAAAGGAAAGCAAAATCTGAATTCAACAAGGGATGTGCTTTTCCTGCAAAGACGGATCTAGAATGCACTCATAGTTGTTGGCCATCAGACGGGCCCCAGGGCCAGAGCACCTGCACAAGTGCAAGCTGCCCCCAAGATGCAAAGGCGAGGCAGACCTGCCCCCCTCACCTTCCGTCACCAGCTCCTCGTCCTCGTTGTCCGTGCTGCTCAGCTTTTCCGCATCACTCTCCAAGGGCTCATTCCGAGCCCCCTTCTCCAAGGGAACTTCATTGCTCACAAAGTAAGCAGCCAGGCCCAGCTCCTGCTCCAGTGCTGTTCTCACCAAGCAGGAGGAGTTTATTAGACGCAGGTCACAGTACCTCAGAGACCTAGAAGGGAAGAGAAGTTATTGAGTGTCTTCTGCAACAGAGGCACTGCGGCGGGGGTGGGGGTGGGGGGTTTGGGGGGGGAACATAGGGATCAGGACCAGTCCCCACCTCCTCTTTAGGGCCCTAGGACTTGTGCAAAGGGAAAAGCAGATTGCATAAGGGAGATCCCTTGACAACCAAGTCAGTTTAACAGAAAGTCTCTTGCGGGACCTGCTATGCATTCAGTCCTGTCTTGCATGTCATCAAAAGAGCATTTTCAGGCCAGAAGAAAAGCAGGCTTGAACCCCAACCCTGCTACTTCCTAGGGCCAGAACCTTCCACAAGCTTACAGGCTCAGATTTTCATCTGAAAAATGAGAATTAATATTAATAGCCATCTAAGTGCACTGTTTGAGGACTATATGCAGTCGTGGACATTTAAATTATTCAATCAACACTTAAAATGGGCCCAGGAATGTGCTAGATGCTAGGGATAGGGTGGCAATCAAGTCACTGCCATATGAGAAATGAGAGTCTGTCTGGGAAGACAGATACCAACAAGCAGTAAGACAGCAGAGGGGTGGGCTCAGAGGACAGGCCAATGCCGGGCTCGGGTTGTGCAGTAGAAACAGCAAAGCACCTGGAGAGACGCTCTATAATCTCAGGCAAATGACCTTTCACTTGCTTATCTATAAAACAGGATAGTGGCTACTGTTGTGAGGGGTTTACTATGTCAAAAGTCTAACACTGTGCCTAATACAAAGAAGGTACTCCGTAAATGCTTGCTCAAGTTGAAGATAGCTTAGGACTTTGTCGTAGTCCTTAGGGAGCCGAGGAATGGAAGAAATAATCCATATGAAAAGTAGCAACCCAGGTCAAATGTTTTGGAACCCCCTTTACCTGGCCCATGAGGACACACCGAATGCAGTAGCCTTTGTGTAAGTGAGGGCTGGTCCAGGGGAAGGAACTCTGGCTCTGGAGCTGGGCAGCCTGGAGTCTACGGAATGTGACCCAGGCTTAATTCTCTGTAAGTCCTGTTTCTTCATTGCTCAAAGGGAACCACTGAAATATGACCTTCCCCCAGGGTTGGAGAGTAAAATGAAATATGGCACATAAGAATCATCTAGGGGCACCTGGGTGGCTCAGTGTTTGAGAATCTGCCTTCGGCTCGGGGCATGATCCTGGGGTCGTGGGATCGAGTCCCGCATTGGGCTCCCTGCAGGGAGCCTGCTTCTCCCTCTGCCTGTGTCTCTGCCTCTCTCTCTCTGTGTCTCTCATGAATAAATAAATAAAATCTTTAAGAAGAAGAATCATCTAGCGCAGTGCCAGCACATAGAAGGAATTTCATAAACGTCAGCTCTAACTGTTTTGTTATACCAGGGAAGACGTGCAAAGGCTCCACAGCCTGGCTGCCTCCTCTTGTGCAGAGTATTAGGTAAATCTTTAGAAGCCAACCGGTCGCCACCAATTCAAGCAACTGTCTTACCGGAGGCCTAGTAACCTTCCGTCCTGCAGTATCTACCTGTCTGTGTGACAGCCTAGAGACCCCAGGAGACCCCAAGCGGGCTTGCAGCTGACTTCTCCATGGCTGTGGCCTCCAATGGAACACAGCCTTTGAGACAGTCCGCCCTGTGTGTGGAATCACTGGCTCTTCCTAAGTGGCATCATCCACGTCCCCACCTCCCAGAACACCTCCTACACCAGGAAGACCCAGCGATCACAGCAGCTGAGACACCAGGACTGATATAGCCTTGACCTCCCCAAGATGATCCCCTACCTTCCTAAACGGAACAGCCACCCCTCACACAGCTGGTGATCCTCACAGGGCGAAGCTGAGGGAGGCGTCAAGCCTCACCCCTGCTGGAGGACCTCCACCCACGGGGCCCAGCAACAGCCATCACACCCCCAGGAGCTCAAATGGTGCCTGTCTGAGAATCAGGAAAAGCTGCCCAGACCTCAGACACGTTTCACTGCCACAGGCTGGAAACCTATCACAATAGATGCACAAATCCATGACGACTCTGCACATAAAGACTCCACCTCAGACCATGAGAGACTCCTGACTCTGGGAAACGAACAAGGGGTGGTGGAAGGGGAGGCGGGCGGGGGGACAGGGTGACTGGGTGACGGGAGCTGAGGGGGGCACTGGATGGGATGAGCACTGGGTGTTATTCTATATGTTGGCAAATAGAACTCCAATAATAAAATATACAAAAAAAAAAAAAAAAAAAGACTCCACCTGCCACGGGGCACCGGAAGCCGGGCCGGCCCAGGCCCCACAGGCGCGGGCACAGGCAGCCGGCCCTTCGCAGGCCCCCAGGCCACGGCGCCCTCCTCACCTCGGCAGGGACTCCCCGTGAGGGTCCATCCCGCTGAAGATCAAGATGCACGGCAGGCCCTCCAGCTCCAGGTAGGTCTGAGGCCTCCACTCGGCGTCCTCTATTTTCTGCCACGTCTGTGGAGAACCGAAAAGCAGCGAGGTGGCGAGAGAGCCCTTGCTCTTGCTCTCCGACTGGCCCAGCTCACAGGGCTCCGGTGTCCTCCTCCGGAGGGCTCTTCAACCACAAGCAAGCTCGGCGCCCGCTCCCGCTGCGCCCCAGCCGCCCGGCGCGGCACCGTCAGCGGACCCCGGGAGACAGTGCGCACCCTCGGCAACGGAGCGGGTTTCCCGTGGCTGCGTGAGCGCGGGCCGGGCCTCCCTCCCAGCTCCTCCTACCCCACTCTGCCCTCAGTACTCCCTCCCATCTCTGTGGACCAGTGCGAAGCTGTGGCCCAGGCACTGTGCTGGGGGGAGGGGCACGAAAGGCACGCCGCAGCCCCCGAGATTTTAAAGATCAAGACAATGTGCTTTGGGGAGCGACATTTATAAGTGATTTGGTACCGAGGCGGGGCCGGGACAGGCAAGGAGGCAAGAGGGGTGGCCGGGCGTGGAGGGGGCGTGATGGACAGCAACACTGTCGCCACTCAGTCACCCCTCGGTAACCCCTCGGTCACGGCCCCCCCCAACTCTCCCAGGCACCTTTCACCCCGCCGGTCCCTGACCACGGTGCCCACCTTGAGCTGCTTCACGAAGTGCTTCCCGATGGTGATGCCGGAGCTGGGGTTGCCCAGGATGATCTCGAAGTGCTCCTCCAGGGCCAGGCGCGCCCGCACGTGGGCCAGCCGCTCATAGGCCACGGCCGCCAGCGGCGAGCAGGGCACCCGCAGCAGGACCATGAGCCCGTGGCCGCAGGGGCACTGTTTGGGGGAGTTGATGAGGTTCTGGGTGATCTCCAGCGTCTCCACCGATGTGTAGTCCTTCATCTGCGAGAGGCCGCTCACGGCCATCATCGCAGCCGCGTAGTGCTGCACGAGAACAAAGGTCCTGATCACCGCGCTGTGCAGGCGGGGGAACCTGCAACAAAGAGAGATGGAGCCGTGACCGGGCTGCTGCCAACCTCCGGGACGCCCGGAGCGCACCAGGGGGACGAGCGCCTTCGCCCAGCAAACAAGTGACCCAGCGCGTCCACCACGTCGGGCACAGCAACTCCCAGATTGCCAACAAGTTGTGTTTCCTTTCATGGCAGGTTGTTTCAAACCTGAAATGGAAGCCCTCCTTAGAAGTCAAAACACTTCCAGCTAGGAAACAAGAGCATAGGTTTGCTGTTCCTCTGTGTTTTCCACAACCTGGTGCATAGTAGCTGCTCATTGGTTCAATGAACCAATAGGGGAATGAATAAAGTAAGAGATTGTTTCTTCTATCCTCAGCTTAGTTTATGGTTCTTTCAGTTAGGAAATTTGCTCCCAGTTCCCCCTGAAGATAGAAGCACAAGCAGTCAGCATGTATGTGTGGCTATCATATTCCCCAGATTGAGGGTGACTATCCTGAAGGCACATCACGGCATTCAAGTACGATGAGTAATGAGAAATGTAACTAAATGTGATTTGACAGATGAATTACAAATCAGAACATACTCAGTCAAACCAAGAATCCCACTTTTGGCTTCAGAAGCTGTTATCATAGGTTTCCACATGAAAGTGGTGACCCCACCATGACCACACACACTGCTAGAGCTCTTCTGATTCACACGTCAGAAACAGACCCAGAGCCCCACCAGAAAAACCCAGCCCTCTAGGTCACTGTGATTCTTTGTAGGAATAGACAAATTGACATCCGCTTTACATGTGATGCTCTTGTGGGTTTATTTAGCTGGAATGTGTCCCCTGACACAGTGGCTTTTTGGAGCAAAGATAAAGTAGTTTCTTGATCTACAGAGATCAGACCCTTACCATGGCCATGCCACCCCGAGAGTTCTATCAGCGCAACCAATCCCCTTCCACAGAATTTCTGAGGTCTTCTCTTGTCAACTCTTTATTCTTGTCCTTAGCTTTTCAACAAGGCCATGGGTTCTATGAACTGGAGAGCTGGCTTGGCAAATTTGCCATTACCAAGTTTCTGTTGTCTCAAGAAGGCATGAATGATCTGCAGATGCTGGCACACAGGGGACTCAGCAGCCCAAGGACTACTTTGCCCTGCCCTGGTGCATTGGCCAAATAGTGCCCAAGAAGAAAACAAGAGAGCAGGGTGGAAAATGCATGGTCTCTCCTGCCCTACAGGACTACCTCAGCTGCGGTGGCCCCTTGTCCCCCTGAGCAAGGTGGGATGAAGGGGCATGAAGAGGGGCAGGACGTCATTTAGGAGGAAGCATACTTTCTCCCCCTCTCTGACATGGTAGGAAGTGCCTGCATTCAACTCTCCTCAAAGGACAAGCAGCAAAAGGACAGGAACCACATTTATCCATCTGAAATGACCATATAAATCATATTGATCCATCTGAAATGACCAGAAAACTGGACAAATATATGAAATAAGAGTGTTTCCAGATATTGGGCATTGGGAAATGAAAGATGGTGACCCTTAGAAATGGAAATCAAACTAGGTGAATCCTCAGCTTCTTCCTGGAAAAAGTTTCTGGAATGTGCTCAGGAAAGGGGAACCCAGGCAAAGCATCAATGGTCTCCCTGACTTGAGGGAAAGGCCCTGGAATCCAGGGAAATCAAGGCAGCAAGAGTTCACAGAAGAAAATACCAGAGAGGAATAAACTACACAAATAGAGAACTCAGGAGAGCTACAGAGGGTCCCCAGTCGTCAGCTGAGCAGTGATCAGTGCGTATAGGTGAAGAAACTACTCAAGGCCAAAAAAAGAACAATCCAAGAGAATTAAAGGGAACAATGTCTCAAGCTCACATAGGATTTAGAATAGCTTCTATTCCCATCAGTAGCATGGAAGACCTCAGAATTCATGGAATATTATAGAATATTTAGAAGGTTTTGCCTTAGTGGTAGGCAAAGGTAGCCCTGGACTAAATACTGCTCTGATCCTGCTGAACAAAGCTTAAAACAAGACCTAAAAGGATTAAACTCTCAGACAATTTAACTGTATCAGAGCAAAGCTGAAGATTTATAGGAATACAAATACATCCAGCCAAAACAAGGCGAAATTCACAATGTCTGGAATCCTCTCAAAAATTACAGATATTTAAAGAAGAAAATATAATATAATAAAGGAGGAAGAAAAATCAATCAATAAAAAGTGACTCAGAAATGACATACATGATAGAATTAGTAGACAAGAACATTAAAACAATTATTATTATAACTATATTCCATACACTTAAGAAACTACAGTAAAGATCAAGAGTGTCAAGTAGAGATATAAAAAAGACTCAAATTCTAGAGATAAAAACTAAAAAAGCCAAAAGAGAGAAGATGACCTGGACCCTGAATTCTCATGGAACTACCATCTTGGTATTTGGACTTGCCCTGCCCTGTTAGCTACAATAGGCGCATTCAGGGATAGATAGATAGATGACCCAGGATAGGTCAGCAGTCTTTTCTGGGAATTTTTCAAACTGCTTAAAACAATCAGTCCTCCTCTAGAAGCTGAAGACTGTGTAATTCAGCAACAACCAGGGGTGATATTTTCATGGAAGAAGCAGTGTGCAATGAGATACAACACAGCCAACACAGAGAGACACAGAAGACAAGATAACACAGTCTTGGGAGTGCGCAATACCTAACTTAAGCTGCTCCTGAAACAAGCTGCATCTCTGACATTCTGTGGCTTATTTATTCAACTTCTCCTTTTATTTCACAAGTCAATACATTTCTCTCCTTTTCTTAAGGTAGTTCAAATTGAGATTCTATCACTTGCAAGAGTCCTGATTAATAAATAAATGCAAGTAACTGTTTATCATCAATTCATCAATGTACATTCATGCACGTGGTGCCTGAAGTTGTCTTTCTTCTTTTTTTAGAAGACAATTTCTTCTCTTAGGAGAAGAATTTCTTCTTATAAGACTCCTTTACTTTTATAAAAATATAAACAAACAAACTGGATGTGAAGAACAGCAGAAAAAAAGGTTAGTAAACATGAAAACACAGTAATAGAAATGATTTTAAATGAAACAAAGGGAAACAAAAAACGACTATGGCATCAGAGAGTTACAGGAACAACTTTGAACCATTTAATGTATGTGTGATTGGATTACTCTAAGAGAGAGGAGAATGTAGAAAAATATATATGAAGAAATAATCACTGAAATTTTCCTCAAATGTAATGAAAATTCAATTAACTTAAGTACAAGAAAACTATACCAAGCTTCTATAAGAGTACAAGAGTACAAGTTTCTTAAATACAAGAAACTATACCTATTCATATCTTAAATTACTTAAAACCAGTGACAAATTAAAAAAAAAAAAAAAAAGCAGCCCAGTCAGGGGATAGAAGGGGCTAGGAAGGGCAGGCACATTACAGCAAGGAACAGAGATGAGGATGACAGCAGATTTTGTTTGAAACAATGCAAGTCAGAGGACAGTAGAGCAACATCTTTAATGTACTCAAAGGAAAAAACAACCTAAATTTTATACCCAGGGAAAGTATCTTTCAAAGATGAGTAAAAATAAAGACACACAAAAGCTTAAAGAATGTTATCACCAGCAGACCTTCCCTACAAATGTTGGGGAAAAGTCCTTCAGACAGATAATGAAACCATATTAAACCACATGAAGAAATGAAAAGCACTGGAAATAGTAACTGTGTGCATAGATATAAAAGGTGTTTTTAAAAATTACTATTATTTAAATAGCTCTAAAAGATAATTGACTAATTAAAGCAAAAGTAATTTATTGTGGAGTTTATAACATATATAAGTAAAATGTATGAGCATAGAAGCACAAAGCCTAGGAGGTGAGAAATAGATACACTATTGTAAGAATCTTACCCATAAAGTCATATAATATCACTTGAAAGTAGAAAGTGGATTAAAAATATATACTGTAAGGTCAAAAGCAACACCTGAAAGAACATAAGAGTTACAGCTAATAAGCATGTGATGGAGAGAATGAAATCATAAATGCTCAGTTCATACAAAAGAAGATAGAAAAAGGGAGTCCACAGAGCAGATGAAACAAATAGAAAAACTGCAAGATGATAGATTTAAACACAACCACATCAATAATGACATTAAATATAAATGGTCTAAACACCCCAATTAAAAGTCAGAGACTGTCAGATGCAACAAACAAGCCCCAACTATAAGCTGCCTATATGAAAACAACTTTAAATATAAAGACACAAGTAAATTAAAGGTAAGATAAAAAATTATGAACTATGCTAACCCTACTTAAATGAAAGCTGGAATAGCTATATTAATATCAGAAAGAGTAGATTTTAGAACAAAGAATAATATTTTGGGGGTCATTTTATAACAATAAAGGAGTCAATTCATCAAGAGACATTTCACCAAAGATAACATACAAATGACAAATAAGTACATGAAAAAATGCCCAACATCATCAGCCATTGGAGAAATGAATGAACTGTTGGCACATATTGTATAACTTCATTTATATAAGACACTAGAAAATGTAAATAGTCTATAATGAGAAAGGGAAAGGAAGGAATAATTACCAAGGGGTAAGAAGGAACTCTTATTTATTATCTTAACTGCAGTGCAGGTTTTGCCAGTGTTTACATATGTCAAAACTCACCAAATTGAACACTTAAATATCTGTAGTTTACTGTATGTCAGTTATTCCTCACTAAAGCTATTGTTTAAAAATAAAAGAAAAAAAGAACCACCATGTGGAAGGTAGTGGGGAAGCAGCCCAGCTCCAAACAGCATGTACAGGGAGAATGTGCCTGCCCCTAAGCCTTCATGGTTGATCCTATAAGAAGGAAGCTTGGGCAGCCCGGGTGGCTCAGCGGTTTAGCGCCGCCTTCAGCCCAAGGCTGGATCCTGGAGATTCAGGATAGAGTCCTACATCGGGCTCCCTGTGTGGAGCCTGCTTCTCCCTCAGCCTGTGTCTCTGCCTCTCTCTCTCCCTCTCTGTGTATCTGTCATGAATAAATAAATAAAACCTTTAAAAAAAAAAAAAAAAGAAGGAAGCTTCACAGAAAACATGTTAGAATAAAAGTGGAAGCTGTGAAATGCCTAAATCTCTTAGGTACCAGCAAGTTTGTGTCAGTCAGATCTGTGGTCTTACAAGTGGATTTCCCAGCCATATGCTGGTGTCTGTGTGCAACACAGGGCAAATCAGCAGGCTGACCATGCACATAGTGACAAGGGGCAGGAACCAATGTGTTCTTACCTTTAGTGACTTCTGTCCAAGTTGCCTATGTCAAAAAAGATTTCCATACAGATGATTCCTAGGAAAGGCAGCATGGCATGGTGGAAAGAATATTAAACCTGGCTATAATCCAGGTTGCCACCAATAGGATGTGTGACCTTGGGCAAATCACTTCCCCTCTCTGGGCCTCATTTCCCACAAATACAAAATGGGGTGGGGTGGCTGGCTTAAATGATTCCCAGGCGATCCTATGATTCTCCATAACTCATATTCCAGAGTTTTATTATTTACTTCTCACTTGGTAAAATGTGAATTTTGATCTCTGTGCCACACTTCCGGTTCAGCAGAGGGAGAGAGAGGCAAGAAAGGAAGAGGATAGTGGTGAGGATGACGATGACAGTGACAGTCATGGTGACAGTAATAGTGCTGATGGTAATAGCAGCGATGCAATGGTGGTGAGGTGGATCATGATGCTGATGATGGGACAGTGACAGTGACAGTGGTGTGGATGGTGGTGACAGTGATGGTGATAATGGTCTTGGTAATAATGGTGACAGTAGTGATGATGATGGTTGTGACAGTGACAGTGATAATGGGATGTGACAGTAACCATGGTGCCAACAGTGGTGCTGATGGTGGTAATGGTGGTGACAGTGATGGTGACAAAGCATGATGGTGCTGGCTGCAGCTAACATGAGCATGTAATATACACCAGGTATGCTCTTAATGTTTTGCATGTATTAATTCATTTAAACCTCATAACATCCCCGTGTGGCAGGCATTATTACCCTAGGTAATAGGTTGAGAAAGGTTCCTAAAGACTCACAGCCAATGAGCGACAGGCTCAGGACTCGAACTAACCCAGAAAGCATGATTCTGAAGCCTGAGTTCTCAGCATACAACCATCCCTGAGGCTGCACACGTTCTTGTTCCATAAAACTCTCATAAGAAGCCACTAGAAAAGTAGATTTGTTCACAAGTGAGGGTATAGAAGTTCAGACAGGTTCAGTGATTTGCCAAAGGTTAAAACTAATGTATAAACCCAGGACATACGTACGGTCTTGTGGTCAATCTGGCCTTCTACTAACCATGAGACCTTGCTCTGTATGGCTTAGTGGCTCTACTATTTTGGGGCCAAGTAACAAAGATTTGGTCTGGCTTCACCACAACCCCTCCATGGGACCTAAGGCAGGTGACCCAACTTAAGTCTGCTCCTTCCTCTGACACACAGGGATAACAGGACCTATTTCACTGTGCTGCTGTGAAGATATTTTATGCAATAAACGTAGAGTACTGGACCCAAAGTTACAGCTCACTAAGCACAACAGAAGGAGCTGCATGAGGAGAGTAGGGCGGAGAGGCAGAGGCAGGACTCCTGCCCTTAGCAAGTTTATGAGTGCGTAGCTGCCCATGTGTGAGGTGGAGAACAGATTAAGTCCATCAGCATCACAGCACTGAAAGGGATTTAGTTTCTCAGAGGGCATTCTGGGGAACACTGATCCCATGACACACAATGGAGACATCGCACATTCTAGCCCCCTCCTCAGAACTTACAGTATGCAGGGCACCTGAACGCCCGGAGAACTCCAATGGAAAAGAAAACCTTAAATGTAAGGTTTCTCTAACACATTTGACCATGGGATCCCTTTTGGCATAAGAGCTATTTGCATCTGGCCAAAGCAGTCCAGCTTGGAACACACCTTGAGAAGCACACGTCTAATTGAATCCCTTTGTTGCCACATGGGAAGGGGGCGCCCTGAGGGACAGTGATAGAGCCCAGCTCAACACCGACAATTAGCGGCAGAACCACTCATTTTGTTTTGCAGTAGCCAGTCTATAAAACTCGGGCTGGCTTTATGATGTATAAACTGGGTGGATGTTGGCAACCACTTAGCCTCCCTGGGCCTCGGTTTCCTCATCTGAGACATGGCAGCATTAAAGTCTGCCAGAAATCAGCCATGACACGGGTCAAAGGGCAAGCTGTAGAGTCAGACTGACTCGGGGTTCACAGCCAGTTCTATCACTTGCCAGATGTGTGGCCCAGAAAAGTCAAAGGGGTCTGAGCCTCAGTTTACTTGCAAAATGGAAATAACAGCAGCAACTGGCTAAGACAGATGGTGAGGCTCTTGGAACAGCAAAGAGCACAAAGTAAGCACTCAACACATGATATGCACAGGCATGAACGATGTAGCCAACTATGATTGTCACTATCATTGCCTTTAAATCTTTTGGTGTCTTACCTCCTCCCATTTTCTTGGCTTTCCTGAGTCTCAAACGCACCGTCCCCCATTCCAACATATTACCGCCCATTCTCATCTCTAAAATGTTCTAGAACAACAGGACAACAGAGATCACTGGCCCCGCAGGCAGGACAAGAAATAAACCAGGATCCCTTTAATGGAGGGACTAAGTCACCCAGGAAAGGGGGAAGTTGGCCCCCTTCCTGGAAGCCTCCGGCTGCACACGCTTCAGCTTACACTTGACTCCTGAGCATTTTTAGTAACTTCCAACAGAGACGCGTACCTTTTTCCTAATGCCGTGACCATGGCCTCAAAGGAGCTGTCATATCTGAGCAAAGGGAGGCTGTGTCCAGAAAGGGTGGACTCAATGAACTCTGATAGGCCGAAGTACTTCTTATTCTCAGGATATAAGTCCACCCCCTGAAACAGAAAAGAACATCAGTCACACAAACACTGCATTTGTGGGGATAGAGAGATTCACATGCTGGGCACGTAGACGGCCAGTACAGGCATCTTGATCTAAATTGTGCTGACTTGGAGCCCCTCGATGACTCAGTCACTTAAGCGCTGGAATCTTGATTTTGGCTCAGGTCATGATCACAGGGTTGAGAGATCGAGCCCCGTGTCAGGCTCCATGCTCATCATGGAATCTGCTTGAGATTCTCTCTCTCCCTCTCCCTCTGCCCCTCACCCTGCTCATGTGCATGTACACACACATGCTCTCTCTCTGTAATAAATAAATAAAACCTTGTAAAAAAATAATAATAAGTTGTGCTGACTCTGCAGTTTTATACATTACTTCCCTCTGCAGACCCAGAGCACAGAGCACTCTGTACTTAGAAGATGGCGCATCCCTATCAGTCAAGAGACTTTTCCATTCATTTGACCCCCAGTATCTATGCCAAGAAGAAAATCAGCCTAGTTTTTTAAACCCACAATTTTCTTGGTTAAAAAACTGCTTCTTTCCAACAATTTTAAGCTAGTTTTAGGAATAGGCCTATCAACCATCTTGCATTCAGTTTGCTTAATTATTAAAATCAGCAGGAAAAAAGGCATTTATCTCATCAATTCCACTCCCATCGACCTAACATTCCTCCCAAACTAACATCAGAGCTTCTCAAATGTGAGAACATAGTACAGCTGGAGTTCATATGATAAAGAACTCAGAACAGTGCCTCCCTAGCTCACGAAAGTGCTACAGAAGCACCTGCTATTATTACCACCACTGATTCTAAATCTGTTGGACCGAAGCCAAGCATCAGTACCTTTATAAGTTCCTCAGATGACTCTGGGACACTCCCAAGTCATCTAGAATTTGAGGTTTACCTGTTACTTGCATAATTAACTAGCATCCAACTGCCCAGAATTCTCAAACTCTTCTCAGAATTCTCAAATTATCAGTTGTAGCCTTCTGCTTTGATGAGGAAGAGGCAGGGGGTAAACTAACACCTTACCAGGCTTTACAGATGTGTGTTCCATTTGAGGAAGGAGATTTTGAGCCTGGCAGCATAAGGCTGTGGGGATAGGAAAAGGAGGAACATTTCCAAGGCTTCTGGACTAAACAGTACAGGGCCTAGGATGGGGAGGCTAACTAAAGTTCTGTAAGAAAGTTTCTAAAGACCAGGAAGGGTTTAAATCTAACTCTGGGTCACATCAAAGCTCCAAAACACTTGGGACCCATCTGACTCCCAGCTACACTAGTTAATCAAGATTTTTCCTGAACAGAGTATCTCCCGACTCAAGGGTCAAGGGTCACGGCGACACCAGGCCCAGCAGCCGGGTGGTACTCACATGACTATAGGAGGCAGGCCAGTGGATCTCGTTGTAAGGGCTGATGAGGGTGTGCTGTGTCTGCAGCGCGTAAGGGAAGGAAGTCACGTGGAGCGTCACGATGTTGGGGGCCTCCTTCACCTCCCTGCAATTGAGCAATCTATCCACCAATCCCATAGCCGGGTCACTTTGGGAATAGAGATTATGAACAGCGCTACTGAGGGAAGAAAGTGGGGAGAAGACACAGTGAGTGGAACAACTAACATGGCTCTGTAATTTTACAAGGATTGAGCAGTTGAACACATGTATAACCAGCCCGCCCCCAAATTTGCAAGTAATCAACACACGGCTCCGCCCATTAGGAAAATTAAAAAAAAAAAAATGAGCACACTGCAGGCACCTGTCAGGGACTCCTTGGATACTCATTGCTTATTAAAAACCTACCTGGGTGTCTGGGTGGCTCAGACGGTTAAGCATCTGCCTTCAGCTCAGGTCATGATCTCAGGGTCCTGAAATCGAGCCCCACTCTGTGTGTTGGGGGGAATCCCTGCTCAGTGAGCAGGGAGCCTGCTTCTCCCTTTCCTCCCTGCTCATGCTCTCTCTCGCTACGTCTCTCTCTCAAATAAATAAAATCTTTTTTTTAAAAAAACAAAAACTTAGCCAGGGGAGTGGTATTTACGGAGGATTGCCTGTGGGATACACAAGCTGCCCACTACTCTAGAGCAGTGATTCTCACCCAGGAGTGCCCCTTTGGTCCCATCTGATTGTGTACTTGTTTCCCTAAATCCTTTCCCCTAAATTCCCCTCCAGACCTGAAACGATCCACAGAGGATATAAATGGTTACTTTCTACAGTAAATTTAAAGGTACAGGACTGGGCAGGGGTAGCATTTTGGATGAGAGGCTTGGGACACAAGCACAGCTCAGCCATTCCCCACGGGCCACGGTCTCAGCCTTCTCTTCAAGCCACCCAGCAGAACAGAAAGACAGGATGCTTAACCTTTTGGATGGCAGGTAGCTAGCCTGAGAAATCTACCCCTCAAATGAATATCCACAAGATAGCTCTTTACAGAATTCAGGATGATCAAATACCTCCAAGCTCATGCAGGGACCCTATATTGTATGCCCTTCGTAGAGGTGATCTCGGAGGTTCTGGCCAGCCCTACGCTTCTGAATCTCTGCTACATCAAAGCCTTCCCCTGGGGCCTGACCCAGGATCTTTCCTCCCTCCTAACCCAGTCAGCAGCAATGTCTAAATGCACAATCCTCCCGCCAGTCTATGGAGATGATGGATCCTAGGAAATCTGGAATTCCACCAGACTCCAAGCTTGACCCCATCTAAAATTCATCCAGATTTACACTCATTTGGAGTCCATAAAATCACCCCTAAAGCCGGGGGGCACCAGCTGTGACCCATGGTACTGGAGCCAATGGGGCCTCCATCAGGAAGGGAGCTGTTCCAGTCAGGATCCCCACCCTGTACCAGGGGACACCTTGTCACTGAGTAGGGCACAGAAAAAGAGGCCCTAGTACTAGGCCAGCTCTGCCACTAACCCCATGCCACCACCCCAGCCCTGTGACACTGAGCCTTAGTTTCCATGATGGGACCTTTTAGAGGCTCTACCGGACGTTCCCTGAGACCATCCCCAGCTCTAAGGTTCTGGAATGCATCCACAGCATCCGCTTCCAAATGCCAAAACCCCAACATCATTCATCTTTTCAAGGCTTGAATCCCCAGGCCCGAGTGTCATCCACATATTAATCAAGGAAGGAAACCGTCAACCCTGCCAGATGCCAAAATCACTCTCACCTCACGAGATCCCAGTGGGCGTGATCGTGGATTAGGACAAAGAGCGTATGTGGATTCTGAAAGGAGTTTTGTAGAAAGGACTTAAATTTTGTCTGAGCTTCAGCATCAAGCTTCAAAACATACTGTTCAACCCTCTGCTTCGTCATGTGCTCCTTTTCCAAGCCAAGTTCCAATAAAACCCCTGTAACATGGTAAAGATACACCACAAGTGATATATGACAAGTAAAACCCTTGTCATGAGCTTTCATTCACTCGACAGACACCTGGTGAGCATGTCCTGTCTGGCCAGCACACTGGCAGGCCCCGGGGTTATAGGGATGTGTGAGACATGGGGAGGGTGGGTGTGTGTCAGGGCAGCTGACCTCATGCAAACCACATACACATGCATCTCCGTGCAGAAGCTGGGCCAAGAGGTGGGGGGCCTGTTTCATAGCATGCTTTGTGCACAGCGGCCCACCCAGGGGCACAGCAAAGCTGGCTTCATGAGGCCAGTGGTGCCAGGCTCGGGGTGCTGAGGGGAAGTGGAAGGTCCCCCCTCCACCCCCCACCATCCCCAGCAAAATCATCTCCCAGCCTGAAGGCCATGAGCTTTAGGTTACAGTACTCTAGAATAAATCCTGAGTTAAGACATTGACTTTTCATGTATTTCATATTTCATCCCCTTGAAAACAGGGAAAATCATCAAACTGAAGCTTGGTATCAACACATTGGTTTCTGATCTGAGTGGGACAGAGTGGAAATTCAAGTCATGGTTCTAGCTTTAATGGATTATAAACTCTTGGGCAATTTGCTATCACTGAGCATCTGTTTCATGATCTATAAAATGGGGGTATGAATTCTTGCCCTACCTACTTTAGAGGGAAAGCCTGGTATTTCTATTCCAAATCTGAATTTAAAGGAATCAGAGGCTTCTCCATGCAGATGTCACAACTTGCCCCCCAAATGCTCCGTACCTGAATGCCAGACATGGAACAGGGTCTGCTGATAGGTCACTTCTGAGGGTGGAATACAAATCAGAAAGTCCACCTTCTCGAAGGATCCTAAGTCCAAATTTTGGGTACTGGAATCCGCAATGGAGCACACGTGGGAGAGGAGCTTCTGAGCCACGGCCAGCTGGAAGGGCCGGATGTGGTGAGGCTCCAGATTGTAACCTGGAAGCAGAGCCCCCATAAAGGTGAGACACCCCTAAAAGCAGACAGCCAAGAGCCTGGACCTCTGCTGGGGAATCAAGCAGTGGGCCCCCCAACGAGAGCACAAAGTAACCAAAGGGGGATGATGCCAATATCAAGTGCCCACTCTGGGCTGTGTATGCTTCACACTTTTGGGAATTTCAGAATAAAAGGATGAACAGTGCTCAAGAAGCACAGAGGCAGCGATCTACTCTCCCTGAAGGGGACAGACATAGCTTTCCAGGAAAGCTGACCCTGAGAACTGGGCTTTGGAAGAGGCTGCAAGTTCTCTGGAGGGGAGGGAGACCATCATAGCTCTTCTGGAATGCGGGATAAATAAACTATTTCCACAATGCTTTGATAAGCTGGAAATTAACACAGAGAAATGTACCTTCTCAGGAAAAATGTATGTACAGGCATACATTTCAGGGTAGGATGAGACCACTAGTGTTAAGGACTAAAATAAAAATGATATATTTGTCCACTCTGATGCTAACAAAGGAGATGCCCTGCCTTCTGGATGTGCCTCTAACATTGCTTCCTCATAGGCCCCCCTGGTGCCCACTGCACACTGTCTCACCAGCCCAGGCCCTGGCCCCTGGCTCCCTGGCATCACTCACTTGTGCATGCCGGTGCTCCGCCGACATCCAGGGATGCTGATTTGGTCACAGAGGAGGCAGTAATTGAGGATGGAATATGGCCTTGATTTTCCTGATGAAATTTGTCCAGTAAAATGTCAATGTCACCCTCTGCCCAAAATAGAGAGAACAGAAATGGGTTTTTCCATCCCAGTGAAATTAAGCAAACATCCACACAACACGTACTATGTATGAGGCTCTGTCCCAGGCCCGGGGGTAATGGAAATAAAGAAGACACAGCCCATCCAGCCACAGAGCCCACAGCCTGGTAAGGAAGGCAAATATGTTGGAGAAAATCACACCATGAGGTGGTAGGTGCCAGGACAGAAGGAAGAAGCCAGACGTTAAAGGACAAGAGGAAGGGGTCCGAGTCCATCCTAGAGGAGGAAGGGCCAGTGAAAGTTTCTGGGAGGAAATGGGGTGAGGAGCCAGGCAAAGAAGGCAGGAGGGCACAGGACTCCTGGCATAGAACCCATGGACTGAGATGGCCTCAAGCAATTCAGAGCGAGAGGTAGGGAGTGGCGGTGCACAGGGCTGGGGGGGGCGGGGGTACAGAGGAACAGGCCTAAGACCCTCATGGCCCCCAAAAAGCAGAAACCACAAAGCCCCCACCTCAGAGAACCCACAGCCATCACAGGAAGACGGCCAGCCAGAGGCCACCACAGAAAGGGTGGTAAATGCTAACACAGAGAACGAAGGGTCACCCTGCACACCTAAACCACGGCCAGCCGCAGCAGGTCCCAGGGGCCGAGCTCCCAGAGGGCTTCACCCCTGCATCTTTGTTTTGGCCCCTCCCACTCATGAATTTACACCTGTCTCACTATAAACCTACCTGGACACAGAGTGCTAAAAAAGGCCCCCAAGGAGTCCACTTTGCCCGTAACCAGCTCGTAATTGACTTCTTTCTGGTACTCCGCTGGGGTGAGAAGGCTCTCGGAAAGAATTCGGGCTTGGTATTTTCCTAGAAAACAAACAACAACGTTCACTGAGCCCCTCCACTCAGAATTAGCACGTGAGCCCCTCAATGGCAGAGTCTGTGCCCATTGCTCTCTCTTTCTCTATCCCCCCAAGCCATCACCAAGCCTGGTTAAGAGCAGGTGCTCATGCTGCTCAGCGAATAAATGACATAAACCATCCTTGGCTCAGTTTAATAGGATGATAAGAGGGAAAACCCAGAGCACTGGCCTTAGAACCTCTCTTCCCACTTGCTAGCTGTGTAGCAGGAGGTACATCACCCTTGCAGCCCCGGTTCCCCCGACACACGGGACTCACTCGCCGCAGTATCTACTTCACAGGACCGTCGGGAGGACTGTCAATGAGACACCGTTGATAAAATGCTTAGCCTGATCCCAGACATAAAATTGGTCCTCTGGGTTTATTTCCAAAAGTACTACTCAAACCATGTAAGGAATTTGTAAAATAAAAGCAAAACCAAAAAAAGGAGTGAGTTTACGATCAAGAATGCTCAAGGAGAACCGGGGCACGGCATGGTAACAACGTGCATTTTTTAAGTTCATAAAAAGAGATACAAAAATTTCAAGCTTAAAACACGCAACAGCAGTGGTATCATTTTCTTAAACAATTCCAAAAATAGGAGTGTACTTATCCTCCAAAAATTATTCTGAATTTACAAACTGACCCTCCCCCAAGATCTATGAAAACCTTGCAACAATGTTAAGAGCAAGGTTTTAAATCTTAACTAATAGTCCTCTTTAAGTTGAGAAATCTGTATCCAATGACTCCCTAAGAAAATGCTAGACTTTGAAATTTTGTGTTCTTTTTTTTTTTTAAAGATTTTATTTACTTTCACGAGAGACACAGAGAGGCAGAGACACAGGCAGAGGAAGAAGCAGGCTCCCTGCAGGGAACCCGACGTAGGACTTGATCCCAGGACCCGGGGATCATGACCTGAGCCAAAAGCAGACACTCAACCACTGAGCCACCAGGCATCCCTCTTGTGTTCCTTTTTAGCTAACAAGAGGAAGCTGTGGCTAGATGCTCCTATTGCTCTGAGAGGAACAAATGAGGTCAGTGAATTAGTGAAGTCACTTCACAGAGTAACATGACAATATACACAAAGATCAACCTGGCACATGAAAGTTGCTCGATATATCCCATCTCCTCCAAGGAGCTGTCCTCTGCTTCCCCCCATCCACCTGCAACCACGGCACCCTGGGCTTGGTCACTTGATAACTCTGCCCCTCTGAATCCCCCACTCCCTGCAGCCCACTCCCCAGCCACCTCTGACACTCCAACAATTCCCTCCACTCTTCTCAGATCCGTGGAACCTCCTGGATGTCTTCATGCCCCCCCCACCTTGACGGAGAGTCCAGGTCCAGCAACACCCACTCTCTAGCATCCCTCCTCAACATGCCCTGCACCAAACCCCCTTCCTGCTCTGACTGTACTGAGCTGCTGGCCGTGGCTGGAGAGAAGACCACAGTCACGCCGACTCGACTCCTGCAAATCCTAGGGCCAACACTCCCACCGTGCGCCGCAGCCCCGGCCCTCTCTCCCGCTGGAGGACACCCCCTAACCAGCCCTTTCCCGCCTGTATCACCTACTTTTCCCTCTCTGCATCATTCTTCATACCAAACATAGGCTTATACTGCCCAACCCAGAACAACCACAAAAACCTGAGCTCATTCCACCTCCCATTATTATCTCCCGTTTCTTTATTCCTTTTAAAGAAAAATTTCTCAACATAGTTGTCTATATTTGTTACTTTGCTCACCCTCTATAAGCCCAACCCAGAGACGCCTTCTTGCCAACACCCCAAGACTGCTATGTCCCTGTCACTGATGTCTGCATGTTGACAAAGGGAGGAGCCAATTCTGGATCAAACAGGAGCATCTAACCCATTTGGTATCTCTCCCTTGTTCCATGAGAACAAGTTAAAAGTTTTAAAAAGCAGAGGCACCTGGGTGCCTCAGTGGTTGAGCATCTGCCTTTGGCTCAGGTCATGATCCCAGAGTCCTGGGATCAAGTCCCGCATCAGGCTCTCCGCAGGGAGCCTGCTTTTCCCTCTGTGTCTCTGCCTCTCTGTGTCTCTCGTGAATATATAAATAAAATCTTTAAAAATAAATAAACAAATACATAAAAGTTTTAAATAACAAAAATATCTCTGCGGGGCACCTTCCATTTCAGTAGATGGTGTCTGCACTCTTCCAGCTACACAGGCCAAAGCCCTCCGGGTGATCCCTAAGTCCTTGCTTCCTCTCACAGGCCCCACCCAGAAACCCTGCAGCACCCACTTCACCAACACCCAGAACCAGCCCGCTCCGCTGCATCTCTGCCCGGCCCCAGGCACTGGGCACTGGACGGGCCAGCAGCCTCCACCCCAGCTGCGCCCTGCCCCGGTCTGCTCTCCACACACAAAATTCTTCCAATGGTTTCTCAATTCACACATCCCAAAACCCAAAGTTCTGATAAGGCTGTCAGGACCCCCACACAAGGGTCTTGTCTCACCCTCTGCCCTGGCGCCCTGCTTCCCTACAATGTGCCAGGCACAGCGCGCTGCCATGTGGTCTTGGGGAGCCCCAGAGCTGTCCCCAGGGGTAACATCTCCTGCTTCCTCATTTCTCTGAGGCCCTGCTCTACTGTCACCTCTTTAGGTAGGTTCACCTGGCCCCTCCTCAGAGCCAGCTTCCCAAATGGGATCCTCCATCACTCGGCCCTTCCACCCGAGATGTTCTGCACCAGGTCTGGCGTCTGCCTCTCCTACCAGCATGTCCACCCTAGGAAAGCAGGGACCTTGTTGTCTTCACGCCTGTATCCCCAGCCTCTAGAACAGTGGCTGCACATAATAGGGCTTCAATAAGTGTTTTGAGGGGCACCTGAGTGGCTCAGCAGTTGAGCACCCGCCTTCGGCTCAGGCCCTGATCCTGGGGTCCTGGGATCGAGTCCCACATCGGGCTCCCTACATGGAGCCTGCTTCTCCTCCCTCTGCCTAGGTCTCAGCCTCTCTTTCTGTGTCTCTCATAAATAAATAAAATATGTGTTTTTATCACTAGTTAATTGGCTCGCTAAGCCACATTATACAGTAAGATCGCTATCCTGTTGTTCCACATTAGGTAATGGAAGGAAGGGAGGTTAGGAGTTGGTAAGGGACTGGTCACATCACCAGGTGCACGGAGCCAGGTTTTCCACTCCGTCTCCCCAGACTCCACCCAGGCTCTCCAGGGGAAGTGGGAATGCTCACCCCACCCTGGGGCGGAGGACAGATGGATTTTAACTCCGCGCACCAGCCAGGGCCTGCGTAGCCCACACCGTAGCCCACCCCGGGAGGGCACCCCCGCGGCTACTACCAGGTGCAGCCAGAAACTCCGGCCACGAGGGCCAAGGACCAGGAACGGGACGCAGCTGCTTTTCCCGCAGCCCCCTCCCCGCCAGCCCAGACGCAGGGCTCACCCGTGACCGCGACGCAGGAGTCGATGGCGGGGCTGCGGCACGCGCGGACGATCACCACGTAGTTGGTCTTGGCGAGCTTGCCCTCGACCAGCAGCCGGAACATCTCCGAGAGGCCCTCGGCCAGGGAGTAGGTGCACTCGATGATGTGCACGCTGTCGTTGCAGGAGCTGGCGGCCAGGCCGGCCAGCCAGGGCAGCTGCGCCGAGGTGACGGGGGCCACGGCGCTGGGCGCGGGCGGGCAGGGCTGCGGCTGCTGGTACTGCCGGATCTCGGTCAGGTGCGACTCGCGCCACGAGCGCAGGAAGATCTGCTCCAGGTCCTCCATCAGGGGCACCTGGTCGGCTGCTGGCAACGACAGGGACAGGACAGCGGCAGAGGCTTCAGCGCCCGCCCACAGCCGTCTACGCAGGGTGGTCCTGGGCTTGCCCTCGACCAGCAGCCGGAACATCTCAGGCGGGCTCCACAGGGACACCCTCTGCGTGGTTCCTGCTCTGCCGACAGACAGACTCCGGGAGGACAGGCAGGTGCCAGCAGCCTCGCAGCCTGTGGGACTCGATCCCGGGTCTCCAGGATCAGGCCCTGGGCTGAAGGCAGGTGCCAAACCGCTTGAGCCACCCAGGCGTCCCACCACTACAGGTTTTAAATCGCTGGAAGGGCTGAAGCCTGGGACTTCAGGACCTGTCTCCCTCCCCTGCCACACGGAGCCGGGGGTCAGGCTGGCGGCAGTCTATACAACCAGCGCTGTCCCTGGGCTTGACCTCAAGTCCCTTCATACGAGCACCACCATTTACTCAGCAGTGTCTCCACTATCCACCCTTTTACTGCTTCCAAATAACCACCTCTATAAATACTCCCACGATACACCTTTTGATGCCTAGAACCTAACTCCTAAATACTCAAAACTGGGCATCTGCGGCCAACTAATACGCATCACCGACTGTTTCCAGATGGCCTACGTGTGTCAGCCCACCATGACACTCACGGCATGTGACCACACTGGTTCTACTGCACCCTTAGCTCCACCAGATACCATCGCTCGTGTTAACGTAACTGAGAACATTACCTGATTTGTTCATCTGTGCCTCTTTGATGCCTAGTGAGACTGAATGCTTCTAGCATTTCTTTCCTACAGACACTTTCTGGTATATTTGTCCAAATTTTATATTTGGGTGAGCTGGAGGAAAGAGCACCCCACTTCAATTCAGAAGACCTGCTTCCTCCCAGCTCCACCCAGCACCAGCACGGATCCATTAGGGTACCGATTCCTGATCTCAAAGATGGGGATCACACCACCCCTCACCTGGCTATGCCATGATTTTATTAGATTAGCTGTTAGACCTCCCATCGTTAACATCTCTCCCCTGAGCCCACACCTCCTTCTGGAAGCTCCATCACCAAGCAAAGCTCTTGGGAGAGTTGTCTACCCTCATCATGCTTGTCTCCTCTCCTTTCTCCAGCCCACTGCAGCACGCAGCTTTTGTTCCCATGCTCCTTATACACACTCATCATCAGGGGTGCCAATCCCTTCAATACATCCAAACCCAATGGCCAGGCCAATAACCAGTCTTCACTCCGCTCTTGGCCTCCCTGACTCAGGTGACTAGTCCCTCTCCCAAAACACTTTCACTGGATTCCACATCAATGTTTATTGTTCCTTCAACACACGCTGTCCGAGTGCCAACTTTACACTACAGGTGCAGGTGCTGCTGGACACAGAGACGTGAACTCAACCAACGTTCCTGATCTCACAGACCTTACATCCTAAATAGGGGAGATGCACTTAAAGTAGATGAATCCACATGGCATGTAATTCCTGGGAGTGCTGGTGCTCTGAAAGCACGATAAAGAGGAGACAGAGCCACAGGGGCCCGGGCAGGGCAGGGGGGAGGGTGTGGTCTTAGATGATAAGGCCTCCCTAGAGGACTTATGAGGCAAAACTCAGAGGCATGAAGCAGTGGTCGTGCAAATGTCTTGGGCAGGAGCGTTTCTCAGGGAAGGAACAGCAAGTGCAGGAGAGACTGGTATGCCTGGGGGAAGAACAGGGCTGGAGCAGAGGAAGCAGCTGTGGGAAGCAGGCCAGTCACTTGGCTCCTGGAACCAGTGCAGTTGAGCATGTGATAGGAAACCCTGGCAGGTTCCAGCAGAGAGCAGATACGATTAGACTCACAGTTGTGACAGATGTGCAGAATGGGGGCAAGAGCAGCGCCCTGGCAAGGGAGGCATGATGGAGAGGGTGGGCGAGGGTGGATCTGGGATGAAGCAGAGCTTACCGATGGATGGGATGCAGGTCATGAGAAGGGGCAAGACATGTGGTCATGCTTTCCCAGATTCCTGACCATACCAGGTAACATCCTCATGGTTCCTTCCACCCAACCCCGTGCTTTCCTGGCGGCTCCATCCACCTCCTCCTCCAGATCTCTAACCATGGAGGTGCCCCGGGGCTCAAACATTGGTGCCTTTCTCCCAGAGGCTCTTTTCCAGTCTCCAAGCTTCAATACAGATCATCACTGGGCCAACGTTCCCCAAATTTACACCTGTAGCTCTACGTCCTCCCTGGGGCTCAAGTCTTGTCCAGCCAAATCCTGGAATCAGCCTCCAGGCTGCCTCACAGGCGTCTCTAACTTGAAACTGCCAAGATAGAACTTGTGCTCACCTCTGGCTCCACCATCCACCCAGGGGCTCAGGCCAAAACCCAGGCTGCACCTTCCCCTCCTTGCCTGACAGACACCTTACCACCCTTACCTTCAGAGTAAATCCAGCATCTTCCCCCCCTCCCCGTCCTGTGACCCTTAATGGTCAAAGCCACCTCCTACTCATCCTGGGACAACATAGCCCCTGCCCTATCCAAGCCCACACAGTAGCCAGTGTGGTCTTCTGGAAGGAAAGGTCAGATCCTAGCCACCCCTAAACTACTCCAGAGGCACTGTGGATTGAACTGGTCCCACCCCACACCACCAAATTCATATGTGGATGCCACAACCTTCATCATGACTGCACTTGGCGACAAGGCCTTTAAGGAGGTATTGACATTAGGTGAGTCACAGGATGAGGCCCCGATCCAGTGGGACCGGGGTGGTACGAGAAGAGACGAGACCCCAGAGGCCTGTGTCCCTCTCCCCACACATGACGTGTGTGCCCAGGAAAGGCCCTGTGAGCGCACGGCAAAGAGGCGCCGTCTCTAAGCCAGGAAGAGAAGCCTCACCAGAACCCGACCGTCCTGGCCCCCTGAATGCTGGGCCTCCAGCCTCCAGAACTCTGAAAAAGAAACGTATGGGGATGCCTGGGTGACTCAGTGGTTGAGTGTCTGTCTGCCTTTGGCTCAGGGCATGAGGATCCCGGATTGAGTCCCATGTCGGGCTCCCTGCAGGGAGCCTGCTTCTCCCTCTGACTGGGTCTCTGCCTCTCTCTCTCCGTTTATCTCTCATGAATAAATAAATGAAGGGAAGGGAAGGGAAGGGAAGGGAAGGGAAGGGAAGGGAAGGGAAGGGAAGGGAAGGGAAGGGAAGAGAGAGGAGGGGAGGGGAGGGGAGGGGAGGGGAGGGGAGGGGAGGGGAGGGGAGGGGAGGGAAGGGAAGGGAAGGGAAGGGAAGGGAAGGGAAGGGAAGGGAAGGGAAGGGAAGGGAAGGGAAGGGAAGGGAAGGGAAGGGAAGGGAAGGGAAGGGACATCTGCTGCTTGAGCCCCTGGTCCGAGGTTCTCTGCTACGGCAGCCGGAGCTGACTGGTGCAAGCTGTCTCACAATGTGTCTGAAGTGCAAACTCCTGACGGTAGCGTGAGGCCACGCCCCTCCTGGTGCTGCAGCCACCAGGGCCTGGGCCTCGGCCCTCACCAGCCTCTCCCTCAGCCTCCCTGCCTCCTCACAAGGCCGCTCCTGCCCACTGGGGTCTCCTCACAGAGGCCTTTCTCTGTGATGCTGAGTCAACCTCCCACCACACACACACACACTCTGCTCCCTCCCCTCTCCCTGCTTGCGTGTTCCAACTGTTCACAGTTCCTCTCCCACTAGAATATACTGTCCCAGGGGCAGAGTCTTTGTGTGCTCCTCCCTGATCCTTCTCTGTGCATCTGGAATGGCAGGTAATGGTTTGGGGGTTATCCCCACAGGTTCTGACGCACTCTACGCCCTCCCCAGGCCCTCGGGGCGGTGACCCCACAGCACCATCAGCACGTTCCCGGTGCTTCCATCTCCACCGGGCCAGCCGTGGCTGCACAAGGGCTCTGCGTGACAGGCAGCGATCGGGGCTAATGCATTTCCTCCTCCGGTGAGCACTCTGCCCACGAGTCCCCCGCGGCCAGAGGGAGACTCACCCAGCTGGACGAGATAGTAGACGGTGAGCAGCAGCTGCATCTCCTCCGAGATGGGCTGTATGGTGGAGGCCCCGTACTGCTCATACGCTCGAGAGATGGACTGCGAGTTCTGGTAGCACGTGTACAGGAGGGGGCTCACGACGACGTCGTTCAGGTTCCCGCAGAGGTAAGGGAAGTTCCCGTGGCCTACGGAAGAAGAGCATTGGGCCCCAGGCACGGTGTGTGGGCCCACACGAGCGCATCTCCAAGTACGAGGGAGCCAAGGCACGCAGGCGAGATGCCGCCGGGGTGAGCCACGGGCCCCTTTCTGGGGAGATCTCGGACATCCCACCCTCACTGACCTAGGGCAGCAGCTCCGAGAGGGGACCAGGCCTGTGGCATTGGTTCAATGCCACGTTTCACGGGTGGGCCGGGGGACGCGCCCAAAGCTGTGGCTTCACTCGGGTGCTACCCCCCAGCACTGACTACAGAACCTCGTGGAAGCAGCGCCTTATGCCTCTTTGCTGACTATAGCGCACGTTATAGATTATTTCTGATGACAGCCCTCGGAGGCGGAAGAGCCAGCTGTGCATTGGCTGTGGGGCTCTGGGCAGGAAGTGTGACATTGCCGGGCCTCAGTCTCCACATCTGCAGGATGGGGTGAACACATGCAGTCCTCATGGGACAGCTGAGATGATCAGATGCGCCTAATGCGTGTGTGGCATCCTGTACTCAGGCGGGCTACACTTAACTCACCAAACACACACTTACTGAACACCTGCTGTATGCTCTGGGCGGGCATCAGGCTTGGCTCCAGGGAGCATCTGATGACTGAGACAGTTCACACCCTCAAGGAATTGCTCCTCAAACCTGAGGGTGTATGAGGGGCCCCTGACACCCGGCCTAAAACACAGATTGCTGGGCCCTGCCCCTCAGTTCTGATTCTGGAATGGGGCCTGATTCTGCTTCTGGCATGGGCCTGGAAATAGGTCATGGAGGATGCTAGTTCTGCTGGGCCATGGACCACAGCTGGGTACCACTGTTTGCCAACATTATAGTTGAAGCTGCACTGGAGGCCAGGTGAAAGGGAAACTGAGGCAGCCTCATGGAGAAGGCACAGACTGGGTCTGAAAGCACAGGTAGGGTTTGGGCCTGTGGTGGGTAGAGGCAGGAGGAGAGAGCCAGGGACACATGGCTCAGAGCACCTCTGCCAGAAAGTGCAGTGAACTTGAGAAACAAGGAGGACGATCCACATCTGAGGTCAGTAGCCATTAGATGCAGGTCTGCTGGACCCTCACCCCGACTTCTCTGGGGGCCCTGGCTCAGGGGAGGTGCAGGTGCAGTCCCGCCCGTACCACCGTGCTCTGTGTCCTCACCACTGTGTTCTCAGGGCCCACCAGACACATAACATCCACATGAAGAACACATGTAATGCTGTTGCACGCTGACCTCCACCCTAATCAGCAAATAGGACCCAACGGGATATTGGCCCTGCCTCATGCCCAATCCAAAACCCAGATTTGCACCCTTCTTCCTAAATACCCTGTCCAGTTTTGTTTTTTTAGGAAAAAGAAAGGAATGCCTCTCTTATTTCTTAATTAAGGGGTAAGATATCTCTCCCACTTTCCTACTGCCTTCTCTCCTCTATTCCTACAAACACGATACCAAATAGAGTATTAACTTAAGAAGAATCTGAATGTGCATGTATATGTGGGTGTGCGTGTATCACAGGCCAGCACATGGTACCAGTAAATATTATCACCAAAAAAAATTATGCCAAAGCTTCACATTTCAAATTTCCTCTTTCACTAGAGAGGGATTTCTTTAGTTGAGCCAAACATCTACCTCCACGCAGCATACGTTAGCCTACTGTCACAGAACAGACATCAAATCTAGTTTTCTTTTATGCTTCCACATGCAGACCGTGGCCATGTTTGCCCAAAGTCAGATTTCATAGTCAAAATATACTCATGGCCCAGGGTGACAACAGCAAGGGGCTGATGGATCCATTTCTAGTCCCTGGTGCTTTGTACTGGATCTGTTACTGGGGCAGCAGCTCAGTGAGGTTGAACAAATGAATCCATGAACAATGGAACAGAATCATTTTACCTGGGCTCGTTGTGGAAAACTGTGACAAAGCTCTAGAACTCTTGGCATCTGATCAGTGACTGGTCTGCTCAGTTCTTTCATTGCCCTGGAAGAGGTCTTAGAGTTTTCTCAGGAGGACAGCCCTGGCATCAGCCTGTGGTCTGTTCCTTGCAGACTCCTTTAGGCTCCCCAACCACCACCACTTGTCTCATTGCTATACTTGCCTTTAAATATCACCGGCTTTGCCTTGCAGATTTTCAGCAAGTTGTCAGGAACAGACACTGGCTCTCCGGAGGCCACAACAGGAAAGGTGACTGGAGCTGGTCCCACCAAGCCAACCTGGGGCATGCAGGACATGCCTGCGCTCTCTAGGAACATGCCAAGAGCATTAGAAGACACACGGAACAGGGCTTCCCTCACCGGCAGACCTGACATCAGGCCGGCCTACGCATCTGCTACCACCTCACCCTTACCCCCACTACGGGAGCACCCAAGGCTTGCAATCACATATTCCTGAGGTCAAAGCACCTTCAAGGTCGCTTGATCCAGCCTTTCCTACCGAACAACACAATCTCCTCTTCAATCTCTCTGCCATGTGACAGGCAAGCCCCTTTTACATTCCTTTAGGGTCAAGGAGCTACCTCACTGCCATACAAGACCCTTGGCCTCTGTTGTGCAGCTCCAACATATGAGAGACCCTTCATTTATACCCAAGTCTGCCCCCCAGAACATCCTCACCAATTCACACAATGCACACACACACATATGGGCACACACACACCCATACCCCACAAGCAGCACCACCACCAGTACCCAAGTCTTGGATTTTTGGCAAGGCTGCTGTCACTTACCATGCTTAGCTCTGTTCCCACCACCCTGGGAGTAGCCACCATCTGTAGTTGATGGAGACTCTGGAGACCACCCTTTGTGGCGTTTTTTGGGGGGCCCGGAGTTTGATAAGATACCTAGACAACAGAGTATGGATTAGGCTGTCACCAAGGACAATGCTCTAGAACATTCCCCTGATTTGGAGAACACTTGCTATTTTTAGATATCAGAGCTTGACAACGGTCATTAGCTGTTAACGAAGCATCCGGGCATGAGGAAATACCCTGTCCCCTTCGGTAAACATTTCATTCCAAACCACCCAAGTGCCGTGTCTTATCTCTGAGCCTTGATATCCTAGTCTTTAAAATGGGATCATAAACTCTACTGTGAAAGGTGGTCTGATAAAGGCTAAACAGCATGTACATAAAGCACAGAGTCTGGGCCCACTGACCGGCGGCCCCCAAGGTCACATCCTCCTCCCCCTCCTCCTCTAAACGCTCCAGGGAAGGAGAGCGTGTGCCTTTCTAGCAGACAAGCCTCAGCCACACTGAACCCACCACCGCAGCTTCACCACTGGGGGGCAGTACCGCTCCACCTGTGCTCCGCTCCCACCCTGGCCTTGACCGCTAGCTTCAGGCCAGAGAAACCCAGAGGAACAGAAGCTGGTACTCGCTGCTGTTCCTGAGTCATCTCTGCCCACGCTAGATACCAGCATGTGGGTTGACTC
The DNA here is from genome assembly GCF_003254725.2 of Canis lupus dingo. Lineage (NCBI taxonomy): Eukaryota > Metazoa > Chordata > Mammalia > Carnivora > Canidae > Canis > Canis lupus. Next base: position 8,267,859 of record NC_064259.1, on the reverse strand, counting down.
ATGCTAGGGTCCTGGGTGATGCAAAATACCAAGAATTGGTTACCATATCTTTTTGAGCAATCCGACACAAAATTGCCCCAAGGTTTAGAGCTACCTGTTCAGCTATGACTACGTGTGAAACTCACCTGGGAAACCTTTAACACGTTGTGCCTGAACGTAACCCCATCCCATATAAACCAAAAGCATCTGGGGAACCCAGGCATCATGAGGGTCCTGAGCTCCCTAATGACCCTAAGTCACAACCGGCATTGAAAGTCACAGTTGAGGGCAGCTCGGGTGGCTCAGCGGTTTAGTGCGCCTGCCTTTAGCCCAGAGCGTGATCCTGGGGACCCCGGATCGAGTCCCATGTTGGGCTCCTTGCATGGAGCCTGCTTCTCCCTTTGCCTGTGTCTCTGCCTCGCTCTCTCTGTGTCTCTCATGAATAAATAAAATCTTAAAAAAAAAAAAAGTCACAGTTGAGAGCAATGTTTCTGTAAATCTGGTCTGAGAAGGAGCTAGATGGAAGCAGCAGAGGCTTGCTAAAACTGTCCACTCCTGAGCCCTGCCTTGACCTACAGAAACCAGATCTCTGAAACAATGAGAAAAAAAGACCATTCTTCACGGGCACCCTGGCTAAACCTAAGCACTCTGCAGTTTGAGGGTTATTGCTTTAGAGTCTCTTACAGGTACTGTAATTATTCTCACCTCTTCCTTAGACCAAGCAAAAGTGAATAAAAAGTTCAAACACAAAGTACTTTGTTTACACAAAGCTCTCAAGCAGGTGGGTTCCTTCGACTCTCCCCCCCCCCCCCCCCGCCCCAGGAAGGCGGGAGCAGCTACAATCAAGGCTGTTCCGTCTCCACCACATCTTCTACAGCCCAAACACCTGTCCTCGGGGGCCAACGAGGTGCTCCCATGGACACGAAGATGCCAGCGCCTCCAAAAACCACACTGAACTACCCCAGAGGGGCTGGGCCTCGACACTAAGGAGGGAAGGTCTACAGATATTTTCCCCCTTTGGGACACAAGCTCCAGCCGCCCCTCGTGGACTCAGCTCTTCAATGCTCCCAAAGTGACATCACAGGGAGTCGTCCTTGTGCTACCCATGTGGACCACTTCTCGCGGTGGGGGAGACGTGGAGCCCCTCCTGGGGCTGGCGAGGGGGTCACTACTGGGCATTTGGGGTGAGCAAGTCTTCACTGTGTAGTCTACTCACTGCAGGACATGCAGCACCCGGACCCCCTGTGTGGGACCACCAAGGAAGGACCCCGGGCACTTGCTAACACCCCCCCAGCAGGGGGCAGCACTTCTCCACCAAGCAACAACCCTCAAGCCCAAATTCAACACCTCCTGCAGTTTCAGAAACAGCTTCTTAAAATTGATTTCCTACCCCCCAGAGCAGGCCGGAAGGCCCAGAACGTCTGACATTTCAGCTGTGCTGTTAAGGCAATTCCATTCAGTCCGTGTCCACGGCTGCTGGGTGCCCGGGGCCCGAGATGGGGATGACACGGGCCCCACTTCACTACCTGAAGGACACCTATGGCCCAGAGGTAAGAGGGATGCCTGGGGCATCCCAGGGAGGGAGGGAGCCCTCTGTGGGAGGAGACATCAGAGCTACTCCCAGAAAGGCAGGGTTAGCCTCAGGGCAGGGTTAGCCCTCAGGGCAGGGGGAGAGAGGGCAGGGGGAGAGAGGGAAGCCCGGCTCACTAAATGGCCCCCCACTAAATGGCTCTCCCAAGCATGAACAGGCAAGCACAGAGCTCAGAGATTCCCAGGCCACTCCTCTCGCAAGTCACCTCTGCACGCTCTTCCACGTGCCCTGTTCTCATCGCCCATGCTTCCCCAAGCATGTTGTAGCTCAGCTGTCACCTCCTCCAGGGAGCCCTCCTTGAAAAGACCAGCTCAGCGATGATGATGATGAGAGGGACCCCACTATGCCACCCACTAGGGAGCTGCCAGATGTGCCCTGAATTTCCATATAGTCCCTCATTGGACCCTCTCAGCGGCCCTGAGAGCTGAACTCTTGTCTCCAGGTGTGGAAACAATTTAGGCAGAAGGCTTGCCCAAGGTCCCCCAACAAATAAGAGACACAGCCAAGTTTTGAAGTCCTATTTATCTGAGGTGGGAGCCCATGGTCTGCCCATGACACCTCACTGCCCACTACTTCTCCAGAACTCGACAGCCCTCGTGCTGCGTACACGGCAACAACAACAACAAATTCTCCAACTTTACAGATGAGAAAACAGAGATTCAAAGAATTGAAGAGAGTTGCCCCAAACTGCCCAACCAGAAGGTATCCCCACTGGAACTTAGGTCCAGGTATCCTGATGGTAAAAACAGTGGCCTCCTCAGCCGCCCTGGTGGCAGGGGTCCCAGGTGGCCTGGACGCAGTGAGGACAGGAGCAGACACCACGCAGAGAGGACACACACCACCCACACCACAACGGGCTCCCACTGCTTCCCCACACACACCCACCCCCCGAGTCGGTGGCCGGAGCTACGGGCCCACCCAGCACCAGGACCCGGGCACAGCCCCACAGACTCTGGAAGCACCTGCTGGCCAGTCCCGGCTCTCCCTCCAAACCACAGCAACTCCAGGAGGCTCAGTGGCCCCACGGTGGCTCCCGCAACCCCTGCTACAGTCTGGTCCAGAGAAAAGCGAGACCCCCCCCCCCCCCCCCCCGGACAGGCCAGGCTACCCAGGGCCGAGGGCCGCGGCATGGCCGAAGGGTCGTTCTTCACCAGCTGTTGGTGCTTCGGGGAATCTTTGCCATTGAGAACCGCTGGACCGACGGCTGCAGTTAGCGAGGGGTGCTCAGAGGCTGCTCCTGGAAGCAGAGAGAAGGGGGGAGCGCACAGTCAGCTCACAGGACGCGCCGTGAGCCCAGCTAGCAGGAAGTGACTTTTTTGTTTTTAAGATTTTATTTATTTATTCATGAGAGACACAGAGAGGCAGAGACACAGGCAGAGGGAGGAGAAGCAGGCTCCCCCTGTGGGGAGCCCAACATGGGACTCGATCCCGGGAATCCGGATTCAGGCCCTGAGCCACCGCTGAGCCACCCAGGCTTCCCAGGAAATGACTTTTCTTCCATTTTTATCAACCAGCTTTTTGCTGATGAGTGAGTCTGCCCACGGAGACCACACAAACACACGTGCACACATGTTCCAGGGAGCATGGCCTGGGTGAAAGGAGGACCAGGGAGACCTGAGTAGCCAGTGGGGCCCCTGGATTCCAGGAGTGCAGGCAAGGCTGTGCCGCCTCTCTTCTCCCTCACCTTCACCCGCACCCTCCAGACTCAAGCTTGTACCAAACATGCTCGGGAAAGCTGCCAGGCTTGCAGGCGGGTCTGGGCTGCTCACAGGGCTGGGGCTCCGCAGGCCTGAGGATGATGCTGGGGGAAACTGTGGGTACCAATCTTGTGGGCCTCGCTGCACTGCTGATGTGCCCACATGAGCCAGAATGGCCTTGAAGGCACCCCAGAGCAGGGGTAGCACAAAACATTTCCTGTGGGTGAGGTGGCACGGTGAGGGGGGTAAGGGCATAGCTCTGAAGCCGGCCGCCCTGTGTCTGAATCCCACTCTGCCTCCCCCTAGCAGAGTAACCATACTAAACTTCCTTGACCACCCTGTGCTTCAACCTTCTCATCCACAGAGACGACGATAACCAAGCCACCGTGAGAAGGACATGATTTAATAGAAGTGGAGTGTATAGAGCAGTGCCTGGCAGGTAGCGAGCACTAAGGACTTACTCTTAGTATCAAACATAATTCTTACAATCACCCTGCAAATTAGAGAAGATTTTCTCTGGGGTGCCTGGGTGGCTCAGTCAGCTAAGCATCTGACCCCTTGATCTCAGCTCAGATCTTGATCTCAGGGTTGTGAGTTCAAGCCCCAAGTTGGAGCTTCCACAAAAAAAAAAAAAAAAAAAAAAAAATTGTACAACTTTACAGATGAAAAAACAGAGATTCAAAGAACTGAAACGAGTTGCCCCAAATTGCCCAACCAGAAGGTATCCGCACTGGAACTCACATCCAGGTACTCTGACGGTAAAAACAGTGGCCTCCTCAGCCGCCCTGGTGGCAGGGGTCCCAAGTGGCCTGGGTGCAGTAAGGACAGGAGCAGACACCATGCAGAGAGGGAGGCACGATGCCTTTGTGGCAGGTCACAGTTCCCAACCCTCGTCATAGCCTCTTCATTACCAATGTGATGAGCCGGGTGGGAGCTGGAGCACAGGCCCCTCTCAAGGCCCCTCTACAGACCCTCTGGGCCAGAGGAACCAGAACAGCCAACCCTCCAGAGTTCCTGAGGCGGCTGCCCTGGTAACAGCTATCACGCTTACAAGGTCTGCTCAGAATGGCAAAACACCAAGCACACGAACCAGAAACATGTGCTATCAAATCTTGACGTCACCTCCTACTGCTCATGAGATCTAGGCCAGCAGCCAAGCCTCGACTTCCCCGGCAGTGCCACGGTGAAACGCAAGGCTGCTTGCAGGGTGCTGTTAGGTCCCAAGCAGGTACACACACAGAGTCGTGGCACATTGCACACACCTAAGTGGCCCTAGCTAGTCTCACCTGCCCCCTTCCAGGAACTCGGCGCCAGCACTGACTTGATGCCATTATGGAGCAAGCTCAAAGCTGCAAACTGGGGGCGCCAAGGGACCCCAATGCACCACACCACCAATGAGGGGATCACATTCTATAGCCAACAGGAATGCAGGACATCTTTCCAAATTAAAAACATAGCATTCTGTGCCAGAAACTGCTACAAATTCAAGATGAAACGTACAGCATCGTAGACAAAGATGACGTACAAAGCACGCCTTAGTTATCTTGAAGAATGTGTGGCTGCCTCATCGAGCTCCCATGCCCGGGACCTGCCAGGCCTGTGGATGGAGCTCCCCTGGTGCTTCTCGGTCGCCTCACCTGCCTGCTGTGCTCCCATTGGGATGCTCGGGGTAGTTCCAGGAATGGGCTCGCCGGAGAAGGTAGCCAGGGGCCCGGAGCTCTCCGCAGGCGGGAAGACTGAGCTGGAGCCAGTGCTGGCAGCGGTCTGCCGGCTTCTGAACTCTAAAGGGGCACAAGACGTATGCATGAAAACCAATTCCCCGCCAGTTATGAAATGCTCTCCTAGACTGGAGTCCGTCCTATAAGAGAGCTTGATACCCAGGGAACTAAAATGGTGCCAGCACCTTCCTGACTTGCTTCGGTGTAGCTGGGGGAGGCGGGGGTGCTCTGTGCCAAGGGCAGGGGACTCCATCTAACGGTCAGCCTGATTATCAGGAGTGGGAACCATCATGAGCATTTGGGAAGAAGAGAAAAAAACCAGACAACTGAAATAAGTCATCACATTGTCCTTCAAGTCCAAGGAAAGAACAGCCTCAGAGGTAGAAGAATAGCCAATACGCCACCCTACACATGCACACGCACACTCCATCCTGAACATCGCCCTCTGTTGGGAAGATGGGCTCCCAGGGGCGCCTCTAGCCCGTGAGGTGCTTGGTCACAGCCAGTGATAAAAGATTCTTATCTGGTCCCACAGTGGAAGAACCACTGCCTCCCAGGAAATGACTGGCACAGAGTAGGAGCTCAAGAAATACTTATCGAGTGATGTAAGAAAAGGAGACAGGTGGGGGAGGATGCCAGAGCCAGGCCCTCCTGAAGCCCCTTCCTCCTATTGACAGAAGCTGGCCAGGGGGAGGCCAGGTGACAAGAAGTGAGGCAACGCAGGCAAGTGAGGACAAGCAGTTCTCGCTGAGACCCCTCCTAGGACACGTCCCTCCACAGCTGGTTGAGTGGGGGCATCTCGGGGACCTCCTAAGGCTGAGCCTCTGAAAATCCATCACCCACTGCCCTCTTCCTTCCATAGTTGACTTAGGCATGATATGGGGAGAGAGGAAAGAGGAGTGAAGCCCAGTAACTTCTTCAAGGACAGGATGTGAGGCTGGCCTCTCTATTCACAGGGTTCGGGGCAGAGAGAGAACGGGCATTATTCAAGCCATTATTTCGCTATGTCAGGGTTTCTCAACCTTGGCACCACTGATATTTTAGGCTGGATAATTCTTTGTGAGAGGGGAGGTGTCCTGTGCACCGCCAGATGTCCAGCAGCACCCCTGGCCTCTACCTGAGATGTGACAGGAGCACCCTCCAGTCACGGGGGCCATAAGGGTCTCCAAGAGTTCCCAAGTGTCTCATGGGGGACAAAATCACCCCCCGCTGAGGACCTCCACCCCAAACACTTGGCACAAGAAAGCACAGCACGGTGTGGCCCTCTGTCAGCTTTTAAATGTCCCATGCAATCAGGCTGGCACTAGACACACCCATAATGCACAGCAGCGTTCTGATTTCACAGGCCTGACCTTTTGCCTGCCATCGTGCCTGCGGAGACTGTAGAGCACACTCTCCTCAAAGTCATGCTAGCAGCCACCTGGGCCGCTGGGAGGACCCGCCCCATTCACCTACCCCCTTCCCCACCCAACCCCACTCCACACCGAACTGCTCACCTGAGCCTTTCCAGCAAATGAGCGGTCCTTTGGTGAGAGCCCCTTGTGCATTCCGGACCAGGTAATACTTCAAGTGTTTCTGCTTCTTGGGCTGAGTGGTCAACTTAAGATTTATGTGATTAGAGAATTCTGTAAAGTAACAGAAGCCTTTCTTTCCACAGCCAACACAATTGCCAGAAAAACCTGGAGGGGAAGGAAACAAACCATGAATGCCTCCAACTTACCTTCAACATGCTCTTCAAATAATACAGACGTCGTGCAAATTCTAACTATTCTCACGCTGTACCACCAACCAGAAGATTCCACAGGGCCAAGGTCCCTAGCACCTGATGCTGGGCCAGGGGTCAGGATGACCCGGGTTCAGACGGAAGAAGGAGCAAGAAGACTTAGTCATGGAGACGCTCCTCCACCCCACCCTGCCCCCCTCAGCCCCAGGCACCATCACCCCCACCTCCGGGGAAACGAGGAGGGCTCCGGGGTGCACAGATTGGCGGTGAGGGAATTCTGGGGGCCTGGCAGCCCGTGGAGCGGAGATATCTGCAGGAGTGTTGCCATCCTGCTGCTGAGGCCTGAATGGGCCTTTCTGGGCACGGACAGAGGCTCCACCAGTCGTGAGAGGCTCCAGAAAGGCTGCCCCGGGACAAAACTACCTCCTATGAACGGTTATAATCCAGAGACTCTGCATGAAAAGACCTTTTACAAACTAGAAAGTCCGATCAAACTACACTCAGAACTGCTGGTTCACAGAGGGGACACGTGCTGGTTTGCTTTCTCTGCCTGACGGCTGCTCGTGTTTACACCCACTCTCTCAAGAAAGCCTTCCTTCAGACCTTGCCTCGCCCACTCGTGTGTCTGGTTTCTATGGTCAAGGTCCTCTGGTAGGGGAGACCCTGAGGCTGAGACTAATCTAGTCTATCATGTTCTCTGGCAGCAAGTTTATAAAGGTCAGCCTGCCTGGGCCCCGCTGGGCCATGTGGCTGGGTGGGTAAGCTCTGCTTTTTTAAACGGGGTACGCCAAAGGCCTCTGGCCGACGTTCAAAATAACACGTTAGTGGAGGTTCAACACATCTCCACCAGTGAAATGGGACATCCACATTACAGAAACTTACTGGGTTTTCTGATCTGTTTTATCCTAAGCAAATTTAATATTCCTTAAAAGGCCTTAGGAATGAGGACAAGTCTCAGGAGGCCTGGGTGGCTCAGCGGTTGAGCAGGGCTCCAGGCTAAGGCCGGGGCCACCGCAGGCAGACAAGGGCCACACCTTCCCGCTCCCTGGAAATGAACAGCGACTCAGGACAAAAATAGCATCATCTTTGACTCGCTGCAGCAAAATTAAGGGAGAAAACCCAGCATCTAGCATTATGTCCATGCTGTGAGGCCAAGCCATGAAAATCATGTCAAAGCCCCACGTGGATGGTGGATGGAGAAGGAAAAGAGGCAAAACGAAACAGACGTTCATTTTGGGGTGGTGGGGAATTTCCTCCTCTTCCGCTTTGTGTTTGGTTTCTGTTATTCCTGCCACAATCCTGTTTGTGGAGGTAAATATTACCTAATGACGAATGAGGAAAAAAACACGTCCGTGGCCCCCAGCCTTGATATTTTGGCCAAATTCCACCTCGAGTGTGGAAGGATCTACTTTCTACTCCTGTCTCTGAAGGCGGTCCTCTGAGGCACACCTCCCTTCGCAGTTCTCCTGCGTGTGTGTGGGAAGAGGGACCCAGACAGGAGCGCACCCCGGGCAGTGAGCGAGGGCACACGGACCCAGAGGTCCACCACCCAAGAGGCAGGGAAAGCCTTAAGAGCCGTGTCAGGATTCGGATGTGGGTAACGGGCATGGAAAGATGGGACAAACACTGATGGTGTGTTAGCAGGCTTGAAACATAACCCACAGGACCCCGGGATTGTCTAGAATCCTGCAGCAAGGATTCTAGCTCCCCTGCCAAGCTCCCCTGCCAAGAGCTCTCCCTCTGGACGAAGGGGAAAGAAATCAGACGTTCATGTGGCTTCCAGGAGATTGCTCTAAAATGCAAGTTAAAAAACACAGCAATCACCTTAGTTCAACCTTTCCGAACATAGAATCTGTGAAGGGGAAACTAGGAAAGAGGAGGCCTATGTAAAAAGAGAGAATTAGTGACGGGTCAACCAAACACTTTGGGAGACTTTTGTTTGGATCTTGATTCAAACAAACTGTAAATAAATTTAAAAAAAAACTGTAAGACAAAATTTGAACACACTGGATATCTGATATCATGGGATGATTGTTCCATTTTTTTTAGATCTGATGATAGTACAGGGCTTCTAACAAGCCCTTACTTTTTAGAGATTCACACGGACATGTTTACAGATGAAATGACACGTCTGGGATTTGCTTCTTAATACTTAGGAAGATCAAGGAGAAGGAGTTGGAGTGAAACACGACTGTGTATTAGTAATTGTTGAAGACACAAGACAGGTAGGTTATACTATTACAGTCGTCTCTCTACTTCCACAGCTTGAAAATGACTTCCTGGGGCACCTGGGTGGCTCAGTCCGTTAAGTGTCTCTTGATCTCGTCTCAGGTCATGATCTCAGGGTGGTGGGATCGAGTCCTGTGTTGGGCTCCACGCTCAGCACAGAGTCTGCTTGTCTCTCTCCCTCTGCTCCTCACCCCCACACCCCACCCCAGCTCCTGCACTCACTTTCTCTAATAAATAAAATCTTAAAAAAAAAAAAAAAGGCACTGTAGCCTTTCCCAAGTGGGGCCCAAGCAGCCCCCACTCCCAGTCTCCACTCTGCGCCTACAACGCACCCTGCTCCTTCGTGTCCATGCCTGAGAGCACCCCATCCTCTGGAGTATTAGCACCAGGGCCAGAGCACCTGGGTTCAAATTCAGGACCTGCCATTTACTAGCCGACTGACCCTGCAAGTCACTTAACATCTCTGTGACTTTGTTTCTTCCTATATAAATGCCAGATAATAACACACCCACCTCAAATAAGCCCACACGGCTTATTTTATTCTGAGTACAGTGTCTGGCACACGGTAAGTGCTCCGTAAGGTGGCCATGGTCAGTGTTTAGCTGCCACTGTCGTTCTCTCACTGGCAAAATGCCGCCCTAGTTTTTCAGAGCCCAGCTCAAACAGCGCACCCCCTGAGACACCCTCCCTGGCACCGGGGCTCAGTGCACCCTTCTATAGCGCCTCAGCATGCTGAACCCTCAGCAACAGGGTGCTGCACAGAGATGTACCATAAGCTTTCCTCCTGCAGCTCTCCGAGCTGCATCCTTGTTCGCCTGGGCTTTCCCACCAGGTGGCAAGCTCCCAGGGAAGGACCAGGTTGGACTTGACTCTGGGGCCCCGGGGTGAAATGCAAGTCCACCTGCAATACAGGGTATACATTCCCTAAATGCTTAATTCTTTGCCTGCTGGATGAACACAGGACTCATTTACCTCCAAAGGAAAAAAAAGAAAAGAACATTCTGGCCAGATGTTTTCTTCCATCTTAGCTGTCAGCCAATGTGGATGAATTACCATCAAACACTGGAAACAGGCACCTAGATTTCAATCTTTCAGCTTCTCCGACAAAATCCCTCAGATGATTCAAAGTCACTAAAGCAAGATTCCCTTCATTATAAATTGGGGGGGGGCATTATAAATTAGAAGCTAAAGTCATTGCTTCCCCCAAGATAGTTCACAGTTTCCATTTTATAGATCACTAAAAAGCACTGGGCCCAGGCCCCCCGAGAGCTGCAGGACCACCTTGTCCTGTGCAGCCATCAGGGTTAATTGCAGGAAACCTAAACAGTGTTAAGTGTGCAAGCTGAGAGCATAAAGTTATTTTAAAAGAAGAAAGCATCGGTTATTACCAACCGGCCCTCGTTACCCACCTCCGATGGCTTTTTGGCAAGCAATTAACAAAGACCCCACTTCCTCTGCACTCGCCACCTGAGGAGCTGGAGCTGTTAGGGGCTGGTGGTGAATGCACTGAAAGATTCTTGTCTCCACATTTCAAGACACAGGACCTCCTTGATTTACTGCCCTCGCAATTCCTTTACAGTCACAAAGTGGTGGAATCCAGCCAAAGCCCCGGCTGCCACCAGATCAAACGCGGACCAAATCACCAGCCCCGTCCTCCCAGCACCCTTCATCCCGAGTGGTCTCCTGAGCAAATGAAATCCGAGAAGGAAGGACTCCATGGGCTCGTTGGGTCGTTGGGTCGAGTGGATCTTCCGGGATTATTCCTGTTTCCAAGAACTAATTACAATAGCCCCCACCTGCCTGAAGAGAGAGCTGGCCAGAACCTTTCTCTCCCTGGTCACTATCCCCGAGCTGTCCCTCCAGCCCACATTCACCTGCCTTGCTTCCCAGCATTACCCGTGGCCGTGTCTCCTCGTGGCAGGAACCATTTCTTTGTTTTCTGTGGGTCAATCCTTGTCCACCTCCCCCGCCCCACCTCCCCCCTTGGGTCCTCCACATGGTGCCTCACATACAGAATGTGCTCAATAAATACCCACTGATGTGGGGTCAGCTGTGGGGGCTGGACCAGGCATGAAATGTCTGTTCTACAGTGAAGACTGTTCCTGTTGCTATGTCTGGACCAGATCATTACAGCCCTCCTCCACAGGAGACACCAGGCCAGGTGAAGGGGCCAAGGGCACGTGTGGGAATCACTCCCCACTTTATGGAGAAGGTATGAATGTTCTGCAAGCAGGAACACACACTCAGCCCCGGCCTCCCTCCACCTCATGCCAGGCAGCTTCTGAAACCATGGAGGACAGGTCAGGATCCTATTCTTTTTTTTTTTTTTTTTTTTTTTTTAAGATTTTATGTATTTATTCATGACAGAGAGAGAGAGAGGCAGAGACACAGGCAGAGGGAAAAGCAGGCTCCATGCAGGGAGCCTGATGTGGGACTTAATCCCACGACTCCAGGACCACACCCTGAGCCAAAGGCAGACACTCAACCACTGAGCCATGTAAGCATTCCATGTATCTTATTCTTGACACAGGTAGGCTCTTAGAAAAGGTCTAACAAACATATATATACAGAAAAGTTAATTCTAAACGATGAGCTCTCAGGAGCACCTGGGTGGCTCAGCAGTTAAGCATCTGCCTTGGGCCCAGGGTGTGATCTCAGGGTCCTGGGATCGAGGTCTGCATCGGGCTCCCTGCATGCAACCTGCTTCTCCCTCTGCCTGTGTCTCTGCCTCTCTGTCTCTCATGAATAAATAAAAAAAAATTTTTTCAATTCTTTAAATGATGGGCTCTCTATAAGAAGTTAGTCACACTTTAGAATAAATCTCATTTACATTCCCATTCCACATAGAAAGAGCCTACTGAAGAACATAAGCAGGGCAGAAGGATGTGCTGACCGAGAGGCCCCAAAAGGGGCCCATCGCCCACCCCCAAGAGCCTCCCTTGTCCCTGCCCTACATGCAGATGGAACCACAGAGAAGGGACTTACCAAGAAGGGCGTTGTGCCCATTATCATCCGGCAAGAACCTTCTGTCAACAGCACACACCAGGAGATGGTCCGGCAGGCTGGGGGACTTGGCCCCCACGAGGAGAAAGCCTGCAGGGACGTCGATGGGCTCACTGGAGATGGAGACAAGACGCAGGTCCTTCCCTGCCTGGCAAAACCCTAGGAGGAAGGGACAGGGCTCACGTGTGTGCCCAGGGGCTTCCCAGCACCAGGCTCCACGGGCAAAGGGAAGACTACGCTCCAGATCCTGCCAGGGACAGCCTAACCTCTGGATGTGGCTGACTTCGACATTAGTTCCACAAACTAAAATTCCAAACACGATTATTCACCATATAATACACGTTAGTGTCCAAATGAAACTCAGCAGGAAAACCTGTAGACAAGCAATTGTCGATTAAAATGTACACAAGATAAACCCATAGGAAATTGTGAGTAATCTATATAATTTTTTACACCTTGCGCTTTTCACATGTATGAGGAATAGGCAAGTATCTTGAATAGGAAGCAAGAGCCTGGCAATGCTGGCTGCCTCTGGGGTTGGGACTGGTGACCAGGACACAAGGAGACAAGTTAGCAAGGAGCCTTGCACTCTGTGCCCTTTTGAACATTTTGTTTTTTAGAGCTCTTAAATATATTTCCCATTCAAAAAATTAGTGCCCTAAAACATCTGGAAGTAAAAAAGAGAGAAGCAGTTGAGATTTATCTGGACGGGCCCTCTCCAAAGTCTTCCAGGATGAGGGCACATTCAGCCCCATCCCCCAGGCCTGTTCCATCCTTAGTTACCGACGGAGACAATGAGTTAACATGACCCTGATGGTCCCAAGGCTTTCCTGCAAAACTCTACAGTGGTGTCAACAGACTCCTCCCACGTACACCTGCTTCACCATCTACAGCACCTTGTGTCCAGAGTCTACCACATGACCGGGGGCCCTGAGGGGTGAGTGTGCCAGGCCCTGGACCAGGATAAGCTCTGCAAAGCTCTCACTGGATCACCTCTGGGGAAGTGACTCAGCCCCCAGTCTGGGGAGATGGAAATGGGCACTCAGAGAGGTCCCATGATTTGCTCAGAGCTGCTGAGAGGTAGGCCAGGATGGAGCCTGGTCCAACCTGCAGCTTGGGGGCCCCCCCTTTATCATCTTAGGGAAGTTAAGCAAAGTCCCTGAGGCTGAAGCCAAGCACCCAGCAGGCCTTCTACCTACAAGGCCAGGGCTCACCCCCTGATGAGCTGGAGGTAAATGGGCCGTGGACGGTCAGTGTGTTTACTGCGCTGACCTGGAAATTCTTTGAAAACCACTGTCACAACCACTGGAGAGTTCACTGTTGCCTTCTTTCATTAGGTGACCTTTTAACATTTGGACACTGGAAGTCCTACCTCCCAAAGAGCCACAGCCTTGGTTTCCCTCTCCCTGTAACAGCAGCCTCAGTGGGGGCTACCTGCCTCCACTCCGCCTTTCGGCACAACGTCAAGTCCAGGCCCACACAGAGGGCACATGGCATCTCTACACCCCACTGATCCCTGCGCCAAGCCCAGCCCAACCACACCTCAGACCCCTACCTAAATAAACTGCTAGTAGCTCCCCAACGGGCCATATCCTGACCTTCTGAGCCACCGCACATGCAGTTCCTCTATCTAGAATGTCCCAGTCTCCCCCAACCGTCTCACAGACTTCTGCTAACCCTCCAAAACCCAGATAAAGGGCCACCTCCTCCAGGAAGCCTTCCCTAAAGTCTCTGTCTGTGTGAGGAACCTTTCTTGTGCTCCCAGGCACCCTTGGCTCGCCACTCCCCCATCCTGTTAGCACTTTCCACGTCATGTGCAAAGTGGCTGCTTACCTGAATAGCTCCATGAAACTGAGAGCTCTTGTACCTCTTATCTCTAGCAGGGGGGGCCCATAACTAATGAATTAGCTGACACCACTCAACTGGTGTGGCAACAGGACGGAGGAACGTACGCCCCTCAGAGAGGCTGTCCGGCTCCTGAGAGGCAGAGCTGGGGGGTTTACTGCAAGTGTCCCCAAGGACAGAGCACGAGCTCTTCTCGCCACACGAAGGCGCCACCCCCCCACCCCACCCCACCCCCAGCAGGCATCTCTGTGCCTCGGAACCTCAACGGTACAGCAGGAGTCACGTCACTGATTCTACAGGGTTCCTGAGAGAAGAGCATGTGCCTTTTCCAACCGTAGAGAATAGAGCAGAGGAACATTATTCTTACTAATCAGTCTGAGTGATGCACACGGTGCAAACAGACCCGGATTAGGAAATCGATTCTAGCTTCTAAGCAACCATTGGAGAAAACTGAACTGTTGGATCCAAATGCATGTGTCCAGCTGAGGCTGTCCAAAGAGTGCGGAGGGGCTCGGGGCCTGACAGCCCACGGTGCAGGGCGGGGGACCCAGGGGCACAGGGCTGCAGACTCCGGGCAGTGGGGGCTCTGCCCGGCCACCAGCCTCACCGTCTGTGGTACAGCAGCCTTCGGGTGGAGGGTGCATCTGGTAGGGATTCGGGGGACAGGTGGGCTCCAGTGCCCCTTCTCCCTCTTCTTCCTCATCCTCATTGTCTGCACGGCTACCACCTGGAAGTGATAAAGAAGAGGGGGGAGTCAGGCAGAAGGAAGCGGCCCACAAGTCTCAGCCACTGAGTAACTATCCAGCCCCTGTAGACACGCACCAAGTCATCCACCCCCCCAACCCCCGGTGTCTGCTAAGAGGGGAAAAGACGAGATCAGAGGACTTTCTCAAGGTCATGGCCTCAAGCTCCATGCCTGGACGCGTGACTTCAAATTCAGGTTCGTGTCTCTTTCCACCCACCAGAGTGCGGGCGTCTGCACACGCACGAGGGCTCAGTAAGTACGTAATTGGTGGATAAGAATGGCGCATGAAGGACCCCAAAAATACTTCTGTGGGAGGTCCCGCAGATTAAGACATAGACCATTTTACAGAGAGGGACACTGAGGCCTGGAGAGACCCAACGATCAGCCCACAGTTCTTTAGTGAACAGCCCAGAAGCCCAGCAGGCAGGACCCCAGTGCCCCCGAGGCCCATGCAGACCCCCTGCCACTACCTGTTCGGCTTCTTTCAGAATACAAAACATCCTGTGAAGTGCCTCGTACAAACTGTACGTTTTTCTTTATCCCCAAGGGAAGAATGGGTGTAAAGACATGACTAGAAACACAAACACACCCAAATCTGTCACATATGCACAAAGCACCATTCCAGAACAGGGCCAGGCATGTTATGACTTTAGGAAACTCTTTTTTTTTAAGGGCAGTCACATTGTAGGAGTCATGGCAAACATGGAACTGGCCAGGAGAGCCAGGGACTGGCCACAGAAATCCCACTGCTCCCTGCGCATGAGCTTCTTGTCCTTCCCCACAGACTCTCAGCTCCCAGAGAGTGGGGTCCCTGCCCTCACTCATCTCCATGATGCAGGCACCCCGCAAAATGCTCGTGCATTGGAAGTGCCCAGGAGACCCGTGCCCCGCTGATGTGAGCATACACCCCTGTGGCCTGTGTACCCAGCCCTGCTA
This sequence comes from Canis lupus dingo, assembly GCF_003254725.2. Classification (NCBI taxonomy): domain Eukaryota; kingdom Metazoa; phylum Chordata; class Mammalia; order Carnivora; family Canidae; genus Canis; species Canis lupus. The sequence continues at coordinate 8,252,393 of NC_064259.1, read as the reverse complement.
GAGGAGGGGGTGCATATAAATGAATTTCCAAGGCGATGGAAGTATTGTCCTAACTTTTTTTTTTTAAGATTTTTTAAATTTATTTATTCATGAGAGACACACACAGAGAGGCAGAGACACAGGCAGAGAGAAAAACAGGCTCCTCAGAGGGAGCCCGATGTGGGACTCGAGCCCAGGACCCCGGGATCACGCCCTAAACCAAAGGCAGATGCTCAACCACTGAGCCACTCAGGCATCCCTGTCCTAACTTCTTTTAACAAACGTTTTTGGTGAAGATGTTTCTCAACTTGTCCAGGCTTAAATGTCATTTAAGAAACAGCATGCAAATTTCTTCTCAGAAGAGGGTCATTACAACCTTCCTTACATCAGTAGGGCTGGAAGACCGTTGTTGTTTCTTCTTTCTTTGTTTCTCTGTCTCCTGTTTTAGTTCTGGTTTCTTTGTTGCCACTTCTCTGACCTCTTCTCACTGGGCCCTAGCACCCTCCATCCAGTGGGCCCTAGCACCTCCTCTCACTGGGCCCTAGCACCCTCCATCCAGTGGGCTGAGTGGTTCTAGGTTAATGATGAAATCGTGTGTGGTGTTAAGAGAGGGCCTGGGAATCAGGGAGCTCAGGTTTCAGTCCTCGGGCCTGCCACTGTCTGTGTGGCCACGGCCAAGTTACTCACCCTCTCTGTGCAGCAGATCCTGCATCTTCACAGTGTGGTGCTTTGAGCTGCTATGGTGAATGTGGGGGAATCCGGCCCTCAGAGTTACACAGAATATTCCTGATGGGATTTAATCAGGACAGGGTGCTGGGAATGTGCCTTCACTGTGGCCACCATGTTAAAGGTGCCCATGGGACAAGGCAGAAGAAACATTTCAAGTCAGCTCAGGCCCGTGACCTTGGGTAGAGCAGAGCCGGAAATGAAGAATTCCTGGTGTCTCTGTCTTTCTGAGCCTCCAGTACACAGAGGTGGCAGGAAGACCGTAAAAAGATTACCCAGGAAGAACACAAGGGGGGGTGGGGATAAACTCCGGAGCTCCCTTCAGATGCTTCCTTCCTGCCATTAAATGCAGGCGTGGAGTGGCTCTCACCAAGGGGATGGAGTCACGCCCAGACCCCAGGCGCCAGCAATGCAGCAGGTCCCTAGCAGGTCCCCGTGGGGGTGGGACCGTCCTGCAGCCACCTGCGGGGTGGGTGGCGCCAAATCTCTGCTGTACCATCCTCTCTAGTCTTTGAGCCAGGGCTCCAGGGGCTCAGAGAGAATGGCAAAGACCCCAACAATTTGAGTAAAAAGGGGCGAGAAAGTCAGAGCCACTGGATGCTCTGAGGGCGCCCAGGAATGCCTGTCTGCTCATTATTCTGCTAAGCCAAAAGGGAGAGGAATTCAGACGCTCAGAAAGAATGAAAGAGACAGCCTTAAGCCTCAGGGAGTCTAAGAAAGAGCTCAAAATCCAGTTGATAAGAAAGCAGACCTCAAAGGTCAAAGGTCTACAGCAGACATCCCAGGGCCTTTGAAGGGATCAGTCGGGCAGAGCAGTGAGGGCGAGGAGACTTATGGCCAGGAGCAGACCAAACCAGCCTGCTGGCCAAGGTCTCCGGGGGGAGGAGGGCATTAACGGCGTCAGACAAAACCATCCGGACTGGGAGCTTAGGACCTTCACGCGGAAACACAGGTACCCAGAGATGCTGGCTCACTACTTCACTCTGCGAAGCCTGAGGCTATTCCCTGTGATGTTTACGCTCAATTTTGTTTTCTTTCCACTAGAAAAAAAATTTAAAAAAAAACAGATGGGGACGCCTGGGTGGCTCAGTGGTTGAGAGTCTGTGTTTGGCTCAGGTTGTAATCCTGGGGTCCTAGGATCCAGTCCCGCATCAGGATCCCTTCAGGGAGCCTGCTTCTTCCTCTGCCTGTGTCTCTGCCTCTCTCTGTATGTCTCTCATGAATAAATAAAATCTTTAAAAAATTTTAAAAACCATATGACACTTGAAGGCGATGGGGTTCCGAGAATTAACTGCCTCTTGTTTAATTCATTAATACTTATCTCAAGATGCTGGGGTGGTATGTTTTGTTTGGTCTTTCTCTTGAAAAAGTAAACAACACATAAAGCCTTTTCCCCCTGGAAGGAGGTGGTAAGACCTCTAATCCAGGGAACAAAGTCATAAAAGCCCCTGCTGAATCGCCCTCATGAACACAGAAAATGGTAACAGACCCAGGGGTGTTTAGTAGGCCAGCACCCTGGCCATAAAAACCACCTTTAATGTCACTGTCTGAGGCAGGACGGCAATAAGAGACCCTGGCAGAGAGACAGACGCACAAAACAAGGTGAGGCCAGTGCAGGCCGTCTGCACCAAGTTTTATGACGCAGAAACAACCAGGTGCAGAGCTGTGTGTTGGGTTTATGGTGACATCCTGCACACTAAAAAGTGGGTCTTCCCCTTCCCACCAAACCCCTCTTTTGTCCTTCCTGCACCCCGGCAGGATTTTTCTATTCCGTGTGTGGACACACAGGGAAAGCTGGAGGGCCTGCTCCGGTTTTTGTACAACAGGAGAGCAGCTGGCAAGGTGCCTTCAGTCCTCAACCCGGTAGGCATGAGAAGGGTAAGCCTCAAAGCTGTCCCTGGAAAGTGCCACAGGCCCACTGCCCTATCAGCAGGGCCGGGAGTATCCCAGGAAGTCTGAATGTTCAGACTTCCAGAGGCCACCTCCCAGGTAGTCCCAGAGACCTCAGGCAGAAGGAAAAGCTGACTGGGAACCTTGCTCTTCTCTCCCCACAGGTGAGCACTTCCCACCTACCTAACCACCTGTCTGTCTGCCGCCTTTCCATCACAGAGCCACCAAAGCCAAGGGTGAACTCCAGGACTCCGGCACTCCTTGACGCTGCAACCTGCAAGCAAACCCACCTCCCATCTTCCCAAATTGTGGGATTTCATCGCTTTAGCAGGTGGAGGTGGAAAGCACTCTGTAGATTTTAAGGGGGACTAAGTCGTCATTGTCACCGTCATTAATGTATCATTAGCAACAAAGCCTTCCGATACTGAAAGTAGCTAAGGATGACTGTTTAATGCACACATTCTACATAAGCGTGTCAGCTAACCAGAAACACAGCGCGTCTCCTCCAGTGTTGATAGCAGTGCCTCCCCTGCTGGAAAATGAGCATGCTCTCCATACCAGAGAATTCTTGGTTTTCCTCGTTTGTGCTTTTGAGCACAGTCCAGTTTCTCCCAGTCCCTCATTCAGCATTTTGAGGTCCTTACTGGTGCTGTTTGCAAAGTTAATGGTTAAGGACATTTCAAGGATGGACACAAGGAACGCCTCCCTGCTAGAATAAGGAACTATCAGATACCACACCGGCAACTCTGTGCCTCATTTTCCCTTATGCGCAATCCTCCTCGCCAGCCATCCCCACACCTGCCAACACACACACACACACACACACACGCACACTGACACGGAGCCACAGACATCGTGACCTCCCCACTACAGGACCTGGCATGCTTTCTTAATTAATTTTTGTTTTAAACAACGGTCCTTTTTGCCTTCGATATCTAAGTGCAGTCTGCAGGGAACTTCCAGTGGGAGGCATAAACTGACCACAAGAATTTAGCTTAACAGTAACTGCCTCATCCTAGGGATTGCTGTGGGGTTACTTCTGACATGAAAGCACATGGCTATCGAAGAGGCAAACTGAAGACTGAACACACAACCAATTTATTTTCTGGATAATTAAGTAAATCCTAAAGTTGTCCCCATGCCCGAATATAACTTATTCCTTTATTCCTGGCACACGTTCCATTCATCAGGGTCTGTTCCTGGGTTTTCAAAGTTTCTAGAGGGCTCTTGTATCTGCGATCCCACAGAGAAACCACCTAGACTAATCTGCAAAGATATGGCCGTGCATCCCGGGACAGAGAGAAAAAATATATGTGTATCACCGAGGGCCAGAGCGTGTTAAAATTTCTCACTCATCCAGGGAGCACATCAAACCTAATGAGAGCAAAAGGAACAACCAATTCAACTACCGTCCGCCGCAGCCCTCTTCCTTCCTCCTGGGAGCCGAAGGGTAATCTTACTCCTTGTCACTTTGTGGCCCAAAATAGTCTTAGGCAAGTAAAGACGTAGGTGCAACCTTTCCGATACTTCTCTCCCCACGTTTTGCACACAGAGGGGAGCAGAAAGAGTTCCCAGTGCTGGTGCAACCCGAGCTGCACACAACGCAGGAAAATAACACACGCGCGTCTCGTACCTTCTAGGGCGGAGAGCTGCTGCTCGGCTTCCAGGTACAGCTGGGAGAAGACGGGCCGGGGCACCAGGCTGTTGGACCGCAGGGACGCCTCGATGGAGTTGTGCAGGACCTCTTCGAACCGCGTCGTCTTCAGCTGTCCGGCGTAAGAGTTCCCCATCTTCAGCAAGGACGACGGAGGCTGCTGTTTAAAATGGCATTTCGGCGTCGGGCCAAGGCAGAAGTGAAGGGGCTGCGAGGAGGGCAGGGCCGCGTCCCCGCTCGCTCGGCACAGGGGAGAGGGCGGCTCTCGGCCACGGCTCCTGCCGGGCAATTACAGGAAGTTATATAAGTAACAGCCTTCTCTAAGTTAGCGCTCGGATCGCAGGGTCTGGCACCTCTTAGCATACCTCGCTGGAAATCGGCTCCTCGCCAGCCCCGGCTTCCCAGACCCCCGGCTTTTCCCGGAGATGTGACCCTGCCCCCAAGGGAGCTCGGGCGAATGATGGTTCATTTATTCTCCTTGACTTACAGGAGAACAGCCCCGCGCCGCTGACAGCGCCAGGATCCGGGCCAACTGGTCTCCGGATGGTCGGATTCCGAGACCTCCCCACAACCTCCCTTGGAAGGTAGGCTAGCAGATTTTCCCATCACTGCCTTTTCTGCTAAAAGGCCAACTGTGAACATCCTTCCCTTAAAGTGTTGTAGTGGTTCATCATCGTTTCCATTATACAAGGAAGGTAGAATTACATCTGGAAAACGTGGAAAGCTGGAAACTACAGAAGAGGGTGGAAAAACAAAAGGGAAATCATGGATATTCCCATCCCCCAAGATAACCGGTGTGATTTTTTTTTTTTTTTTTGCCGCAGCTGAAGATACAGTTCACGTATCATACCATTCACCCCGTGAAAATGTGTGACTCAGTGGTTTTTTAGCATATTCAGGGGCGTGCAACCATCACACGATCAATTTTAGAATATTTTCATCACCCCCCCAAAAAAACCTCATACCCTTTAGCTATCAATCACTCCTTAAGCCCCCAATCCCCCAGACCCTGCCAACCACTAATTTACTTTGTTTTTATAGATTTGCTTCCTCTGGAAATTTCATATTAATGGAATCCTATGGTCTATGGTCTCTGGTGATTGGCTTCTCCCAGATAAGCATAATGTTTTCAAGGTCCTTCTGTGTTGTCATGAGTGTCAACACTCCATTCCCACCTAATTAAGTCTGTATTCTTTTCAGACTTTTCTTCACTGCTTGGGGACAGGAGGGAGATGGGAGATGGTATCCACATAGTTAATAACCATGCTATAAATGAAATTTTTGATTCTGCTTTTCCACTGGACATAAACATTCCACTCATTCCTCTTATAAATGCTTTTAAAGTAATTATTATGGCAGTGCCATATCCCATTGCACGAAGGTGCAGATACTCAAGACATTTCTCTTGGATCATATGCGGTAAACCTTTATGTTTAGTGCTTCCCAAGAACCGGCAATTTTTTTTTTAAGATTTTATTTATTTATTCATGAGAGACACTCACAGAGAGAGAGAGGCAGAGACACAGGCAAGGGGAGAAGCAGGCTCCATGCAGGGAGCCTGATTGGGACTCGATCCCGGGTCTCCAGGGTCACACCCTGGGCTAAAGGCGGCGCTAAACCACTGAGCCACCCAGGCTGCCCAAGAACCAGCAATTAAATTGATATTCCTTCCTAATGCTTTCCATTTATTTTCTGTTTCATTAAAATTAGCTTTCTGTTTCTATTTTTCCTTGGGCTTATTTAATCTATTGTATTTTTTCCAAACCTCTGAAAATGATTACTTTAACATCATCCTTATTTTCCACCTCTTTTAATAACGAAGCTACTGCGGGCTGCATGTTTTCCTCTGGATACCTCTTTCACTATGGCTCATAGGTTTGGTATAACATGCTCTCCTTTTCATTTCTTCTGAGACGGCTTACAATCTCCCTTTTGATACCCTCCTTACCCTGGTAATTATCCAGGAATGCATTTTTAATTTCTAAATAGTCAAGCTTAGGGAACAGGAGGTTAGCCTTCTTTTTCTTTTTTTCTTTTTTTTTTTTTTTAGACTCAACACCCAGCATAGAGCCCAACCCGGGGCTCGAATGACCCTGAGATCAAGTCCTGAGCTGAGATCAAGAGTCAGATGCTTAACCACCTCAGCTCACCCGGATGCCACTAGTCTTATTTATTTCTAATTTCTACCGGACTATAACCATGGCTGTGGCCTTTAGAAACTCAACTTTTAAAATGTTAAGGGTGGGCAGCCCCGGTGGCGCAGCAGTTTAGTGCCGCCTGCAGCTCGGGGTGTGATCCTGGAGACCCGGGATTGAGCCCCACATCAGGCTCCCAGCATGGAGCCTCCTCCTCCCTCTGCCTGTGTCTCTGCCTCTCTCTCTCTGTCTCTATGAATAAATAAAATAAAAAATCTTTTAAAAGAATAAAAAAAAATAAAATGTTAAGGGGTTCTTTTTGACAGCTATCTGATGGATTTTTTTTTAATTTAAAAAGATTCTATTTATTTATTCATGAGGGAGACAGAGAGAGAGGCAGAGACAGGCAGAGGGAGAAGCAGGCTCCATGGAGGGAGCCCGATGTGGGACTCGATCCCGGGACTCCAGGATTACACCCTGGGCCTAAAACAGACGCTCAACTGCTGAGCCACCCAGGCGTCCCTACCTGATGGATTTTTACCAATAGCCTGATATGAGAAAAAAAAGATGTATAAACCCTCTGTAAGGGAGGAAAGGCACAGATCACTCAATTCTTCGATATCCTTATATATTTCTTCTCTACTGTATGGTTGATTCTCCAAGTAGCATTTGACTTTAAGAATCGCACCAGATAGGGATCCCTGGGTGGCGCAGCGGTTTGGCGCCTGCCTTTGGCCCGGGGCGCGATCCTGGAGACCCGGGATCGAATCCCACGTCGGGCTCCCGGTGCATGGAGCCTGCTTCTCCCTCTGCCTGTGTCTCTGCCTCTCTGTCTCTCTCTGTGTAACTATCATGAATAAATAAATAAAATCTTTAAAAAAAAAAAAAAAAAAAAAGAATCGCACCAGATGCCAGTACCAACGTGACCGCAGAGCAAGAGCTCCTGCTTCATCACAGTGATGCCCAGGGTCACACAAGCTGTGAGACTGGCTTCACACATCACTCTGACTTAAGACCTGTGGAAGAAAGTCTCCCTTATTTGGGTGGCAGAGCCATTTGGAGATGGGGCCCCAGGCACCCTGAGGGAGCTCTGATTTCCCTCCTGAAGGTAAAATGGGCCAAGCAGTCCTGCTGATTTTCTGCCTCTATTGTAAGGAAGATCCAGCCTTTCCTTTTCCAACTACAAGTAAATGAAAACCACTAAACACTTCCTGCTTGAAGCAATAATCCCTGACCACAGGGCCCCTTGGCCAGCCCCAGTTTCCAGTCTGGGAAATGAGCCTCAGGAATAACCTGACACAGAGAAGGTGCTAGAGAAAGAGGTCAGCTCCCAGAGCCCCCAAACAGCCTGTGTCAGAAGGGGCTCTGGGGGTCCTCATGTCTGCTTTTTTCCTTGACCTGATACAAAGAAGCCTTGACCCCTTGATACCTGAGTGAGGGGTCACTGGCCACATTTGGAGACATCTGCATTACTTTTGATTCAAGGTGGTCTGTTTAAAGTTGAGGCCAATTAGTAACATCATGAATGTCTATTTCAGGGCACCTGGGTGATTCAGTGGTTGAACATCTGCCTTTGCCTCAGGTCATGATCCTCGGGTTCTGGGATCGAGTCCTGCATCGGGCTCCCTGCAAGAAGTCTGCTTCTCCCTCTGCCTATGTCTCTGCCTCTCTCTGTGTGTCTCTCATGACTAAATAAATAAAATATTTATTTTAAAAAATGTCTATTTCTATAGATCTCTATCTGAAGGCCTAAGGCCCACAGAAAGGAGCTTTAAGTCCATCCCATTTCACACAGCGTCTCTATAGAATCATGCTCAATGACCAAAAGAAAATGATGGAGGCATCCATACTCTACCTTCCCAAAGTCCTGTTCTCACCTGACGGCTGATTAGCACCCTGAGCCCAGAGGGTTCCACCAGTTATAGCAGACAATGACCAATGTGGATGGAGCAATAAAGAGGAAGAAAGAAATTGAACATTCATTGTCCAGCCACTGTGTGCAAGGCCCTGGGCATGCATGTGTGGTGGTCAGGTGAGCGATATTATAAAGCCCATTCTAAAGGTGACAGATTCAAGACTTGGAGATGATAAGTAACCTGCAGGAGTTCTGGTTCAAAGAAAAGAAATAGAATTGGGCTGTGGCAGAGGGGGAGAAGCAGCCAAGAGGAAAAGAGGGAGGGGGGTCATGGCGGGGAGGGAGACGAGAGTATGAAAGGAACAAAACCACAGAAAAGTTTTCACACTCAAAGCAAAATTTTACAACCCTAGGTAAACATGAAAGCTTTCATGTCTATAAGCAAATACAGAGAAAATGCACCCCACTCCCTATCCAATGATGCATTTGAAATCATGAGGAAACACCAGTAAATAAGGATGGAAAAGGAGCACTGAGAATCATATGAAAATTTGAGGGCCCAGGGAACCACAAGTGAATGGGATGGGAACTTCCTACCTGGAGAGCTCTGGCTTACTGACAAAACCACCTGCCAGGTGAGAGGCTTGGGGAGGGGAGGGGAGGGGAGGGCAAGGGAGGGGAGAGGAAGGGAGGGGACGGCAGAGCGGGGATGGGCCAGAGGGCGCTGCTGGAGCTCTTTGGCACCTTAAAATCCCACTCCCCCTCAGCTAGGGAACCCAAGAGCCTAGCTCAGGGTCAAACATGAGAGCTTAATTATCTTCCCCAAGGCCTCCAGGGGGGAAGACAACATCTTCGAGGGCCAGGGCTGCTGTCTCCCTGCCCCCGCTCCCCTGGGGCTGCTGCCTCTGGGGCAGGTCTCTGCTAGCCTCCTGCTGCAGGGATTTCTTCCACACCCTGACACATCATCCTTCACTGCCTGCATTCCAAGGCCTGGTCCATTTCCTCCCGCTGCTGGTGCATGATGTTCTTCAACCCCAGAACCTGCACCACAACCTTCACTATGACGCAAAAGCGTTTGGCAGCTGTCAATGGGAGAGAGCATGTGTGACCCTGAGCATAGTGCCTGACTTACCCAGCCTCTGTATTCTCATCTGTAAAGCGGGCACCCTGACAGGCTGACTCACCACTTGAAGAGTAAAAGAGGCTGAGCAGCTGGAAAGTGCCTAGCATAGCACCTGGCACTCAGGGCATGATCACTAATTTCCGGCCAAAACTGAATATTCAGCTGAGAAGAATTTCAGATCATAAATGACAAGTGACAGTAAGTGCTACAATGTAGGGGGTGCTGGAGGGGACCAGGGAAAACTTAGGCTGAGGGGCTGGTACCCTGAGGGGGGCCACAAAGGGAGAGGAGGGTATTTTGGTAGGATAGATTTTGGAAGACCATTTAAGAAAGGGCCAGGAGAGTGCAAAAGAATGAAAGCCCCATAAGGACAGCCAGACATGCCCTAGAAAAAGGAGACATTTGTCTTTACAGGAAGTAAATGGCTTATGAGATGGCACTGTGCTAGAGCAAAATCAAAGCAGGGTGAAAATCAGACATTGTTTTATCAGGAAACGGTGGCTGAAGCTTCAGAGCTAGGGATTTATGGGGATCAGGTGGTGTTTTAGGCAGGTCAGTCAGACAGAGGTATTTGGGATAAAACCGGAGGGCCTGATAGATGCGGTTTCAATGGGCTCCTTATCTATCTGCTGGTTTTTAAGACCGAAACACAAAAAGTGTCTTGAAAACTCTGTACCTAGGAATGCAGCGGGAGAGGTAGGGAGCCCATTCCACCAAATCAACCTCAAATATAGCTCTATGGCAGTTCAAATCCCAGAACTACGGGGAAAGCCAGCAATGCTGCTGGCTCCTCTGACCCCAGAAGCACCTACACTGAACTTGACCAGGCACTGAATTTGACCAGGCAAAGCAGACGGATCTGATCCCAAGTGAGTTGGGAGTCACCAAGATGGGCTATCTCAGCACACTCTCGATGGCTGAGACACCCAGCCCAAGCCACGCTCCTCCCGTGGCACCTGCAAATCAAGCTGTGGCATGTAGAACATTCCACTGGAAAGAGCAGCAAGCTCTAGGTTGGGTTGAAGTTCAATGAGAATACGTGTGGGGCAGGCACATCAAGGAGGATCAAGGATGGTCACAAGTGGAGACAAAGAAGAGAGAGGAGGCTCCAGGGAGAGGGGACAGAGGGAATATGCACATTAGCTCTCTTCCTGCCCAAACCACACTAGGAAGGCAGTGAGGAACACACAGGTATATACACACCACCCAGTGAGGAGACAAAGTAACAGCAGGCTAGACATGCCCGCACAATTTGGAAGATGCAAAGCAGAAGAAGTGGAGACAGATTTTGAAAGAGTAAGAACTAAGGCATCCTCAGGGAGCAAACCAATTCAAACCACAACTGAAGCCAGAAAAAGCTTAGGAATTGCAGACAACACAGTGAAAAAGTGGGGCTGAAGACCTACGGTGGGGGGCAGGGAAACCCGACCCTCTCCCACTCTTCTCCCTCCTCCCCCTCCCACAGCAGCCTCTTCCCTGTCTCCACTGAAGCCTGGAGGTTTACTCAAGAAAAAAATCACAGAGAATCTGGACTCAGGGATACAGCTGATACCAGGGTATGGGAGGAAAACAGAAGAACCAGTTTGTCCACATAATGATTGATGAAGTGCCCTCCCCTCTCATTCCTTTTCCTTATCTGGCTCCCCCAAAATGCTGACACTTAGGCTTAGGGATGTGCAGACACTGAAAACGGGGGATGCTCCCAATGCCACAGACCCATATACAATCACGTCCCATAAGGGAGCCCCTGCCCAGTACATCATATGTACCTTTGTATGGCAACTTTCCCAAAATCCTCTGGGCCTGATCCGTAACAACAAGCAGACATCCAAAGACCAGCATCACAAAGGCTTTTGAGAAACTCCTTTTAACATAAAAAGTAGAGTCCAAAAGATACAGATAAAAGAGAGCAAACAAAAACTACAAGAAAGATGACACATACACACCGCAATTCATATCCTCAGAGGAATACTGTATCCACAAAATGGGAACAGAACACTATAAAGATCAACAAGGAATGTGTCAGGGCAGAGGGTGTATGGGAACTCTCAGTCTCTTCCTCTCAATTTTGCTGCAAACCCAAAGCTGCTCTAAAAAATAAATACAATCTTTTCTTTTAAGATTTTATTTATTTGAGAGAGATAGCGAGAGAGAGCAATGCGGAGGGGCAGAGAGAGAAACAGGCTCCCTACTGAGCAGGGAGCCGGATGCTGGACTTGAACCCAGGACCCCAAGATCATGAGCTAAGCTGAAGGCAGATGCGTAACCAACTAAGCCACCCAGGTGCCCCCAAAATACAGTCTTTAAAAAAGGAAATGTAAACAGGCAGAAAACAAAAATTATAATAAACTGTTTAAATGATAATCAAAACTTAAACTTTATTGAAAGGGTTAAAAAACAGAGTTGAAGATAAAGACACAAAGGAAATAAAAAGTAAGAAAATTAGAAGATCAATCATGGTCCCATAGCAGTTCCAGGAAAAGAGAATGAGGAAAATGGAGGTGATAATATTCTGAAAGACATAACCCAAAAAATTTTCCAGGACCAAAGGACTTAAGTTTCTGGATTTAAAAAACCCAAGGAAAAAAAAATAAAATAAAATAAAATAAAAAAATAAATTAAAATAAAATAAAAAATAAAATAAAATAAAAAACCCAAGGGCCCGGTATAAGAAATGAAAAAGGAGCATCGCCGTGAAATTTTAGAACACCAAGGATAAAGAGAGGATCCCAAAGAAAGATTCAGAAAGAAAAAAACTTGGCTCATTCTCAAGTTGAAAATAATCAGAATGACTTTGGGTTTCTCAATAGGGATTCAGGGAAACAACAAAACAATGCTCTCAAAAATTTTGAGGGAAAATGATGTGCTACCTATACTTCTATACCCAACTAAAATAACAATCCAAAGTACAAGTAGAATAAAATCATTTTAAGAAATTCAAGATCTCAAAAAAACAAAAAAGAAAAGAAAAGAAGTAAAGAAACATCTCCCAACTATTCTTTCTCCCCAAACTACTGGGGAAAAGAAAATTTTGACAAATTGGAAAACATTAGACCCAGGACAGGGAACCCAGCAATTGGTTCAGCAATTGGGTGGCTCAGCAATTGCACATCTGCCTTCAGCTCAGGGCATAATCCTGGAGACCCGGGATCGAGTCCCACGTGGGGCCTCCCTGCGTGGAGCCTGCTTCTCTCTCTGCCTGTGTCTCTGCCTCTCTCTCTCTCTCTCTCTCCCCCCTCATGAATAAATAAATAAAATCTTAAAAAAAAAAAAGGACAACAGCTCAGGAAAGGATGTCTCCAAGAAGAAAATAATGTAACAGATCAGATTATCCCATGTGCTTAAACTATGTTGAAAGGAGTTTTATAAGTTCTATCAGAATATTGGGATGAATTATTGATATGTCCATACAAATTCAAGTAAACCAAAAATACAATTAGTAGCTGCAGAAAAATAAGATGTACAGGAATTGGAAATGTAAGTTAATTATAGCTGTAAGTCTATGTGGAGTATGGATTCAAGCGAAGTTTGTAACAGAACTATCTTAGAAGGATAGGGAAAAGGAAGTGGAGCATGCACGTGTGTGTGTTTGGGTAGGTGCACGCGAGCATGTGTTTTGGGGGCAGGGAAAGGAGGCATGAGAAAGCTAAATTCTTATATTCCACAGTATAAGTGAAAAGATGGTCTAAAAAAAAAAAAAAAAGAAAAGATGGTCTAGAGATTAACAATTGCAGCACACATTTGTATATTAAGAAACAGAATTTTAAAAATCTAAAAAGGTAAAAGGCAGTTGCCTCTAGGTAGCAGGACCTGGAGGAGAAATATGTATTTTTCACTTTAAAAGTTATAAGATGACTTTTTAGACTGTGTTCTCATTCACGCTTATGAAAAACTGAAGGCTATGTTTAAAAACATAAATACAGGAATAAAAATGAATGACAGACTCATGCAGAACCTCAGCAGAATAGCAACTAAAGGTCCTGGTGGATGACAGACCAAGACCAAAGGCAGGCCAGCCTGCCAAGCATTTCCTCAAGATTATCTAATTTAATCCTGGACATAATCCTATGTGGCAATTATTTGTATCCCTGTCTTTATCGCTATTTTACAGACGAGGAAACTAAGGCTCAGAAAGGTTGGGAGACGAGTCTAACAACACACAGCCATTGCTCCTTCTGGAATTGAAAGCCCACCTGCAAAGAACGCGGAGCAGCGTGACGATGTTTCAATTCACAGAAGAGGAAATCACAGACACCTTTTTAAGGGTTACGAACCTGTATTACCATTCTCTTCCACACCTTTTCTAGTAGTGACAAGACCTTTCCCAATTTCCCAGAAAGCTATGGCATTCCTCTGAGCTTCTTAAAGGACAAAGCCAGGAAGTCGGCCTCAGGGGACTACGCATGCTCGTGCATAACAGCATAACACCCTGCCGTTACTTCTAGAAGGTTCTACCCATACTCACAGAACCACGTGACAGAGCTTGTAAGGTCCCATGATAGTTCTTATACATCCCAGCATTCTATCCACAAGGACCACAGAAAAAGAAAATATCAAAACTTCCGGGGTGCCTGGGTGGCTCAGTCGGTTAAGTATCTGCCTTCAGCTCAAGTCGTGATCCCCGGGTCCTGGGATCGAGCCCCACATCAGGCTCCCTGCTCCTCAGAGAGTCTGTTTCTCCCTGCCCCTCTGCCCCTCTGCTTGTGCTCTCTGTCAAATAAATAAAATCTTAAAAAAAAAAAAATCCACGAAACTTCTGTTTATATCTATTTCACCTAATCATTCTAATTTTTTTTCAGTATCTGTTTTAGAGTGTAAAATATTTCAAAAAATAAAATAAATAGTAAAATAAATAGAAAATAAAATAATAATAAATAAACAAATAGCAAAAGAATGTAAATAATAGATACACTATCCTGTGGTCCATGTACCCAATTTATAAATTGATAAACAAATACACACGGAGAGAGATGCAAGTTTGAACGGATGAGCCACAGAACGAAGTACCTGTGCTGACAGCTCGGTGACAAAAGGACTGTCTTCATTTTGCAGAGGAAGACACGGCCTCTGGGCTTTAAAGCATTTGTTGCCTTCGTGTCTTTATTATTTCCTTTACCAACGTAAACGCCAAGAACATATAAAAGTCAGCGATCGTTTATGAGGGTGGCTTTGCGCAGCTCCTGTTCTCGGCTGACGTCCACGTTACATGTTCTTCATCACGGCTCCAAACTGCATGGGAGCATGGTTCTCATTCTACTCAAGGAAACTGAGGCAGAGTGACACGGAGTGACCTGTCCAAGGTCACACATTTTGGACAATCTTAGAATGTCCAACAATGGCCCAGGGCAGGAAAGTCTTTGCTTTCAAAGAAGGCGATGCCTCCAGAAAAGGGAGTGATTTTTAAAGTCGCTAGGTTTTTGTTTTTTGTTTTTTTTTTTTCAAGATATTCACTCATCCAGCCACACTAAAACTTTTGTTTAGGGAGGGAAAAAAATCGCCTTAGGCTCTCCCTTAAAGGTGCTTTACCAAAAGGGGGCGGGGGGGGGGGCTGCCAAGATAAGAAAGTAAAGCCCCCATAAGTGAAAAGCCCCATTTAAAAAAACACATTTCAAGTCAGACAACGGAAACCAAGAGCATTCTAAGAATGCTGCGGAAGGGAGGGAGGCCCAGGCAGGCCGACCACCGGTCCCAGAGGCAAACAAACAAGCAGCGCCGGGGCCGGGGGCCGGGGGCCGGGTCTGGACAGTGTCTGCCTCTCCGCCAGCCCGACTGGCTGCTCCCGCAGATAAAAGCAAGAAACTCACACTCAGGCCTATTCAAAGAGAAATACTCGGCTCAGCCTCTCCTTGAAAAGTGACTTTGTCTTCTTTCTCTCCTTCTGAATAAAGATCAAAAGTATTGCCTAAACAGGATGAGACGAGCCCTGGGTGTTATACTCTATGTCGGCAAATTGAATTTAAATTTAAAATAAATTTTTTTTTAAAGTGTTGCCTAAGAAGTCCATTTATCTTAAAAGACTTGCAGACACTTAATGGGGAATCCCAACACTTAAGCATCTGGCTGACGTCTGGGCCCTCACTAATTCTCCTGTTCCTTTCTGAGCACTTTTCACTTTGTGTTATCAGTCAAGGAAGGGCGGGGAGAAGGGGGGGGGGCACCTCTGCCTAAACCCAGAGCCCCCATCTGTCCCCGGGGACAGAGTTGGCCCAAGGGGCTAGCATGCCCTTCCTAAAATCACATCCAGTTCTGTGTACCCCTGGGGGCTGCACACACGTCATTCTGCTCATAAACATAAACCCCACACCTCCCCTGCTGCACACTCGTCCAAGCTGGCTCTGCTCCCCAAATGCCCAGGACACACATTGTTGGCTCAGGCCCTCGACACGGAGACACAGGCCCACGATGTGCTGAGAACAAGCTCTTTTAGTCCTCAGCCACCGTGTCCAATTCAATGGAAACCAGCTCAGAGAAGGCTCCACAGCTCCCTTCAAGCCTCTTGGGCAAGTTTGACGTTACCAACCTCAAACAATTTTTCAAAGTTGGGCTTTGCAAAGCATTCATAATCAGCCCGCTAGCTGGTTTAACAACAACAAAAAAAACATGTACTTTGGAATAAGACCACCAGGGACTTAATTCATAGCTAGGCTATTTTCAAGCTGTGTGGCCTTGGGCAAGTTCCTTAACCTCTCTGAACCACCCTTCCCTCATTTATCACAGGAGAAGGACTACCTCCCGGGGCCAAATAAACTAACAGTTTGGAGGGTGGTTGGCACACAGATGTTAATAAACTCTAGTTTCCTCCCTAAAATTGGAATTCACTGCTCCTCATTCTAATTTCTAGATGTTAACCAGAAACTCTGACTTAACGTGACTCACTGTACTCCAGCAGAAATCATTAAACTTCTGGCACTGACTGAAATGTGCCAACCCAAGCAGATACAGGTCTCTCACCCCCGTTCCTCTCAAAACCTGAAGCTCCTTGACAGCAGGCACTATTCTGATGACCCCTTCATTTCCCCGGACACTGCAGGCCTCCAGAAAATACCTTCTAAAAAAGAGGGAGCCAGGGGGCAGGGGAAGCGAGTAGGACCAGGGAGGGTGGTGAGTAGGACCCACTGGAGGTTACAGCGAGGACGGTAGGGAAATGAAGCCCGGTCCTGTCCCAGAGCTGCTGGATTTAAAACCCCAGCCGTGGCAAGGAAACGTATGGGAGGTTTTAATCTAGGCTCCCGGGATGTCATTGTGCTACAGTTGGGGGGCGGGGAGGGGTTTCGCTCCTGCCCCCCCTGCCCCAGGGTATTACCTGAACTGACCTCACTGTATTCTATTCCAAGCAGCATCAGAAGGAAGCCCTCCCTGGAGATCATCTAAGTACAAGATATGCACTTTTGTTCTTTCCTCTTGAGCACACTGCTGCTCCACCGGCCCGTCTGTGCCAGCTTCCACTCTAGCCAAATGCATCCCTCCATCTTCTGGCCCCCCACCCCCAGTACTTTGCCGCCACCCCCACTGGGATCCGGGTCTTCCCCCCACACCCCACCCCCGGCGCCCCAAGGACCACAAAGTGTGTGTCTCCCACCTCCTCAGGGTCAGAGCTGCTGGAGATAGCAACCGAGTTCACACGTCTCTCTGCTCCTCACGGAGTCCAGAGCAGTTTCTTACAGGGAGCAGATCTGGCAAGGAAATGGTTGTTGATCTGCTAATCTAACCCCAGGCTGCTGGAGACCCTCTGACCTCCACCCAGGCCACGCCAGGCTCAAAGGGAAGACGTAGCTGAAGGCCTCCTGGGTCTCAGCACCAACTTCAGACAGCTGGGTCTGTCCTAAGCTACAAATGACAACTTCTGGCCCTGTTCAATGCCTCCTCTGAAAAAAAGTGAACTTTCCTCTTCCAGGCCCACGGTTTAGCCTTAAAATTAAAGGCTTCGAGAGTCTGATCTGGATATAGAGCAGAAATATTTCTTCCCTCTTGGAGCGAAGGGCAAAGGTGAACCAGACAGGGTCCCTGACCTAAAGAAACTCACAGCTGTGTAGGAAGAGCAGGGTGGTGGTTGCCCCAGCAAGGAGGTGGTGGCTCAAAGGAGACAGAGGATGGACGTTTCTATCTCAGGTCAGTCGCAGAGGGCTTCCTCCTAAAGCTGTATCGGGCAGGATGAGCATCGGTTTGCTGCAAAGAAGAAAGGGCATTCTGGGCAGGAGGTGGACAATGCACTAAGGCTTGACCCAGGGTGGGGGACACCGTGGGACTGGGGAAGGCAGATCCTTTCAGATGCTGGCACAGAAGGTATATGTGGGGGAGCAGAGAGAGGAGGGTGGCGAGGAACCAGTTCAGACTAAGCCTTGCCAACGTGTTTTAAGAATCAGTCCCAGGAAAGGACTCTCCATCGTCCTGATGAAGCTGCATTTCAGAGATTAGCTCGGCTTCCTAGGGAAGGTCTACAGGGCAATGTTGCATATACTGCAACTCAAAGACTGGCCCCCTCCGGGGAAGATGAAGGATGGGGGAGGCTGGCTGGCTTCAATGCAGAAAACAGGAGCTGGGTGAGCCAAGCGCTCAGGATCCTCCAGCCATGCTCTTGCAGGCCGCCCACTCCCTGGTCTGATACCCACTTATCTGTGAACTCTCTCATCCTCGACTAGTGGGGTGACCATGGCAGAGAAGAATGAGGCCACGCTCTGGAGTTCAAGTCCTCGAGAAAGAAAACCCTTCCCCAGCTTGCCAGCCAGGCCCCTCTCTCCTTCCCTTTCGCCAGTGGCCTCCACTCGAATCACACCCACAACACACCTGTAAGAACTCGGCCACTCTGGCCTCTGGCCTCGGGCTCCCTGTCCTTGCAGGTGACAGCCTTCCCCTTGAATCCTGCTGCCCTTTCAGGGCCTCAAGGGAAGGGATGAGACATGCCACAGCGACACAGCCCCCACCCCAGCGTCGCACCAGAACACCCCCAAATTCCAGCTCCAACCTGAGCTGCCAGGAACCCCTGTTTCTTCCTCCTCCAGCCTCCTTAGGGCAAAATTTAGGAATCCTTTGGTCACCATACAACTACGAGGATGTTTCCGGGTGAGCCCAAAGTTTAAAAATAAAAAAGAAAGAAAGAAACACCAAACACAAAGTGCAGCCCTCTCCAGCCTGCGTTTTCAACCTCATTCCGTAACTTCCACAGGCGCGCTGGGGCCCTCCCATGTGAAGAATGGGGGTGCAGGAACAGTCCGCCCCGAATATATGATATGGCCATAAACGCATTCAGGCCGCAGAATGGTCTCCTATAAACTCTTTGACAGTCCTCCGGGCAGGAAACAGCATTCTAATGTAGATTTCTCCGATTTTCCCTGGAGGAACTCATAAACTCCACAGGTGCGGTTTCAGGAAGAAGAGCGGGGGCGAGGGGCCGACTTCTGTGCAATCCCCCGGCTCCCCAACTGAGGCTGTCCTGCCCGCAGCTGCCACACCAGCACGACGCCACGCGGACATCTGCTCACGTGTCAGAGCGCTTCGTGGGTCCCCAAGCTCTCTCCCCTGGGACACCAACGCAGTAGGGGCGTCCCCTCCCGCTGCACTGAGAGCCGGGATGGGGGAGAGGCACCTTCCGAATGAAAATGAAGATTTTCAGGAAAGAAACCACTAAACAAAACTTTTCCCCAGAAACAACCAGGCAGGATCCAAAAAGCGCTGTTGGCCTCTTTAGCATATCATTCACAATTCTCCTCACTGCCTCACTCCTCGCTTCCGCGTCCACCTTGCTAGGGAACTAATTACTCACACCCCCTTTAGATGCCCTTGCAAACAATAAAACTAAAGGAGGCTAACTCCCCCGGTGGACTTAACCCGGTGGATGGTTCGTTCCCCTGCACTTTACTGAAAGCTAATGCTTTGCCCTTCGCCTCCTTAACCCACACCAGGGCTGTCTGTATAATGAGCAAAAAGTCAACACAGACCTATGCAACCCCAAAAGCGGGGGCTCCACTCCCAAAGTCAAATGCACCGTACCTGACAAAAAGCTGGTCGTTTCAGGCAGCACATCAACAGCCCAGCCAGCTCGAGTCAGCAAAGTGGAAGCGCCTGCAGGGGCTCCTGCCTCCCCAGGTCGGGCCGGGCCTTTGATCCCCTGGGGAACCCTTCACGGCCCCCGAGAGCCCCCGAGAGCCCCCGAGAGCGAGAGCAGGGCGAGTGCTCGGTCAGCCTGACACCCTGGCTCCCCGGCCCCTGCCCAGAGAAGCAGAGGCAGTCAAGCCAGCCAAGGGAAAGGTTCCAAAGCCCGTATCTGCTCCCAGGCTACAACAACAACTAGAGGGGGGGAAAAAAACAACTTCAGCTGCGGCCCTTCCAAGTGGAGCTCCATGTGCCCCGGGGTTCCCGCTGGGTCAGGTGGCAAATGCCACGGCTCTCTATCTTCTCAGCACCGCGGCGTTTTGCTGGGTCACAGCGCTCTCCACGCAGGTACAGACCAATCTGTCAGGCTAACCGCCAGCGGTCAAGCCGAGTCTTTCTAAACAACATGAAAGTTTTGTACTTGGAGTGGAACCGCGTACTCTTGCGCAGAGAACAAAGGGTCAGGACAAGAGCACAGGCTCTGCCGCGGGAAGCTGGCACTCGAGTGTGCCGCAGGTGCGGGAGCCCGGGCCCCTGGCCATCATCCCCGCAAACACCAGGGGCACCCCCCACCCCTCCTCCCAGGCTCACAGAGGCGCATCCTTAAACTTCTTTTAGTTGAATCATTTCCACTACGCAAATCAAGGAAAACACCCGCCCTTGGCTGGAGCTTCCTACACATTCCTGTTGTAATTGACCCTGAAACCTCGGAATCCCAATCAAATCCTAATTGAAAAAGGAAAGGAAAGAAGGAAGGAGAGGCCACTTCACTTGGGCTAAACGCCTTTAACGCTCATTTCTATCGTCTTGTCAGGATCGTCTAGTGGCCGGCGAAGAGGACTTGGATATGACCAGGGGTCTTTATGCCATCTACCTTTTGTGACAAAGGCCAAAGGCTCTAGTATTCGTGTTAGTGCTCCCCAGTCGGCAAAAAGAGTTCTCGGCTCTTTCTAGGCCCAGTTTCCAAAAGTACCAGGAGCTCCAGGGTGGAAGAACTCCACGTCCCAGAGCTGGTCCTTCCCCAGCTGAGCTGCGGCTCCCTAAAAGGGGCTGGGGGAGACCCCACTCATCCTGGACTTTCCAGCAAAAGCAGGGGCAGCACCCCCTAGTGGTTCTGCTTGGGTGAGGCTCTGGGGTCCAAGCAAACCCCTGGCATATGCCTTTGTCCATCCATCCATCGGGGGAGGCAGTCGGTCTGGGAAGGACCTGCGGGGCCGGTGACACTGTCTGGAATGGTGGAAACTGGACGTTTCAGGAATGTCCAACAGAAAGGGATGCTTGATGCCCTCTCCAATATCCACATGCACAGAAACTACATGTATGAAGTTTTGTTTTTTTTTAAGATTTTATTTATTCATGAGAGACACAGAGAGAGAGAAGCAGAGACACAGGCAGAGGGAGAAGCAGGCTCCATGCAGGGAGCCCGACGTGGGACTTGATCCCAGGTCTCCAGGATCACACCCTGGGCTGCAGGCGGCGCTAAACCGCTGCGCCACCAGGGCTGCCCTGTATGAAGTTTTTAAATGATGCAGATATACTTAGGATATAACATGCAGCAACAAAAAGATTTTTAAATTGTTATAGAACTATAGAGAGAAAAATATATATGTACACATATGTTTTAAGTAACATGTTATATGATACATATTTATATTTATATATTAGTAATACTGTGTTATTATACTATTAAATAATATATCATGGGTTACTATATATCACATATAACATATTATACACTGTATACTACATATAATTAACATATATATTACATTTATACTTATATATTAAAAAATATCTACAATGATTGCCTCTAAATGAAAGAATTCAAGATTTTTGTTACGTTTCTTTATGCCTTCCTATAATGTGCTAACTCTGCAAACTGCATTAAGTTGTCATCATCATGAAGAGAAAAGCAGCAAAGAAAAATTTGTCTTCAGGATGCCTGGGTGGTTCACTGGTTGAGCATCTGCCTTCAGCTCAGGTCATGCTCCCAGGGTCCTGGGATCGAGTCCCGCTTCGGGCTCCCTGCGGGGAGCCTGCTTCTCCCTCTGCTTGTGTCTCTGCCTCTCTCTGTGTGTCTCTCATGAATAAATAAATAAAATCTTAACAAAATAAAAAATAAAAATCTGTCTTTATGAGGACTGAATTACAATTCCCTTTTTTTAAAAAAGATTTTATTATACATTTGAGAGAGAGAGAGAGAGAACGAGGGGTGGGGATGGGGGGGGCAGGGAAGCAGACTCCCCACTAAGCAGGGATCCCAGGACCCTGAGATCATGACCTGAGCTGAAGGCAGACACTTAACAGACTGAGCCACCCAGGTGCCCCCGAATTACAATACCTTTGAACTAACTATGCTTTCCCATTACTGTCAAAATAGGCTTTTGATGTGAAAATGGCATCGAGGTATGTAAGGAAGAGAGAGTTTATAACATGGGCTCTATAAGGATGCTTCTGGTGTGAGTCTCCCTTCTGAACGCAGATCTGCAAATCTAACAGATCTCAATGCCTATATATCTCCCTGCCATAAATCCTTTCTCCTATTCCACATCAAATGCTGTTCTCCCCCAGCCAAATCCCCTGCACGTGAACTGTGACGAGCATAGACGTATTCACCATACCAGCAGCCAACACTGACATTTGAGACCGTGACATGTTAGCTTTATTTTTCTTTCTGACCACAAAGGCTAGACGTGATGACCTTCAAAAAAGAAGGAGAGTCTCCACCTGTCCAAAAAGGGTCCTGGAGATCATAACACCATTAACAGATAAATAAGCCTTGGAGCTTATAAAATGTTTCCCTGAGAGTTTTTCATGTCACTTTAGATCTGCTTTACAAACTGTGAAGGGCTGCTTCTGCCACAGGTGCCAAACACTGACGGCTCCATTTCTGCACACTCCCCCAGTCTTGTCATGCCTGCCCATTCGATATGCATACTGTCTGTGCCATCTGCCTGGAAAGCCCTTACCCCTCAGTTGTGATATGAACTCCTACTCATCCTTCAAAACCCAGTTCTGGCATCTCTTCTATTGTGTGGTGGGCCCGACTTTCCTGAGCATTAAACTTCCTTGTTTAGGTTTAACAAGCTTCCAGAAGCCAGACTAGAGAGACAGAACTTGTGGTTGATGCATACTGCAGTATGGTATACACCCAGAGAAAGCCAAATCTTCCTACAAAAAACTAGAGACTCGGTACTCTGGCATGTGTTAAGTGCAGAACCAATGCTGAAAAGAGGAAGCTCCTTTGAAATACCGTATATAGGGACACCTGGTTAGCTCAGCGGTTGAGCATCTGCCTTTGGCTCAGGGCGTGACCCTGGGGGTCTGGAGATCAAGTCCCACATCGGGCTCCCTGCATGGAGCCTGTTTCTCCCTCTGCCTATGTCTCTGCCTCTCTCTCGTCTCTCACGAATAAATAAATAAAAATCTTAAAAAAGAAATACCATGGATAGAGCATTTGGTCCCTCCACTCCCACCCTATGGCCACATGCCGAATGCCAGGACACAGGCACTCACCCGCAGGAGAAACACACAAGGGCTCCTCCTGACATAAGTTGAGTCAACTGAGGAGAAAGAACTAGGCCCATGAATATAAACATAATTTTGCATTTAGAAACCTCCAGAGTACCAGCTGATTCTGTCCCGGGCACCCAAAAACCAACACCTGTCAGGCCACAAGCTCTACCTGAGGACACAGAGCTCCCAGTCAACTTTCTCTCTCATTCTTATGCACACATTTTGAAAATCCAAGGGTCACAGCATCTGAAGAAGGACTAAAGCATGAAAAGAATATCCAGGAAAAGAAGACATTAAAGCAGTCAAAAAAAAAAAAAAAAACAGGATACAAAGAGTATGAAAAAAAAAAAGACTTTATTATCCTCTGAAAGACTGGAGGGCCATGCTTTGTCACCAGCCATTCAACAGGATTCCCAAAAAATACAGAGAAGGAGCCCTTTGAGGTGTCCGAGGCTGTCCCTTGGTTTTAGAGTCAAGGGATGGCCTTGGGCCATTGAGTGCTGCTATTAACAAAAAATACCATACATGGAGAGGCTTCAACGAAAAGCATTTGTTTCTCATAGCTCTGGAGGCTGGAAATCCAAGGTCAAGGCGCCCATAGATTTGGTGACAGTGAGGAAGGGACAAGGGAGCTCTCTGGGGTCTCCTTAAGGGCACTAAACCTATTCATAAGCTCCCTGCCAGGACCTAATCACCTCCCAAAGGCCCCACCTCCTACCACCATCCCACTGGGGCTTAGCCTTCAACACAGGAATTTGAGGAGGACTAGAACATTCAGTCTGTAGCAGAGACCCATGGCTACTGGGTGGAAAGGCAGTGGATGTGAAAGCCACACATTTCCATGTGAAAGAGTTTTATTTATTTTTTTTGAAGATTTTATTTATGTGAGAGAAAGAGAACACAAGCAGAGGGCAGGACAGAGGGAAAAGCAAGTTCCTCACTGAGCAGGGAGCCTGATGCGGGACTCCAACCCAAGACCCCGAGATCATGACCTGAGCTGAAGACAGACACTTGACGGACTGAGCCACCCAGGCGTCCCCTCAAAGAGTTTCAGACATTCTGTTATGCTGTTCCTATAGACAATCAGTTCTGCTATCACACTTGTTATATAATCCTGCAAATTCACACCAATAGATTGATATATTCCAGAACAACCTGAACAGTCCATTGATGTTCTGTGTGCTTAGGAGTGATTTCTTGTGCAAGAACCACTACAGTGAATGCATAAAATGGTGTCCAGCTAGACTAAGCTGCTTAGCAATTCGCAAAACGCACACCCCTCAGACATCCGCCAGCTACCTCCATCATTGCATATGCTAGAGGCACACCCGTCCACACCTGGCGCTAGAACTTTCCATAGGGTTCCACACCTCCCTCCTTCCCCCACCCCACAACAACTCATAAGCTGAAACCCTTCCAAAGCCCCCTCCCACATGCAAAGCTTCATTTCTCTTGCACTTTGTAGTAAAGTTCCATATTTGTGGTAGTCTTTAAGTACTTCAGAACTATTTTGCATGTGTAAAGCCATGTTTTCCTTTTCTAACAGGATTATATCTTTTTCTTCACTGATGAAGTTTTTGAGTGCGTGCCTGTAACCCTGATTTTCCCAAGGTTCTCACTGTGCAACTTCACATGATGCAGTGATTTTTAGGAACACATATGTCTCATTAGAGCAGAGTCGACTGGATAATGTATTACTATATTTCTGCACACAAACTATTTTCTGGAGTTTCTCTGATTCAAGACGAGTCTGCAAGAGAGTGCAGATTCTGGTTTGGAAAATGTGGTCGCTGCCACTGAATCACACGCCAGTCACCCCTAGTGGGTTATTTCTGGTGACCCCAAAACTTTCTGGTTTGGAAAATGTGGTCGCTGCCACTGAATCACACGCCAAGTCACTCCTAGTGAGTTATTTCTGGTGACCCCAAAACTTTCATCTCCTGCTTGGCCTTCTCCCCGCACTGACTGAGCTGGAATCTCTTCCTGGCATATGACCATTTGTTGGGGTTTTTAGCATAAAAGAAACCTGCATGTCATCCATTTTTTTCCTTCCACCAATACAAAATAAAATTCAAGCATAAGTAATGAAATCTCCATTCCTTGCTTTTGTTTATAAGAAAGTAGCCGCATCTCACGGTAGCTGTGAAGCTGGCACCTGGGTTCCTGGTATTCCTGGTAACCCATCTGTTAGCTGTGTGACCTTCGGCAGACTCCGTGACACTCTGAGCACAGGTTTCTTCTGTCATGAGCCAAGATAACAAGGCTTACTTCAAAGAGGTTTGGTGAGGATCAAATACAAGATAATGGAGTAAAATATCGAGCACAGTTGTTGGCACTTAGGTGTTTTTCCTTTTTTTTTTTTTTATTTTCTTTCTTTTTTAGTTCTACTCAAGCTGATTATTTTTGCTGGTCACAAAGCTGTCCCCTCATCTGCATCTTATGTTATCTGTCTACGTTGAACTCCTCTTCCCTCCCCAACCTTTCAATTTGGAGCTTAAAAATTGCCAGAAGGAATAAATGAAAGGTACAAAGCCTCTGAACTTTTGGGACCAACTCTTTCAGCTCCCGGTGGCCAGTTTCTCTCCTTTTGCCTCTCCCTTCCCTCAATTAGCTTGGAGCTGTCAGTTATTCATGCATCTGACAGCTGCTAGGTGCCTCGTATACACTGGGTAGTTGAGGGCCTGGACCTCTGAGAGACTCCGTTTTCTCAGCAAAATGAGGATGATAATACCTGTATCATAGAGCTCCTAGAAGGCTTAAATGACACCAGGGCTATAAAGCACCTTTCTACTGCCTGGCACACAGTAGGTGCTCAACAAAGACTTGAGCTTTTATCAGCATCCACCATCGTGGTGAAAATGATGAAGCACAGCCCTGCTGTCAGGGAGCTTCAATTCGGAAAGATGAAGACCCCCTTTCCTTGCACTAGAACAGACCAGCGGCTCCTATGCAGGACCAGAAGGTCTGCAAACCTTTCACCTTCTACAGACCCAAACTTGCTCCAGCAAATGTTTCACTGGCTATGAAACAATGCATCTGATTATGCACACATAGGACTGGAAAGGCAGCAAGCTTGCTTAGGCATGATTCATCATTGTCTGCTGCAGTAATTAGAAGTATTTTGGTTGGTTCTAGGTCAGAATGACCCAGTTACTGTACTTTTCTTTTTTTTTTTTTTTCACTGCAGAAGTCTGTGGTGAACCTTAAAACAACAACTAAAGGCTTAGGAAAAGATAACTGCTTTGTGGCCTTTGCTCAGAAGAAGGACATTATTGGCTCCACTCCTCAGAAACAAGTCCTAATCACAGAAGCCGCTAATGCGCAGTCTTGGATTTTATCAGGCATAAGTATAATTTTCGTGGAATCCCGCCCCCCTTGCAACTGGAGTTCCTAGAACCTGTTTCCCCAGAACCAAGTATAAAATAAGTATCAGGAGAGTGTTTATTGGGGCACCTGGGTGGCTCAGTGGTTGAGCAACTGCCTTCGGCTCAGGGCGTGATCCCAGGGTCCTGGGATTGAGTCCCGCATCAGGTTCCCCATGGGCAACCTGCTTCTCCCTCTACCTATGTGTCTGCCTCTCTCTGTGTGTCTCTCATGAATAAATAAAATCTTAAAAAGAGAGATAGAGAGAGTGTGCTTATTGAAGAAGTACTCCTATAAGCAAGTTTACTTTCCAAAAGTAAGGAAAAAGAGGAGTAATGACCCAAAATTAGTGATATTTGCTAAACTCTCCAGGAATAAATGAACATTTTCTACACTCTCCTTGCTCATGTTGACTCATTGGCAGGTAGAGTTTCTACATATGTAATACAACATACTTAAGTGACCCCCCAAAAGGCATGAATAATAGAGGACAGAAAACATACATAAGGACACAAAGTTGTATCACTCACATCCTTAGCATCTAATATAATTGTAATTTGTTTAAATGCTTAAAAAAAGACTGGAAGGAAATGCACATAAATTTTAACAGTGGGTATTTGGCGAAACGAATTATGGACAAATGTTTTCTTCTTCCCAATTTTCTGTATTTTCTACATTTTTTTACAAATACTCATGTGCAGCTTGTATACACAATTTTTGGAGGCAGGGGAGGGGGACACTAACCATGACATTCCATCAAACTGGAGTCCACTGTGGGGCAACACTCCACGAGCTAGATGAGGGGACCCGAGTGCTGGAGCCACACTGAGGAACCACTGCCACCTCCCCCCACCAGGTTCAGGAGCCTCCGTAGAAGGGGTGCCCAGGGAAGGTGTCCTCTTAGCAGCAGCCTTCAGCTCTAGCTCAACAGCTACTCATGCATTTCAGGTGACAACTCTCCCAGAGTAAACTGGGCACCCTACTGGGGGTTAAATGGGATAGCAAATGTCCCCAGAGCTGTCCTCGAATCCAGCTGTCCTCCTGAGTCCCTGCCTGGAGCTGCCCAGGCCACCCACCTACACAACTCCTCCTCCTCTGGAACTGGACAGAGTTCAGGGCTGGGATGAATGGACTTGGACACAACTTCTCCAACCCAAGAGAGACCTGGGATGTACTCCCTCCGTGAACACCAAACTCCCCACCTTTCTAGGGCAGCCTGGGGTCCTACTCCTTCCAGGCAATTTCCCAGATTGCTCAATCCCTGCTCTAACCACTTTCTCCTTTTGAATTGTGCTCATTAAATCTGAGCGGATACAAAAGAACATTTGTAAGAACAAGAACCTCAGATTACAGCTGCCACTCGTCGACCACTCACTTATCCCCACCCCCAGGTAACCGGTACCCTGAATTGTACTCTCACGTTAACAATTTCAACAAAATTTTTCACTTAAATTTAACTTAACATTACCCTAAAATTTAACATATATTTAACTTGACTTTCTTTTTTCTCCCTTTTTGGCGAAGATCAGCATTAATGTGCATAAAAAACACCTGGGGGGTCTTGTTGAAATGCAGATTCTGTCTCAGGTGGTCTGGGCTAGAACCCAAATTTCAGCATTCCTTTTAAACTAATTTCTTTTTTTTTTTAAGATTTTATTTTATTTACTCATGAGAGATACAGAGCGAGAGAGAGAGAGAGAGAGAGAGAGAGAGGCAGAGACACAGGCAGAGGGAGAAACAGGCACCATGCAGGGAGCCCGACATGGGACTCGATCCCGGGTCTCCAGGATCACGCCATGGGCTGCAGGCGGCGCTAGACCGCTGCGCCACCAGGGCTGCCCTAAACTAATTTCTTTTAATTAATTTAATTTTTTTAACTGATAAATGTCACTTAACTTTAAGTTTCAACCTAAGCAGCATACTGACCAATTTTTCCATTTTTAAGCTCTGTGTGAATGGACTCACACTATTATGATGTTTCTAGACTTGCTTTTTTGCTCACTACAATGTTCCTGAGGGTTTGTTTTTTTTTTTTTTAAGATTTTATTTATGTATTCATGAGAGACACAGAAAGAGGGGCAGAGACACAGTCAGAGGGAGAAGCAGGCTTCCTGCAGGGAGCCTGGTGCGGGACTCATCCCAAGACCCCAGGATCACAACCTGAGCCAAAGGCAGGCAAATGCTCAACCACTGAGCTTCCCCGGGTGCCCTGTTCCTGAGATTTTTTTTTTTTGTCCCTGATGTGGCCCATATCTGGGAGTCACTTGCTCTGTGGGACAGCACTTTATGGTATGAACATTCCATAATTTGTTTTCCAACTCTATAGTTTTTGTTTATGTGTGATTACAAAGGAAGCCAACATAACCATCACTGTGTGTGTCATCTACTACATACACGGTGCTCACAGTGCAGGCTGCAGAAACAGCGACCCCTAGAGCAAAGAACCAGTTTAGGTTCCCTTCCTGGAAACAAGTTATCTGGTTGTTCCACGTGTTTATTCTCCTTTGTTATTGTCAGACTTTCA
Organism: Canis lupus dingo; assembly: GCF_003254725.2. Classification (NCBI taxonomy): domain Eukaryota; kingdom Metazoa; phylum Chordata; class Mammalia; order Carnivora; family Canidae; genus Canis; species Canis lupus. Next base: position 8,223,539 of record NC_064259.1, on the reverse strand, counting down.
CATTTCTGCTCATTTTGTAGCAGTGAAATGGTAGCTCACTGTGGTTTTATTTATTTATTTTTTATATTTTTATTTATTTATTCATGAGAGACACAGAGAGAGGAGAGAGAGAGACAGAGACACAGGCAGAGGGAGAAGCAGGCTCCATGCAGGGAGCCCAGCAAGGGACTCGATCCCGGGTCTCCAGGATCAGGCCTTGGGCTGAAGGTGGCGCTGAACCCCGCTGAGCCACCCAGGCTGCCCTCGCTGTGGTTTTAATACGCATTTCCTTCTTTCCTGGTGAAGATGAGCATCTTTCCATGTTTGTTAACTTTCTAAATTTTTAACTATCCCTTCAGTTTATCTTACCAAACCAATAAGAGGCTTCTGTGAATATTAATATCTAACTTTTATCCTATAGTTTGATCCCCTGACCTACAATATATTCTAGATTCTCTGTTTACTGTTGTTGTACAGGGGTTTCTCCCCTGATGGGGGTGAGGGGAACTCCTCCATCTTCCTAGGTTTACTACAGATTTGGCAATTTCATTATTTTAAATACCCTATTTTTGGAATTTCTTCCCATTTTTGTTTTGTTTTAGATTTTATTTATTTATTTGAGAGAGAGGGCACAAGCAGGGAGGAGAGAGAGAAGCAGGCTCCCCAAGAGCAGGGAGCTGACACAGGGCTCGATCCCAGGAACCTGAGGTTATGACCTGAGCCGAAGGCAGAATCTTAACTGACTGAGCCACCCAGGTGCCCCTGAATGACTTCTAATCTTGAAAAAGTATCTGGTCATTCTCTTAGAAAAACTATCTAAACCTAGCAAAGAAAAAAGTAAAATTTGACAAATGTATATCATGTCATAAAAGTACTGGTGTTAAAGATTTCTCCCAGAAAATACAGTTTGTACCACTTAACGCTTACAGATAGAGTATAGCTTAGCTATACAAACACTGGCTTTATAGAATATTCTATAACTATAGGTTTTATGGCTGAAAGGGAACTCAAAACTATTACCTGGTCTAACCCTCTGGCTTACAATAAACTGTCATATTATTTTAAAGACAAAGACTAGAACATTTAATCCAAGTAAATAATTCTGCTACTTTCAGTGAGGGTGTTTGTATTTTATCAACTTTTGCCATTTGTGAACAGATTTGAAAGAGATTTGTCATTAATTCACTTTGACATAAATGTGAATTTGGAATGGATGTAAAGTGATAAAAGGGTCTCCATCCTTAAAAAACCATCATTCTTCTGTTCTACTGAACACTCACCCCAGGATTTTTCTGATCTGTTCTTCAGACATAGCAAGCAAACACATGAATTCAGGGCCCCTTCCCAGCGTGCACAGAGGGAACAGGAGAGTCCAGCCTAATCTGGTGCACTGCTTCCCTGAGCCAAGTTTCATTACTGATGGAATGTGATCTTACAACCTCAGAAAGACTGATTCTGCAATCTTGTGGGTTTACTCTACTCAACAGCTGTTTGTCAATGCAGAAAGAAGAGAAGCCTACAAAAAAAAAAAAGTTAAAGGAAAGAGAAATTAAGGAATTTAGTGAATCTGTATCAGCAGAACAATAGATGTAGCAGACCTTGTTAAATTACTGGTCGAATGGGGACTAGGGGACATAGCCTCCCAGGCCACTCTGCCTATTTCTTTACAACACTCATCACACCAACAATTCACGCTTCAATGTCTGTCTTCCCACAAGACCATGAACTCTATGAGGGCAAAGACCACATCTGTTTTGTGGATTACAGACTCTTTAGAGTCCAGCCCATGCTGGCTGTCTGCATTTACTTCCTGATTGAATGAATGAGTGTGGTCCTGCTATTTAGAGAAAAAAGATTGTCCAGGAGACACACAGTCCATCTAATCCACCAGGCGCCCAGGTTTACTCTTGGATCAAGTTTCACCACAAGACATTTTAACCCCACCAGTTTGGTCCCTCATGGAATCCTCTTCTCAGAGTTTCACTATAATTCTACAACCTTGACTTTTTTCCAACACCATCACGGAAAACAGCTATATGGAACTGGCTCAAGCATTTGCTAACATTAAGCCCACTATGTTACAATATCATTTATACACAATCCCACAACATAAATTATTTTGAGAATTTAATGCCAGAAGGAGAAAATTCTTTCCCCTGAAACTGGTATGTTTCTCCCTTTCTGGTAATATGCCTACTTGCATTTATCACTTCCCCATTTTGTGCTGACTGCCAGATAAATAGTGATAAACGCATTTAAAAAATAGGCAATTACTAATTTCAGGAAAAAGAGAAGGCTCTGTGGGAAAAAAGGAAAATTAACAGTAGCACGTACAAGGCTCAGCTGTCAAAATGTTTACCTTACCAGAATGATGTATATGTTGAATTGAGCTATCAAAAACTATTAACAACCATATTGGGAGGATGGAGGCCAGGAAGGAGGTATCTGTACGGGGAAAACAGGGCATGTGTGAAAGAAAGAAAAATGCTTATCTTCCATATCAAGCAGTTAATAAATATTACCCAAAATTCAAAAACCAAGAAGTAGCAAAATATATTCTTTAGAATTGTCAAGATAATTACCAAAAGAGGATTGAAACTTGTTGCCTCCCAAAAATAAGAAAAGGGATGAAAGAGTAACTGCAGAGAACAAGACTGCAATTAGTAGTTGACATACAATAGCTTTATTTTTTCTTCACTAAAATTCTTACTAATGAGAAAATTAAGGTTCACAGACACCAAGTAACCAAGATCGCACAGCTAGTATTCAAGGCAGATTTACTGAAATCTAAGGTTCATAATCTATCCACAACATTATACTCCTTCTCTACTCTGCTAGATTAAAAGAACTAATGGCATAAAGGAAGAAAGCTTAGAGCCACGTGGTCTCATAAAATGCTATAATATATAAAGAAAGAAAACAAGTGAGTGAAGAATGATGTTTAAGGCCATTCATAAGGGGGCAGCCCGTGTGGCTCAGCGACTTAGCGCCACCTTCAGCCCAGGGCCTGATCCTGGGGACCCGGGATCAAGTCCCACGTCGGGCTCCCTGCATGAAGCCTGCTTCTCCCTCTACCTGTCTCTCTCTCTCTCTTTCTCTCTCATGTCTCTCATGAATAAATAAATAAAATCTTTTAAAAAAAAAAAAGACCATTCATAAAGTTAGGGTTATTTTAATCCACATGAACTTGAGCCCCTAATGAACTTTTTTTTCCTACAACAAACTAAGTTGGCATTTATAAAAGTAGACTTTAATAAAACCCAGCCAAATGTCCGATCCCTTTATGCAATGCTGGGATAAGCCTTTGGAAGCAACAGCAACCACACAGAACCAGTTGTTGGGTCCAAGGTAAGCTAAACTCAGAAGAGCGTTTAAGCCCTTAAGTTTACAACCAAGAATCGGCCAGGAGGACCTCAGAGCACAGTGTAGAAAGGATGCTGTGACTCAGGGAAGAGGGAAGATATGCCACAGATGGAGACAGGTGTGGGAACATCCAGGCTAGGGATTCAGAACCAAGTCTTTGAATTGTGACAGGGTTTGGGGACCATCACATGACACACCCTAGAGAGGATGAACAGAACTGTCTTCCATGAACTGCACAGAGTCCGATGCCCATTCAGCCAGTGACAAGATGACTGATGTGTTTTGGAAAGCACAGGATGAAAAGCAACGATAAGACGAAAGCAGACCAAGGCCAAATCTGTCCCAGACAATGAGGTCATGCTGACCTTCTGAGGAGAAGAGGATGTTCAGACAGGACATGGTACTGCAAGGCAAATGCAAAAATATCCAAGTGCTATTTACAATCCTGCAGAAGCAGCTATTTTAAGGATTTACTATCCACCTGATAGGGATGGCACATGACCTGCCCCAAAAGGATGCTCCGGCCAGGCATTTTGCATGTCATTTCAATTCATCTAATGCAGTCCTATGAGTTCAACTGGAGAGGAAGCATGAAGGCCAGAAAGATGGGGTGTCTTGCCCAAGGACATACAATGTCAGTAAGAGGCAGAGATGGGACTTGGATGCACATCTATCACACTTGTAAGCCAGTGACCACTCCACCTTTCCTCTTAGCCAGTTCCATCTCTGAATACTGGATACTAGCCTGAAGAGATGAGCAAGACTCCGCCCGTGTTCTGTTCAACCCAGACCTCGGGCTACAGAGCCAGGCCAGAGTTTCAGACCACACCCACCTCCCACAGAGAGGGCTGACTGCCCCACACTGTGATCCTGAGAACCTTCCCTTCTGTCTGTCCTGCCACCCAGCCTCAGGTCGATGCAGCCCACACAGTCAGGCTGTGCCACCTGCCTCTACTGCAGGCCTGGTCTGGTCTAGCCTGAGCAGCCCACCCCCTACAGACCTTGCAAAAAGCTCTCTCCTTTTGTGGGTCCTCACCGAGCCTTACCAGTGATGTGCAGATCATCTTCTGTAACTAACACCTTCTCCTGAGAGGAAGGAGGGGGATAAAAGGGTGAATTTCATATTTGAGCCTTTATTTATTAGGAGTCTACATTTCCACTGGCACATTTAAGACCAATGTTATTGTTCTGTGTAGGTGTGTTTCCTGGGATGCACTAAGTTACTATACCTTTTTCTGGGAATAAAGAGGTCTTCAACTGAGCCTGTATGAACCCCAAGAAAAGATTGGCCCAAGTATGTCCTTAGAGACCTTCATTCTGTGCCAGGCACTTCAAGCCAATCAGTCAAAAACACGGTGACTATTCACCGGGACCCCCAAACCATGAGCTATGTGGGCTGTGAGCACAGCCCCCCAGGGGCAGAGAGGCAGGGGCAGCCCTCCTGGGATTGACAACGCTCCCTGTACATCACCTGGAATAGGAAGCAGGAAGGAGACTGGCCAGAGAAACCCAAAACAGCAGAGCTATGCCCAGCTCCTCCTGCCTTTCTGGTCTGACTTTCAATCACGACTTTGGGATTTCTGCCTAAGACTGTAGACATCTATCCAAAGGGATGTCCCTTAGAACCCAAGGGTGCCAAGACCTCTGCAGGCCCCCGAGTTGAGAACAGGATGCCCAGTTACTGTGTCCAAGGAAAGACACGCATTATGAAGCCTACATTTGCAAGCAGGTTCCAATCAACACATTTCTGTGGAGTACCTAAAACTAAATAGCAGTCTGTCTGCCAAGTAAAGCGCCATGGAAAACTTTACACGCAGCATAGAGTAGAAAACAAGAAATGGCATGCGTTAGTTGCATTTGATAAATTTTCAAATAAATTTGCATTTTTCACACGGTAACATCAGTTTCGAATTAGAACAAGCTCCAGGATGACGATTACAGTAGAGGTATTGCAGCTGCTGTTGTTTCTCAGCCCTCAATATCTGAAGGAGAAACGTGTCTGGGTTCAGGGACACGGGGTTGAGCAGAAGTGAGATTACTGCATGGCAGCTTTTCAAATCCAGGTGAACCTGCATAGACAGATGTCCACACAGGACACGATTGTTTTATCTTTCAAAACTGGAGAGACTGACATATTTCAAATTTTTCTTCACCTTGGAATATCAATCCATTTCAAGAGTCCAGCATGAGCCCATCCATGCCTGATTGGTGAGTTCTGAGCCTCTGCTATGTGCCTGCTGCTTGTGTGGCTGCAGAGCAGCGACAGAGATGATGCACCACACACAGGAGAGCCACTTGTTGACTGTGTGACCCTGAAAACGTTACTTATTCTCTGTATCTCAGTTTTCTCATCTGGAAAATGAAGATAATGGTGCCCCAAAGAGGACCACACCCTACTCCCTGAAATTTGTGAATGTCACCTTCCATGGCAAAAAGGACTTTGCAGAAGTGATTCAAGTTACAGACTTGGAAACTGGGAGATTATCCCAGATTGTCCAATGGTCCAGTCTAGTCACATAAGTCCTTAAAGGAGGACAACCTGTGTCTGTAGTCAGAAAGAGATAAGACAAGGAAAAGAAGAGGAACAGGAGAAGGAGGGGAAGAGGAAAGGGGAAGGGAAGGGAAGGAGGGGGAAGGGGGAAGAAGAGGAATGAGAGACTCCAAGTATCACCAGGAGGGACTTGACCAGCTGTTGCTGGTTTTGAAGATGGAATAAGGGAAGAGCCAGAAAATGCTGGAAGCCTCTGGAAACTGGGACTAGCCCTCAGCAGACAGCCTACACCTTAATGATGCCAACAACCTAAAAGAGCAAGGAAACAGATTCCTCCTTGAGTAGCCAGAAAGGAACATGGCCCTTCAGACACCTTGATTTTTGGCCCTTAGAGACCAAGACCTCCCAGAATCGTAAGATAAATCTGAGGTGGGTTTTTTTTTTTAAAGCCATTGAATTCATTATGTTTTGTTACAAGAGCAACAGGAAACTCATAGCACAAAAGGCGATCGTAGAGATGGGAAGGGTCTAATCTGCAAAAGACTTGAAGCATGACTTGCATCTAAGTCCTTCCCACCTCACTTAACTTTTCAAAGGGTGAACAAGTACATACAGTTCATATTTTCACAGAACTTCAGTCTTACAGAAGAGGACATGAAACAATTAAACAAGTAATTATATAAAATGTGAAAGGGTCAGGGGCACCTGAGTGGCTCAGTGGGTTAAGCGACTAACACTTGGCTTCCACTCGGGTCATGATCTTAGGGTCCTGGGATCCAGCCCCACATCAGGTTCTGCGCTCAATGAGGAGTCTGCTGTAGTTTCTCTCTCTCTCTCTCTCTCTCTCTCTCTCTCTCTCCTTGTGCCCTCCCCACTACGCTCACGTGCTCACTTGCGCTCTCTCTCTCTCTCTCATAAATAAATAAATCTTAAAAAAAAAAAAAAAGGTTAAAAAAATGTGAAAGGCCAAAACAGGGAAAACACAGGACAATCAGCCACAGCTGCTCAGACTCCCCAACTTCACAGAAACTTAATAAAGACCTTCAAACATGGTCAGTGCCCATGTCCAGTGCCTTCCATTAACAAGGCAACGGATGGTAACACCAAAATAGCTCTCACTACAAAACAATATAGGTAACTGTATCCACCTAGGCTATCTCAAACTGTATTCAACTACTGGTCTAATTAAAAGGGAAAACAAATAATGTTTTTCTGTCAAAGCTTTCTGAACAAGATCTTCCAATAAGGTAAGACTTGTGAGGGTATCTTTTATATAAAAAGTCACCTGTTTATATCTTATGCTTACACTTTCTCTCGTTTCACTCTATTCACCTACTAGAGCTGGATGAGTTGCCCAAGTGCTACTCAGATTGCCACCAAAATGTCAACAGAGTCCAAAGTAAGTTGCTTTCACTGGTTTTGGCCTTGGCTAAGCACCTGCCTAAGGCCAGGACTGGCTAAAAGATCGGTACTAATTATCACCCCCATGCTCCCTAACTGCAGCAGCGCATCCCAAAAGCACAGACAGGACCTCATCTTCTACGAGGAACCCTGGAATTCTAAAACCCAGAGTCTGAGACACAGATGAAAAGCCCCAGAGAGAAGGAACAGTGACCTTTCCTACTGAAAAGAAAAAACAGTCACATTACCTGGACAGTCCAAAGTTACCTTTAAGTGAGCATAACTTTCCCCTAAAATGTTTTAATGTGTTCGCTTTCAGCTTTTAGTGATTCTGAGATGATAAATTCCCACCAGAAAGGATTCTCATGCTCCTCGTGACCTTGACATAAGACACCTATCTGGAAAGGAGCCCCCTGTGTCCCCAAACAGGTTGTCCACCCCAGATTGCAGGAGATGAAAGAGAGCTAGGTATTGCTAGTAATTAAATATGCAAAGACCATTTTGTTAGAGTCGCTGGTTCTCTTTTTCCCTTTGCCTTTGAAGAAATGGCACTAAATCACCTTCTCTAGTAAAATGCCCACAAGCAAAGGGAAAGAAGCAACCACCTCTCCTAGGAAAACTCTCTGGGTCTGGCGAAGTTACCAGCACCTTCTAATAATTCCTAAATGTTTCACTACCAGTCGCTAAATGTAACAGAAACAAGAATCACATTAACACTTTAAAACAGGAAGATCATGGGACGCCTGGGTGGCTCAGTGGTTGAGCATCTGCCTTTGGCTCAGAGCGTGATCCCCAGGTCCTGGGATCGAGTCCTGCATGGGGCTCCTGCAGGGAGCCTGCTTCTCCCTTTGTTCCTCCCTTCTGTCTCTACCTCTCTCCTCTGTGTCTCCCATGAATAAATAAATAAAATCTTTTGGGATCCCTGGGTGGCGCAGCGGTTTAGTGCCTGCCTTTGGCCCAGGGCGCGATCCTGGAGACCCGGGATCAAATCCCACGTCGGGCTCCCGGTGCATGGAGCCTGCTTCTCCCTCTGCCTGTGTCTCTGCCTCTCTCTCTCTCTGTGTGACTATCATAAATAAATAAAAAATAAATAAAATCTTTTAAAAACACAAACAAAAAACAGGAAGATCATAAGCCTGCCCGAGAGTCAGACTGATAAGTAAAGCAAGATAGACAGGTAGACAGGTGGGCAAGTCCCTTTGAACAATGCCTCCGGGGCAGGAAGCCCATTTCTACTGGGTGCAGAAATACCAAGCACTTTACTTTGTTTTCAATAACTGAGTGAGGTGGTTGTCACTGTCACCTTTTCTACAGGTAAAGAACAGACTGATCGCACAGGACAGCACGGGCTTGATTGGCTCTACTTTGGCACACTTGTGGCACCGTCAGTTTGTGGAAACAATTCACAAAACGGGAATGTCAAGGCACGTGACTTTCAAATAGCACATTTTCTAAAAGCCCTGCAGCTTCCAATAAAATGCTATGACAGGTATTTTATACGCATTTTCAGGGAGCCATGACCTTTTGTGGACTTCCAGAGCAAGAAATGGGAAAATGCTTGCAAACATAACAGGGAAGTGTTGGAAAAGTTACCCACTGAACAAAGTTGGTCATGGTTATACCGAAAACAATTGTTAATACATAGATTTTTGTTACTAGGATAATTTCTTGAAGGATGGACTTTCAAATTAACTAGCTAATATGCTGTAATTCCTTACAACGTCATAGGGACTCCTTACTGTTCCAAAGTACATGTTGCCCTGTGATACCCAGCAGCTCAGAAGGCCAAATTATTTGGAAATACAGTCACTGCTGATGCAATAAGTTAAAATGAGCTCATACTCGAGTAGATTGGGCTCTTAATCCAACATGACTGGTGTGCTTATTAAACAGGGGGATTATGGGATGCCTGGGTGGTTCAGCAGTTGGGCGGCTGCCTTCGGCTCAGGTCATGATCCCAGGACGAGGAAGCAAGTTCTGCATCAGGTTCCTGCAAAGAGACTGCTTCTTCCTCTGCCTATGTCTCTGCCTCTATGTGTGTGTATGTGTCATGAATAAATAAATCTTAAAATAAAATAAAAGGGGGGGATTTAAACACAGACACGCACAAAGGGGGAACACCACATAAAGACTGGAGCAACGCTGTTGTGAGCCAAGGAACCATTGGAAGTCAGGAGAAGGGCCTAGAACAGATTCTCCCCTGGTACTTTAGAGGGAGCCTGGCCCTGCTGCCACCTTGACCTCGGACTCTGAGGCTCCAGAACTGGGGGAGAATGTGTGCTACTCAGTTTATGGTACCCTGTTATGTAGCCCAAAGAAACTAATTCAATGATCATCTTAGTCCATTCAGGCCCCTTTAACAAAATACCATAGTGTGGTCCCCTTTAACCACATACCATATATGGTTTGTACACACCAAATGTATTTCTCTCAGTTCTGGAGGCTGCAAGCCTGAGATCAAGGTGCTGGCGTGGCCGGGTTCTGGAGGGGACCCTCTTCCAGTTTGCAGACGGCCACCTTCTCACCGTCGGGCAGAAGGGATGAGGGAGCACCGTGGGGTCTCCTTTACAAGGGCATGGACCCCACTCACAGGGCTCTGCCCTCATGCCCTTCGTACCTCCCAAGGAACCCAGGTCCCACTTACTACCACATAGGGGGGTAGGTTTCAAAATATGCATTTCGGGGGGGGGCACACCAACATTCAGTCAATAGCAGTGACTTAAACCTTATCTTAACCAAGAGGACCTTTCCAAGCTCCCTCCAGAAAGGGGGGAAGGGATTCCCTCCCTGCCCTTTGTTACAGGGTGCCCCCTTTCAAACAAGAGACTGTGCACTCCCTGCACAGTGGGAAGAAGGGATTTGCATGGGATGACTCAAAACGAGAAACCAGGTCAAACCCCTCTGCTGGAACTTTGAACCAGGAGATGCAGACGGGAGGAACAGAGGAAGAAGTAGGCACACAGCTCGCTGCGGGTCACGCTGGTGGCAGAGCCCAGGACAAAGTCCCACAAGCTCCTACACCAAGGACCCAGAACAGCCTTCAGCCCAGACACACTCAGTCTCAGGCTGGGTGCAGCCAGCCGGCGACAACTGCTGTCCCAAGTGCACCTTCATGCCTCATACAGCAAAATCCTTCACTTGAATTGACTTCAGGGAGTCTCTAGTTCTTGATTAAATGAGGCAAAATTAAAATACCTGATCTGTTACTGCACTCACGGGCATCTCCACTGAGCACCTGCAGCTGACTTGCCAGCTAACCAGCAAAGGCTGGAGGATAAAGAGAACACATAAGTCCTCAGCCATTTCTTTCTTTTTTTTTCTTTTTCTTAAAAAAGACTCTATTTATTTATTCATGAGAGACACAGAGAGAGGGGATCCCTGGGTGGCTCAATGGTTTAGCGCCTGCCTTGGGCCCAGGGTGTGATCCTGGGGTCCTGGGATCGAGTCCTGCATCGGGCTCCCTGCAGGGAACCTGCTTCTCCCTCTGCCTGTGTCTCTCATGAATAAATAAATAAAACCTTTTAAAAGAGAGAGAGAGAGACACACACACACACAGAGAGGCAGAGACACAGGCAGAGGGAGAAGCAGGTTCCCTGCAGGGAGCCCGATGCAGGACTCGATCCCAGGACCCCAGGATCACACCCTGGGCCCAAGGCAGGCGCTAAACCATTGAGCCACCCAGGTGCCCCATCTCGGCCATTTCCACATTTGGTGACTGACCAAGAGCTCGGCACCTAACAGCGCTCAGCAAACACTGTTCAAAATTCATCCCCTCGATACAGCCATGTGGAGCGGGGGGCACCCACCAGCTGCCATCTGATGGCTCTGTAAAGGTGGGGGGGCCCCCAGGGACTGGGGTGGCCGATGTTTCAGTATCATGGGGACTGGCATGAACACCTGTCAGGGCAGCAGGGGAAGGTCCTCAGTCGTGGTACTGGGGGTAGCCACCACATACTCATGACATCCCAAGGAGACAAGATCGGCACATTGTGGGGGACGAGACCAGACAGTGAATACCTCCACGCTGAAAAAGGAAGAACAGACTATTGAAATTTATAGAGAAGGGACAGCAATAAGAGAGAAGTTTGGAGGGCTGAACTCCAGAATGCTCATAGCCCCACCCATCCAGCCCCATGTGGCTCCTAACGTGGAATCCGTGACTGCATCCTTGGGAGGCCTTCTTCGCTGTCTGGCTCATACGCTTCATACCTAAGAACTCATTCCTAATCACTAACCTCAATCCCCCTTCCAATCAAGCCCATTTCTCATTTTAAATCTGAAACCTACCAGATATGTGATCCATTCATCTATTCAACAAATTTGCAGGGGAGAGGGGGCCTTCTACATGCCAAGCACTGTACCAGGCATAGCACCCAGCTTGAAGACCCTCAGCCTAATGGAAGACACGCTAAATACAGCACCATAGTGAGTGACCCTAGGGAAAGGCACCCAACTCGGCTGGGAGAGGGGAGGTCGTGCAGGTGGCCTGAAAGAGCTGTTTCCCAGGTTATGGAGGAGAGCCAGCAGGAGGCAAGGCGAGGCAGGAGCAGCACCTTTGGGCTGAGTGAGAATCCAGCCTCACCTTGGGACGGGGGACAGACAGGGGTCACAGGAAGGCAAACGTGCAAGACACGAGCCCCTGCCGTACATCCATAGCCTGGCTCATCTGGGTAACCCTGGGCCACTGCACACACCAAAGAACTTTCTGACACATCAGCATGACAGGAAGCTGGAAAAATAAGCAGGGCCAGATGGCTAAGAAGCTTGGTCTTAGCAGGCCATGTCAGGAAAAACTCTGTGCTCTGTTCCTAGAGATCGAGGTGGAAGGGCTTCCCAGAGCAGTGCTCCCAGCCTCCTGGCCCTCACCACTCGGCACAGGTGACAGCAGCCACTGCTCTTTCATCTAATATGCAGAACCAACCCAGAAAAAGCCTATGAGCCCTGGTGACTGTGTCCCTTTCCCCTCCTTACACGAGGCAGCTTCCTACATAACATCAATGTGAAACTTCCCTTGGATGGGAACCCCCCTGAAAGATCTAGCCTGGAGTTGGGGGGCCTGGGAGTATTAAGTAGGCCATTTGGCCCTCACACCTTCACCACACATCCCCAGCAGATCCGAGGTGAGACTCTGGTCTCCATCCAACTTCTCCACCTACTGCAGCTGGAACGAGGGTATAAAGAGAATGACTGGCCTCATCAGCCCCTGAGCCCCACGGGAAAGCACAGCAGGGTCTGAAGGCCCGGCCCCCCCCCCCCCACCCATGGCACAAGCTGAGCTGCATTCTGGAAGGCATGGGAGGCAGCAGTGGTAGGAATGTGAGCCAGGAGCAGGGTCTAGCCATCCAGGGAAGAGCAGCCAAGGAGAGTGAGCAGTTACGGAGAGTGAAAGGAGAGAAGGGACGTCCTCCCCTCTCCAAACACACCCGCACAGGATGTGCGGTGCACCTGGAAGTCACCTGGCCGTGGAGACAAGGAAGGATGCTCATGTTTAAGGGATGGAATCAATCTAAGCCTCTGGGAGAAGCTGCAGGAGAGAGAAGATGTGAGTGCATCCCGGATGAGATGCATCTGGGGAGCCCCCCAGCTGGCACTGGGACCCCCCTACCCCCGCCAAGCCCAAAATCAGGTGTGAGGGACAGACAGCTCTGGTTGCTGTCATTCATGTGAAATCCATTATGTCCGGCAAGATGGGCCATCTCCACTTTTCCACGTTGAGTGCCCAGATGACAGATTTGCCAAGACAGGTTGAAAATAATGGACCGCTGAGCTCTAATGAGGTTTCTCGGGGACGGTGTTCCAAAGCGTGCCCCACGGGCTGTCCTGCATGGCTCAATCCGGCCCCCTGAGCACGTCGTGAGGGCCCCTCAATCACAAAGGCTGGAGAAAGTGAATGAATGTCCGGTGCCCCCAGGAGTCTGGAGTTTCACAGAAACGCTAGGAGGCTGAATCAAGAATAATGTCAGCGGATTTGGCCTCTGCTCTCAGATAAATGTGCTGTCACCTCCTGTTCCCAGAGGAGGGGCTGATGAATGATCACTCTGCCCAGAGAACATCTGCTCCGTCCTCTTAGGCAGCATTCCTCTCGGGGAGACACAGGAGGGGTTGGTGAAGTGACCACCTTGAAGCCACCAGGTCAGTGCCCCCTGCCCTCCCTCCACACGCAGGCGCCTACGGAGAGCCTCAAGTCTCAAAGGGCTTCCCGCAGAGGGGGGAGCCAGATGGTGCCTGCAAAAACCTCGCAGAGGCCAAGACACAAGGGAAATGGGACAGAGAGAAGTTGCCTTGTTCACATGGACATCATTTAAGATAAAGAAACAACCTAATATCTTCTTGGAGAGTCCCAGGCATGGGGGTAATGATGTCTGCATTCAATCACTGTTTTGCTACCTACCACATTTCCTCTTATCAGATCTAGACGCTGAGCCTTTTTTTTTTTTTTTGAGAGTATGGTCTGCATCTGACTCAACCTCTGTTACCTCAGCACTGGCCATAATGCCAGGCACATGGTATATTATTCAGAGAACACTGAACACAGGATTGAGTGATGAGCAGATGGACAAATAGATGAGATATGTGGGTAGGTAGGTGAGGGGATGGATGGATGGATGGATGGATGGATGGATGGATGGATGGATGTGTGGGGGTGAGGAGAGGGTAAGGGATGGATGTTCTTGCTTTTTGAAAGCAAGACCAAGAATTCTCAATTAATTAGACTGATCAAGAAATAGGATGTTCATGTCAATTTAAGTTTCTGAAGAGTCAGAATAAAATTCCAACCCAAGGCTAGAGAAGCTTAGAAAAGAGAGAAAATTCTATAGGCTAAGAAGATCAAGGAAGACTTCCTTCAGGAAATAGGCCTTCAAGGGTGACTAAGAGGTTCCCTAGGAGCCCAGGACTGTGCTAGAGACTCAGGGAGTGAAATGATGGCAGAGATCTTGAATGTCGTTCCCAGACAAATTAATTCCAATGGCCAAGATCCTTAAAACTTCCTTCCTAAGAAACCCATCCTTCAGTTCTGAAATCCCTCAGGGATGACTTAGAGCCTCACTCTTCCCACATTGGGGCTAAGTTAAAGACGCCCACCTCTCTCTGCTGGGGAGATGAGCTGCGGACCCCCAATAGACCCCTCCCCAACCCAGAACAGATGAAAAAGTGTCCTTCCTTGCAAAAGCAAAGAGAATATAATTGATTAATCTGCAAATCTGTCCTGCCTACTCATGGTCCCATTTATGAAAAATAAGCAGGAAAACAACCAGATTCAATTAAGCCTACTGTTTTTAAACTTTTCTTTTCAGCCCAAGAACAGAGAACTTTTGACTTTATCAAATTCTCCCTTCCCAGGCAGACGGGGTGATGAAAGAATCTATAACCACCTTCCCACATCACCATTCCCTGGGTTCCTTTACCCAAGCTGCTCCAGCCACAGAAGGAGGGTCACTTTGACCTGATTATCTTTGTCTATAAATCTTAAAACGTATTCACTTAAGTAAAACATAAAACTAGCTAGTCTGCATAAAGTGTCTCTTGAGTTGCTGGGAAGAGTCATTTCTTTCATTCTTAATTGAGAGGACTCTTCAGATCCAGCGCTGGGTCATTGAGCACCTGCATGTTTTTTAAACGAGCCTTTCCATGGCCTCTTAAGAGGTCTGAGACCTTCAGTCAGGTGGGGAAAGAGGCTCAGGGGACCGATCGCCTTGCTCCATCCCAGTTCAGGCAACCTCACTGTGCCTTCCACCAAACAGAGAGTGCTCCTAAATCCTCAGCCCTACAAGCTCAAGATGATTTTTTTTTTTCTCAAGCCTTAGGAAACATGCAAATCTCCCCTTGCCCAAATGTTTTCAAGAAAAATCCTGTGGGGTGGGGGAGGTGGAGAGGGGGACGGTGCTGGGTGGCTCAGTCAATTAAGCTTCAGCTTTGGGATCATGGGCTCAGGTCATGATCAGAGGTCCTGTGACTGAGCACAGAGCCAGGCTCCCTGCTCAGCAAGGAGTTTGCTTCTCCCTCGTCCTCTCCCCCTCCCCCCTGCACATGCTCCCTTACACACCCTCTGTGTCAAATAAGTTTTTTTTAATCTTTAAAAAAATAAATAAAAATCTAAAAAAAATAAAAACTTGCAGGAGTCATATCTTTTTAGTGCATTATTAAATACTTACAGCATAGCACATAGTAAGTATTCACTCAGTATTTGTCGAGTGCAGTAGTCTTTATTTATAGGAAACAAGATGCCCTGAATTCCCATTCCTCCACCTGGAATGCCATCCCCTGCTCTGTTCCCACTCCCTCACAGATTTTCAGGGATGTAAGGCCAATGTGCCTATGTTGGATGCCCCATTCTGCCTTTGCTGGCTGGGGCACCTTGGGGAAAACTTGACTTCTCAGAGCTTCAGCTCAGATAGGGATGGGGGGGGTCACACCAAAAAGGCTACAACCTCTGGAAAAATGTTTGATGGAAAGTGGACAGAGAGTGACCTTCTCCTGCCACTTCATCAAAGTCTGGCTCCCCAAGGCCATTCACAGGGAGAAGCTTTGTTGTCAAAGACACTATGGGAGGAGGTGAACCCCACACCCTGAGCCCGGACTTCACCAAGCCCGGCCTACAGGAGCCGACTGGAAGGGCTCCCACGGCCAGAGGTGGGCAACAGGAGAGCCAACAACAATAATTACTTCACTGAATCTAGCACTCTGTATGTGTTAACCATCCCCACATTCATAAAAATACAACACCAATACGCATCGGTCAGCTTTGGAGGATGCTAGGGTACCAACCCATTATTCTGAAACCCGTTGGATAAACAGCCAAGCGCTTCTCCTGCCTCTCCCACGTAAACTGTATTTTAGAGTAGCCGAAGAGTGATGAGGTAAAGTCCTCCAGAAGAATTCCAGCAAATACAAAAAGAAGGAATTATGAATTAAGGTGTCATCGTTTTAAGGCCCCTGATGAAATCAGGATCTTGGCAGTGACAGTTGTGGCTACAACCCATTAAAACATTTGATGGGAAATTTTTAAATGGACAGATCAGGCTCACGATCCCTGAACCCACTGGCCTATCCTAACATCACAGAGCAGACAACCAGACACGATGTGCCTCCTGCTATGATGCAATATAAGGTACAATTCATCACTTGGACATCTCTGGCCAAATACTAAACCTCAATGTGATCTCAAGCCTCTAAATCAAGACATCAGTTTACTGAATATACAAGGGAAAAGGTACATATTAAACAACAGCCCCCTGACGCAATCAGTAAAATCCAAAAAGTAGGGAATTGCAAGAGACCAACCACCTGGTGTTCTCAAAAAATAATGGCAAGAAGGGGGAAAAAAAAAAAGAAAGAAGTACTGCTATCTATCAAAAGACCCCTAAGAGGTTTATCAATAAAATGCAACATATGGACCTTGTTTGGATCCTGATCCCAACGAGCAAACCAACTGCAAAAACATATTAATGATACATAAGGGGAAACTGAATACTAACTGGAAAGTTTGGATTATGAGGAAGTTCTGTTAAGTTTTTATTTAGGTGTAATAGAGGCTTCTTTAAAAACAGAATCCTTTGGGACACCTGGGTGGCCCAGTGGTTGAGCATTTGGCTCAGGTCGTGATCCTGGGGTACTGGGATCAAGTCCCACACCAGGCTCCCTGCATGGAGCCTGCTTCTCCCTCTGCCTATGTCTCTGCCTCTCTGTGTGTCTCTCATGAATAAATGAATAAAATCTTTAATAAAAAAAGATTATAAAAAGAGAAAATGAAATCTTTCTAAATAAATAAAATAAAATAATCCAGCAGAGAAAAGAAAACTGTCTGTGGGGAGGTAGGATAGGTAAAACACAATCTCTACGTGTTGCTAATTTCTTAAGACGGGAAATGCATATCTTAGGGGCTCATTATAATCTTTCTTTTGTGCATATTTAAAATTTTCCACAATAAAAGACTGAAATAGGGGGAAGATTTGGCCCTGGAATTTTGGGACTTAGGGGGGGAAATGGTAATTTCTGGCCAATCAGTGCTAAGGGAAGAGCCTAGACTCACGTTTCAAGTGGTCTGTGCTCCAGAGGACACCTGAAAGGGTGCTCTGGGCAGGTGGTGGTAAGTGGGACTCTGCCCTAGCAATGGCTGGATATAATGTGGACCTAGAAAAAGCATCTTCAACACGGTTGAATCCAAATCTCTATGGTTTATATTGGCTTCAGAAGAATGTTTTGTTTTATTTTGTTTTGTTTTCTTTCCTTCTAAATATAGGTTTAGACTACACTGTCCTGGAAAATGACTGTACGTTCCTGGAAGGATGTGTGTTCTTGTTCGGATGGCTACCCACATAAAAGTAGGAGTGGAAAAAAAAAAAAAAAAAAAGTAGGAGTGGAGATCCAGAGATGTCAGGAAAGATGGGAAACCAACCTTCCCCAGATTACGTGAAGGACAGCGGGGAGGCCACACTCGGAAGGCCCGTTCTGCTGAAGAGTCTGTAGGGTGCAGCTATTTGCTGGAAAATGAACTCTGGGAAATATTTCAGTGTCATACTCCTAAGTCCCAGACGCATGGGGTGGGGACAGTTGGCCATAGGGCAAGGCCAACCCTGGTTATAAGGACTAATGATTTTTTTTTTCTTGAAAGAATTAGAAATTCTAACAGCTAAGGATCTCTGGAGAAAGAAGATCTAGGGATGGAAAATGGACAAGGAGAACAGCCTGGCACATGGGATCGGGGCCACGGTGGAGATAGGCCTGGAGAAGCGGCTTGTATTCTCTCTCTCAAAGATGAAATCAGACCTCTACCACCAAGGTGAACTAGAAGCTGTCTAGGAGCCCCTGAAAACAGCCATATCTACTATGTGGTTTTGCGCTTTCCAGGCTATAATTCCCTTCCAGGATCATTTCTTCAATACGTTACTGTAAAGCAACACAACCCAGGTTTAGATGACTTAAAGGGAAAAATTAGGGAAAGACCAGAATCCTCACTTGGAATAATTCAGGAAAGCACAAAACAGCCTTTTTCTCACCCACTTCAAGTCCAGCAAGGTGACAGCAGCAACAGTTCACAAATTCTGTGGGATTGGGACCCCAGCCTACAGCAGGGGCAGAAAGACAAGCCTGGTGTGGCCACCAGACCCGCAAAGGGGAGGAGGGACTCAGAGAAGCAGGAGGCTGTGCCTGTCCGGGTGGGAGCTCCATGCCAGGGGACTTCTGGATCAGTAATAATCATGCCCATTTCCCAGAACAGCAAGTTCTGGACAAGTTCTTTGAAAGAGAAACAAAATAAAAAGTAAAACAATACATGCCCACTTTTATTGTTTCTTGATATCAAATATAATGCACCTGATCTGTGGCTAGACCTGAGTAGCCAGTCCCTGCAGAGCCACTTTTGTTGCTATTAGGATTCTCATTATTTTGTCATTGCTAGTACTATAGACCCATCGTGAGGAAATGTCAAAGCTTGTCTTATTACCTGCTCAGCATATTTAATCCACAGGAAACACATAAGGTGACACACATGCTTTGTATTTAAGAGGTCAGCTACTGTGAGCAAATCTCTGATCCTGAAAGTTCTGGAAACCACAGAGTTATAAGCCAGCACATTCGGCTGCAGAGTGTCTGGAGTATCAGGGATGATTCCATGCCTATGGGATGGCTGAAGAGGCAGGGACCCTGGGTTCAAATCTGCCACATACACTCTGTACTCCCAAGCCAGTTAGTTATGTAACCTCCCCAGGCCTTTTTTTTTTTTTTCTGAAGTCCTATTGTTGAGTCTTTTGCTAGAAGTAGGAGGAACCAAAAGAAAGTGCTCAGCAGTATGTCTGGCACCCACCAAGAACCAAATGCCCAGAGGCTGGCAGGGGTGCAGCAGTGGCTGCACGGGGCTGGTCTCATCCTTGTTCAACCTGCACTATCTCAACTTGCTCATCTGAGCCCCAACAACTGCCCTGAGGTGACACCTTCACAATCACCGAGTCTAGCCACCTCATTTGGATGGAAAAAAAAAAATGAGACCTCAGAGGACTCCATCATTATTCACACTATAAAGCTCAACTGGAGATAACTCAGTTAATATGCAATTTTAGAAAAAAATTTTTTTTGATGCCCAAATCTGTGCTCGTACAGCTCTTTCCATTCCAGAGGGAACGTCCTTCACTCTGCACAGGTCCTAATTCTACACCCCTTTAAAGTGTTAACTGAGATGACCTTCCTCCATGAAGTTCTCCATGATGTTTCCAGTCAAAAGGGCTCCTTCGCACTCCTGCACTTCCATAATACCTTTACAGGACTTCTACCAACCAAACTGCAACCCCAGACCTTATTCTTTTTTTCCTCCCCGGCATATCTCCCAACACTGAAGCACAACAAACTTTTGATAAATGAAAGAAGGAGATTGGCGGACCATATCTCCTTTGGAGAACACCACCCCCAATTCCTAACCACCTGCAAAGTCATCTGGTCTTGAGAAAATAATAAATACACCAGCTAGACCCCTAAAGTTCTCCATTTGTCACGGTGGGTTTCCCATCATCCAATTAACAAAACACCACTGATCAGGGGATGGTGAGCAGAAAGGACTGCCAAGGAGATCAATCATGAGAAGAGAAGCTTTGATTCATGGGTTTGAGGGGCTCCCTTTCCTGGCCTTAGCCTAGGCCACCTGCACAGGCCCAATGCCCTAAGAAAGCTTCTATGCACAGTGTGGCCATTTCCCCCTCTGCTCTGCTTGGCTGTGTATTAACTTCCTGCTTCTGTGTGCCCCACACCCCCTTGCCAAGCCACGCTTCTCAACAATGGGAAGTCCCACCGTCTACACTCAGGCAACACGGGGAGAGGAATGCACTAGGTGATGCATTGTGGCGGGAAACACTACTGCTAGGACATAGAGAATGGTATTGCTCAATGGGACTCCAATCTCCTAGTCTAGTCTCATCCTTCATCTTCCAGGTGATGAAATTCCCACCCAAAGAAACCCAGAAGTTGGTAACTGAATCCCACCTAACCCCAGATTCCCACCCGTGCCAAGCTAAAGAATCACATATGTCAGAAAATCCAAAACACACACATTCATGCTCCATTTTCAGAAAATATTCTTACATGCATATGATATACATCGCACATGTTCATATCGACAAGGGAAATTTCCTATTTACTTTTAAATGCACCATAGTCAACCCAGGCTCGTGGAGACAGCAGGGCTGTCATGTGTGAGCACAGGCGCCTCTCCTACTTGACCTTTTCAGGATTAAATGAATTTAATCTATCAAGTGACCCCAAAGGTGAGGACACAGGCATACATCTTCTAATTATGCACCCACTTGACAGTCTTGAGAAGACATGCATTCCCAAAGATCAAGCCCCTGTAACTCATCTGGGAGCAGGATTCAGGACCTGAGTGATGTGCCTCTGCTCATGGAAGGGAATCCTAATCCACCCTTGCTCAGTTACTGCACAGATGTTCCTGCCCGCCCACGTCCCCTAAACCCCATCCCACACACAACAGGAGGAGGGAAGAGGGGAGGAAAAAGTCGCTCTCTCTTGTTGATGGAGAGTTGGAAAGTCTGAGTTTAGGGGGGACCTGGGTGGCTCAGTGGGTTAAGCTTCCAACTCTTTGTTTCAGCTCTGGTCAGGATCTCAGGGTGGTGGGATCAAGCCCCATGTGAGGCTCCATGCTCAGCAGGGAGTCTGCTTGAAGGATTCTCTCTCCTCCTGCCCCTCCCCCTGCTCGTGCTTGCACTCTCACTTGCACACACACTCTCTTTCTCTCTCTCTCAAATAAATAAGATCTTTTAAAAAGAGAGAGAGAAAGTAAGTCTGAATTTAGTTTCAGCATCAATGTCCGACCCTCTGATTTGGTTCCTTGACTCATCAAAGAAGCTGGAGTCAAGAGCCCTTGAGCTCAGGAAAGCAAATGGTAGAAGCAGCCATTGGCATCTCTCCAGATGTGTATGTAACCTATCAGGTGCCTGCCAGGTACTCTGGAGCACAAGTGTGCAGAGTTGGGGAGTGCACAGCAGACCCTTCCTTCCCGGCCCTCGAGGACGCAGGGCTTGCCTATGTCAGTGTTTCCCCCAAGAAACTTTGCCCCAGTCCTGTAGTGTGAACAGTAAGCTTCAAACAGAGGAGAGAGAAGAGATCAGAGAACACCTGCAAACACAGGGAAGGTTTCTTAGCCGACTAGGACTCGGCCAGCCTTTCAAACAGGGAGCGTGTGGATAAGCAAGAGAAGGAAGGTCACCCCATTGAAGGTCCTTGATGCCTCAAATTCTTGCAGTCCTATGAGTCTGGCATGAGAGGAAAGGCACAAAGGAAATAGCAGTCATGGCTATGGCCAGAGAAACCTCAGAATCCAAGTGGCTAAATCTCGACTGGAAGGACCCAGGAAGGCCACCTGCCAGCCAGCTTCGAAAAGCAGAGGCTGGGCCCGCCAACCCCTTCAGCTCCATCTGCCTGGTAATTCTAAGGCCTGTAAAGGGAGCTATACAGAGAGCATTCGGTTTTCAGAGGCAGCTTGGGAAGGCCACCAGGTTGGGGGAGGCCACTAATCTGACCACTGCACCCCACTCCCACCCCACCCTCTGAAGCCCCCACAGCAGCTTCCCACTGCTTTGAAAGTCTCTCCTCTTTAACAAACCCTGAAGAGTCTGCCTGGGCAGGCCCCCACCTGGCCACACACCTCCGCCTTCCTGGCATCTGCCCTCCTGCAGACACGTGCCACACAGGCTATGCCTTCAGATGCTCACAGTTTCCTGGGTCAGGACAAACTGCCCTCCCCCACTGCCTCACAGTTACTGCCAACTATCTTCAAATCCCATCTCAGTCTCCATCGGGTTTTTTGTTTTCTGGAACTTTATTCCCATCCGAGTACATTCCTCCTTGTCCATTCGGGGGCTGTTTGATGAAGTCTGTCCCCAACTCAACTGAACTCCCATGTGCATGGGAGACCATGTGTATTTGGCTCACCAGTCCGGCCCTGGTGGCTGACCCACTACAGGTGCTAAACAAATACTGGTTGCAGCAATAAGCAAACACGACAGCTTTGCTGAAAAACGGATGAGATCTTGCCATTTGCAACAACATGGATGGACCTCAAAGTTAGTATGCTAAGTAAAAATAAGTCAGATAAGTCAGACAAATACCATATGATTTCACTTCTATATGGAATCTAAAAACCAGAACAAATGAATGCATAAATGAACAAACAAGAAGCAGAATCAGACTTTTAAATACTGAGAACCAACTGACAAAGTTGCTGGGAGGCCGAGGGAGCAAAATGAGGGAAGGGAAGCAGGAGACACAGGCTTCTAGCTGTGGAATGCACAAGTCATGGGGAGGAAAGGTCCAGGGTAGGGAACAGAGTCAACGGTATGTCATAACACTGCCTGGTGACACGTGGTAGCCACGCTTGTGGCGAGCACAGCATTAGGTAGAGATGCTGAATCGCTACGTTGTACAACCTGAAGCTAATGTACACTGTGTGTCACTTATACTCCAATAAAAAGTAAAAATAAATAAAAATAAAAAGCAACACCTTTCATGCCAGCCTGTCACTTTTTCACTGTAGAACTATAAGTAAATTTCCCTGTCCCCCTGCACCCCTATACCACCCCTGCAGGTTTGCCAATCACACATAACCATTTTCCCTAATTAAGTATTTATTACAGCACACCTTACTATTGCTGTTCTTCCAATATCTGTTTAGGAGTAAGTGCAAATACTTTTGTCATTTGTTATAATCTACCGATCTGTTATTATCAGATTTCCTCAAGGACAAAGTCAATATTCTGGTGCTTTGTCTATTATTGATCATGATCTTGATGTATGCGTACCTTTCTCTAAATATGATAGAGACTTGGAATTGCTTTTGATTAATTATCACAAAAATAATATTGCGTCAAAATTACAAGTTGGAAAGGAAATATCATTCCATTAAAATATACCAAGATTTTTTGAAGATTTTATTTATCTATTTGAAAGAGAAAATGAGAGAGAGAGAGAGAGAGAGCACAAGTGGGGTGAGGGGCAGAGGGAGAAGCAGGCTCCCCGCTGAGCTGGGAGCCCAACACTGGGGCTCCATCCCAAGACCCCGGGACATGGACCTGAGCTGAAGGAAGATGCTTAATCGACTGAGCCACCCAGGTGTCCCAAAAGACATCCAGATTTGAAGAGAATTTTAAGATAATAAGTAGTAGCGGCTGCTAAACTGACTAATATTTTCTGGTTTGCTGATGACTCTCTGATTGTTTCTGCCACATGAGGAATTACTGGGGATAAGCTACCAGTGGTTTTCAGCTCTTTCTCCCAAAGTCCCCTCAAACACCACTATGCCTTTTTTAAATTGTTTACACACACACACACACACACACAATTGGCCACCAGAATTTCTGAGGAAACCAGAGAACAAGTAAATGACACCTTCCAGAAACCTTAAAACCATTGTGGTATCTGGGCCAGGGAGGCCATCTCTGACCCCTATGCATGGACTGAGGCAGGCAGGATAGCATCTCTGAGCTCACACAACTCCCCCTCTAAAAAGCTTTTCTTTTCACCAGTCGACACTGCTGCAGCTCCTCCGTCTTGTCCAGCACTGGCAATGAACCTTGCCCCCCACTGGAAGTGGGACAGCCCCGAGGCACCCACACAGGCATGACACCAGACAGGCTTTGCTCCAAACACTGACCACGCGACCTCCCCAAAGCTTGGTCTTGTCCATGAGGCTTTCTCAGCCTCTGTTCCTCAACTACTGAAATGAAGACCATAAAACTGACCTCATGGGCTTGTTATAATAATTATGCTCTCATTCAACCTCCCACGTGCTTCACTATGTGAAGTTCTATGGATAAGATAATAATGTAGGTGGAGATACAGATGAAATGCCTGGTGCAAGGTTTGTGGTCAGTAACCATCTTCATATTTGCAATGATTGCCTTTATTCAGGCAACCAATTAAAGGAGCACATAAGTGAACGGAGGGAGGCTCCACATCATCCTGGTTCCATTAACTTAAAAGGAAATCCAAACTCTACAAACTTAAAATCAGTTCAGCCCAAATAGAAATAAAAAGAGAGTATGAGGTATGATTCCTGAGAATAAAATGTACTGAGGACCTGGCAGGAAGTAGGCACTTCACATGTGTTTATGGTTGGACACATCTCAAAATTATCTAATAAGACAAAAGAGAATCTAAAAACACCTTCCCTCTGTAATGAAGCGGATCACAGTAACATAGGGATAAACACGATAAACACGAAAGGTCTAAAATCCTTCACATCCCATCATGGGAAGAATCTACCCACAGAAACAAGATGGCCCCCTCTCAGGCACATCCTTTTGCCCCTTGGCTGTCCCAGGCCTCTCCACCACTGCGGAGGCAATTTACTCAAAAGAGCCCAGGACATAAATGAATACATGCAAAGTCAACAGGGAACACCCCTGGATTAAAGAGTGCCCCTTCATGAAAGATTGAACAAGTTCACTGGCCTGTTCCAGGAGGCCACAGTACCCTGCAGGGGTCCAGTGGATGCCCAGAGGAGGGAGCCCTGGCTCCTGCCCCCCAGGAACTGGGGGCACAGGTAACATGGGACCGTAACACTGTGTGGACGGCACAAAGGCAGAGTTTGTCACTGTGGATCTCAGACTCTGGGACCTCCACCCTGAGCCCCCCCACGACAGCCAAGTCCCATCACGCTCAGCGGAGGGAATGAAATAGCATCTCACAACCTGTTTCATTTTCTCCCATCTCAGGCTGACACTGAAATCAACCAGTAGCTCGCCAGTACTCTCCCTACCTTCTCTCTTCTTTGTTTCTTAGCCACAAGGTGGCTTAAGAAAATGTGCCAGGGACCTATGTGACGTCCCAGGTACTCAGCCTTTCTCCCAGAAGGGTGCCCGGTGAGGGGCAGGGATCCCACCAGTATCCATTCCCTGCCGTGAAGAGGTCAGGTATCAGGTACCCTTGGGCTGCTGGACAAAACTCAGTAAATCTCAGCAGTTCCCCTTTCCCAGCAGCCCAAACTGTTTTCACTGATAAAGTAACAATATGTTACTTGAATGATGCTTTTGAAATGTTCCTGTTAGAAAAGCAGATAATTTTAACCCATAATAAGAATTCATAAATAAATAAATAGATAGATAGATAGATAGATAAATAAATAAATAAATAAATAAATAAATAAATAAATAAATAAAAATTAAAAAAGAATTCGTTACTAATCAGGGGTTCC
Source organism: Canis lupus dingo (assembly GCF_003254725.2). NCBI lineage: Eukaryota > Metazoa > Chordata > Mammalia > Carnivora > Canidae > Canis > Canis lupus. The sequence continues at coordinate 8,198,112 of NC_064259.1, read as the reverse complement.
TGGGTGGCTCAGTTGATTAGGCAGCTGCCTTGGGCTCAGGTCATGATCCCGGGATCCTGGGATTGAGCCCCACCTCGGATTCCTTGCTCAACAGGGAACGTGCTTCTCTCTCTCCTTCTGCTGCTCCCCCTGCTTGTGCTCTCTCTCTCAAATAAATCAATAAAATCTTAAAAAAAATTCTTTACTAATCAGAAAAGACAATCATACCATTTTAACTTTTTAAAGTAACAATTCTACAATGCAAAACAATTATGTAAAAAGGGATTATAACAGAACACAGATAATAAAATTCACATAGTAGCATATTTACAGTAATGATGTGCTTCAACTTTCCCAGCAACAGGAAAATCACATGTAGAGCATGACATCATTTTTTGATAAAAATGTCTATTATTCATGTACATTTAAAAAAACAAGAACTTATTTCTAGGTGGAGGAATTATAGTTTTTGCTTTGTATTTGTCGGTGTTTTGTAAGATTTCTGCAGTTAACACTTCTAACATTTGAAATGTGGAGAAAATGTTTTCTAGTCTTTTCATCAACAAAGTAAATAAATTTTCCTCAGGACAAAACAGAGAGACTGAGATAAACGGTGAATGCAAATATTATTGATCAGTCCTTGTCTAGAATTAATAGCATGATGGAAGCTCTGCTCTCCAGGGTTCCCTGTGGGGAGACCCCTTACACACTCGGGGCAAAGGACAGAGCCTGATAACAGTGTTTAGACATGTCTTTGATGTCCTCGGCCATCATCCCAGACAGCCGAACAGTGGAAACAAAAGATCATTCTCACAGTCCTGGCTGCAGTGGACCACCTGCTCCCCCCTTCTGGTACGTGTCCCCAGGCCGGCCACTGTACCATGCACAGGCCTCATGGGCGATGTGGTCGGCAATGTCAAAACTCTCCACAACCAGCTACTGGGAAAACAATTTCTTTTTTTTTTTTTTTTCCAAATCAGTTTTGTGTCTTCACTGCCCAGCTGGAGAATGGAGTTTTTGAAAAAAAAAAAAAAAAAAAAGAGCAACAATAATCCTCCTTCCAAAATTAATAATTTTGCATTTACGAGGATTATCCTAGGGGATGGGGATTACAAATAAACTCTACTGAACCGTGCTACTGACCTTTTTTCCAATGAATGCATTTGTGTAACAGAAAACATTTTATTTTTTTAAAGATTTGTTTATCTATTTTAGGGTGAGAAAGAGTGTGCACAAGCAGGAAGGGCAAAGGGAGAGAATCTCAAGCAGACTCCTTGCTGAGCACAGAGCCCAGCGTGGGGCCGATCCGACAACCCATGAGATCACAACCTGAGCCAAAACCAAGAGTCAGACGCTCAATCAACTGAGCCACCCAGGTGCCCTGTTGTTGTTGTTGTTGTTTTAATTTATTTATCTATTTCAGATTGAGCAAGAGAGAGTAACAGAACACATCCTAAAATAATAACAATAATTTTTAAAATGTAAACTCACACTTCCAAAACTGCACTTGAGTTCTGCGTGTTCTATACACTGATTTTTAAACAGCCAGCTGTTGGAAGCCATTAGAAGAGGTGAGGGTGGGGGGAGGAGAGACCTCACAGGAGCTGACAGCTGAAATCAGCAATCAGGCAGGCTGCAGCTGACAGAGGAGACAAAGTGGGAGCCTAACCCGGTCATGCCCATGCCTACCACAAGGTCAACTCCACCCTGAAGGTCACCGTGCCCCAGATTGACCCAGGACACCCAGTGTCGTCACCCCTCCCTGGAGAGGAAGGCTGCCCAGCTGCACAGCAGCAGCAAAATTCCCCAGGACATCAGCCTCCCAACCGCCCACCCAGATTCCTTGTGCCATGACTCACATTCCCACCTAACTGCCAGCAGGTCCTGACCTACAGTGTTCCTGAGCTGAACTATCCTTATGAAGCTCTTAAAGCCTGAAATTATCTATATGAGCATCCCAAATTTATTGTGCAAACTCTATGGCCCAATATATTTGACTTGGTAATAAAAAGAACCAATTCTTAAAACCTTAAAAGAAATCAATGCAAAAGCAATTCAATGAAGGACAGAGAGCCTTTTCAACAAACGGTGCTGGAACAATTAGATATCTACTGGCAAAGAAATGAACTTTGACCTAAACCTTTACACCTTATACAAGTCAAAATGAATCACAGACTTATATGTAAAACATAAAATATAAAACTTTAAGAAAAAAAAAAACAGAATTGAACATCTTCATGACCTAGGGCAAGACAAAGAGTGTTTAGATTTGACACCAGAAGTATGATCCTTAAAATGATATATTGATACACTGGACTTCATCGAAATGTAAAAGTTTTGCTCTGCAAAAGACTCCATTAAGAAGATGAAAAGACAAACTACAGAATGGAAGAAAATATTTTCAAACCACATAGCCAACATAGTACTAATACCTGGGATTATTTTTTTAAACTCTCAAAACTCAACAGTTAAAATACAAAGACACATTTTACCACAGAAGAAAGACACATGGCGAATATGCCATGAAAAGATCTTCAGCATCACTGGCCAACAGGAAAAATCCAAATTAAAATAAAGTGTCACTATACACCCGACAGAATGGCAAAAATACAAAATGGTGATAACACCCAATGTTGACTATGCCGAGAAACTGGATCTTCATACATTAGTGGTGGGAATATAAAGTGGTACAGCCACTCTGAAGCAGCGTTTTATAGTTTTTTGCTAAGTTCAACTACCCTAAGATCCAGCAATTACACTCTTGGATGTTTATCCCACAGAGATTAAAATTTATGTTTACACAAAAACCTATGTACAAATGTTCATACTAGCTTTGTTCATGACAGCTAAAAGCCGGAAACAATTCGGATATCTTTTAAGAGGTTAATAGTTAAACTACTGTACATCCAGGGATCCCTGGGTGGCGCAGCGGTTTGGCGCCTGCCTTTGGCCCAGGGCGTGATCCTGGAGACCCGGGATCGAATCCCGCATCGGGCTCCCGGTGCATGGAGCCTGCTTCTCCCTCTGCTTGTGTCTCTGCCTCTCTCTCTCTCTCTCTGTGACTATCATGAATAAATAAAATCTTTAAAAAAAAATAACCATAAAAAAAAAAACTACTGTACATCCATAGCTTGGAATGTAACTCAACAACTCAACAATAAAAAGGAGTGAACTCAAAACTGAAGTCAATCTCCAGGGAATTATAGTAAGTGGGGATGGGGAGGGAGCCAATCTCAAGAGATCACATACTGTACAATCCCATTTATAAGACACTTGTGAATTGGCCAAATTATAGAAGTGGAGAACACATCTGAGATTGCCAGGACTCAGGGATGGGAGGACAGGAGTGAGAAAGAGGCAGCTGTGCCCCTGAAAGAGCCACATAAGGGCTCCTTGCAGAGAACAATCCCTATCTTGATCGTATCAGTGCTGTGAAACCATGTGTACCGTGGTTTTGCAAGATGTTACCATCGGGAGAAACCATGTGGAGGGTACATGGGAGCTCTGTGTCATCCCTGCGACTACATGGGAATCTATAATTATCTCAAAATAAAAATGTTAACTAAAAATAAACAATAACAATCAGCATTTTTTAAAAAATATTCTTTTTGCTAGAAACTTGCCATAGCACTCTGGCCACTGAGCAGCAGAGAGTGCTTTGTCCAGACTCCTGGCTTTGTGAATCAGATATTCAAGTGCAGACCCAGGGCCGGAGAAGATGCAGTGTTATTCCTTGCCTTTGTCTCCGCGTGCAAAGTCCCCCTGGGAATCTGCAAGCTTTACACAGTCTAAATGGGGATTGGAATGGAGCATCCAAGGGCCAAGTGTGAACCTGCTCCTTTTCACCCATGCCAATGACCTCAGATAAATATAAGCTGAGGGGGTTAAAATCCCAACAAGGCATTTTTGTTCCCTTCCATGGTGACCAAATCATTGAAAGGCGGCCCCACTGGCGACCCCAGCCCCAATCCGAGAGGCGTTTGCAGTGCTGTGAATGGAGAGCAGTGCACGGTGGCCGGTGCCTCGTGTCAACAGTGCGAGTGGGACGTGGAGAGTTTCTGGGAGGAAACCTTCTGAGATCAATCTCTGAGATCAATCTCTGCAGATCTCTTCTGAGATCAATCTCTCCCCAGACCCAGACCCAGACCCAGACCCAGGGAGGCGTGAAATCTAGCTGCATCGCTTTCTGGCGCTATAATTTCCTAACCTCTCGGGAGTCTAGCTTGCCTCACTTGGAAAACAGGGCCAGTGTTGTGTACATCACAGGGCTGCTGAGACTGTACCAGCAAAAGGTGCAGAGCGACCCAGCACAGACCCACAGAGGTGCTGCAGATGCCCGTGTCCTTCCTGCCCGGTTCGCCCAAATGCCACTACAGCCCAGATCCCTGCTTACTGGAGGAAACATCCCTTCTGCTAACTGGGACTCGAGAGACTAATGAATATGAGCCTGAGAGCTCAGACTCGGGGCCTGGACTGCTCGTGTCCAAATTCTGTTTCTGCCACTTCCTGGGTATGTGGCCTCCAACAAGCTACTTAACTGCTCTGTGCCTCAGTCTCCCCCACTGTAAAAGGAGGATGATGGCATTGGCATCTACCTCGTCAGGCTGTTGTGAAATCTGAGTGAACTGTATAGTGAAGTGCTCAGAAAAGTGCATGACCCCAATTTTTTTTTAGATTTTTATTTATTTATTCATGAGAGACACAAAGAGAGGCAGAGACACAGGCAGAGGGAGAAGCAGGCTCCCCACGGGGAGCCTGATGCAGGACTCGATCCTGGGACCCCAGGATCACGACCTGAGCCGAAGGCAGACACTCAACCACTGAGCCATCCAGGCATCCCAGGACCCCAATTTTTTAAGTATCCTTTTGGGTAATATTTTTGTCAGAAGAAATACAAACATTTCCTTAGGACAATTTCTTTTAAATTCGTGAAAAATAATTACGTGGTACAATAAAAGTGCAGGTTAAACCATATGAAACTGCCAATACTCTATCATTTTGACCCACAAAAATGACAGTCCCACGTGGTCCTGCCTAGCAGGTAAATCTCTGGGCCTCAGTTTACCGATGTGTAAAATGTTTACTAGCCCTTAGCACTTAGACTAGTACTTGGCACATAGTACGTACGAATATGTGTATATTAGATAAATGATGGGATTTTGTTGCTCAAACATGTGTTAACTTTACAGACCATTGGGTCTACAGATTTTTGAATTTTGGAAACAACTTTCTAAGCCTGGTTTAAATTCTTACAGATGAAGATGTTACAGATTTAAACAGATATCTACCCAATTCGCATGTAATACTTTTACATGGTAGATGCCCAAGGAGTGGCGGTTATAATAATAATAATTAGTATTCGGCTAGCTTTAGTGTCTGAAAGCAGTGGAATGAAAAGTAGTTATGAATCAATGAAATGGTCTCATATGCATGAGCTCCTTGTTTCACTCTCTTGTATTGCCCTTTATACTTCTCCCCCAGAGACTAAGATAGAGCTAAGCAAGTGACAGATACTTTTATTCAACAAATATGAAACTAACTGACCTTTTGGCTCAAATTCTCCTACATTTGGAGTTGAGACCTCAGAATAGAACCGTTAATTGTTCCCTAATTATTTCTGTCGGTTTAGGCTTGGCTCTCTATCTAGAGTTCTGTAAGGTCCCTAATGAACAAAAACTCCTTCATTCATCAAATATGTACTGAGTACCCGCTACGGACCAGCCATTGTGCTGGGTGCTGGGGCACAACAGTGAGCAGAGGAGACTTGATCCTGCACAGCACTTACCAAGTACCACAGGGAGGTAGACCCTAAACAAATATTTGTGTAATTACAAGTGTGGTGAGTCACATTAAGTGGTTTTCAATTTTTTTTTTAATGTAGGCTCCCCATGCCCACCGTGGGGCTCGAACTCATGACCCTAAGATTAAGAGTCGAGTGCTCTACAGAATGAGCCAGCCAGGCACCCCTCAACTGTTTTTTTTTTTAAATGAAAATTGCCTACATGTACCTTTGTTCAAAAACATTTTATCTAATAATTTCTCTCCCAAGCCTTTTTGAGTCAGAACATGTAACTGCCAATCAGATTTCCTGATCAACAAAAGATCCTGCAGTTATTCCAGTTAATGATGGTCTGCACAAAAGGAAGAAGTCTGACACTGGACTGACTTAACAGGGCCAGATGATAGGTAAAAGCACAATTTCCAGCAGGTTTCTGTTTCTGTCTTTTGAAAAGGGCTCACAGGCTCCCAGCTTACTTCATAGATTAGTGGTTCTCAAGCTTGGCTCTTCATCAAAATCACTCAGAGGGTTTATTTAAACCAAAGATTGCTGGCCTCCGCCCCCAGGATTTCTGAGTAGGTCTAGGTAGGGGCCTGCGAATCTGCATTTTGTGCAAGCTCCCTGGTGACACTGAAATAGCTGGTCCAGGGGCTACAATTTGAGAGCTACCACACTAGACTAAAAGGCAGACCTTAGCATGAACAGTTAAAGTTCAAAGGAAGCTTACAGATTACCTAGGTCAGGCTCCTCAGGTGACAGACTAGAACATGAACCCAGAGAGGAGAACCAACCCTCTCAAGGTCAAAGCCAAACAAGCCAGGCCATTTCCCTAACTGTCGGATCACTGGCCTTCCCATTACATAGACCCTTGGGAAATCTACTTCCTTCTGCTGAGCCCCTGAAGACATGACCTTCTCACTGGATAATGAGGTAAACACATAGTCAAAAACACAGGGGTATGGTAGGTACAATGTCTCAGACCTCAGAGAGATCCAGTAGGGCTGCCATGGTGATGGGGATGAGGGGAGAGAAAAGAATCAAATCAAAACTGACAAAATGCTGACAATTGTTGAAGCTGGATGATAATCACAAAAAAGTACTACTATCTTTCCACTTCTGTAGGTGTTCAAAGTTTTTCTTAATAAACTAGGTCACAGGAATCATTTGGATCAAGACTGGTCATTGCACATCTCTGAGAGGGCTTGGGGTTTTCACACAGTCCCTGAAATATACTCCCCTTCCTCCAAAATATTTTGAATATCCGTGACATGCCAAGCCTTGGCTGAGTACTAGAGGGATTGAGAAAAAAATAAGAGACACATTTCTGTCCTCAAGAAGCCCATAATTGGGACGCCTTGGTGGGTCAGTGATTGGGTATCTGCCTTTAGCTCAGGGCGTGATCCCGAGGTCCTGGGATCAAGTCCCACATCAGGCTCCTCACAGGGAGCCTGCTTCTCCCTCTGCCTGTGTCTCTGCCTCTCCCTGTGTGTCTCTCATGAATAAATAAAAATCTTAAAAAAACAGTCTATAATTTGGTGGAGTAAATAAAATGCATATCATTGTGTTACAGAGAGTAATAAATGGCAGAGACAATTAAGGGTGAGCTAAGAGATTAAGCAGACCAAGGCAAGACTGCCTCCATTCTCACTTTATATCCCAGAAGTTACTTTTTTTACCTTTTTTTAAGAGCAGTCAAGTTTTAGAAATGTACGTTACCAACAATCGGTGATATTTTATCAAAATGAAAAGACATCAAAAAGTAGAAATAATAGGGACACCTGGGTGGCTCAGCGGTTGAATGTCTGCCTTTGGCTTAGGGCATGATCCTGGGATCGGGGATCAAGTCCCAAATCGGGCTCCTCGTACAGAACCTGCTTCTCTGTCTGCCTAGGTCTCCGCCTCTCTCTCTCTCTCTTTCTGTGTCTCTCATGAATAAATAAATAAATAAAATCTTAAAAAAAAAAGAAAAGAAAAGAAAAATTCATCATTTAAAAAAAAAAGTAGAGGGCAGCTCTGGTGGCTCAGCGCTTTAGTGCCGCCTTCAGCCCAGGGTGTGATCCTGGAGACCCAGGATTGAGTCCCACATCAGGCTCCCTGCGTGGGGTCTGCTTCTCCCTCTGCCTGTGTCTCTGCCTCTGTGTGTGTGTGTGTGTGTGTGTGTGTCTCATGAATAAATAAATAATATCTTTTAAAAAAATTTTTAATTAAAAAAAATTTAAAAAGTAGAATAAGAAAAGGCCATGAATCTGCTAGAGAAATAGCAAAATTACTATTTTTTATACAACAAAACATAAAATTATTTAAGATAACAATATAAAAAGAAATGATAGGGGCAGCCGGGGTGGCTCAGCGGTTTAGTGCTGCCTTCAGCTCAGGGCGTGATCCTGGAGACCCGGGATCGAGTCCCACATCAGGCTCCTGGCATGGAGCCTGCTTCTCCCTCTGCCTGTGTCTCTGCCTCTCTCTCTCTCTGTGTCCCTCATGAATAAATAAATACAAATTTTAAAAAATAAAAAAAAGAAAAGAAATGATAGGTGATATTCATGACTTTTAAATGAAAAAAGACACAAAGTGACATAAATAATGTATATATGTATATATGTAATTTTGAGCAAGGTTTAGAACCACAGAAACTTTGGTTTTAATACCAAAAAATATATACCAAAGTATTAATAGCAATTGTATCTGGATCATAGATTTCTGGCATTTTTTAAGTCTTCTGTATGTTCTTAAATTATATGTCACAGATACACATTACTTCTATCACAGCCTTCCCCCTCCTGCTTTAAGTCCAATTAGCTTTAAAGTACTACAATTTATCTGTATATCCAGAAACTAAACGAAAAAGCCAAGAGGGCCCATTAGGCATTGTATGAGCTACGAATATTAACTGTTTGGAATCTTTTTGAAGATATTAGAGGTCCATGGGCCCTCCGGAATGACCAGGCCAGGCTGCCCTCAGCCAGCTCTCATGGTCAGTTGCCCACACGAAAGCATGAGAGGCTTCCTTTCCCAGTCTAGACCAGACCCCTGAAGCATGGGGTGACACGGAAAGGTGCAATTATTAAAAGCTGGCTCCCTTTACCCTTTTGGGTCATGAAGGGTCCTATATTACATCCTTAGTTTTCATATCCTAGTCCCTTTCAGTTCTGATGACTGCCTGGGCATGGGGCAGGAGCACAGGGCACCTGCCCTCTCTCCTTAAGCTAAGGTCTGTCTTCTTCTCTTTCCAATTTTTCAAACTTCGACTAGCTCTACTTTGAGACTGCCTGTGAACACTCTAGAATTGCTAAACAATTCAAATGTTGAATCCACAAAATGGACACCATTTTCTCCAAAAGGGGATTTCTAATGTCAAGCATGATGGTCCTATCAGAATGAACACCTACCATACCACGGGAGGTCAGGACGTTGCTTACTAAATGAATGAAAGAACAGTCACTTTTGTATTACCCACAGAAACCTTTAGACAGGCTCCAGGAGATTACAAAGTTTCCTGTTAAAAACTCTAAGACAAAAATACACATATTTAAAGTGTAGCATCAAAGTACCCACCAAGTGAGATCACAGGTATTGGTCCAACTGACTATTTTTCACTAATTAAAAACATTGAAACCACAAACAAACCGTTTAAACCATCTGCAATAACAAGTAAGGTCAGGATGGAATTTCAGCTTCAACCAGAGCTAACTTTTTACTCCATAAAGAAAACGTTCTAGGGATCCCTGGGTGGCGCAGCGGTTTGGCGCCTGCCTTTGGCCGGGGGCACGATCCTGGAGACCCGGGATCGAACCCCACGTCGGGCTCCCTGCATGGAGCCTGCTTCTCCCTCTGCCTGTGTCTCTGCCTCTGTCTCTCTCTCTCTCTGTGTGACTATCATGAATAAATAAATAAAATCTTTAAAAAAAAAAAAGAAAAAGAAAAAAGAAAACGTTCTAGAATGAACAGCAGCGCCCTTCCACCGTGGCTCAGGGAATGGAAACTGTCACAGATCCCACTGCATTTTTTTTTCCCACTGCAAATTTTAAATGAACCAGATTCCAGCATGAAAAGACTTGCAGAGACATCTCCTCACCTGTGTTTCATGTCATTGTTTCACATTTTAAATTGTGTTTTTTTTTTTTCCCCAGAAACAAACTTTGCTAAGTACCTCCAAAAACTATGCTCTGGAAGCAATGGATCGATTCCAAGGGATTCCTCAAATCTGCCCAGAGATTTAAGACATTCCAAACGAATAGTGAGAGGTGGGGTTCAAATGTCTTTAAACTAAGGGCCTTTAAAACTCCCAATAACATTTCCCTACTAAGTGTCTGCAAACTAGGTGACATTAGCACAACATTTATGTTTAAGACAAAGCTCAGGACCTCCCCAGACATCCACCTCTCCCCAGGTCTACCCCCGCGTGTTAAACACAAAAATTAAAATGCTCTCATCGGAAATAAAAGTTTCTGTTGAAGTGAAATTCACACATTGTTTTAAAGACCTACTAAAAACCCCCTTCAAGCCCCGGAAGCGATACTCGTTGCTAGAAGCGTTCGGTGAAGAGAAGCTTCGGGACACAACTTGGAGTCCCTCTTTCTGCCGGTCCCAGGGCCAGGGATCAAAAGAGAGTTGACAGCAAAATGGCCCAGCATCCTGCCCTGGCCTCCACGCCGGCCCGGCGCCCCGGCGGCCACACACACACACACACACACACACACACACACACTTTCTTGGACTTCAGGAAACCAGCCTTTGTTCCCCAGACGCAGAACTGGGCTCCAGTTACCGAGCCCCCACCTCCCTCAGAGCCGGTCCCAGGGCGCTTCTGGGAAAAAGCCGCATTTCTCCCGCGTCCCCAGTGCTGGGACCTGCGGCTGCCACCCCGCCCCGAGCTCCCGGGACACACGCGCGCGCACCCGCACCCGCACACCGACCACCGCCGGCACCGCCGTTTGCAGCCGCTCTCGCCTGCGGAGCTCGCCGCGCGCCCCCGCGGCACCAGCACCCACGCCCCACGTGCCCTCGAGGCCGGACCCGGACCCTAGGGCGCCTGGGCTGCGGGCACCGACCGGGGAGCGCCCGCGCCCACCCGCGCCCGGGACCCCGCGCCCCGGACCCCGGACCCTGCACCCGGGACCCCGCGCGCCGGACCCCGCAGCCCCGCAGCCCCCTGGCGGAGCCGCTCTCACCCCGGCCTTTGTCCTCCCGCCGCCGCGGCCCGGCTCCCGAGCGCCCGCCGCCGCCGCCGCCGCCGTCGGAGCGCCAGCCCAGCCCAGCCCAGCCCAGCCTCGCGGCCGCCGTCCCACCCACAGCTCCGGCTCGGCTCGGCTCGGCCCGGGCGGGGGGCGCGCGGCAAAGCCCGGATCGGCGGAGCGCGGCCCGCGCCCGGCACGCGACCCCTGACCCCGCCGCCCCCGCCCCCGCCCCCGCCCCCGCCCCCGCCCCCTGCAGTCCGCTTCTCCGGGTCTTCGGGCCGACCGCGCGGTGGGCCCCGCCGCCCCGGGGACCCGGCTGGGGAAGGGTCGCGCCGGGGGCCGCGGCGGGCGGGGGGAGCCCCGCGCGCTCCCAGCGGGGTTCGCGCCCCGCCCCCCCCGCCCCCTCGTCTCCCCGCGCCCACCTCGAGGGCCTTCCCAGCTCCCACCCGGAGCTCCGGGCACCGGCCTGGGGGCGCCCCCTGCGCCCGGGAAATGCTTTCTCCTCGGTTCTCCCCGAAGGCTCCCCCCGCCCCAGCCCTGCACGCCCGCGGGACCGAGATCTGGAGCCGCTCCAACCGCCGCGGACCGCGCGGGCCAGGGCATCCGGGCAGAAGTGGGGAGAGCACCTTGCCGCTGGGGGCCAGGCAAGACTGAGGCCGGAGCCCAGGTGTCCCAGTGACCCCGCCCCCCCACCCCGCGTCCGTCCCCCGCAGCGCAGCCGACCTGCTCCAATGGACCCCTGGGCCCCGCGGCCCAAGTCCCCAAGTCTGCGAGCGGCCCACGAGGGGGCCTGCCTGGGGCCGGCAGAGGAAGAGGAAGATTCTGGAACTCCAGGCTCCTGCGGGTGGAACCCGGCCAACCTTGCCCTGCACCCCCCCCCCCCGCCCCCCCAAGTCTGGTCAGAAAAATGAGCGAATGAAGGAAGGACTAAAAGCACCACCTCAAATGAGAATTTGCAGACCTGGCCAGAGCCCGGTGCAGAGGTAGCCAGAGCAAGGAGCGCAGGGCAGAAGTAAAGCTCGAGATTTCTTTCCTTTAAGCAAAAGCTCGTGCCCCGGTGATCTCAGGAACCTGTGAGGTGCAGAACCAGGGGCAGAGCACCTTCCCCGAACCCTCGCTGCCGCTCACCCCCAGGCCCCACCGGTGGGGTCTTGGGCCTAAGAGTTAGTGTCCTGAGGACTGGAGGGGACAGGTAACCCTCACGGAGCAAAGGAGAATGAGGGACCAGCTCCCAGCAAATGCCAGCACACGGTGGGACCTCAGTAAAAATGTTCGTTGAATCAATCCTGGCAGATCCATACTGGCAACGGCAGCGCCATCATTCTCCAACCTGTTAGGAAATATTTCAAACATACTCTAGAGAGAGGACATCACGAGCCCTCCCTGTGTGCCCAAGAACCAGCCGACCCTAACATCTTATGCCAAATGTTAGATGTTCATGTGAAAAATACGTATCACAACACAGGTAAAGCCCCCGGACAGCCCTCCCTGATCCCAAGTCTTCCCTCCCCAACCGCCCCCCACTCTTCTAAAACATCCCATCCGTGTTTTCATACGGTTACTACCATGCATGCGTTCATGAACTGAATATAGCATTTTTACTAGTTCTACAACTTGTGTGTGTTATATTCTATGTTTTGTTTTTGGGTTTTTTTATATATATATATTCTATGTTTTGATCTGTAGCCAAGTGGGTTGGTTTCATATTGTTTACATTACGTTTGTAAGAGCCATCTAGTTATACACAAAGCCCCACTTGACTCTTTTTTTTTTTTTCACTTTACTCATTTTTTAAAAATTAGTTTCAGAGGGCAGCCCAGGTGGCTCAGCGGTTTAGCTGAGGCTAAATGGTTAAGGCAGCTGGGCTGCCTTCAGCCCAGGGCAGGATCCTGGAGACCGGGGATCGAGTCCTGTGTTGGGCTCCCTGCATGGAGCCTGCTTCTCCCTCTGCCTGTGTCTCTGCCTCTCTCTCTCTCTCTCTCTCTCTCTCTCTTTCTGTTTCTCTCATGAATAAATAAATAAAATCTTTAAAAAAAATAGTTTCAGAGATAGAATTTAGTGGTTCATCAGTTGCATATAACACCCTCCTTACTGCCCATCACCCAGTTACCCCTTCCCCCCACCCATCTTCCCTCCACTGCTTTATTCATTTTGACTGCTAAATGGTATTCCATTGTATGACTGTGGCACAATTTATATAACGCATTCTTCTGTTGATAGATACTGGAGTTAATGCAGTTTTTCATGATTTATAAACAAGACCACAGTGGGCATTCTTGAAATTTCATTCGTATTTCCAGAGTATAACCTATTTTCAACCACTCCAGCAAAAACTTGTACAGAATAACTATGTGGAATTAGCATTAACCAGTATGTTTGCTCTATGGTTTAAGGTAGTCCTTGCAATTGCTAAATCAATAATCACTGTAAGAAATGCCCTTACTTTTTTCCCCTTACATTTTGACAGTTTACATTTTATCAAGCAAATAAAATCTTCCAGAGCAGAGGTCAGGAAACTTTTTTTCTTAAAGGGCCAGAAGTAAATGTTTTAGGCTTTGCCGGCCAAGAGAAAAATCTAGGCTAGTCTTTTATTTAAGTACCTTAAGTTATAACCTTTTAAAAATGTAATAAAAAATTTACCAAAATTTACCATAAAAAAATTTTTTAGGGCCCAAACAAACAAAAAGAGGCAGCTGAGTAGATTTCACCCATGGGCTATAGTTTGCCTATCTCTTGTTATAGTTAAGTCATTCCAAAAATTAATTCCTTTGTTTGAAATCCAACATTAATAAGGAAGTCACTTTTAATAGAGACAAAAATATAACTTGGCTCACCAGACGAATCAAAGTGAATTTGCTATTACTACTAGGGAAAAATTCTTAGAAAGATGTCCCATACCTTAGCTAATTAATACAATGATTTTGGAGAAACCATTTAATCCTATTCCTAAAATCTAGAATTTTGGAAATGCATAGGCTCCTACCACCTAAGAATTAGCTAGACAATAAATGAGATCCAATGAAAAAACGGTGTGTTGTTTTGCCGCTTAATAAATCATCTCTCTCTTTCTGGTTTATTGATTTAAACACTGGCACACAAATACAAATGAGTAGATTTGTTTTTCCTGCACTGAACCTGACCCACTTATTTTATGTGTCTATATTGAACTTGAACCAAAACTTGAAAAAGTAATTTCAAGATATTTTCTCAAATGAGGAGAACCAATCTAGTTTAAAATGTTAACAAGAATGGGACCAAACCAAAAGTCGTCGGTGGCCGCCCTGAAACTTAAAAGAAGCTGTCAATCTCCAAGCGCATTCAGTAAGCAGGGTTCTGGAGGAGGCCATGGGGTCAGCAAGGCAATTAGACATGGCTTCTGGGCACATTTGTTTCTCTGACCAGCATTATCCTAAAGAAGCACACACGTACACTTCTTGCACGCCTACACACGCACATGCATTCCTCTGTCCTTCACATGCATTTCCCTGTTACATGTCTATACATGTGCTAACACATGTGTTCCTTACCCACATCTGCTTTCCTAAATGCATACAGCACATGTGCTTCAAATACATGGCTGTTTCTCACATACATACACATCTCTCACACTTGTGTTTCTTTCCACAGACACCAAGTATTCCTCTCCCTTCCCCAGACGCATGCACATGCACATGCCTTGTCACACAAACATTTCTCCCCTTGCAGTGTTTCTTGCACAGCCAACTCTTTTCAGACCTTGTTCTTTCTAACATACACACATTTTCACACAACTTTGCCCAGATACACATTCATTGTCTCACACGTTTTCATATATATGTATATTTGCTTATCTCACCACACGTACAAATATACACACAGTCCTCTTCCTTTCCTGCCTTGGTATGAACAGCTTCTACCTATAATTATATTTATCACAACCGCCCAAGGAAAATGCCACAGAGTGGAATTGGAAGAAGCCTCTAGAAACCCCCATTTGTGTATGTCAAGCAGTTTAGAATCGTTTGTTATCAGCATGCTTTTGGAATTGTTTCTATATACGGGGGCTTCTAAATGGCTTAAGGGAACTTAAAGTCTATTCTCTTACAACAATATTTCTATAACCTGATTTGTGTTAACTCTCACTTTCTGTGCAGAAAATGTTTCTCTAGCATAGTAAATGCTTAAACCCAGCTTGCTTAAATTCTCCCAAAATGTGAATGGGTAGGTGCAACGGTTTGTATGGGTTGCCATACAAAGTACCACAGACTGGGTGGCTTAAACCACAGAAACATACCAGCTCACAGTTCTGGAGGCTAGAGGTGCACAGTCAAGGTGCCAGTAGAGTTGGTACCTTCTGAAGACTCTAAGGGCATCTCTCCCAGTCCACTGCCTTTGATTTGTAGACGGCTGTCTTCCCTCTATTATGTATCTTTGTCCAAATCTCCTTTCTCCTAAGGACACCAGTCATTGAGTTAGGACCCACTTTACTGATCTTATTTAAGTTTGATTACCTCTGTAAAGACCCTGTCTCCAAACAAGATCACATTCTAAGGTACTGGGGGGGGGGGGGGTTGTCAGGATTTCAACTTAGGAATTCGTTTATTTGTTTGTTTATAAGATTTATTGATTTGAGATACAGAGAAAGCACAAGCAGGGGGAGGGGCAGAGGGAGAGGGAAAGGCAGGCTCCCCGCTGAGCAGGGAGCCCAATGCGGGGCTCCATCCCAGGACCCTGAGACCATGACCTGAGCAGAAGTCAGATGCTTAACCCACTGAGCCACCCAGGTGGCCCTCACCTTAGGAATCTGGAGGGGAGCAGGGATAAGGAACACAATTTGGTAGGATTTGACTTGTTTCTACAGGTGGTTCAGACCAGAGATACCAAATTTTTCCTCAATCAGTAGGACGTCTGAAACCTAGATGTGGCTGTTACTCACTTGAAAACTTAAACTCAGATCTGACTGCACCGACTCTACCCGTCTCCAACCTCCATGCTACCGGGCCTGTTGAGCACCCAAATTCCGAAGCCCTATTCCGTGGACTCCCTAAGGTGAAACTGCTCCACCTGGTGGAGAGTCAAGGCGCTACGCTTCAGCAGATGAAAGCCGGCTTGAAAGGCCACTGCGACTGTCTTCTTGGTTGGTTCAAATGCATGATAGATAAACAAAGGAAGAGTCAGAGGAGCAAAATAAAGTTGCAGCAACCAATATATTTCATGGGGGTACTGCATGGAAGGTGAACATTTAAGTAGAAAACGTTAAGACACTAGTAAACAAATTAAATTGTGCTTGTATAGAATTCAAGTGGAATTGAGTAAGACTTCCTTTAAAATCTGGTTGCAATTGGGTGGCTCAGTGGTTGAGTGTCTGCCTTTGGCTCAGGTCACGATCCTGGGGTCCTTGGAAAAAGTCCCACATCGGGCTCCCAGCAGGGAGCCTGCTTCTCCTTCTATCTATGTTTCTGCCTCTCTCTGTGTGTCTCTCATGAATAAATAAATAAAATCTTTTTAAAAAATATCACCAAAACATCTCTGGCCTGGTAAATCACTCTTAGCCATGCATCTTTCAGATATACTCACACCTGTGTGAAAGGAAGTCTGCACAAGATTAGTCCGTATTGTTCATGGTAGCAAACTATTGGAGATAATCTAAGTGCCCAGCCTTGGGGACCAACATGGATGATTTGTGGAGAATACACTCAGAGGGATACCATTTGTATCACCATACCATGTGAAGTACCATGTGTACTTCAAAAAAGAGTGAGAAAAACTTTTATTGCATTGTTAGGGAACAATCTATAAGATATTTTTCTAGGTTAACGAAAAAATCAATAGTATGATTATTAGTGTGCAAAGGGTAGGGGAAATAGCATAGATGAATATGTGTGCATAAAACATCCCTGCAAAAATACAGGAAAAACTGGTATTATGGTAACCTCCAGAGACAAGATTTTGCTGCTGAAAGACAGAATAGGAGGGAGATCTTTGACTGATTCTTCTTTTGTACCCTTTTTTTTAAAAGATTTATTTATTCATGAGAGACACAGAGAGAGAGAGAGGCGGAGACATAGGCAGAGGGAGAAACAGGCTCCTCACAGGGAGTCCGATGTGGGACTTGATCCCAGGACCCTAGGATCATGTCCTGAGCCACCCAGGCATCCCCTTTTATAACTTTTGAGTTCTGAGCCAGATAAGTGTTTCTCTTCAAAAAAATAATTTTAAAAAAAAGATTTATTTATTTTAGAGAGAGAAAGAATGAGCAGGAAGGGTGGAGGGAGAGGGAGAGAGAATCTCAAGCAGACTCTGCATTGAGCACAGAGCCTGACCTGGGGCTCAATCTCATGACCCTGAGATCACAATCTGAGCTGAAACCAAGAGTTGGATGCTCAACCGACTGTGCCACCAGTGCCCCCCAAAACTAATTTTTAAATTTAATTTTCCTTGACCGAAATTTCTCAAAAATTTAAAAATATTTAATTGTTGGTATCATAAATTTGAATGAAACCAATGTGATTAGTCTCTAATATTTAGGAATTTTCTTTTCTTGTAGGCAAGGTATAGTTTATCTTTTTCATTATGTAAATGGTATGTAACTACCCAACAAAAGGTTCCAAGTTAGCTGATTGTATTTCTTTTTTCCACGCAATTAATTCAAATGGATATTTGTAATACGTATCCCTACATACAGAAAATGCAAGAGAAAAATTCAAATAATTTATCTGAATTATTACCAATGAGACTTTGCCATGATAAGATCTTTAGCAAATTAAACTGGAACCCTGCAGATTTGTGCAAGGTTATTAAATTTGTGCAAATTATCAAAAATATGACGACCTGAGTGCAAGTTTTCTTGAAGTGTATTCCTTATTAATTAAATTTATGAGAATTGCCAATCCTGACTATATAGCATTCTTTCTCAAAAGAAAGAATATTTCTCTCCAATATTTCTCCAAAATAAAACTAATTTAAAACTATAATATTTAAGAAATACTAAGAAAATTAGTATCAGGGCAGCCCTGGTGGCTGAGCGGTTTAGCGCCGCCTCCAGCCCAGAGCGTGATCCTGGAGACCCTGGATCGAGTCCCACGTCGGGCTCCCTGCATGGAGCCTGCTTCTCCCTCTGCATGTGTTTCTCTTTCTGTATCCCTAATAAATAAAATCTTAAAAAAAAAAAAAGTATCATTCACATAAAATTCAAGCAGGAAGAAAAATAGAAGTTGCTAAACTTACCGATAACTTGCTAATGCTGAATTGAAACAAATCCATTGTCATGAATGTGCTTAGAACCCTCAAGGCAACGTAATCTTATAGTTTGTGTTGTATTTTGGGTTCGACTTTATATTTCAAAGTGAGCCTAGTAAAGATGTTATTTTTTCCAAGTGCTATTTGGTTGTTTATAATGTAATGTACCTATTGATGGCGAGATGTTCTAGGGACAGCAGACCAGGTTTCAGGGCTCATCAGACAACAGATGGGGAGGACACTGGGAGGCTAACCTCATCTGGGGGCTCAGGGAAGGCTTTCCGAGGGAATAACTTTGATAATAAGGATGATGAGTTTGCTAGAGGAAGCATCAAAGGGATAATATTCTAGATAAGAAAACAACAGGTGAAAGGACTCCACAGTGAGTTCTGGAATGGAGCGAAGATCACTGTGGGCCGTGGCCAGAGAAAGCAGTGCCAGAGTGGCCCGTGATGGGGACCAGGACACGGGTCCTGCCCTCCACAGGTGCGATAGGGGACACAGCCAGGCAGGCCAAGTGACCAGTGTACAGGGAGAAATACTAATCTTGAGCATCATATGAGCAAGTACACTGACAGATTCAAGTGGAGGAGGGATGAGATGAGATCTGTGCCTTAGAGAGATTTCCCTGGCAATGTGAGGTCAACAGTCACCCCCCAAAAAAGGCATTTGTTTAATTAGACAGTGATGGTGTAGAGTCCCTTGTAGGTTGGGGGCGGGGACGAAAGAGGGGGAAATGAATTAGGAAGCAGTTGTAATGGCCTGGGAACAATGACGACGAGGGGGGCAGTGGGGCAGGAGGAGTCAGGAGGAGGGAAAAGCTGAAATCCCTGCCCTTTGTTGCTCCTCATTGGAGCTCACTGAGGCGCAAGGCAATAGATCATCTTTCCCACAGCTCCTTTTTGACAAGCTTTCATGGGGATTTGCCCTTGTGGGTGGATTTGACTGCAGGCTTACTTTTTTGTTTCCTTTCTGAAGCGGGAGGCAAATACTGTTGCTAAGTGGAGGGACTGAATCCCGGAGGCTGGGCCAATGAGGACTTTCGGGGGCTAGCATCTTCTTGGGAGCTCGCTGCAGAGCTAGTCAGATTCTGAACAAAACCCCAGAACAAAGAGTTAACCGCACCTCTCTTTGTTCCCTTGATGTCATTGCAGAACCAGTGCAGGCCCTGGAGAGGGGGCTTTGAGACTGGGTTGGAAGAGCCCCGTGGAATTAAGAAGTTCGTGTAAGTGTCCGAGATGGGTCACACCCTGAGACCTGCCGTCCACCACCCATAATACAACAGAATGGCAGGTATATTTGCCCTCGACTTACAGACCTAGAGGCCGAGGGTCCCAAAAGTCAGGTCATTCACCACTGAGGGCTGGTTAAGGTTGTTGCAGGACCCACAGGGGCCAAGGGCTGTCTGCTCCTTCTTCCAGGCCGCCTCCTCCTCTTTCAGCACTTGGCCATCTCACCTGCGCTCCTCTCCTGCCTAGTGTGTCTCCTGGCACGTCGTGTCACCTTCCTAAGAGTGTACCCATCTGGAACACTCTGGAGTCACGGCTCTGCATCTGTTTGATCTTTAGGCAAGTCACTTAACCTCTCTGGTCTGTTTGCTCCTCTGTAAAATGAGAGGGTTTTACTAAAAGATCCCCAGGCCCGCTTCCTGATCTAAGGTTCTGTGACTATTACCCCCAGGGAACCAATGGGGGACAGTCCCCACTGGCACCATCTGCCTCGACCTCGTATAGGAGGGGATGTACAAAGAGAAACTGTAAGGTGGCCATGGACCGCAGCGGAGGTCTCCAGTGTGACCCACGGCCTTGCTGTTTCCCAAGTCACTCTCCTCCTCGCCACCTCACCTGCTCACCCATCTGTCCATAGTATGGCTCAGCACCCACACGTCTCCCAAATCTGCAAATCTGCCCTCTCCCCTTACTCCCAGCACCGGCCCTGGGCTTCACAGACTGTGGACTCCCTCCACCTCCTGCCAAAAATTCCTTCCAAGCTTGCCTGCCTCTGTCATTATACAGTCCTCCTGTCTCTGCAGGTATGGGGTCCCTCCTCTTGCACCTGCTTCCCCCCTCCATTCCTGCTCTGTACAGCATCACCTCCCACCAAGTGCCCTCAGGCTTGTCCCCATCACCAGTTGAGGCTTCAATGCTCCCCTTCCTCCCAGATCCTCCTCATCAACATTGAAAAACTTAAGTCTCTTCCATCTTAAAAAAAAAAGAGAGAGAGAGAGAGAGACAGAGAGAAAGGGAGAAAGAAAAGAAAAAAGAGAAAGAAAGAAAAAAGAAGAAACAAGGGAGAAAAGAAAGATGGAAGGAAGAGTGGGAGGGATATATAGAAAGTTGTAATATCTAGCAAAGAATTCGGCTACAATGGTGACCTTTGGATTTGTTCTAAATCCTTAGTCCTAAAACACTGCATTAGAAAAGTTAAATGGGCTTCAACTTAGCTGGGTTATCAGGCTCTTGAAAAGGGGCTGAGGATCAGTCTCTTCATCCGAAAAATACAGGATTGGACTAGACCAGTGCCTTGCAGAGTATGCCCAAACCCTCAGAGTCTCTGATTCTGTAGGTCTGGGGTAGGGCCAAAAAAATGTGCATTCCTAATAAGCTCCCCTGTGATGGCGATGCTGAGTTCCACAGACCACGCTTAGAAGAGCATTGCACTCTAAGTGCCCGGGTGGCTCAGTCGGTTGAGCAGTAGACTCTTGATTTCAGCTCAGGTCATTATCTCAGGGTCATGAGGTGAAGCCCTCATGTCAGGCTCAGCACTGAGCATGGAACCGCTTAAGATTGTCTCTCTCCCTTTACCGCTGCTCCCACCCCATGCATACTCTTTCTCTCAAACAAACAACAAAAAGAAAAAGAATAGCACTGCACTAGATGATACTCACACATTTTAGTTTCTTCACCTGTCCTATCCAATAGCCACTACTTATATGGCTATTTAAATTAATATTTGAATTAAATTAAATATTAAATTAAAATTGAGCTCCTCAGACATACTAGCTATATTTGAAGGGCTCAACAACCACATGTGGCTAGCAGCTACCATATGGGACAGTGCAGAACATTTCCATCATCACAGAAAGTCCTCTTGGACATGACCATTGTCTCACTGACTTATGGGGAGGAAATTTTACCATAGAAGGAAAGGTAAACATCCTTTGACAAGTAAGGTCTTGCAGCATTCCTAATGCACACGTTTACACTTGACCTGTATTTCAGCCATTAATGTGAAAGTCCAAAGGTCTACCATTTTGCCCCAGGAAGCACACATAACGACAGGATGGGAGATGGGAGAGAAAAGAATTTCTGTGCGGGGAACTGTCTGGGCCCCACCGTGGAGCATGGTGGATAAGCCAAAGCATATTGTGGCTAAAGTCCTGTGAATCCCCACATGGCCTTGGGCAAGTCACTTGCCCTCTCTCAGCTTCTTCTTCCTTTTTTTTTTTTTAAGATTTTATTTATTTATTCATGAGAGACACACACACACACACACACAGAGGCAGAGACATAGGCAGAGGCAGAGGGAGGAGAAGCAGGCTCCATGCAGGGAGCCCGATGTGGGACTGGATCCTGGGACTCCAGGATCACAGCCTGAGCCAAAGACAGATGCTCAACTGCTAAGCTACCCAGGCGTCCCCCTCTTTCAGCTTCTGTATCCAATCTGCAAAATATTCTAGAAATATCTACCCCACAGGGAGGTGTGTAAAAAAGCACCTGTAATTCACACCAAATTCAGTTCTTTTTTTCTCCTCCTCCTCTGTGCTCCCATGGCATGTGATACACATTCTAATAGTGCCTCTGAGTTCTAGTTATGTGTCTCCCCAGGCTGGGGGCTGCTGAAGCACCCAGTAGACTGGCTTCCCCTTCAGTACCTCCTTTATATCAGGCTCCTCCTTAAATGATGTGAATGATTAAGTCAGACTGAAGCCAAGTCACAGGTATTGTGTCTGGAAGGCCGTGTTGTTGTTCTGGGCTCTCTACAACTATGTTCACGCTGTCTTCAGCCTGGAGTGTCTGCTGCCCCCATCCTCACCCACACACCACCTTTGCTCACCCAACCCCACCACTGGCTAGAGAAAATCTGGTCACTATCCAGTAATCTTCTCAAGGATTGACACACCAAATTAACTGAGCAGCGGTGGACTCAAAGCCTGTCTCTACCACTACCTCCCAAGGACCCTTGTTAATTTTTGCAATCTTGCTAATCTTTATTTTCCTAACCTATAAATTGGGCAGGAAAACACTTTTCAGGTTTTTTTTTTTTTAAGGATTTTATCTATTTATTCATGAGAGACACAGAGAGAGAGGCAGAGACATCGGCAGAGGGAGAAGCAGACTCTCTGCGAGGAGCCGGATATGGGGCTCGTTCCCAGGACCCCAGGATCACGCTCTGAGCCAAAGGCAGATGCTCAACCCCTGAGGCACCCAGGTGCCCCACCTTTCAGTTTTGATATAAGATTTACATGCAAAAATGTATGCAGAAACTTTAGTAGAATGCCAAACATATAGCAAACAGTGGATTATGCCTTTTTATGAAAAACATTCTAGTCTCCAGAGCTTGCCTTCCTGGGGACTCTGGTTGGTAAGGGTGTATTTCAACCACTCTGGGAAAATCTCCATTCAGCAACAAAATCCAATCTTCTAGCAACTTAGCCCCTATGTTATTCTCTATTTCAGGTCATTTAGTTAGCAAACATTTACTGAGCTCTTACTATTTGGCAGGCACCGTGCTAGATGCTGGAGATACAAAGATTAGAGAATGCCTCTCCCTGGAGGAGTTTATAATCTAGTGGGGGAGCTGCTTCTGGGGAAACCTGCTGCCCTACTCAGGCTGGGTAGGAACCCCTGGCCTAACCACTGCAGGGCTCAGTCGCTGTACTTAACCACATCGCATTGCCTTTTTGTTTCAAACACGTGCCTGTCACCCTTCTAAGTAATTTAATTAATTCTCACAACAAACTTAAGAAATAAGCACTCTCATTATTCCCGCTGCATGAATGAGGAAACTGAGGCACACAGTGATTTTTTTTTTTTTTTTTTTTAAGTAACTTGCTTAAAGCCTTGTCCTCTTAATAAGGAGAGAGGCGGGGATCTGAAAACACACTTTCCAGCTCCAGCTTTAAATGTCCTGTTTATTCATCTGTTTCCTCTGTTGGACTTTGAGGTTGAGTCTGTGGCAGATTCCGGTGATTATGTCCTGTGCCCACCACGACACCTGACACAACAGGTAACAGTTTATTCATCAGGTGAAAGAAGAAAAAAAGGAAGAGAAAGACAGCAGCTTGTAAGCAACTGCACAGCGGGCTGATTACCGGCATTCACTAAGCATCAGCCCTGGGCGGCCGGAGGGAGCTCAAGATTAAATCCACAGCCGCGCGCTCAGCGGTGTTGAGTGTCGGCGCCTGCGTTCCTTCGCCCCGCCGCCTCTTTTCTCTGGCTCCGTTCCCTTCTTTGGGGGTCCGGCTCCACCTCTTCCTCTCCTCCGCCATCCTCTCCGTGGACTTCGCGTCCGGGCTTTCCCGGGCTCCGGGCGCCGCGAGGGGGTTAGTGCGTGGGAGCGCGGCGGCCGCGGCGGGCATGCGCAGTGGGGGCGGCGCACTGCGCATGCGGGAAGATGGCGGGCCTGGCGTCCTGAGAGCCGCGGGTCACCCTGCTCGCCTCCGGGCTGCGTGTTAGCTCCCCGGATCGGGGGTCGGGGGCGCTGCGGCGCGTCCGCCCGCGGGCCGGCCCAGGCAGCGGCGCCTCCGAGCGGGCTGCGGGCCCAGGTCGCGCTCGGCCCCCGAGAACCGGCGCGTTGGGGGCGGCGCCCGGCCGGGAGCGGGAGAAGGCGGGAGAGCTCGCGCGGTGCGAGGCGCGGGCCGGCCGGCCGGGCAGCATGAGTCAGCAGCGGCCGGCGCGGAAGCTGCCCAGCCTGCTGGTGGACCCGGCGGAGGAGACGGTGCGCCGTCGGTGCCGCGACCCCATCAACGTGGAGGGCCTGCTGGTAAGCCCCGGGGCCGGCTGTGCCCGGAGCGCCCGGGCCCGCGGGGCGGGGCGGCGCGGGGGCGGGGAGGGGGGCGGGGGGGGGTCGGACCCCCGCCCTCCGCCCCCCGCCGGGCCCGGTTCCGGTTCCGGTTCCTGGCTGCTCCCGGGCCTCCCTGGCGCTCCCGCTGCCCATCCTGGGCTCTCCTCCAGGCCGGTCGGCCTTTCGCGTGAACTGCCTCCAACACTTGCTCCCAAATGTGTGGTCCTCAGTCTTGCTGGCCTTTACCTGCTGGGGCTGCCCAGCGCTCCTGGAGAAAATTTGCCCAACTTGGCGGGGTTTTTTGTTTTGTTTTGTTTTTTCTTCTCCCCTCCGCGGTACCCTCGCAGAGGTACACTCTGCAACTTAATTGGTTTTGTCTTCATCCCATTCTCTTACTTGATTCCAGCTATTTAGACTCCTGCGCCGCCTACCATTTCCCACCCCGCAGCTGCCCATTCAGCAAAAATTTTTAAAGATTTTATTCATTTATTCATGAGAGACACAGAGAGAAAGAGAGGCAGAGACACAGGCAGAGGGAGAAGCAGGCTGCATGCAGGGAACCCGATGTAGGATCCGATCCCTGGTCTCCAGGATCACGCCCTGGGCCAAAGGCAGGTACTAAACGGCTGAGCCACCAGGGATCCCATTCAGCAAAATTAAGGACGATTGCGCTCCCTCCCCGGCTACGGTGAATTTCCCCTATTCTTGTTTTATTTTTATTATTTTTTAAAAGATTTTGTTTATTTATACATGAGACAGAGAGGGAGAGACACAGGCAGAGGCAGAAGCAGGCTCCATGCAGGGAGCCCGACGTGGGACTCGACCCCGGGTCTCCAGGATCAGGCCCTGGGCTGAAGGCAGGTGCTCAACCGCTGAGCCACCCAGGGCTACCCCTTATTCTTGTTTTAGGCTAAACGTAATATATTCTCCTTGGTCCTCAGAGGCATTGATGAATCCATCATTTTCCATTTCTCCCCTTATTTTCAACTTCTCTGTTCATTTCTTCCTGTAATAAGCAAATATTTGCTGAAGTTACTGTGCCCAGTGCCCACGGTGGCTCAAGTGCTCAAAAATAGTTTATGAGCATAATCTCATTTAATTTCCTCACAGAAGTCCCCAGAGGTTATTTTTCTTGTTCTCCGTTTGTCAGAACAGACTCAGAAGTGTTAAGTGGCTTGTGGGCGGTTGGACAGTACCTGGAAACGCCTGGGTTTAACCTCACAATGACCCCTGATGATAAATTCTTGACCACTTTGCTGCATCCTAAATATTTCCCCATCTTGAAAGAGCCTTCCCTTAATTCCAGATACCCTGCCATCTCCTATATCCCTTCCTTCCAAGCTTTTCCAAAAAATTGTTTGCGTTCGCTATGTCCGCTTGCTCACATGAGGGACCTCTGCGCTCAGCACAGCTCTAAGACTGTTCTCACTGAGGTCGCCAACGACCTTGTCAGTTCCATCAGATGTTTCACTCCTTATCGCTAGTGTCTACACAACTGACCACTTGCTTTTGTTGGAAACTCCCCTCTGAATGGCTCCTTCGGTACCTTACACTGTTGCTGCTCCATGTACTCATCTGGCCTCTCCTTGTGCTCCTCTGCAAACTGCTCTTTCTCTCTGCATTCCTTACGTGCTGGTGTTATTTGGGGTTTTCTTCTCTCTCTACACGTTTTTCACCCGAGACATCTTTTGCCACTTCTAGGACTTCTGATACCATCTTTACTCGTGGTTTTCATCTTTGAGGATTTGATAAAAGCCCTGAATTCTCAACTGTGGAAAAACCACTTAATTTTGTATTTAATATCAGAAGACACACGCATCTCTTGCTATTTAGATATTCTTATCTAGTTTGGCAATTTCAGTCACCATGTCAGAATAACTCCTAGGTCTGTAAATCCAGTTCAGAGTTTTCCAGCTGTCTACTGACATCTCTACATAGATTTCAAACTCTATCCAAAATTGAATTCATTATCTTCTTGCCTAAGGCAACAGCTCTGCTATCTCTTATCTTCACAAACGGCTCCACATCCACCATATTGCCCAGGCTAGTCTCTTAGGCATTGTCCTTGCCTTTTCTCTTTTCCAAACTGACCCTCTATCCTCCCAATCTAATTAAAGTTAATCACCAGTACTTGGCACCTCTGACCATATATCTTTCAAGTTGTTGCAATCTTTTCCTGCTTCTTGCCCAGAAGCAAAACCTGGTTACTATTCTCCACATAGTAACTAACTATCATGGTCTTTTTTAAGTGTTTCTTCTCTTTTCTTTTTTTTTAAGATTTTATTTATTCATTCATGAGAAACAGAGAGAGAGAGAGAGAGAGAGAGGGGCAGAGAAGCAGGTTCCATGCAGGGAGCCCGATGCGGGACTCGATCCTGGGTCTCTAGGAAGGTGGCACTAAACCTCTGAGCCACCAGGGCTGCCCTTAAAGTGTGTTTCTGACCATGTCATTTGGTTTAAAGAATCTATCACCATTCCCTAGTGCTTTCTTAATAGTGTAGAAATGTCTTGATCAGGTTTCTGAATTTATCTTTTTTGAACTGCTTATAATTGTTAGATTTCCAAATTTCCATATCCTTTTGGGCCCCTATATATCCATACTCCCCCCTTTCTGAAAAATCCTTCTTTAAAAAGTGTACTTTTCCTTGTTACCTCCACTGATTGTCAGGTCTGGATGTCTAGGTCCCTTGTCTGAAGCCTTCCCTGACCACTCAGGAGCAGATTAGGCACTCCTTTTGTGCTCCTACAGGACCGTATGCTTACTTACCCTAGCTGCAGTGTATGGCTCTTAGGTCCCTGAGCACAGTGACTCTGGCCATTTCATTGTCCCTCCTGCAGTGGTTTGGTGCCTGTCACAAAGAGATTTGGTAAGTAGTTACTGGATGACTGAAGTAGGTACACTTACATGTTTGAAGGAGTATTTATTTTCCTGCTTATAAAATGGTGATTTAAACAGCTCTCTCAATGTTTTTTAATTGGCTGGTGCCTGGAAGTATTTAATGAAGTGTGTTGCTACGCAAAGATGAGTCTTGTATCTGGCTGAATGTTTAATGTTCACCCAGGTAAATGGCTTGACTTTCTGGAATTTAGAGAAGGGAGAAAGTAGTGTTGGTTAGAGGTGGAACTTAGTCTGCACATTGAAAGATGAGGAAAATTTGAATGAATGCAGGAAATGCAAACACCTTGGACAAAGTTGTGTTTTCAGAGACCTCTTAAAGGAATACGATTCCCCAAAATAGGCAGTACAAAGAGTCCTCTGTATAGAGAAATCTTTAACCAATTTAAAGGCAATACCTAAGACCTTAGTCCCTAAAACTGACCTCTTATTCTTTCCTTTGTCCTTTGGGATCTCAAATTATAGATTACTGCGCAGTCTTCAGATGTGGGACTCGGAGTATTAGTAAAAATAGTTTCCAGTGTGCTGACTCACCTGTCGGGAGCTGCTGGTTCCTGGGGAACTGTGTGCATTGAGACTGGTCATACTGATTATCCGTTTGGCGACCACTGCCTTCTCCATTCATTCCTCAGCTAAGATACAAACTCGTTGCTTATTAAGCCTGAACCAGTGGGAGCACAGAAACCAGTTGGAGGACTACAGGGAAGGTTCTTAGGTAGTCAGTCCATTCTTGAGGTTTGACCACTACTGAGCTCTCCCTTAGCATCCCTCAGGGTAATTACCTGAGCATAACCTCTGTGAGACTTCTTTAAAGGAACAGAGACATTGACAGTGCTCCCACAGTGGTGGGTTGCCAGCACCAGAAGCAGCACTATCTGTGTGGCCTCTGTGCAGGTTAGTCCTAGATAGAGAAATTTGAGGACTACCATCCTAAAGATGCTGAAAAGGTCAAAAATCAGTGTCTGGCACAGGAACCACTTTGAAAAGGCTTCCAGAGGCCTAATCCTGGGCAATCTGAGCCTCCAAATAACGGATTTTATACCCACAGGATAGAATAAGAATCTAAGCGTCTAGATAGCGTTTTATCTAAGTACAGCCTAATCCAGCTCCTCTAGATCTTCAGACCCATGAAACTAAAAAGACCATTATCTGATGCCCTTCCCGCACACCTGGCACCCAGCACACACTCATGGGACAGACGGGGCAACTGCTCGCAACATTCCTGTTCCTAAAAGGAAGAAATGAGAGTCACAGGGGAGTAACTGGTCCAGAGCAATTCTGAAAGTCAGCTCACTAAGTGTTAAACATTTCTTGGTTCCATCTCAGGGCCTGGGAATGATTCTCTGTGTTCCCAGCTCTACCCCCTAGGCTCTTGGTTCCACTGTCTTCTTTCTTCCTCATGAGAATAAATCGCTATTTGTAGTTGAGTAATTTTGTCAGCCTGCTTCCTGGCAGTAGGACTTTGGGTGTTGAGTAACCTTTTTTCATTTTAAATAGTGTCCTTTTTCATCCAAGCTGACAGCATTTTTGCTGATAAAATTCTCTTAAAACTATGTGGACCTTCTGTGAGTCTGTTGTGGCTCACTCAGGAGAGAAACGTCCCACCTTTCTTCTGGATGAGCCCTTCTCCACTTTGGGCTTCTGTTGGAATGGCTGGTGTATCGTTCCCTGGAGCTTCCTAGAGGCCCTGGCTTAGATTTAGAGCATCTGTGGGGCTTGTCCTTCATCTCCATCAAGGCCATTTGGATGAATGTATAGCACTCCGAGGCACCATCTTTGATCCACCTGAGTTACCTGAAAGTTGGGGAGTCACACTCTCACCATCATCTTTATTTTTTTCAAATTTTTTTTTTCAATTTTTTTTTTTCAATTTTTTTTTAGGAAGGGCAGAGGGAGAAAGAGAATCTCAAGCAGGCTCCACACCCAGCACAGAGCCCAACTCGGGGCTGGATCTCACAACCCTGAGATAAGACCTGAGCTGAAATCAAGAGTCTGATGCTTAATCAACTGAGCCACCCTATACCCCAAGGCTGGGAGTTTTTAAAGCCTTTAAGTCTTGACTCTTTTTTGTTTTAAAGTCCCTTTCCCTGGGTGGCTCAGCGGTTTGGCGCCTGCCTTTGGCCCAGGGCGCGATCCTGGAGTCCCGGGATCGAGTCCCGCGTCAGGCTCCGGGCATGGAGCCTGCTTCTCTCTCCTGTGTCTCTGCCTTTCTCTCTCTCTTTCTCTATCATAAATAAATAAAATCTTTAAAAAAAAAAAATAAATAAAGTCCCTTTCCCAATTTCTCTTTCTCACATTTGACTGTGGGCCGCAGGGAAGAACCAGGTGCCACAGTCAACACTTTGTATGGAAATCTCAGATGATTACCAGAGCCATTAGTACCAGCTTCCCGCATCACCTCAGTTGATGGGGTTGCTAAGTGTTCTATCCTCACTTAAACATCTCTATTCTTCTACTTTCTAGTAGCATGATCCTCTCTTCCTTTTGAACCTTCAGTGGAGTGCCCTCAAAGTTCAAGTTTCTACTGACAGTTTCTTTCAAAACTGCTAAGTTTGAACAGACTTTTTGGTAATTATCCAGTGGTTATATAAGAGAATACCCTTGAGGTACACATTGACTTGCTTACGGGTCTGCAGTTTACCCTCAAGTGATTCAAGGAAAACAGTTCTGTGTGTAGAGAAAAAAATGATAAAGCAAATGTAGTAAAACATTAACAGCATGAGGATTTGGATGAAGGGTATGTAGTAATTCTTAGTGCTACTTCTAAACCTTTTATGAAGGCTGAGATTATTTCAAAATAAAAAGAAAATAGGTATTCCTGAGAGGAGCTTATACATTGGTCTCCTTTTGAGAGGGACCTGGATGTGGGAACTCTCTCTGTTCCATCTGTTTCTGCTTCTGGGTCCATACAGGTGTGTAGAGCCTCGTTGGCCTCCCTTCAGGGGCACAGTGTGCTGCTCTCATCTGAGGGAACTAAATAACATGGGGCCAGGTGCAGGGGTGGCATCTCATTTACTTTTTTTTTTTTAATTTTTTTTTTTAATTTTTATTTATTTATGATAGTCACACAGAGAGAGGCAGAGACACAGGCAGAGGGAGAAGCAGGCTCCATGCAACGGGAGCCTGATGTGGGACTCGATCCCGGGTCTCCAGGATTGCGCCCTGGGCCAAAGGCAGGCGCCAAACCGCTGCGCCACCCAGGGATCCCCTACTTTTTTTTTTTTTTTTTAATAGCTCACTAATTTTTCTATGAAGAAACATTTATTCTGATTTTAAGGCTAATTCAAGGAGTCCCTTCTACTCCCAGAAAAGTTCCTGGCCTACTTGTGAGTACCATTTACCAAAGTGAGAGTATCTGGAAAGGCTTGCCAAGTGTCAGGCTGATCTGGTGAGATGATGAATGTTGTACTAGAACACAGAAAATGACACGTGAATTCTCTCAGTGATCTGTATTCATAGTGTACACAGGAGAGTCTTCACGCTGTGTCCTTGGGTCTTAAATACTCATTGTTTCAGAGTTCTGAGTTACTTATCAGTTGAAGTCATCTTTGACAAGGTACTATTTCTACTTCACGTGTTAACAAATATTTACCAAGTGCTTGATTGTGCCAGGTGCTGTTCTGGTTCAAAACACAAAATGATAATAGTCTCTCTTGGTTGCATAGGATTTTACAATTTATGAAATTTTGTTTTAATCTTCACTGTAGCTTGGAAAATGGGCAATAAAATTATATCAACACACTCTGTTAAACTAAAGTCCAGGATTTCCCAGTATCTAAGAAGTCAGGTAACTGGTAGTCCCAAACCCAGTCTTAAGCCAAGAACCAAAAGAGAATATAAAAGAGATGAATATGTTGTTACCATAGACACTTCAGAAATCTCCAGTATTGATCACCTATGGGATTTATACATACTGGGATGTCTGCCCCAGAGGGGCCATGATATTGTGATTCCTCCAAGATAAAGAGATCATGTTTTCACATTCAAAAGGTAAGAAAGGAAGGAAGGGAGGGAGGGAGGGAAAGAAGAAAGAAAGAAGAAAGAAAGAGAGAGAGAGAGAGAGAGAAAGAAAGAAAGAAAGAAAGAAAGAAAGAAAGAAAGAAAGAAAGAAAAAGAAAGGAAGGAAGGAAGGAAGGAAGGAAGGAAGGAAAAAAATGCCATTTTGACTTTGCTTTCCCACAGCTCTCGGTATAGACAGCTTGCAGTGCAGCTGCATTTATGGCAAAGAATGTGTAGAAAAGAAAGTTGTCCTGCTCCTGTTGTGATTCCTGATTGAGGTATCACCCCTGTGCCAACCTCAGTCTCAATAAGAGGACAAAAGAGATGGGAGTACAGAGTGGAAAAGATGCCCTTCTGGAATAGGCAGCAAGCAGATAGTGAGGTGGCCAATTAAGATACCATTAAGTGCTTGTTTGTTTTTTTGTTTTTTTGTTTTTTCCCCATTAAGTGCTTGTATATAGGACTTGGCACTGCTACCCTAAATTAAGAACAGAAGTCTGGGGATCCCTGGGTGGCGCAGTGGTTTAGCGCCTGCCTTTGGCCCAGGGCGCGATCCTGGAGACCCGGGATCGAATCCCACATCGGGATCCCGGTGCATGGAGCCTGCTTCTCCCTCTCCCTGTGTCTCTGCCTCTCTCTCTCTCTGTGTGACTATCATAAATAAAATTTAAAAAAAAATCTTTAAAAAAAAAACAAAAACAGAAGTCTGGTTTCGGCAATGCACCTATGAGCCCTGCCATGTTAACCTTTCTGGGTACTTTTTAAAGGAATATATGAGAATTTAGGATATTTGTTTATGTGTGTTTCAAATCTATGATGAGGATGGATCCTTTTTCATTTAAGAATCTTGCTATGATAAACTCGGTCTCATCCAATATTAGCAGGAGGAGTGAATGTAAAAATAGCAATGACTGTTGGTCATATTCATCCGTGTCTGACTTTAACAGGACTGCCCTTCGGTGGTTCACTGGAGGGTTCCGTGTTTGCAAGTCGCCATTGTCAGCACCGCCTTTCTGGAGAGCTCGTCAGGCCTAGTCCTTGCCCCCAAGACAGGCCTTCCCAACTCTGGTTTCACCCACTGCAGCAGGTCTGCATTTTTCTTTACATTCTGACAGCTAAGCTAGTTCTACAGCAGAATTCTATTTCACTAGAATTATTCCATATCAAGTTAACCGGCTGATAATAGGTGCTATAATTTTGTCATAATTGATATGGAAATCATTGTGCCAAAGATTTGTTGACACTGAAAAAACAAAGGGCTTCTGAGCTGCTCACTTTGCCTTTAGGTTTCCCCACCCCCAGTCTTTTTGCTGTATTGCTACCATATTTCTATCTCTAAACCATGAGGTTGGGTATGTCATATTCTTGTTTAGAAATCTGTGGTGATTCTCCACTGGTTATAACATGAAGTCCAGACTCCTCAGCATGACTTCCATGGTCTGTGTTGTTTGGTTCAGCATGCCCGTATAGCTTCAGTGTCAAGTCAGTCTTGAACTGACCACACAGGTGGTTTCTCAGAAATGCCATGCCATTTATATTACTAGACCTTTGTTCGTAACTTTTCCTGCACTAGGAATCCTGTCTTTTCTCTCTTTCTTGAAGCTTCCACAGGTTCGGACAAAATCTGGCTTGTCCTTCAAGGCTGAGCTGGGGATTCCTTTCCCCATGAATCCTTCTGTGATGCACCCTCTCTGGGTACATCTGTAGTATTCCTGCTCATTCTTCTCTTAGAGCACCTTGTGGGATTCACTTATCCTGGTTCCACTACAGCCAATTTGGGGCCCGGTTTTTTTCACTTAGGCAAGAGCTGAACCTGATGACAGCCTGTCGGGAGGCACCTGTCAATCGTGCATTGTTGTAAGCATGAGGCTACTACACATTTTTGTTTACGTGGCTTTGTCTACATGTTTTATTTACTTTTTGCAATAATAATATTTAAATGTATTGCAAGTGTTTTACTACCAGTTTATGTAAACTTTCATAGCTTCTAAATATCTGTTTAGCTGGTGAACTTTGGTAGTAGAGTTGCTACTCATTTCCTGGTTGTTTAAAGAGTTTGAAAGAAGTTTTATATTAACCTCTACCAAAGTTTCTAGTTATGTAGTATGCATTTTTTTTCATTATCAGAAATGCTGCTACAAAAAAAAATGCTGCTGTATTTCCATCATATAATGGGAATGCATGGCCGCCTGTGAAAGCTTAGGAGCAAATTTTTGGGAGCCACTTACACTTAAATAGCAAGGGTAAGCATTTGATAGTTTAGACATATCTTCCACCTCTCCTGAGCTTTCTAGAGTCAGAGACAGCATCCTGATCATCTCTGTATTTGTTTTTATCCTCAGTATCTGATACAGATGATAAATTAATGTCTATTCAGTAGTAATTGCTCATCCATATTTCTCCCCCACCCCTTTCGTCAACTACTACATTGTGAGAAACTTAACCCTCTGAGCCCTGTCTCCTGTGAGTACGGTTAGAGTAGTTACAGTATGGAGGAAGGACTGCTTTTCTCACAAGCAAATTATTATCCCAAAAGAGAACCTTTATATTATCCAGGAAATGCTATTCATTTGCAATTGTTCATTTGCGTTATTATCTTTAAATTACTAATGTAAATTTCTGTATTTTCTTTTTTCCAGCCATCAAAAATAAGGATTAATTTAGAAGATAATGTACAGTATGTGTCCATGAGAAGTAAGTTGATTCTTGAATAGGTTTTAGGTTTTGTGGTTTAAATTTCATATGATTTTAACTGATTTATTTTAAATGTACATAGGTTGGAAAATTTAAGTAAAATATGTTATTTGTTCACTAACTTTCAGCAAAAACTCCTGATGTTGTGGGCTGAAATGTGCACAAATGTCAGTTTATTCTTTGTTGCTTTTGGAAATCAGGAAATCGTTTTTAAGATGGAATGGTCTATGTTTAAGGCTAATTTCTCAAAGTTCTGTGAGACCACTTACTTATTACCATCAGCAGAGCTAAAGGCTGTTGACAACAGGCAGGAGAACTGTCTTTTGCCCTCCAGACTTCCTTCCATTTGTTCTCTCCCACCCCTGCCAGGGACCAGGGTGCAGAGTCAGAGGAGACAGAGTGCCAGTGCTCTAGTTGTTCTAGTTGCCATCCTTCTGGAAATTGTTACCATACATAGCCCCACCCCTAGATTCTCCTTAATTTGGTTCTAACCACAATGAATAGACTGTGCATAGATCCCACATGTTGATCTTAGCATCAGCCCTTAATTTCTCCTCAGCCTTGCCACAGTCTCGCCCATAGCTGATCCCTAGGTTTGATCAGTTTTACCTTCAAAGTGTCCTTCATCTGTCCCTCAACTACCACCTTACAGTAATGTCTGTAACACACTGAGCTTGTACACTGCGAGCTGTGTTAAGTTCTTTGGATTATCACAAGAACCCTTTAAAATATAAGTGAATCACTGGGTGTTATGCTATATGTTGGCAAATTGAACTACAATAAAAAATATACAAAAAAATAAAATATAAGTGAATGATCATTCATTTTTTTTTATAGATGAGTAAACTTGCCTCAGTCCGGATTCAGCCCCACAGCTCTCTGACTTGAGCCCCTCCTCTTAACCACTGGGTTAGACTGCTGCTTTGCTGGGCTCTCCCTCCCTCCCGAGCTGACATGTCTGGGTAGCCTTCTCAGTGTGTTGTCTGCTTTTAGGCTCTCCCACGATGCTGCCAGTGTGAGTTTCCTAACACAGAACTGGGATTGGGATCTCACTCAACCTAGAATTTTTTCAGGGTTCTGTTACAAATAGAGAAAACCCTGATTCCTCATTTATTTGGTTTTACTTGCCTGTGTTAAACTTATAAACTACCTCATATCCTTAAAAGAGAAACAAGGCAGTAGAGAATGGCTGGGCAGAAAGGTCATTCCTTGTTCCATGGGGCAGCCTTGTCATCCAGCTGCTGCCCCACCCGTGTATACCAGCTGTGGGTTCTCTAAATATACCTGTTCTCAACCACTGCTCTGTCTTATTAAACCCCTTGCCCTCCATCAGAGGGGGGAGAAGAGCTTCTTCTCCTCCACTCAGTCCTCTGGGTGCTCACCCACTTTGGGAGGACTTCCTTATTACTGTTCCAGGCAGGTTTCCTCTTCTCAGGGAGCGTGGACGCCTCTCTTGGCACTGACCTCAGGACATTGTGACAGAGTTCCTTACTAGACCAGGGAACATCTTGAGTTTGAAAACCTTTCTAATCATGTTTGTATTCCTTCAGCAATTGTCAAGTTAAGGTTTTCAGTGAGTATCTGTTCTTTGTAAGGTGACTAACATGGTGGGAATGTACAACCCTGAGCTTATAGGACCCTGTTGTGTTAGCAGTTAGGGTGATGAGATGTGTGCTTTTTTAAGTTAGAATTACTCTGTTGTAGTCTGCCAAGGATTTTTGTAGAATTGTGACTTTCTTCTAATTAAAGTTTAATTCTGATTTAATCCTGTTTAATCTTAAGTGTAGGAGTGGTCTCCACTGAGAAGACATGTGCATTATAAAATACATGCTGTGTTCTTGGAGTAGCCACCAGTGGAATTTAAACTGGCTTTAAACTGAATGTGATGTAGAGGTTCTGGATATGGGAATTAATTTCATTTCTTTTCTTTCTTTCTCTCCTTCCTCCCTCCCTCCCTCCCTCCCTCCCTCCTTCCCTCCTTCCCTCTCTTTCTTTCTTTCTTTCTTTCTTTCTTTCTTTCTTTCTTTCTTTCTTTCTTTCTTTCTTTCATATTTATTTATTCATGAGAAACACAAAGAGAGAGGCAGAGACATAGACAGAGGGAGAAATGGGCTTCCTGTGGGGATCCTGATGTGGGACTTGATCCCAGGACCCTGGGATCTCGACCTCCAAAGGTAGATGCTCAACCACTGAACCACCCAGGCACCCCTGGGATATGGTGGGAATTTCTAATTGAAGATAGGATGACTATTTCTTTTAAAGCATACTCACTGCCGTGTGCTGTGAAAGTAGAAAAAAGGAGAAATCATATACTCCATACCAAAAGGGCAGCTAGGTTATTTGTAAAATTATTTACTCTGCACACCAAACCATAAAACTTGTGTTTTAGTATCAAATTTAGAAAGATGAATAATCATACACCTTTCAGGCAAGGACTTGAGCCAAGGAGACCCTCGTACATACACTGTATAAAGCTGATAGAAACTCCACCTGCATAGCAGGTTTAGTGGGACAAACATTCCTTAAAATACCCTTTTGCCTTTGGTTCCAAATTGTGGAACTTAACTAAAGGAAACAAAAACGAAAACGCACGCAAAAATTTAGCTACAGGGAGATTTATTGAAGTATTGAACAAAATAGCAAAGTTGGAGACAATTGGAATTTCTAGTATTGGCCTAAGTTTTACAAATATTCCATAGTGTTAAATATTCTGCAGCCATTAAGAATAATGTTAAATTCATTTGTTGCCAAGTCAGGATGTTCACAATGTTAAAACAGTTTGTTAAAAAGATAGTCTGTTCTTTTTTTTTTTTTTTTAAAGATTTTTATTTATTTATTCATGATAGTCACAGAGAGAGAGAGGCAGAGACACAGGCAGAGGGAGAAGCAGGCTCCATGCAGGGAGCCTGATGTGGGATTCGATCCGGGGTCTCCAGGATCACGCCCCGGGCCAAAGGCAGGCGCCAAACCGCTGCGCCACCCAGGGATCCCAAGATAGTCTGTTCTTATTTTTGTTTTTTAAGTTACCTGTACGTATTGACAGATGTGTGTGTGTGTGTGTGTCTGTGTGTGTCTGTGTGTGGAGGGTGCAGGGTGTGTATGAAAAGCCAAAATCATCTTAGTAGGTGGAGGAGGGAGGGAATTAAAGAGATTTTCCCCCTTCATTTGCTTATCTGTGAAGTTAATATAAGGTACTGAATATTTTTTAAAAGTAGAGATGCCACTTTTCCTCAAGATATGTCAAATGTTTTAGTAGAAAATTAATTTGAACTCTTTGAGAAACTTCCATCAGGGTTACACTGTGACATGTATAAATTTTAAAAAGAAAAGCCAACTCTCTGCCTTTGCTTTATAAAGAATATCTTAACTTGAAGACCAAATAAGAAATTTAGTTGGTCTTATTTGGTCTTAAAGTTAAGAATTCTGTTTTCAAAACCATTTCTAATCCTATTCCTAAGAGTGGTGTCGGGAGAAATGCATACTTTATGTTCGGCAAGTTGCTGCAGACTCCTGCAAATTCCCACCTCCAGGGGAACTGGCTGCACATTTCAAATACTGCTATAAGTCTAAAGCCTTTGTTTACTTGAGACAGGCTGATACATTTTTATCCAGTGTGAGAAATGTTTCATAAAAATTAGCTATGATGTGTCCAGTATATAGAATTTTTGGTAGGTGTCTATGCTTACTGAGGAAATAAATTTCTTTTAATGAGCTGAGAAAGCAATACTATTGAGAATTTTACAAATTTGTCTGTTTTGTTTCCCAGAAGCTCTAAAAGTGAAGAGACCTCGTTTTGATGTATCTCTGGTTTATTTAACTCGAAAATTTATGGATCTTGTCAGATCTGCTCCTGGGGGTATTCTCGACTTAAACAAGGTTGCCACAAAACTGGGAGTGCGAAAACGGAGAGTATATGACATCACCAATGTCTTAGATGGAATCGATCTGGTTGAAAAAAAGTCTAAGAACCATATTCGATGGATGTGAGTTGGTTTCGAAATTTTCATGGCCTTTTTTTTTCTTCCTTCTTATTAAGTGACGATACTGTACTTGAAACAGACTAGATATTAGTGTTTTGACAGGACAAAACAAAGTAAGAGATGACTTCTTGTTAGAAAAGGATTCTACAGAAATTTCTCACATGGTCCAACAAGGTACATAAATATTTTTTTTTTTCCTACTTAGGGATAAATAAAAGCCATAGACCTAAAATATAATTCTGATGTTATGGAAAAGTTGAATGGAATAATGATCAGTTCTAAGAGTTTTGATTTTCAAGATCCTAGGAAGGGGACGTCCGATTGTTTAGGAGATTTTTTTTTTCCCCAATTGATTGTTGATATCAGGAGAAACTAGTTAAGGTTGTAAAACAATGTCAGGCAATAAACACTTAGAGACCTCATGCCCCAGGGGTTGTATGTAATTCATTTGTTCTTTGGCAAAGGCAGGAATCTAATCTACCTTCTTAACAGCTACCCCAGGTAATTATGAATCAGATGGGCTCAGATCCATAGGATCGCATACTGCCCTAAATGTAAAAAAAAAAAAAAAAAATCCGTAGACAATGTCTAAAAGGCAATTGCTGGGGGTGCCTGTGTGGCTCAGTCATTTAAGTGTCCAACTCTTGATTTCGGCTCAGCTCGTGATCTCAGAGATCAAGCTCTGCACTGAGCATAGAAGCCTGCTTGAGATTCTTTCTCTCCATTTCCCCACCTGCCCTCTCTCTCGTACTCACTCACACTCTCTCTCTCAAAAAAAGAAGCATTTGCTAAAGACTTCAATTTCATTAGGAAGGATCGTGGAAAAAAGGCCTTTTGATACAGATGTAGATATACATGTGTATATGCACATGTGCATAACAAGAAAGCTTTTAATACTTAAAATAGACAAATATTTCAGATCAGTAAGAAACAGTTCCAGCATATAAGTACATATAAATATATTTCATTTCAGGCAAATGAAAAATCTAACAAAAAAGATCATGAAATGGCTCTAAGTAATGCACTTTGCTGTTAGAAGAAAGTGGTTCATAAAAGGAAGTTATTTATTCCAATAGTACAGAAATGCAGATTGAATTCTAATCTGAATATTAGCTAAAAAATATTAAATAACACTTTAGGACTTTTTGTTTTTTAGGATTTTATTCATTCATTTGAGAGAGAGAGGGAGAGCACACAGAGGGAGAGGGAAAGGGAGAAGCCAAACTCCCTGCTGAGCAGGGAGCCTGATGTGGGTCTTGATCTGGGACCCCGAGATCATAACCTGAGCCAAAGGCAGACACTTGACTGACTAAGCCACCCAGGCACCCCACAGTTTAGGGGTTAATATCAGATTGCATTCTAAATCACTACTTAAAATCAGATTTGAAAACTACCAAGCAAAAGGTAAAGTGGTCACAGCCTTTTTCCTCTTTATTTTCCATAAAGAAGAAAAATTAGTATCAGTGGACTCAGGTCATATCATACCAATGTAATAGGTAAACCATAACAACTAAGGAAAATATATCTTCTGAGAATAAAGAATATAACATTATATTCAGATAGAACCAAGTAGAATATGCATTTGAGAGGGAAAATACTCAGAATTTTAGCAAAAGTACTATAATTTTAGTCAGTACTCCTTGTTTTTCATAGGGGACTAAAAGATTAGAACTACCAAAGTCCTACTGTAGGTAGGAGAGCTGGGGCTTACACTGGGTATTATTGGTTCTCAGTCTGTGCTCAGTGAACTCCATCAGCTTTCCTTACTACTGTTAATTTCCCTAGTTATAAGGGTTTTGTTTTTGTTTTTGTTTTTGTTTTATCCCTGTGTAAGAGACTAGAAATGGGGACAAAAGCCAGTCTATGTGTAGGAGGAATAATGGTTGTCTAAAAGGAGGTCAGGGGTGATGTTCAAGTACCTAGTTTTGTCTGTCATTCTGGGAAATACCTGATGTCAACATTTGGAGAAGTTCTAGGAATCTAACTTTTCTCCTAGATGTGTCTGATGGTGATTTTTTTAATTTATTTTTTTAATACCTTTCCTCTAAAGAGGATCTGATCTTAGCAATTTTGGAGCAGTGCCCCAACAGAAGAAGCTGCAGGAGGAACTTTCTGACTTATCAGCAATGGAAGATGCTTTGGATGAGTTAATTAAGGATTGTGCTCAGCAGTTGTTTGAATTAACAGACGACAAAGAAAATGAAAGATATCCTTTAACTCTGTCTTTTTTTTTTAACTTTTTATTTAAATTCAATTTAACATATACTGTGTTGTTTCAGAGGTAGAATTTAGTGATTCATCCGTTGCACACAATACCCAGTGTTCATCACACCCCGTCTCGTTCCCTCCTTAATGCCCATCACCCAGTTCCTCCCCCACCTTTCCTCCAGCACCCTCAGTTTGTTAACACTGTCCTTTTTTAAAAAAAATCTCTCCTTTCAAACCAGGTTACTTTAAATAGTAGGATCAGTTTGGGGATTTAATTAATATATTCAAAGCACAAAACTAGAGCTTTAGAACTTTTAAAAGTAAGTAAAGGTTAAATTGTGTAGCCTGAGGTATACACAAATAATTGCTGTTTTGCTGGTATTTGCTCACGTTAAATGCTGCATTGTGACCATGTACCAAGATCAGTGTTTGCATTTAAAATGAAAATAGTGGTGTGTTCTTGTTTGTTTTTTTAGTCAAAGAATGCTGTAAAGGTAGTAAAATATGTTGTTGGCATTTGTGAAATTGACATTTTTCCTAATTTGTTAACCGGAGTTTATTTCTGAAACAACTTGTCATTGAGACAGTACTAGTGCTGCCACTCTGGCCCACAAAGCCTGGTGTAGCTGGATGTGCCTCTGGGACCAGCAGGGGAGACGGGGCAGTGGTGGCAATCTTCTCCTGTGTCTCCCGGCCCATCTGCTGCTCCGTTCTTGCCTCACCTGAATGAGGCGTCACTGATTCCGAGCTGTTCCATGCCTCAAATTTACTTAGATTCTGTATCAGTCAGATGTTTCCAGAGTCCAGTTTACTGGAAGGAAAGTAAATGCTGTTCCTCTTCCCAATCAAAAAGTAAACCAAAAATGTTGGGGAACCAAGTAAATCACATAATTGGTAAAATTTCAAGTAACACAGTAAAGATAAAAAAATTCACATAGATGGAAAATATTTGGGATACAGGAAATCGCATAAGTATATGATAGCCCCAAAGCACATACTCTCCTAGTGGCTTCTGCTCTTTCTTAGATTTTTTTCCACTTGCATTTTAGGAGATTGTCATCAAAACAGTGTTTTGTCCCCAAAAATTCTCATAGTAAGATCCAGCAGTGAATAGGGAAGTGGAAGCAGGGAGTAAACACCTTCACCTTAGTTGTTTTCTGTACGTTATTAATGTTTTTCTCCAGAAATTATCATCATCAAAATGACACTAGAGTTTAAAGGAATGCTTCTTTAGATACTGTAAATATTGTAAATAAAATTTTAAGAATTATTCATGAAATAATTATACATGAAATAATTTTTTACCAATTGCTTTCCTTAATTGTGAGTTTGTATCCCATAAAAACTGCAGAGATTCTAACGTTACACTTGTTATGCATGTATCATAAGAGAAATTATCTCCTCAGTAAGTAGCATTCTGCTTAGAGACCCTTGACTGATGTTTACACTAGCATATGTGACGTATCAGGATATTCATAGCATTCAGGCCTTCCACGAACAGATCGTTATTGCGGTGAAGGCTCCTGCAGAAACCAGATTGGATGTTCCAGCTCCAAGAGAAGTAGGTATCCCTGCATTTCTAAGAGGGTTTATTTATTTTATTTTTAAATTTTTTATTTTTATTTATTTATTTAAGATTTTATTTATTTATTCATGAGAGACAGAGAGAGAGAGAGGCAGAGACACAGGCAGAGGGAGAAGCAGGTTCCATGCAGGGAGCCTGATGCGGGACTCTGTCCTGGGTCTCCAGGATCACACCCTGGGCCGAAGGCGGCACTAAACCGCTGAGCCACCCAGGGATCCCCGAAAAGGGTTATTTTAAAGAGAAAATTCAGTCAACTGCTGAGCCAGTGCTCTATCACAGTCGTGAGCACATTAGCTGCATACCTGACACTGCTGGATGCACTTTACACATTTTAACTTGTTTCAAGTGACACAGCAAATAGTCATGATTATTGGCCTCTTAAAGGTGAGGAGTCTGAATGAAGCATAAAAAGATGAACTTTCTCATGATTACACAGTAAGTGACAGAATCAGAATCCAAACCCAGATAGTTTGGCTTAGAGTGTTCTTAATCACTGTCCTATCAACATACTAACTGTGAAGCACCATAGCGCCTGTGTTCTACTGGAGTATGCTGTGATGCCCTTGGAGGAATCACCAAGAATTGGCCTCATGGTTGGAGTTCCAGAAGGAAAATCTGGGGATCAGCGAAGGCTCTGGGGGAATTAACTGTAACCAAGCTCATGAAAGACTAATGGCTAAACTAGAACGCTAAGTGTTACATGAAAAATGAAAGGGAAGATTGCTGTGTGAATGAAAATACTCTTTGTCAGCCGCCAGCTGCTTAGCACACTCTTTCCCTTGCAGGGAAGTTTGTATTGAAAGATAATTGTCATCAGAAGGTTGCTTGGTAAGGATGGAATCAGAACCAAGGAATGTGGCCTTTCTTGGGACAGATCATCAAGTTCTGACAGCCTGATAGACCCATCGGTGCTCATAGTGATGTCCTCTGCTTGCTACAGGGACTCACCTCCCTCATAGTGGAAGAATACTCTCCATCATCTCTCCTTTTATCCCCGCAGAGCACTGTCCAAGTGAGCACGCATGTTGTTACTTGACAGTGTATTATTATAAGTCAGTTAAGGGGCAGCTTTTAATTTAGTCACACTCAAGTTGTGACTTCTGGGAGATGTTTCCTCATTATTTTATTCAGATTTAAGCCTCCTAAGTAACATATTTAATAGGAGTCATTTTGAGAGAATTTTAAAGTTTAAAAAATTATAATTAGCCACTAATCTTTCAACACATCCTTACTTTGGGGCACAATGGTCTGTGCTACAGCAACTGATGGGCTTTGGGGTTTTCTTTCCCCTGTGCTGTGAGCTGCTTCAGGCTGTAATTGCCAAATTTTGCTGGGCTTTTGGATCATGCCCAAGACTTAGAGTCCAGTTTAAAGGCTGATGAACATGGGCCCTCGGGGCAGCCACTCTGCAGCACATAAGTGGGAGTAGTAGACAGGAGCACACTGCATTCAGTGGCATCTGCCCCCACAGAGATCCAGGGCGAGATCTGGGAAGCTAGTGCCAGGGTGGATGGACTGGCCTTGGGTCAAATCTGGTTTGTGAGGTTTTTATACATAATCTCCCTGGGACACAGCCACATTCCCATTTGTCTAGACTGTTGTCTCTGGCTGCTTTCACTCTGTAATGGCAGAGTTGTATAGTGGTGACAGGGATGGTGTGGCCTGCAAAGCCAAAAAATGTTTACGATCTCCCCCCTTTATGGAAAACATTTGTCAGCTCTGATTCAGTGGAGTAAGGAGTCCTCAGTTGGCTGCCAGTTCTGAGCAAAATACCACTTCCTTTTGTTTAGTAATATGTTTTGAGTTGTATACGCTGTACCATTCCTGGCAGTCTAGAACCTGGGCATAGATGTTCATTCTCATACCTGTGGTCCCAGGAAGCCACAGAAAAGGTGACACAAGGTTTTGTGAGCCTCTGATAAGCTGCAATTCTGAGCCCTGTTGGGAGATCCCAGTGAGATGTGTGGAGCGGGAGGGAGCATGGTGTCCATACCTAGCCCTGGCCTCACTGCATGGAAGGACAGAGAACAGACTGTGTTACACTTGAACACTCTTTTGGTTAGAACAACAAAGGAATCATAACTGGAACTGTTCCTTAAGAATTTAGCATAAATTGGATCATTCCCATCTTTTGGCCAAAAAGAAAAAAAGCATAATTCTCAGTAGAAGCACCCTACTTCCTGATACCTCACAGAAAAAATATATAAATTCTGAGTAAATTTAAAGGTCCAAAGCCATAGATGTGAATAATAACTAATAGTCCTTTATATGCAGTTTTTTTGAATATTTAAGCTACTGAGGTCTATTTTGTCTGGATCCCATCCTCTGACTTTCACGCAGAGGACGGCCTGTTGAGTGAACTCGGTACCTTAGCAGCCATCAGATCTAAACAGAGCCTTGCCATTTGAGACTATGGGTTGT
This sequence comes from Canis lupus dingo, assembly GCF_003254725.2. Lineage (NCBI taxonomy): Eukaryota > Metazoa > Chordata > Mammalia > Carnivora > Canidae > Canis > Canis lupus. The sequence goes on along the minus strand of NC_064259.1, from coordinate 8,154,170 downwards.
TTTAGATTTCTATGTCATCCAAGTACTGATTTTGGACTCTTAAGTACAGATTCCTAGAAGGGGTCGACTCCTTGAGTATCAAAAAACGGGCTCTTTAGTACAGAGATGATGACATCATGGCCCCAAAGTCATGACTGATAATCCAGTGGCTGTCGCGGCAGCATGAATTGGCCAGCAGCTCAGTCTGCTGGAGTGATTAAAGCCAAGTACATGATTCTCTCGAATACATGATAGAAAACCAATTTAAATTTTCAGAATACCACTTGAATTGAAACTTTGGTAGTTTTAGTAAGTGAAACAGTATAATTAATGAATTCTCGCATTCATGCTAATGTGTCTTTTGCCAGGACTCTATCACAGTACACATAAGGAGCACCAGAGGCCCCATCGATGTTTATTTATGTGAGGTGGAGCAGGGCCACTCTAGTAATAAATCGTCGGAAGGTGCAGGCACCTCTTCATCTAAAAACAAACATCCAGAACCCCCCAATAAAGGTAAATATACCAAGTTTGTGATTAGGAAAATTTAAGATTCTGATGGTATTTGATTATACACACACATACACAGTCTTATTGTGGTTGATTTTTTTACACTTTCTGATCATAAAAACGGGAGTTACAGAATTACAGTGTCATTCTTCACTACAGTTTAGACGATTTCTAACAACTCTATCGTTACATTCCATGTCGTTTTGATCTCCTTGGACACTTAGGGTGGTAGTGGACCCCATGGCGGTGCCAGCTGGCAGTGTCGGAGCAGAGCAGACCGTGTGCGCTCTCCGGGGCTTCCGGGTGTGCAGCTCAGCCCCGTTTCCCCTGTGAGCTTTACGGCGTTGGCCTCAGGCCCTTAGCACAACAGTACGGTTCCTGACCAGAGGTCTTGGGTTTGTAAGCACTTGAATGATGTGTGCTGTTACCTGTCTGGCTTTTAACTCAGGAGAATTTCTTTCATGTTTCTTATTTTTCAGAAGAAAATCCTCCACAGCAAAGTGAAGAATTGCTTGAAGTAAGCAACTGATAGCATTTGAGAATTCGTGCACCGAGTTCTTGGGGAGCTTCCTGTGTGGGATGAATTATGCATCACATTTGATTCTCAGAGCAATAAATCGTCCATGAAATTCTCTGCTTCTGTCAGCAGCATCAAGGCCAGTAGTGGCTTTGAGTAGTTCACTACTGAGATTACTGGAGAATTATGGTTTCAGCATTTGAAAACGACTCTTTTTATAATTATTCACTGCTTTTTGTCAGTGAAATGGACCCTTGCCTACTGAAATAACTTCACAGAGTACCACGGAGGCAGACGGTCAGGCCTGAGGTGGACAGTGAGTGCTTCGCGGACTCTGCGCTTTTCTTCAAGGATCATGTGTCATTATAACAAAAGAAATTGCCTTACACGGGTTCACGTCTGCAGTTAGCTGTCGTACGTTGGATGGGTGTATGCAGGCATCCGAATGTGACGTCTTTGTATATATCTGTATAATGTTTAGATTACTTATGTAATATGTCTAAGTAAAACTTTTCACCCTTGTACAGCCAAAATAATGTATATATGGAAAATAACAGACAAATTCTCTAATTTCTGTGGTATCTATAACTTATTAGAATCCTCTCAGTGGGGGTTAGAGGAAAGTTTTTTTCCAAACTTCTACATGTAGAAGTATCATAACGCTATACATTGAAAGCTCATGGATTTAATTAAAGTATTTCAATATGGTTCCCAGTGCTGAAATTGAAATCTGATACTTCGTGATTTCAAGCTCCCTGCAGGGTTATTGTGTCCAAGCAGACTGGTGGCGTGCCCTGAAGCCTTAGGGGCAAGTGTAGAAATGCTATCAGGTAATGGCTTCATTCGTTGCAAGACATGGATTTAATCATGGTGACAATTGGAAACTGTTTTAACCTTTTTTGCAAGCAGATTTTGTAGTACATTTCTGTACGCAGCCTTGCTTTTCAATCAGAAGGGTTTGCTTTTAATGAGTGGGCTGTACCCTGCCCTCTCTCCAGCTCTACTCCCACATTTCCAAGTACCTAGCTCTCTACCTCATTGGGTAAGTCACTTACCACTCTGTGCCTCAGTTTACTCCGTAGTTTACCATTAGACTGTGAGCTCCTTGAGGGACTTTGTCTTAATCATTGTTACACCCAGCGCCTTGCACCATGCCTGGCACATCAGAAGTGCTCAATAAATCTTTAAACAAATCAGCGAGTGAGTGAGTGGATTGTAAAGTAGGACCAGTAACCATGGCTTGTCTACCGTCCGGGATTCTCGTCAGCAGCATTCAGATTCATGTTTTAAACTTGCCTTTCATTCCGAGAGAGATTCGAAGCAACTTGACGTTAAGACCGTGTAAAAAAAGATTTCAAAAAAAGGAATCAAATGAAAATACTTGAAAAATACTGCTGAGTGTCTAGGGTTCACTTAGCTCCGCGTTCGCGGGGGACTTGGGCAGATGTCCACTGGGAAGTGGCAGCTAGCGGGGGGTAGGCTGGAGACCAGAGGCCTGTGACCGTCATACGGAATAAAAGCCTTCCCCGAGCAGGAATAACGGGCGGGGGCGGGGGGCGGTAGCGCTGCCCAGAGTGACCTCATCCTTCCCGGCCACCAGGTAGGTCCTTACTGCGAAATGTGACAACTGTCCCGCTTTACAAACTGTTCGGAGGGTAAAATGAGATGAGGTAGGCGAAGGTCCTTTGGCAGCTGGAGACGCGTTCTATAAACGCACCGTCTTCGGGTGTTGGTCTCTAGTGTTTGCAGCCGCTAAAGCAGGCGTCCGGTCGGCTTCTAGGCTCTTCCTCCCCACCGTGCTCAGCACCGCTGCTGTCTCTGTTCACGCTGCTGCTTGCTTTCGTGTCGCTTAGCCCTGGTGGAAAGCCGAGTGTCCCCTGTTCCCTTCAGGCTGCAGTCGAACAATGTAGAAGACCTCGGCCCACCCTCCCCTGCCTCCCAGGCTTGTCCCTTGGCTGACGTAAGGGGCCTGGTGGCTGTGCCCGAAGCCACGCCGCACTTATCTCCGGGTCTTTGCTCTCCCCTTTGCCCTGGAATGGTCGGCCCCTCGTCTGTTTGCAGAATTCCGCCTTCCTTCGGCTCCTGCCCGTGCCCACAGTGCCTGCGGCGGTGCGGTGGCCGGTCCGGTGGCCGTCCCTCGACTGCGGCGGGTTTCCCGAGCGCCGCATGCTCCCCGGCTGCAGGGACCGTGGTACCTAAGGCGTTAGGTGCAGTTCTGTGGCGTTAGAAAACTGTGCAGTAAGAAAACTGACCTGATTTCGTTCACCCAGCTCCCAAGAACCTAAAAACCCCGATTTTGCAAAAACACAGACCAACAAACTGAATTTTCACTTGAAAAAAAAAAAATTACGATTGTTCCAATTTTGCCTTTTGCTCAAGGTTAAGCACATCTGGCTCCCTGTCCCTCGCCTCGGGAGGTGAACATCCTTGTGGAGTGAGGCACTGTTTTCAGGAGGGGAGCTTGAAACGTGAGACAGAGGAGCCCCGTTGCCCCCCCTTTGACCTGGGGTCTGGTCCCAGGGACGCTTGTATGGGCTGGTGTCGAGGTGGATGCTGGAGGTGGCACAGGTGAGTGGTGGCGCTGCTAAAGGCTGGAGGACCTTCGGCCAGACCCAGCGTTTCTCTTGGGAATGTGGATGTCTCAAAATCTCGGAAATCTGCTACTTGATTATCTACCAAAATTAAAAATGGAAATCAGAATAAAGCCACTTTAGGTCATGGAAAGCAAGTCCTCCATCACAGGGTCCCAGTTGGCTGTTGGATGGCGCCACCTGTTGGCTTGTCTACGCAGGCTGCGTGGCAGAGGGTTAGGCGGTGGCTCCGTGCCTCGTGCCCTGCCCTGACCACCTCCCTGCCCCCTGGGACGACCTGGCAGCCTGTCTGCCTGGGCCCCACGGTCCTCAGGAGGTGGGGGCTCAGGAGGTAGGAGGTAAGCGGAGAGAAGGGGGAGAGAGGGGTGAAGATGAAGGAGGGAAGGAAGGCTTTTCAGGAGAACTGCCCTGGCATGGGGGGGTATCCTTATTTTTTAAATTTTATTTAAATTCAATTAACATATAATGTATTAGTAATTTCAGAGGTAGAGTTCAGAGATTCATCAGTCTTTTTTTAAGATTTTATTTTTTAAAAAAGATTTTATGTATTTATTCATGAGAGACACACAGAGAGAGAGAGAGAGAGAGAGAGAGAGAGAGGCAGAGACACGGGCAGAGGGAGAAGCAGGCTCCCTGCAGGGAGCCCGATGCAAGACTCGATCTCAGGACCCCAGGATCACACCCTGGGCTGAAGGCAGGGGCTAAACCGCTGAGCCACCCAGGTGCCCCAAATATTTTATTTATTTACTTGAGAGAGTGAGCTGAGAGAGAGAGCACAAGCAGAGGGAGGGAAAGGGAGAAGCAGACAGACAGGGAGTCTGTCGTAGGACTCGATCCCAGGACCCTGAGATCGTGACCATGAGCCAAGGCAGACGCCCAACCGACTGAGCCACCCTGGTGCCCCTACCTAGTCTATTTCTTATAGTAGTTTTTGCAAACTGTCACTATGACAGGCTTCGTCGCACGGAGGGACTTACATAGTGAACCACAGCCAGCAAGCCCTGTAAGCATAAGACGGGTCACCTACCTCCTCCCTGTCACCTACCTGATGACCTCCAGAAAATTCTCATTTTCCTAACCAGTCCCCAGACTACTGGGCCCATCCAACTTGAGCGCTCTTCCCTCCCCGTCCATCGCTCCTGCCCCCTCCCGACCACACACACACACACACACACACACACACACACACACACGATAAGTTAGCACTTGCATGAAGCAACCTTAAGGAACTTAGAATCTGTCGTTCTAGCATCAAGTAGCACTTTCAGAACTTTAGGAAACCACGACGTCCCACGGAGGGCTCGCTGCTTAATGCAGATGTGCACGCCTACTCGCGGAGCTTTCAATTTTATAGTTCAAGGTGAGGAATCAGCATGTTTACCTTTTTTTTAAGATTTTATTTTTATTTATTTATTCATGAGAGACACAGAGAGAGAGAGGCAGAGACCAGGGCAGAGGGAGAAGCAGGCTCCATGCAGGGAGCCCGACGTGGGACTCGATCCCGGGTCTCCAGGATCATGCCCTGGGCTGAAGGCGGCGCTAAACCGCTGAGCCACCCGGGCTGCCCAGCATGTTTACCTTTTATCTCTGACATTTTAACTGATGGGGACTGTGGCATGGACAGTCCTTGGTTTCTTGTTTGGAACTTTCTGGATCTTCTGGACCTGGGTGTCTGTTTCTTTCCCCCTATTAGGGAAGTTTTCATTTATTCTTCCTTCAAATACATTTTCTGCCCCTTTTCTTCTGGGCCCCCTGTGATGGGGATGTTTGTTGGCTTGATGTTGTCTAAGGCATCCCTTAACCCATCCTCATTTTTACAAGTTCTTCTTCCTTTCTGCTCTTCTGCTCGGTGCTTTCCGTTACCCGGTCTTCCAGAACACCGATCTGTTCTGCACCCACTAATCTGTTGACGTCCTCTGGTGCATTTTAAGGAAGCTCTGTGCCCAACACGGGGCTCGAACTCACCACCCCGACATCAAGAGTCCCATGCTCCACTGACTGAGCCAGCCAGGCGCCCCTCTAGTGTAGTTTTCCTTTCAGTCATTGTATCTTCAACCCCGATTGGTTCCTCTTTATATATATTTTCTATCCTCGTTGACATTCTCGCTGACTTCGTCCACTCCTCCCTCCAGCCCTGTGGGCATCTTTAGGACCATAGCGTTGAACTCTGTTGGGTAGATTGCTTATCTCCATCTCATTTAGTTCTTTTTTTTCTGAGGTTTTGCCTTGTTCTTCGGTTTGGAACATATTCCACCCCATTTTGCTTGACTTCCCGTGTTTGCTTCCGTGAGTTAGGCAAAACAGCTACTTCTCCCAGACTCTAAGGAATGATCTTGTGTATGGTCATCGCCCACGTGGACTATGCCTGGTGACCTTGGCCGGCTGGCTGGAGCTGGGGCTGGTGTGGGTTGGGGTCCTGGGGTGCTTCGTGCTGGGGCTGCCGCGGTGGGAGGGCAGGAGCAGATGTGGGTGCAAGCTGGGGTGTCTGGGGACACTCTGTGTAGTGGGCATCCTCCTGGGGCAGCTGGAGCCGAGGCGGGCAGTGCTGGGGTGGGGGCTCCAGGGTGCTCTATGCAGGCGTGCCCTGGTTGGGTGGTTGAAGCTGAGGTGTGCACAGGCCAGGCTACCTTGGGTGCTCTGCTCTGTGGGTGCCCTGGCAAGTCATCTGGAGCCAAAGTATTGTGGGCCTGGAGAGCTCCGGGGTGCTTTGTGCCTGTGTCACCTGTTTGAGATGGTTGGAGCTGTGGTGAACGCTAAGCAGGGGGGTCTCCGTGTGCACCACACTGGGGCCACCTTGGGGGAGTGGCTGGGGCTGGTGTGGGCTCTCCGGGGCTGGCTGAGGTGACGGGCCAGTGAGGGCATCTGGACCCTGCTCCTGTCCACGCTATCAAGGTGGAGGAGGGAATGTGAGCTGTGGCACTCACCAGCCCCTCCGGCCCAGAGAGAGTTCCAGCAGCAACTCGGCTGTTTGGTGCAGTTCGGGGGCTGGATCCTTTATATTCCAGAATATATTTATATTCTTTTATTTTTTTAAAGATTTTATTTATTTATTCATGAGAGACACAGAGAGAGAGAGAGAGAGGCAGAGAAGCAGGCTCCTCGCAGGGAGCCCGACGTGGGACTCGATCCCGGGACTCCAGGACCATGCCCTGGGCCAAAGGCAGGGGCTAAACTGCTGAGCCACCCAGGGATCCCCCTATTTATATTCTTTTAAACCTCAGCTGTTGGGCAGCCCGGGTGGCCCAGCAGTTTAGTGCTGCCTTCACCCCGGGGCCTGATCCTGGAGACCCAAGATCGAGTCCCGCATCGGGCTCCCTGCGTGGAGCCTGCTTCTCCCTCTGCCTGTGTCTCTGCCTCTCTCTCTCTCTCTCTCTGTTTTTCATTAATAAAATCTTTTAAAAAATAAAAATAAAAAAAAAAACTTTTGTTTGTTTTGTTTCAGATACATCTGCCCTTGGTCCCTCAGTCCTGTCCCTCCCGCCCCCCCCCCCGAAGCTCACGGTCAGGGGTGGGGATTCCGACCATTGCCATGCCTCTGACTCTCCTGCCGTTCTCTGTGGGGTCTCTCACCTTCTGTTGTGCACAGCCTCGGTTCTTCTTCCAGAGGAATCACTTTATAATCAGGTGTAAAGCTGGTGTGTCCATGGAGGAGAGGAGTTCAGGGTCTCCCCGGTGTCACCACCCTGTACTGGAATCGGAAATGTTTTTGTCATGACCGGAGAGCATCTGGTGGTGGAAACCAGGAAGCTCCTGAACATCGCACGCAAGACGGCCCCACGCGACCGACTTACCTGGTCCAGACGTCGGGAGAGAGCAGTGCTGTGAACCCAAGTCCTGCCAGTAACAGGCAGCCCATCGTCCGACTCACGGGTGAAGTGTTAACAAGCCCCTTGTCCACCGATCTAGAACCATGTCTCCACTCACTAGAGACCTTCTGACCTGCACCTCTCAGGTCTGTGTCAGTTCATTCCAAAAGTGGAAGGGAAGAGGGATGTTACTTACTGGGAAAAGCACCTGTAACAGACTGTGCCCTGGAGTACCGCAGGGGGAACAGATGCAGCTGCTGTAACAGAAAAAGCCCCAAATAACAGTGGCTTTAAAAAGATACAAGTTTAGGGATCCCTGGGTGGCGCAGCGGTTTGGCGCCTGCCTTTGGCCCAGGGCGCGATCCTGGAGACCCGGGATCGAATCCCACGTCGGGCTCCCGGTGCATGGAGCCTGCTTCTCCCTCTGCCTGTGTCTCTGCCTCTCTCTCTCTCTCTGACTATCATAAATTAAAAAAAAATGAAAAAGATACAAGTTTATTTCTCACATATGGGAGGTCTGTAGATGGTTCAGAGTTGGTATGGCTCTCCAGGGGCTCAGGGACCAAGGCTCCTTCCAGGTAGATTCCTTTGTGCTTGACAACTTAGCCATTCATTCATTCATTCATTCATTCATTCATGAGAGAGAGCACAAGCAGACGGAATGGCAGGCAGAGGGAGAGAGAAGCAGGCTCCCTACTGAGCAGGGACCCCCAACACGGGGCCCCATCCCAGGACCCTGGGATCATGACCCGAACCGAAGGCAGACGCTTAACTGACTGAGCCACCCAGGCGCCCCAACTTAGCCATTTAGATTTAGAAAATGTCATCATTACTGGGGGGCACCCTGGAGCTCTGTAGCTGTGGAAGAAGGGAAGGATGGAAGAAGGGAAGGTGTCGTAGGCACTATGGTGTCTGGGGAGAGCTGACCGTCCTCCCATCTAGGCACAGAACGACTGTACCTCCTAGTGAGGCCTTGCGACTACTCCCAGCCAGTTGGTTATGGGAAGTGACACATGGCGAAAGCACCATGCATGATTCTCCAGCAGCTCTTTCCTGCCACAGCGACCACAAAGGCCACAGGTGCCAGAGGCTGCAGCTCCAAGATATGGAATGTCCATCAACCTGGATCCCAACAAGACCGTGTGGAAGAGAGCTCTCCCAGTCTGCAGGCAACATGAAATGGGTCAAATCATTGGGATTTGTTAGCTTGCGTCTGCAACATAACCAAGCTCAGGCTAGCTAGTAGATTTGGGGACCACAGTCTCTGCCACAGGCCAGTGAGCGCAAGAATAATGCTGTCAAAACAGCCTCACGCCAAACCAGTGTCCTGTACCTCTGGCCCCCTCCCAGCTGCCCCAGTTGCTTATAATCAACACGACGACTCTGCCTCCATCCGTTTGTTTGCTGCTAGTGTGGGAGCCTAACTCAAGTTTACGTAATGATTGCCATCTAGTGGAGAATGGACGGTCGTTCAGATTTCTTGCTTTCAATTAAGCAAATGCTGCTAGAGGATCACTTTGAATTTTTTTTTTTTAAGAGTTCATTTATTTATTCATGAGAGACATACAGAGAGAGGCAGAGACACAGGCAGAGGGAGAAGCAGGCTCCATGCAGGGAGCCCGACGTGGGACTCGATTCCAGGACCCCAGGATCACACCCTGGGCCGAAGGCAGGCGTTAAACCTCTGAGCCACCCAGGGGTCCCCTCACTTTAACTTTAAAGTTCCCAGGGGGATCCCTGGGTGGCGCAGCGGTTTAGCGCCTGCCTTTGGCCCGGGGCGTGATTCTGGAGATCCGGGATCGAATCCCACGTCAGGCTCCCGGTGCATGGAGCCTGCTTCTCCTTCTGCCTATGTCTCTGTTTCTCTCTCTCTCTCTGTGACTATCATAAATAAATAAAAATTAAAAAAATAAATAAATAAAGTTCCCAGGGACGCCTGGGTGGCTCAGTGGTTGAGTGTCTGCATTTGGCCCAGGGCATGATCCTCGATTCCTGGAATCAAGTCTCACGTCAGGCTCCCTGCAGGGAGCCTGCTTCTCCTCCCTCTGTCTGTGTCTCTGCCTCTCTTTCTGTGTCTCTCATGAATAAATAAATTAAATATTTTTTTAAAAAAAGAAAATAAAAAGAAGTTTCCAGGTCCCATTCTGGTTGATAGAGTGAATTGATACTAATTTTTTCATGTGAAAATTTAAGTAGAATGGCCTGGAAAGAAGAAATTTACAGCTGCTAACTTAAATCAGCTTAATATCTGGGTTATGTCCGTCTTTCTGTTCTTATAATCTAGTCTGCAGAGATCTTGCTTGTCTTAAAAAAAAAAAGATTTTATTTATTTATTCATGAGAGACACAGAGAGAGAGGCAGGGACACAGGCAGAGAGAGAAGCAGGCTCCACGCAGGGAGCCCGACGCGGAACTCGATCCCGGGTCCCCAGGATCATGCGCTGAGCCCAAGGCAGACGCTCAACCGCTGAGCCACCAGGTGCCCCTCTTGCTTGTCTTGATGCTCCTCAGAACATCACACTGGTCCATGGCATTGGACCTGTTGGTCAGGACACAGCACATAGCTCAGATGTAAGGCGAACCTGCGCCAAAGGTGGTTGGCAAACCAACTCTTGATACCACGTACGGTGCCAGTCTGGGCCCGTCGGAGAAGCACGGTAGGTGTTGCTGTGACCTATAACAACAGGCTGAAGTCCGAGAAAGGGGACATTGAGGGAACAAATGTGAGTAACTCAGGAAGTGGCTCCCACCGCGGGATAAAGCAGGGTTACCATAACCCAGGCGCTTCACGACGGGGGCACATCTCTGAAGGAGATGCCACAGCGGTGCTTGGACCTCTGGTGGGGACCGAGACACTCAGCACATGATTGGTCCTCGAAACTCTGATTAGGTGCGGCCAGGTGGGTGTGCACAACCCGGAGGAATTTACAGCCACCAGTGCTGGCACTTCTGGGGGGACACACCGTGGCTGCTGCTGGTGCCACCAAGAGAGCCTGGGAACTGGAGCCAGTGCTGTCCTATGCTGCTGTAGGGACAGTGACAGGAGCCAGAACAAGGAAGGATGCCCCTCCCTCCCCCTCCAGCTTTCCATTCTCTTCCCATGGCTTCTTTTCGGAGCTGGCCAGCCGGCAGGGGACACAGGAAATGGAGTTTGCAGAGCCCAGCCCCAGAAGGACAGAATGGAAGGGGGGCCTGGAGCCCAGAGGTTAAACACCCCGCCCCGCCGGTGCTGCAGCAGCTCTAACGTTAGGCAAGTCACCCGTTTGCTCCTCTTAGCTTGGCTGCCAGAGTCTCTCGTGGTTCTCAGAGTCTGTGATGCTAAGTTGGCACCTGCCTTCAGGAGGACACTAAGTCCAAGTGGCTGCCTGAGACAGGGCTTGTTTCTTAGATTTGCATTCTCATGGTGTGTTTTGAAACATGGTTTGAACTGAGCGAATCCAAGCCTTTTTTTTTTTCTTTTTTTTTTTTTTTAGATTTTATCTATTTATTTATTTATTTGAAAGCGAGAGGAAAGCACACGCACAAGTGGAGGGAAGGGCCAAGGGAGAAGCAGATCCTTCCTGAGCAGGGAGTCTGATGCAAAGTGGGGCTCGATCCCAGGACCCTGAGATCACGACCTGAGCGGAAGGCAGACTCAAAGGACTAAGCCACCCAGGCGCCCATCTCTGCACCTCTTGTCAGGGTCCCTGATGAAGAGAAGGTTCTCACATAGTTCTTGTCTACATATAGTCTGAAACTGGGGTGAGGGGAGGAAGCCCTGCAGCCTGTTTAAAACCTGGGAGCACTAACAGAGGTGGCAACTCCAACTGTTCACCTTGCCCTGGAATTTGGGGCGATGATGGTGTAGCCCCCTGGTCTTTACATTGACCACTTTCCAACACAGGACCCAGGCTCCGAATGGAGTGGGTGTGTGGTTGGGGCTGGGAAGCGCTCCCCGGTGATTCTGTAGCATTTTGATCACGTAGCCGAGGTGTAGGCGGATAGAAAAGAAAACCATTCTCTCTACATCAGGTTGGTAACCGAATGACTCTGCACATTTCTTCTAGAATTTATTCTAGGTGTTCCCAAACGCAGCTGCTGTAATGGAAAAATAACGAACATAAATACAACTGATAGAGAAAAATTATTTTCAGATTGAGCCAGACTTTCATGGGGCCTGTTTCCCTTCCACCACTGTTGCCCATAATCCATCTATTTATAAAGGGAGAGAGATTCCATCGAATGCAAAAGTTTAAATATTGCTGACCTTTCTGTTCTTTATTCTCTCCAGCCTCTTTTTGATGCATCATGGTTTCTTTGCACTAAAAAGGGCATGGATCTTCCGACATCTGCTCCTGATTGGCCTTCTTGACTGAGATGTGGTTGCATCGATATCGAGAGTAGGGAAAACGAAAAACGTATGATGTCACAACGTGTTACATGGTATTCGCCTGGTTCAGAGCGAACCTAAGAATCATGCTCAATGGCTGTGAGTTATCTTCGAGCTTTTCCTCATTTTTAAGCTTTAGGACCAATAGGAACGATGTTGGTTTTTAAAAGCTGAAAATGACAGTAATTGGAAATTATAAGGCATAGTACGTGATGACTTTATGTCCAATAAAGATGAAGCGCAGGCAGGGGTCTATCAAACGGTGACCAAGCTCTGGCACAGGCGCCTGAAAGGCAGATGCGGCCCATCCCCTGCCTTTCACCATGGTTCCCGCGGAGACCAGCTAACAAATAACTACCATGCGATAGAATTGCGTGTCCACAGAGGAGGGTATATGGAGATAAATAAGGTCCCCATCCTCAAAAAACGTGGGCCAATAGGGCTTCAATTCTGGAACTTTCACTTTTTAGCACAATCCTGGAAATCCTCTACTTCACCTCTCTGAGCTCAGGTCCATGAAAGCATCCTGCATGAGGACAGTAACTGGCTTAAAATAAACATTCAGTAAATACCCATTTTCTCCCTCCTCATATGGAGGGACTCGAAGGGGGAAGTAAGTGGCAAGGAAAAAAGATTATTTTTATTTTTTTAAGAGAGAGGCAGAGACACAGGAGGAGGGAGAAGCAGGCTCCACGCAGGGATCCTGACACGGGACTCGATCCCGGGACTCCAGGATCGCGCCCTGGGCCAAAGGCAGGCGCTAAACCGCTGAGCCACCCAGGGATCCCCCATAAAAGATTATTTTTAATTTCTGGGGCAGCCACTGTAGAAAATGTAGGGGTTATACCGAAGCTATTGATTAGTTATTGATCGCTTTCAAAAAGGGTTGTTAGATTTCAGAAAGTGGTCTGACATGCTTTGGAAACACAATTGTTTTAGTCTGGATGTGTGGTTTGGCTCTGGTATCCCATAGGACCTGGCCTGGAAAAAGGAGTTGTCATCTCCTCTGTGTCCAAAAAAATAATCTAATGCATGGGTCTTTATACGAGGACTAAATGAGTTAATATTTCTAAGTGGGTAAGGTATTTTTGATGTACATGGCCTGGTACATAGCATATTAATATGCAAGTATTTGATTTGTTAAAAAAAAAAAAAAGTCTAATAGAGGGGCACCTGGGTGGCTCAGTGGTTGAGCAGCTGCCTTTGGTTCAGGTCATGATCCTGGGGTCCTGGGACCGAGTCCCACGTCCGGCTCCCCGCAGAGAGGCTGCTTCTCCCTCTGTGTGTGTGTGTGTGTGTGTGTGTGTCTCTCTCTCTGTGTGTCTTTCATGAATAAATAAATAAAATCTTTTAAAAAGAAAGTCTAATAAGAATGAGGCTGATCTGAATTGTTTCAGCTGAGGCTGTAATTGAATGGCTATTTACACTTGGATCTTTATCAGCCCATCAGTCTCCTTCCATGGTCGGTGCTGCTGCCTCTTTCAAGACGCTGGGTTGACCCGTGTGCTAACGCAGGGACAGATGGAGCCATCCACAGCACTCAGGCCTGCCACACACACTGTTGTGCACTGAAAGCTCTGGCCGGAGCCGAGCGTGTTTCAACTCCCAAAGAAGGGGATGGTGATTCACACACTTTACGTTCCCCCTAAGAAAAAAGTTGTAATACATCTGGTCTTAACTTCCTCCTATAGCCAGTAGCCACGGTGCTCACCTGTCTTCAGGACCGAGTGTCAGAAGAGCCCAACGAGCTGTTCTCATCTGCGAGTAAGTTCTGTTAAGCCCATTTTATAACTCATGTCAAGCCCAAGAGGTAGATAGGTTGGAGCCGGTTTTGTGGCTGATTAGTACACTTTGCGGTGACTTTGTCCTGTCCTCGAGGGCATGTCCTTACTCTGGGCCCTGAGCCTCCTGCCAGCCAGAGGCAGCAGCTCCTGTGCTGAGGCTTCTGAACACGCCCGAACCTTTCTCAGTCCCGTTCAGAGCACGTGCTCACAGCTCCTGGGCAGGCGGCTCAGGAGCAGGGAAAACACTGGGGGGAAGTGCACAGCTTGCCTTGTCTTGATCCCCAAGACCCAGGAGGACCTGGCTGGACGCGAAGGCTGCCCTTGACTGTCTGCAGAGAGCTCCAGGGGAAAATGTGCTCCTAGGGAAGGACAACCATGCAAAGCAAACCTAGACCCATTGAGTCTGCTTCTCCCTCTGCCCATGTCTCTGCCTCTCTCTCCGTGTCGGTCATGAATAATAAATAAAATCTCTAGAAAAAAAAAGAAGGCAAACTGAATGTAGATATTCTTACATCTGAATGGAGATCTCAGGTGCGGAATGACAAATGAGGATTTGAGGCTGTCCCTCTGTTGAAAAAATGGGAGAGGTGTGGGGCAGGCATGACAGTGGCCCCCCAGGCTGTGGCAAGGTCTAACAGCCTGGGTACAAAGCCATAGGGGCAGGGGTAGAGACTGGGCGCTCATTGCTCCTTGGGGCTTAGAATACTGTCATCCTGATAATGACCCAGAGCAGGCCTTCCCGAAAGCCGTTTCCAGGACTGGAATGAAGAATAAGACAGAAAATGTGGGAAGAATCCAATTTTATGAAGACAAGGATGAAAGTAGACTTTCCAGGAAGAATGGATGGTGCAACTTTCAGCTCAGTGTGCTTCTCAAAACCAAAATGTCCCTTTCCCAGTATTACAAGAAGTAGGACTTCCTATTTTTAAAATAATTACAAAGGCACCTACCAGGCTCAGTCAGTTGGGTGTCTAACTCTTGATCTCAGCTCAGGTCATGATCTCAGGGTTGTGAGTTCAAGCTCCGCATTGGGCTCCATGCTGGGCTCCATGGTGGGCATGGAGCCTACTTAAATAAAAATAACATAAAATAAAATAACAAAATAAAATAAAATAATTACAAAGAAATGAACGTCTGACAAACACAAAACACATACTCCTCCTGGTTATTGTGTTCACATTGTCTAAGACTGATAATAGCTACTAGTTACATCAGAGTTAAAACCATACGAGTTACACTTAGGCGATGTCTTCCTTTTGTAGCAGAAAAGGAAGATATTCTTGGTAAGCCTACTGTGTCCAGAAACCATATTAAGATGAAAACAAATTAAGCGGGCAGCCCTGGTGGCATAGCGGTTTGGCACCGCCTGCAGCCTGGGATGTGATCTTGGAGACCCGGGATCGAGTCCCACGTCGGGCTCCCTGCACGGAGCCTGCTTCTCCCTCTGCCTGTGTCTCTGCCTCTCTCTCTCTGTGTCTATGAATAAATAAATAAAATCTTTAAAAAAAAGAAAACAAATTAAGCATCATTTTGGTACTTTGGTCTCAGCGGGCCTCTTATTTCTCACAAACTTACAAATTTCAGTGAGAGAGACTGAATTTCCAATTCATACAGGACAGAGTGCTCTTTATATAACAGGACATTTATTTCAGCTTTAAACCTTAATCTGTAAACCTTCACCCTCCAATACAGAAGCCACTAGCTGCATGTGGCTCTTTAAATCTAAATTGTGATTAATTAGGGGCACCTGGGTGGCCCAGTCGGTTAAGCAGCTGCCTTCAGCTCAGGTCACGATCTTAGGGTCTTGGGACCGAGCTTCACCTGGGGCTCCCTGCTCAGCGGAGAGTCTGCTTCCCCCTCTACCCCTCCACCTGCTCATGCTCTCTCTCTCACATGCTCTCTCAAATAAATAAGTAAAATCCTTTTTAAAAAAATTGTAATTAATTAATTAATTAATTTTTAGGTAGGCCCCACACCCAGAGTGGAGCCCATCTCGGGGCTTGAACTCACAACCCTGAGATCAAGACCTGAGATCAAGAGTTAGAACATAACCGCCTGAGCTACCCAGGTGCCCCTAAGTTGTAATTAACTTAAAATTAAATAAAATGAACACTTCAGTTCCTGAGTCCCCCTAGCAACATGACAAGTGCTCAGTGGCCAGATGTGGCAGGTAGCTAGCTCCTACCCTGGATGGCATAGAGAACATTTTTGTCTCAAGAAAAGTTTTATAAAACAAAATTCTATAAACTAAATTACAGTAACCCCCCCCCCAGGTGTTAATACATCATAATTTCACCGGTTACATTTCATTATGTAAAATATTTAACCAAGAGATGTTCCATTGTCCAGGATTAATCACAAGGATGCCAATCAGGAGTTAAGCTATTAGGGGCACCTGGCTGGCTCAGTTGGTGGAGCATGTGACGCTTGCTCTTGGGGTTGTGAGTTCGAGCCCCACACTGGGCTGTAGAGATTACTTTAAAAACCTTAAAAAAAAAAAAAAAGAAGTTAAGCTATTAAAGTAGTTAAGCTGATTTATCTAGCAGCATGGTTATCAATAAAGCATTTTAGCCCTGAATTTTGCACTACCGGCAAATATGGAACACATCTAAATGAAATATAAACTTAGAAACCAGCTGGCTGTTTAACCGAAGCATGATTGATTAGGAGACTGAGCCAGAGTCTTCGGTGCTCATGATAAGAGAAGTCGCTCATAGAACATGTGTCATGACCCTTTCGCTAAACTAGCATGGTTGTTGTTTAAATCTCTACTCATTTTTCCTCAAAAAAAGAGGGAGGCACAAGAAATTATATAATCCTTATATGTGATGAGCTAGAGCATAAATTAAAACTTTGGAAAAACAAAATGTTGCCTCTTCCTGTGAGTAAAACAAATGTGGTTAATAATTTCACGTGTCTGGGATCCCTGGGAGGCTCGGCGGTTAAGCGCCTGCCTTCGGCCCAGGGCGTGATCCTGGAGTTATGGGATCGAGACCCACCCACATCGGACTCTCTGCATGGAGCCTGCTTCTCCCTCTGCCTGTGTCTCTGCCATTCTCTCTCTCTGTCTCATGAATAAATAAATAAAATCTTTTAAAAATAATGATTTTGTGTGTCCGTAGTATCTTTTATTTTTTATTTTGTACCATAGCCCAGATTAAGAATCCATACTTTGAACTGATTTCCTGTTTGGGAAAATATTTTCACATTGGCTATTTCTTAGCCTCTGGTTGACAAAAATGTGTTAGTGGTAGGAAAAAAATCAGACTCGAAACATTGAGATGTTGCCTAATTAACAGCCTTTGAAAAATTGTGTCATTTAACATGCGGTTACTTATTCAAATCATATAATCTGGTGAATGAGAGATAAGGTCATGGCACCGACTTGCTATTTATATTGCTGAGTACTTGTCAGCTTTCTGGAGAAGCTGAACATCGTGTCCAGTACTTTGCAACATTCTTTGGGATCCTCTAATGATAACTTCAGTAGAAAATGTCAACCAAGCCAACTTGGCTGTCTGGAGGCGGGCTCTCGTTTTATATTTAACTTTGAAAATGTATTTACAATCCTTTCAAATCACCCCGCTCACTTGCACTGCTGGATTTAATCTGGGAGAAAAGGAACATTGGGTGGTAGGTACATGTTATATTTGGACTCTTGCGATTTTAAGCCACACTCAGATGTGGCATGATTTTATGAATCATATTACATTTCATGGCTGCTATAACTATTATCTACTCCTAATAATTACTTTACTGAGCCCTTATCACATGCTTGTCACTACAGTACGGAATCTAGTTTAGTCCATATTATCTTGTCAGGTGGGCATCATTTCTTCATTTTAGAAATGAGAAAGCCAAGGCTCCAGCGGGCAAGTGCCATGCCTGCCCCGGGCCACACAGCTAGTCCTCACACCAGCCAGGGTTTGGACCCAAGACAGTATGACTCAGTTCCAGACTCCCTTTAGAAACAAAGGTGACCCCCTTCTCGGGCTGTGTGATTTGAGGTTCTAGAATTCTTTGCGCTCAGGCTGTAGCTACCACAACATGTGTTAATTTTTGGATGACTCTTCAGAAGTTGGGGCAAATATTAGCTAGCAAGTTGGGACAGCCATACTGTCAAGTTCCCTTCTTCATGGTTCTTCCCATGACCAGTCCGCGTGGGTATGAACACACGCAGGATCAGGCCACTAGGGGAAAAGAAGTAATTGAACTAAATCACTAGGGCTGGTTTCTGGGTTTGGCTTTGTAATTCAGTAGAAAGCTATTTTAGTTAAGCCGTGAACCCTTGAAACTCTAGTAAGAAGTTCGTATTATATGTCTCAGTAGATAGATAGATGATAGATGATAGGTAACATGTATATATAAAATGTATATATATATACACACACTGGGAGGTATATAAAATTGGGGGTATAACTGTTTAGACCTTGATTTCAAAAATCTGGAATATTTATTTTTATATTCAATTAAGGAACTTTTTTTAAAAGATTAATTTATTCATTGGAGGTGGGGTCAAAGGGGGAGAGAGAGAAAACAAAAACAAAAACAAAAACAAAAACAAAAAAAAAGTGGGGGGAGAGAGAGAATCCCAAGGTAATCTCCCCGCTGAGCATGGAGCCCAACCTGGGGCTCGATTCCCACCACCCCGAGATCACGACCCGAGCAGAATCCAAGAGGCCACATAACCAACTGAGCCACCCGGGCACCCCATGGAGCTTGATTTCAGATATTTTAAGCCGGTTCACCTAAAACAACCTGTCACAGCAAATTCAGAAAGTTATTAATGCTTTATGATATGGCATGTTTACTTATTTGCACTTCACATTGTACCAAACAGCATTTCCAACTTTTTATGAAGACGTGTAATACAGTATTTATAAAAAGGAGTTAAGAAAATTGGGGCAAAGGGCAAATGAGGGTAGAAAAGAATGAAATGAAGCCAGGGGAGAGAGGTTAGTACATAGAGTGCATGCTGTGAAGTGTGTGTCATTTATGGCATCTCGATTTAAAAATAAAACCACACAGCCTACTTTCCTAAAGATGTGGCTTCTTGATCAGGAATCTGCATCTATTCTTTTCAGTGGTGGAACTTCTGATCCTTTTTTATATGTTGTTCTTTCTACCCTGCCTGGAGAAATATTCCACTTGATTTTGTCCTTTTTTTTTTTTTTTTTTTTTTTTGCTTCCTGAGAGGCAACCATCCGCAGCAGCCTAGGACAATGAAAAATCAGTGGAGCTTTTTTAAACAAGTGATCATAAGGAGCATTTGAGGATTCATTTGTCAGGTTAGTTGGAACTTCTGATGTGGGCAAGCTCATGCTTCCAATTTGGGACTCGGAGCAAGCTATCAGCTGTGTGGCATTCTCATCCCGCTTGACGTCAGCGCTGAGAGCCGCGGTATCTTTAGGAGCTCACTGTGTAGGGTGACGCCAACTGGATGAGTCGTCCCCGTGGAAAACAGCCACTTGGCATACGATCGTGAAGCTGCAACTTGGCAGTGGGACCAGGACCTTTCTTCTAGAAATTGCTGTTACCACCACACATGGGAGGCAGATCTGGGAGGGGAGATTTGATTTTCCCACCGGCTCGGCCTTCACCGTGAGGGCGATGCAGAATGCAGTGAAAACACTGATAGCATTCTCCATATCAATATTTTCAATGGATGAGCCGAACGTGCTAAAGTGAAATGTAAATACCTCTATCTGTAACTACGAAATGTTCTAAATAAAACGCAAAGTGTGGGGTGCCTGGCTGGCTCATTTGGTTGAGCAGCCAATTCCTGATTTTGGCTCAGGTCACGATCCTGGGGGCCTGGGATGGAGCCCCATGCCGGGGGTGGGGGTAGGGGTTCCCAGCTCAGCAGGGAGTCTTTCTCTCTCTCTCTCTCTCTCTCTCCCTCTGCTCCGCCCCCCTGTCTGCTCTTTTTTTCCTCTCTCTCTCAAAATAAATAAATCTTTTAAAAACATGAAGTGTGCATGATTTTTATCTTGTGCCACTGTAAACACGAAAAGAAATAATCCATTACACCAGGCATAATTGTGGGGAGAGAGGGGCCTAAACTTCTAAAATCAATGTTTACTGAGTTTTTATTTTTCCTTTCAATGACCTTTTTTTTTAATAGATTTCCTACTTTAGAACAATTTTATATTTACAGCAAAAAGTACACAGAAAGTACAAAGTCCCATACCCCGCCTCTCCTCATAGTTGGCCCTTTTAGCAGCATCTACGTTAGCGTGGCACGTGTTACATACAACTGATGAACCGACATGGATACGTTACTACGAACCGAAGCCCTGAGTCTACACTAGGATTTGCTCTCTGTGCCCTAGTGCTCTGTGAGTTGGACAAATGCCTCATGTCTTGCATCTACCATTACCGTATCATACGAAATGGCCTCATGGCCCTGAAACCCCATGTGCTCCACCCCTTCATCCCTCCTTCTCTGTCCTCCCCCTCCCCCAGCAACCACTGATCTGTTTAGTGTCTCTATAGTTCTGTCTTTTCCAGAGTAACCTACAGCTAGAATCATACCATGTGCAGCAGCGTAAGTGTTAAGCTTATATTGTGGTTAAGGTTCTTCTGTATCTTTTTGTGGCTTGATAACTTCTTTTTAGTCTGAATAATATTCCATGGTGTGGATGTATTCACCTACTGAAGAACATTTTGGTTGCTCCCAAGTTTTGTTAATTATGAATAAAGCTGATATAAATATTCATGGACAGGTCTTCATGTGGACCTACGTTTTGACTCCTTTAGGTAAATACCAAGGAGCACGATTGCTAGATCTCTCATTAAGCCTATATTTAGGTATCAAAGAAATCTCCAAACTGCCTTCCAAGGTGGCTGCACCATTTTGCATTCCTATCAGTGGTGGGTGAGAGACCCTGCTGCTCCCATCCCCACCAGTGCTTGGTATCATTGGCCTGTGTCACCGTGTCCCAGTCTGTGGCTTGTCTCTTTTGTCTCTCTCTCTTTTTAAATATTTATTTAAGTTATCTCTACACCCAACATGGGGCTTGAACTCATGACTCTAAGACAAGAGTTGCCCACTCTTCGGCTCGAGCCATCCAGGTGTCCCCTGTCTTTCCTGCCCCTTAACAGTATCTTTCATAGAGCAGAGATTTTAAATTTCAGTGAAGTCCAATTGATCAATTTTCTCTTTCACGGATGATGCTTTTGGTGTTGTCTCTAAAAAGTCGTCGCAGACCCAAGGTTATCTCATTTTCTCGTATGTTATTTTCTAGAAGCTTAAAGTCTTGCATTTTATATTCAGGCCTATAATCTGTTTTGAGATAATATTTGTGAAAGCTGTAAGGTCTGTGTCTATATTCTTTCCTTTTTTTTTTTTTTTTTTTTTTTTTACATTGCGGAGGTCCAGCTATTCTAGTACTATTGGTTGAAAAGTTTGCTGAACATGTTCTGATGTCAGGAAGAAAAAAATTATTCTAATACTGGAATGTCACAGTATCATTGGCCACTCCTAGGACAGCTGCCAATCTCCTGGAGGCCCACCTGCTCTTTTCCCCTCCCACCTGTCCTGCCTTGTATTTGCAGCAGCTACCCCTGAGATAGTATACTGATCAAATATCGCCACAGTGATGCCGTGTAACAGTTCCCCTGCCCCTCCCCTCCTCAAGGTTGGTGGTTTAAATGTTTATAACTCATCTTCAATCTCACAGGTCTGTGGATTGGCTGGACAGTCTTGTTTGGGGACCCAGGCTGGAGGAATGGTGGTTGATCCTTAGGGCAAGTAGAAACAGATGATGCCTCTTAAGGCCTAGGCTGGGAACTGGTACATGCTCCCTTCTGCTCATATCCTATTGGTCAAAGCAAGTCACATGGCCAAGCCCAACATCAGCGGAGAAGGAAAACATATTTTCCCCATAAATATCAGGAAAAAGGGTATGAATATTTGTTGGACAATTGTAGAGGAATCACATTGTAATTTGAACAGGCAAAGTTTAATAGAATTATTAACTATAACAAGAGATTGAAGTTACAAAGGATTGACTAAAAGGAAGTAAAGAAAATTCTAAATCTAAAAAACATGAGAAGAGCTGATGTAAGGAGCAGCTGTTACACTTAGAACTGAGAGAGTTTTAGAGGCCCCACCTAGCCCAGGGCTGAGGTTCAGATCCTATCGGAGAGGCCAAGCCAGCTGCGGCTAGCTGGACAGCACAGAAGCCACTGTGGTCTATGTCTCAAAGTGCCCTCCTCACACCTTTCATATCAGAACCACCCAAGGGGCTCATTACAATGCAGAGTCCTAGGTGCCAACTAGAACTAACTGCATCGGAATGGGGGAGGGGAGAGAGGAATCTGTAGTTTAAACCTCCACCCCAGTTAGTTTTATGCACCTTAGCTTAAGATCCAGGAGCTCTTTAAGGATAGAGACCTGTTTGATTCACAATTGTATCCTTGCCTCTTAGCCCAGTATCTGCCACTTACTAGGTGTTGCTTTAGCCAGGTTGTTTCTGGATTGGTTTCTGGGATGGTTGGTTGGTTGGTTGGTTGGGAGAGCAGATTCAAACCCAACTGGTTGTAACTGGCCATAAGCCATACCCCTGCCATACTTTAATGGTGTTTGATGAGCATGTCCCTTCACTATTGCTGGGAAAACCCAAAGGTAACGTATCCCCACTAGAATGGCAGATGAGATTTTCCAAAGATGGCTGCAACAGTGCCTTCCATTTTACACGTTTTCCTACATGACCTTGCCACCCTTCCGTCAAGAGGGGGGCCTATGCACCTCTAGGACTCTAGGCAAGCTTGTGACTTGGCTGTAACCAACAGAATGTGTAAAATGGATGATGCATGGCTTCCCAGGTTAATTTGAAAAGGCAAGACAGTGTCTTCCTTACTTTCTGGGACACTTGCCTTTGGAGCCATGGGTCTCCATGTAAGAAGTCTCCACACTGTGAGGAAGCCCAAACACTTGGAAAGGCCATATGATGCTCTTCCAGTCAATTGCTCCAGCTGAGGTTCCACCAATGGCTGGATCAACCACCAAACATGTGAGTAAAGTGTTTCTAGGGCTTCCAGCCCCAGCTATGGAGTTACCTCCAGCCCTGAAATCTTGCTGGATCAGGCTGCAGAGCCATCCCACTGCCTTGTCTAAGCATTGGACCACAGAATACGGGAGAATAGCAGAACAGTCATTTTAATCTTTCTCTGTTGGGTGGGGGCTGTGTGTGGATAGTTTGTTAGGTGGTAATACTAACTGCAACCAATCGTAAGGCTCTTCTGGACTTGAATCCCCTGGCCGCCTCAACCTACGCTTCCTATGTGCCAAAATGCATGAACTTAGATTTTAATCACCCCTTTCCTAGTGATATTGCTGTCATTATCTTCCCTTGTGCCAAGGATCATCATAGAAAAGAATGAGAAAGCCAATATTTCTAAACGTGGCGCACTGCCTAATGGTTCTATTTGAAGTGCTTCAAAAACATGGTTTCGGATGTGTCATGGGCCTCACTCTTTAGTAATATAAGGGAAGCTTAATAAAGCAACATGAAAAACTAAACCAAGGTCATTTAAAATTACATTCCAATCCAAAAACGAAAGTAACTAAAGAATCCATTGGGCCACAGCGGTGTCCGAGAATTTGGCCAAGTAATCTATTCAAGCCTCTTGGCTCGGAATGCTGAATCGAGTGATGGAAAGAGGAAATAGTTGGGGGTTTGTAAAACCTAGATTTGAAAATGCGTCCATCCCCTTTGTTGTTTATGTGGTCTGAACAAACTGCTTCACCTCCTGGCCCCTCTTGGCCCCTGGCTTTCGCCATCTCTGAAACAGGATTAGGTAATGACCTTCCCAGCCCATCCGGCTGTTCCTCTGATCCGATGAGGTGGTGAGAGGTGTGGTAGCACTTGATAAATGTGGGAGACAAAATACAAATGCTTGCTGTCTTTTTCCACTACGGGCTACTTCTGAGAAATGAGAGACGAAACAGAATAAACTGAAAAATTTTCCAGGCAATTTAGGACAGCATCAAAAAGAGTAAAGCAAATGACAAAACAAAATCCCCCATGGGCATGTTCTTTCTTGATTTGCAATGCTCCCAGCGACACCAGTGCTGCCTATGGGTCTTGGAGGTAAGGGGGACAGGGCAATGACAGTAGGCCCCTTCGCTGCCCTTCCCCGCAGATCCGGTTCACAGCCCCACCCCCGTGGCATGCTGTGTTGCCTTGAGCAAGTTCATCTGTTGCAGCTGAAGTGTTTCCTTCCCCAACACCCCTACTTTCAAAACAGGCAGCAGCTTGGGTTGCTTTGCAAAGACGAATTTCCAGTTCTGATTCTTAAGGTAAGCTGCCAGTCTTCTCCGGGTCTTATGCCTCGGTTTGGTCTTCTGTCCCAGTGACAGCAGGCTCAGCCCACTCCCGCTGCCCCTTGAGTTTAAATGCTAATGACCCATTTTATACTCAAGGAGCGGAAAAGACCCTGAGAGCCCACCCAACCCATCATTTGACAAATGAGGAAACAGAGACCCCAGAAAGGAGCAGATGGACAAGGCAATGTCACGTCTTACAGAGTGGAGCTCCTCTTTTCATAGTTTCCCCTGGTTATTCCTGCGTCACGAGTGTGCTCCAGACTCACAGATCCAGCTGTCTGCTCGACGTCTCCAGATGGTGACTAATAAGTTTCTGCAACTTCACTTGTCCAAGCAGAACTCCCGATTCCACTCACCCACTCAGACTTGTTCCTCCCCCAGTCTACCCAGTCTCAGCTAATTGCCCAGTTCCCCGAGGCCAAACACCTAGGAGTCCTGTGTTGTCTTTCTGTCTCTGACTCCCCTCTCCCCCAGTTCACCAGGAAGTCCCATGGCTCTACCCTCAAAACACATGCTGAGTTTGGCTACTTCTCACCACTGTGATGACCACCACGAGGCCACCATCACCTCAAACTTGGGCTTCTGCAACAGCCACCTGCCTGAGTCTGTCTCCACACACATGCTCCTTGAGTCTTTTCTCCACATAGTGAGGCTTTAAAACCACAAAGCAGATCACATCATCATTCTCCTACTCAAAGAGCTCCAATGGCTGCTCATCTCATAATAAAACCCAAACTCCCTACCATATTCTGTAAGATCCTATACAAAGGACTCTACCCACTTTTTGGATCTCATCTCCTATCACTGTCTCCTTAGACCCCCTCTGTTCTAGTCACAAAGGCCTTCATGCTATTCCTGGAACACACAAGCTCATTCCCGCCCTAGGGCACTTGCACTTGCTTTTGGTCTCCTGACATGCTCTTCACTCACATGTTGGAAAGAATTGTTGTCCCACTTTATCCAACTTTCTCACTGAACCAACCTTAACCAACTCTCTCAAAAAGACAATATCCCACTGGTCATTCCAACCCTTTAGCCAGCTTTATTTTCTACCTCCCCATGAAATTATACATCTATTCATATACTTGTTTATTATGTGTCTCCCCCACTGGTACTTAAGCTCCATGAGGATAGGATCTTAGTCTCTCTGGGTCCCGGACTTATCCAGGGTGCCTACAACAAGATCTATCACATATCAGTCACATAGCACAATACCTACCACAATATTTGTTGAATGAGTGAATGAATAAAAAAAACCTAGCATATAAAATTTGGGACAATCCAAAACTCTTTGAGAAATCGTATGTGGCCTTCACACACCATGAGCATGCATGCCATTTCTTAGCGCACAGGTCTTACAGAGGGAATTTTTCCTGTAATAAATCTACCAAAAGGCCATGGTGCTTACAAAGGAGAGAGAGAATAGAGTATTAAGAAATTCATGTTATGCAAGGAACCCACTCACTGGGCCCTGGAATTCCTGTTCGGCTCTGTGTTTTACCTGCAGCATATTATGTACGTGTAAGATCAGACCTAGGTGCTTTTCCAGAACGTACATCTCCCAGCAGACAGGTGGGTCGACTATAAGCAGTTGAAGTGTGCCATCTGTGAAACGTGATTTAGATTCTCTCCAAAATCCATTTTCATGGTGGACGTCCAGGAATTTCCTGGCAGGAAAGATTCAGACCTGCAGGGGGAGCTGATGGCACATATCCATTCTGGAAAGCCTTGGAAAACTGAGGTCCAGAAATTTAACTATTCCTTCAAGGGGAATGAATTAAAGAGGTCATTGAATTTTAGAAACATCCAAGATGTTCTCCTGTTCCTGCCAGAGTCTGAGAAATTGAAAGATTCTTTAGACTCAAAATGTCAAGT
Source organism: Canis lupus dingo (assembly GCF_003254725.2). Lineage (NCBI taxonomy): Eukaryota > Metazoa > Chordata > Mammalia > Carnivora > Canidae > Canis > Canis lupus. The sequence goes on along the minus strand of NC_064259.1, from coordinate 8,128,407 downwards.
GGTCAAATTGGGTTCATGCAGCCCATATAATGCAGGATTTTATCTCAACCCGGGACCACTTCCTCTTCATGTATAGATTTGGACATCCCCACAAAATGGCCAAAGTGCTGGCTCTAAATCATGATCGAGAATGCCCAGGAAACACGCTATTGAAAATTCTGCCCAAAAAAGCACAAAAATCCAGCTCTCATCATCACACAGAATCCCTTGTGGGTTTATCGAGAGAACCCCAGAACTTTGCTTCATGCAACTAGAGAGCAAAACAATGTGACCTTTCTGTTCAGAGATATAAAGTTACTGAACAAAATGGAAGTCATGCTATTAATAGTTTATTTATGACTGTATCACTAGGTCAGAATTAATTCTCAAATCTTGCATCTAGTTTCACAATGGCAATCCTGCTTTCATGAAGCTGGTCCTTCTTGCAGATTAAAAAGACTGCTTACTCTCAGACTCCAGGCCTGCAGGCCAACCCTTGAAAATGGAAATAAGTCACATTCCCTATCCAACCCACTACAGTCAGAAAGGAAGGGGCAGCTACTCATCCTGGTTTCTGCTGTGTTGGATCTTGGAAATAGGGCTCTCTCTCTCCTGCATCAAAGGGCAGGAGGAGATTTTTGCTCAAGAATGATGGGATTGTGCAATCCTCCAAAGGCAAGTCTGTACAGTGGGGCTTCATCATTTCCTTTGCAATTTTGTGATTTCCTGGACGTTTCCACTCAGAACCTTAAAAACCAAAAACACAGCCCATAGAAAAAGGCATCAAAAAATTGTTCAATTGTTCAAAAGAACCCCCACCTGTCCAAATGGCAGAAAATCCACACTCCTTTCCTTGACTTCCTCCTCAAGTTCCATAGTTACCTAATATTTTCTTACATAATTTACAACTCCAAGAGGATGCATTTTGCAAGTGACGCCAAAAAGAAAAGCACAAGCATCAGAATATCTGGGCCCAGGTGGTTGTTACTAGTGGGGTGCCGGTCTTCACCTGCCCACGTGCAGGTTCAGTCCTTCCGGGGACGTATTCCCACAGCTTGTCATCTGCAGCTGAGCTTTCTGGGTTGGTTGCCATCCCACACTGCAGAGTCTTTAGTGTGGATCCTGAACTCTCACTGAAAATGTCTTTGGGGAAACAAACCATAAAAGACTCTTAATCACAGAAAACAAACTGAGGGTTGCTGGAAGGAAGGGGGTGGGGCGATGGGGTAATTGGGTGACCGGCATTAAGGGGGGGGGGGTACATGATGTGATGAGCACTGGGTGTTATGTAACACTGATGAATCACTGAACTCTACCTCTGAAACTAATAATACACTCTATGTTAATTAATTGAATTTAAATTTAAAAATAAAAAAAGAAAATGTCTTTAGAGTGTTACACTGCACTGCAGCATGGAGACAAAAGCATATTTCTATGCCATAGGCTACCTCTCATATACCAGTGCAGTTAAATGCAATCGAAATCACCAAATCTCTTGGAATGTACCTTGGATTTTTCTTAGCTATTAAATCTAAGATACATTCCGAGAGATTTGGTGACCTAAGATTTTTCTAAGCTAACCTTGCTTAGCTCAGGGAGGTAATTTTTTCTCAGGTTCTAGAACAACCATCCGTCAAAAGCTCCTGACGGATTTCCAAGAAAATTGTTTTAATTCCAGTAATAGGTGATTCAATTGAAAGGGAAAAAATTAAACTAGGAGTTTAACCAAAGAGGAAAGGCAGATATATGATCTCAATATGCTGGTCAAGGGATGCCTGGGTGGCTCAGCGGTTCGGTACCTGTTCGGCCCAGGGCGTGATCCTGAAGATCTGGGATTGAGTCCCACATCAGGTTCCCCCTCAGGGAGTCTGCTTCTCCCTCTGCCTGTGTCTCTGCCTCTCTCTCTGTATCTCTCATGAATAAATAAACAAAATCTTTAAAAAAATGCTCTGGTCAATTTTGAAGGTTGTCATCAAGTTCAGATTATAAAGGTCACATGTCATCTGGGTGCTGTGAATCCCTGCCAACAGCAATTCATAAAATCTCCAGTCTGGATCTTAAATAAAACTTTTACCGTACGCAGAAAAACTTGAGATATGCTTAAATAAAATGTTTATACAATAAAAAAGGCAATTGCATGTAATTAACTGTACAGATAAATGTATGCTACTAACCATTAAGTTTTCTTAAATTGTAGATATTTGCATTTATTGTTTCAGTCCCCACAAAGCTGTGATTAAATCGACAGGGGGCACTTGGGTGGCTCAGTCAGTTAAGTACCTGTCTTCAGCCTGGGTCCTGATCCCAGAGTCCTGGGATCCAGTCGTGCATCAGGCTCCCTGCTCAGCAGGGAGCCTGCTTCTCCCTCTCCCTCTGCCTTCCCTCTGCTTATGCTCATGCTCTCTCACTCTCAAATAAATAGACAAAATCTTAAAAAAGAGAAGAAGAAGAAGGAGGAGGAGGAGGAGGAGGAGGAGGAGGAGGAGAGGAAGAGGGAGAGGCATGATGCCTGGGTGGCTCAGTGGTTGAGCATTTGCCTTTGGCTCAAGCCCTGATCCTGGGGTCCCAGGATCAAGTCCTGTATTGGGCTCCCCATGGGGAGCCTGCTTCTCTGCCTCTCTCTGTGCGTCTCTCATGAATAAATAAATAAAATCTTTAAAAAAAAAAAAAAAGAAAGGAATCAACAGTGCAGGGCACCTGGGTGGCTCAGTGGATTAAACATCCAACTTGTGATTTCTGTTCAGGTCATGATCTTGGGTTTGTGAAATTGAGCCCCCCTACTTTGCCCCTATCATCAGGCTCCACGCTCAGTGGGGAGTCTGTTTGAGATTCTCTCTCTCCCTCTCCCCCTGCCCCTACCCCCAGCATGTGCACTCTCGTTCTCTCTCTAATAAATAAATAAATCTTTTTGAAAAATCAACAGTGCATTTTTATAACCTCCAACACATGAGCATGGAAGGGCCATACTTCCCAGGCCCTCACAGCTGTTTTCTCTGTGACGATCTCCACTTCCCAGACAGGTGGGCAGGGACACTCGGGTGCTGACACTGAAGAGCACTGCCAACCATACCCTACTCATCCCTGTGACCTGGGGGGCTTTCTGGCCTCTACTTACTGACCCCAGTGCCCATTCTGATGCCCCTGTGTCCATAGCAAGCCAATGAATTCCAGCTTTAACTGCTGAAATAGCAGTCTACCTCTTAACAAGTCACCTGGGGAAAGGGATCCACGGCAAATTTTTTTTTTTTTTTAAATCACTGGGCTAGTTTATCTCTAATGTCATTTTGGTTCAAATGTCTTCTAATTCTACATGGTACTTTTCATTTGGATATTTCAGTCATTATTTTCTTTACTTCCCTTCAAGGAGCGGAATCAGAGGGTAAATGGCTAAACCAAGAAAAGGGTTAGTCTAGCTCTTGTCCAGTTGT